>NC_064275.1:11250000-11875000 GCF_003254725.2 Canis lupus dingo | reverse complement strand
GGTGCATGCTAGTGGGGGGGGGTAAGGAAGAAGGAAGAAGAGAGAGAGAGAGAGAGAGAGAGAGTCTTAAGCAGGCTCCACCTCCAGTGCAGAGCCCTCTGTGGGGCTCAATCTCACAACTCTGAAATCATGACCTGAGCCAAAATCAAGAGTCAGACACTTAACCAACTGAGCCACCCAGGCATCCTTAAATATTTTTAAAATAATGAACGTATGAATATCAATTTAATGTAAGTCTGGACAAATGCTCTTTAATGGTTATTTTCCCCCTGGGATTTGGGGAGATCTCTTCACATGAAGGAAGCAAGAGAGAATTTGAACAAACTTACTTCATTGCCCGCTGAAGAAGCTGCTCAGAAAAGAGAAAGTCACTGCTTATCAAGAATTCCTTCGATTCTTCTCAGAGTCAACCTGAATGAAGAGTTCCTTAGGCAGCTAGAGACAAGTTTTATGGATACAGTAAATAAATTTTTATTGCTAAGTAAGCCAAAATGTAAGCAGGAATGCTTAATGATACTCTAGATACCCCGGGAGTGAACTTTCGCCATCCTTCATACATTGCTGACATGTCAACTACAGCACTTCACACTTGACTGAGAAGCTATTAAAACAATTACCAGGTCATTAACAAGGGCTTTTAAGACCAGTTTTGAAACCATACTAGTGAGAAAATTTGCTTTGATAGGCATATTAGCCCAGAGGGTGGCCTGGACTTGGACAATTTTCAACTTCAAGGCCCTGTCCTCTGGCCTCTCTTCTCTTTATTCTTCTGATTTCTGGGACACTCCCAAAAGCTTGTAAATTATTATTTTAAATTTCATTAAAACCCCAACCATTTATGCCAGAACAATTGGAAGACTCTTGCTTGAATGCCTGTGGTTCTAAGTATCCAGATTCAGAGCAAGTTTTCTGTAACCAACCTTGTCCTGCTTGCTCCTCTCACAGCTTGAGGCCTTCTCTTACCTCCAACACCCAAGTGCACTGTCTTCATCAGGCCCATAGCTGTCCTAAAACTTCCACAGCAACAGCTCACCCTCCCTGCTCTTCCGGATGCCACCCAGTGCTTCCAAATTCCCCTCTCTCCCCTAGAGTCAACATTTCTACCCCTTCTCTCCTAACTAGGTACAGAGAGGAGCATGTACTCATCCTGGTCATAGTAATTGACAGAGATGATAAGTTTCTGACATGTCTCATGAAATATATGTTTGTATTTCAAAGAGAAGCCTATTGCAAATGGATTAAATGCTGTTTAACGTGTTAGCTCTGAGGAAAATAGTACTGTTTTGTTTTACTGAGGAGAAATTAAAGAACACAATGATAGTCCAGTTAGGAAGGTCTTAATTGTCTCTTAATTCATGATTAAATGAAAAGCTAAGCAATAGCCATTATTACCAGATGTCCTTTTATCTACCTCCCCTCTCCCCCTAAGGTGGGATTCTTTATAAATAGGCCTGACATAGAGATAGAGAGATGAATATGCATGCCAAAGAGATGAGCTCTAATGTAGCTGAAATCTGACAGCTAAACCAGGTGGCCATTCTAAGTGGGTATTCTGACCCTTTCATACTTTCCACAGGACATTCTGTGACAGCTTTATTGTTCATTGGGACACTGAGGAGTAGTGCCTTCTTACTCATTTATGGAAATATTAAATACTCGGCCAATGTGATTTCTAAATAAAGAAATGTTTGCAGCAGAGAATATACAGATATTACATTCTCTCTTATGGCAGATAGCTAGCCTATCTCAGAAAGAAGACAGAAATTTTGGAGAGAATTTCACCTAATACGCAATAGTCAAAATCTGTTACTAACATGGAGACTCAGGCTTCTTTGGGAGCTTCTACATAGACTCTTGCAGAACAGATAACAAGTATACTTTTGATTAGGAATGTCTCCCTCTTTTTTTATATCAATTTTACTGCCAGCACATCTCCTCCCACAGAAAATAAGTGAGTAGAAATCAGATCTTGATATTCTACTCGTAGAATCTGGCTGCAATCAACTGCAACTTTTATGGGAAGTAATGCTGCTGTTGGTTTTGTTTCTTTCATTTCTCAGACTACCGAAGAGACCTATTTCAAAATAGGTCTAAAAAATACAGATTGTTTAAGGTCTTAATACTGTTCAAAGCAAATTACTAATAATAGTAAAATAATGGCTGAACTTTTAATTTCAGCAATTTTTTGCAATAATTAAACAATGAAAAATCTATCATTTTCAGATGCAAGTGTTGCAGTTTGAGAATCCAATATTCTTTTTTTAAACATTTACATAGTTGACGTTGTAAAGCCCTTCTAGTACATATGCTTCTTTGTCATCTTTCAAATTGCATAATTACTTACCACATTTTTTTTTCTCATGTGACAGAAGAGACTGTATTAACTATCTGTTGCTATGAAAAAAAACTACCTCATGATTTAATGCATTAAAACAAGAATAAACAGGGATGCCTGAGTGGTTCAGTGGTTGAGCATCTGCCTTTGGCCCAAGGTGTGATCCTGGAGTCTTGGGATAGAGTCCCACATCATTCTCCCCATAGGGAGCCTGCTTCTTCCTCTGCCTATGTCTCTGCCTCTCTGTGTCTCTCATGAATAAGTAAATAAAATCTTAAAAAGTTTTAAAAAAACAAGAATAAATACTTCTCTCATAGTTTCTCTGGGTTGGGAATCTGAGAGCCACTTAGGTGAGTGATTCTGTCTTAGGGGTCTCTCTTGCAGGGCTGCAATCAGGGTGTTGTGTGGGACTACAGTTATCTGAAGGCTTACTAGACAAGGAAGATATCCCAGGTGTCTGACTCACATAGCTGGCAAGTTGGTGCTGGCTGCAGGAAGACTTAGTTCTTCACCATGTGGATCTTTCCATTGGACACCTTGAGAGTCATATAGCTGTTGCATTTACCCAGAACAAATGGCCCAAAACAGAGTAAGGCAGAAATGACAGTGTGCTTGATCATGTAAGCTTGGAAATCACACACTTTTGCTCTGCTGGATTCTACTGGTCATATAGATAAACTGACACAAGTGGGAAAGACTACACTAGGGCATGAATAGAAGGGAGGCAAAAATCATTGGAATCATCCTGGAGACAGGCTGCCAGATAGCCACAAACTGGAACAATAACTAACACAGAGCAGAAACCCAATAAATTATATATTAGTTGAATGATTTTTCTTTTTAATAAAGCAGAAGAATGAGAAGCAGAAAGTAGAATGCCAAAAGGACTGGCAATGCTTGAATTAAGTGTCATGTGCCCTATTGTCTACCATGTTTTGTCAACAAACAAGAAAGCTTTCCTCTAAGTTATTCATATAGGACATTATTTTTATTTTTGCTTTGTAATAAATATTTTAAAAGTGAACAGTTGGAGAAAAAGCAGTAATTATAAAAAGTCCCTTAAGATATTCAAATATTGGGACACCTGGGTGGCTCAGCAGTTGAGCGTCTGCCTTTAGCTCAGGGCACGATCCCACGGTCCTGGGATTGAGTCCCACCCTGGGCTCCCTGCATGGAGCCTGCTTCTCCCTCTGTCTATGTCTCTGCCTCTCTCCCTCTGTGTCTCATAAATAAATAAATAAATAAAATCTTGGAAAAAAAGATATTCAAATTATAACTTTATAGTTTCCTCATCTGAAAGTGTTTGACCAAATTAAAGCAGGGGACAGCTGAAATTAAACTAGTTTTTAAATGGCTATCATAATTCTTTTTAAAAATTATCTACAAATCAGGTTCTACATTGTTTTAGGACATTTCCATAAGGAGTTCTGTGAAAATAATGTGCATAAAATTAATAATCTTGATTATCCCATGTAGCATTTATAAAGTATCTAATTTCATCTTTTAAAAATAAATAATAAAATGAATAATATTTTTAAAAATCTTAAATGTGACTAAATCCTTTAAATATTTCCCTTCACTTAACCACTCCTTTCCCAAAAGATCAATGGGTTTCCCCACTGGAAGAGGGAAAATGATTTTTGGAACCAACTCTCTGCTTCATCATTTCCTCTTCAAGTCCATTTGTCCTCAGAATTCGTAAAAAAAGTGAAGATCCCCTTAGAAGTCACTGGTGCAAATTAGACTTTGGCTTGAAATTTTTGAAAATTTTCTGAGCAGTAAAAAGTTCTCAAGACACTAAGAACCAACTTTGTTCCTTTGAAAATTAAACATAATTACTTCACTTGGAAGATTATTTCACAATTCAGTGGATTCACTTCCAGGAAAATTGTCTTGGTGTCAAACCTAGTTTAGTTTTTTTTCTTCTTTGTACCAGACTTACAGTAGCTCTCCTTTATTTCATGAGGCACCCTGCAGGGAATAGGAATGCTTTGCAAATTAAACACTATTTGAATAAATTCAACATGGAAATGAAGGCCTTTATTATATTTAGCCTTTGTTATTATATATAATTTTATATAATTATAATTAATTATAAAATAATTGATTTTATAATGTAAAAAGATTAATAATATAATTTTATTATTAATTATAAAATAATTATAATTTATATAATGTAAATTATACTTAGCCTTTGTTATTCTCCTTTGTGTCAATGATGATGGTCAATTTCATCATGGATATTCATATTACTATAAATGTGATGCTAAGAAATCTCTAATATTGCCAGTGTTGGGTGAGAATATTGATGTATATGGATTAGTAGCTAATAGTGTGCTACTATTCTCTTTCATGTTACATTTTTCCTTGTCCTTCTCTTTGTTTCATCAACTTTCTGCAGCAGTCATTTAGTAACTAGACTCTACTCTGCTTTTTTGGGTTCTTTTGTTCTCTCCTAGTAAATCATTCTCCCAAGCCTCTAAAAGACTCTTGTTTTTCATCTGAACTCATTCCAGATTTGTTTATTTCTTTAACATTTATTTTGTTTTGCTTTAAATAATGAGGTGAGCAGCCTTGATTACAGAGCTTCATTGAAAGGGAAACGTATAGTTTTGGCTGCTTGACTGATGGATATAGATACAAATGTAGAGATAGAGAGATAGAGAGATAGATAGATGATAGATAGATAGATAGATAGATAGATAGATAGATAGATATCCAGAGAAGAAGTATTATATAATATAGTAGAAGGAGCAGAGGATTATGAAATAGGAACCCTGGTTCTAGGCCTTGCTATTATACCTGCCTGGCATGATTATTTGAGGAAATCACCTAATCTCTCTTGTCTGCCCTATCTTCATTTACTCATTCATTCCAAAAACACATATTGTGTGCTTAGGGATACAGTCATGTATAAGACAGGCTAGGTTTCCCCTTTTTTGGAACCAAATTGTTGTAAGAATTGACAAATTATAAACAAGTAAGCAGAGAATTTACAATCTTTAGATTTGATGATTGCTTTTAATAAATAAACATGGGAATATGTTAGAAAATGACAAAGGGTAAGGAGGGGGACTGTATTTAGATAGACAGGAAAGCCCTCTCTAAGAAGGCATTATTTGGATAAAAAGGACTCAGATATGGGACGAATCAGGGGACAAGCAAAAAGGGCAAACAAAAACCTGTAATTTTTGGTGTTTTTGTTATTTCAGGTCATAATGTTATTTATATAACTACCTTTCTGTCAAGACCACAGTTTAAAAAAGTTTTGTAGGCAAATCTCATCATCCCACCCCTCCATCTCTGTGGTAAGGGCATAGATAGTATCCACATCTTTAGACGTAAAAAGTTAACTCTGAAATTATTAGAATTTATGTTCCTCTGAAGTGAACTGCTTCACTATCACTGACTAAGAAATACTAGATTCTCCAAAGCGATCATGTAGATTTCTTTGGCATTGCCATGTGGTTTCACTTTTCAACTTCCTGGTGTTGAGGCCATTCCCCCTCCCCCCCCGCCCGCTACATACCATTTCACACTTTTCCAAGTTAAGAGAAGAATACTTCATTACTTCATTAATTTTGACTTGTTGAGGGGAAAGTATATGTTTAAGCTTGAGAAAGAGTTATTAGAAAGTTCAAGATTTGGTTCTGACACCACCGGTAAATAGAACATGGTAAGAACCTGGGTGAGAATTTGGACAAGTTATTTTAATCATTTGGGCCTCAGTTTCTTTCTTTATAGAATGTAAACAATGAACTAGATCAGCCTGTTTGTGAGAAGATTTTAATTCCATTGTCCAAGGAAATCTCTCATGGAATCCCAATGCTTCCATCAGTTATCATTTATTTTGTAAATGACAGAAACTAATCTAAGAAAAAAGCATTTATTATAAGAATATCAGGTGGTGACCTGACTGTGAGAATCATGGCTCATTCTAATAGGGACTAGACATAGATAACAAGTACTATTCCCTCGGTAAATCTGCAACAGAATAATGTTTATACGTTATCACTTGAGAAAGACTTTCATAACACATTACCTGAGAAAATAACATAATATTATTTTCTTCCTTCCCTTTTCCTTTTCTGAGCAAAGACAAGGTAATTCTATTATTGACCAAAGAGCAATGCTCCCTTGTTCTAAACCATGCCCTAACCAAACTTACCAAATGCCTCTGTTCCCCCTACTACCTTGCCACGATTAATTTAATATTATATGTCAAAATTCCAATGAGTTAGCATCGAGTGAAAATCTAATTGCTTGGCGTGGTACATGTGCAAAAAGAATCTGCGGGTGGAAGATGACTAAGTCCCTATTCCTGAAGAGACCTCACGAATACATTAGCACAGTAGGCCAAAAAAAAAAAAAAAAGGACACCACAAAGCGATACCAGCATGTCACTGTTCTGACTAGGAAATTTCCTAAAACACTCCTAGACATGTAATAAATGTATCCTTCTTGAGGATTAAATATTTTTTCAAGCAACCTCTAAGTTTTTAGTCACTCTCCACTGAAATAATATTTGCTTATCATTAGGGAGTCCAGAAGGAGCTGTTCAAAATGCAATTTTCTCCCCGGGGCCATTCTGTTCCATGTTTATTGTTACATCTTATCATGTCCTCCAAAAAATAAAAATAGAAACTGCTTACTGGCAGTCATAACAGATGAATTCACCCTTCCTTGCCAGTAATCATGAAATTCTTTGCACATGGGATTTCTTCAAAGTAGTATCTTTTCTGACTGGGGGATCAAATCTTTAAAGAAAAAAATTTTTTTTTTCTTTTTTTTAAGTCTCACAGAATTACTTTAAGGCCAACCAGTAGCAAATTTTAGCATATTGATTTTTTTTGTATAAATAAGCTGACAGAGGTTAATTGATTTGCCCAGGGCCATACAGTATGCCTGGGACTGAGTTTAGAAACCTAGATTTTTAGCTTCCTGGTGTAAAGCTTTGTATTCAAGAATGAAGATCTTGCACACACATAGTTTAAAAGCAGTACGTAGGTTGCAGAACTATTTCTGACATCTGGCAAGTGTCTAGGAAGTCTCACCAATGTAACTGCTTTTTGGTTTTTGCCTGAGATCCTCAGAGTAGAAATTCTCATAAGTACTGCCCTATCTGTAAAGTCTCAGACTTTGTTCTTCTCAAGAGAGTAGTGTCATGCTGAGGAAATCTAAAAGGGAAGCATATACTTCTTATACGCAGAGAATACTCAGAAATAAAAAAAAAAAATTGCTGCCATTAACTCACAATGATTTCAATAATGACCTTTGTTCCAGAGGATCCAAATGCATATAGAGTGTGATTAGGATAATCAAGCCTTGAGATTATTCTGGGCCCAGGTTCAGTCTGGATGCCTAACACTTTACCTCAAAACAGACCCAAAACCTCAGAGAGGCCACAGGCTAAATCGACTTTCTTCAAGTCTTTCAGGTGAGGGGTAACCTGCTGGCCTTATCCGATTACTCAGATTTACCCTCTGTGTTCAGGCCCTTAGCCCGAAACCAGAAGCCTAGGTATCAAACAAAGTTGGACAGTTTCTGCAGGTAAGGGGTGCGGGTTGCATCTATCCTTTCTTCCTTTCACCCCACAGTCCAGATGTTTTAGGAACTGGTTCTGGTTAATTTGATCACAGTATGTTTTGAAAACGATGCCCTGTTTAGCAATACAGCTGGGGAACTGGTAAATCTGGCTTAGTTTTAATATCTTCAAAATGAACTAATTGCACTAAAGCAATTCTAAAACCCGTATGAGCTCTAAATTCTAAATACTTCAATCCCTCTAGAAGAGCATCTATAATGACAGAAGATGAGGGGTAGAAAAAGCCTTGGAGATTAACCAGCCCAGAAGTTTTTAAACTGTGATCCAAAGAAATCCCTCCAGGGGTCAAGGAAGTGTGGGGAGAATGAAAGATTTAGTGACTTGCATCCCACATGTCCTGACCCATGGAATCCTCCCAGATAAAACTCCTGATTTTATCAGTTGTAGATACTGTGCTTCCTTGCCTTAGAATACAAAGGCTTTAAACAAGTTATCTAATCCAACACCCTACTTACAGATGAGAAAGTAAATAGATCCTAGAAAATCTTAGTAGCTTGCCCAAAATGACATAGAAATGGCATTGGGCCATAGATGGCAGACTCCGGACTTAGATCAAAACTGACAACTCTGTTTTCCTTAGAATTGTGTTAAAAGTGATTTTTAACCTCACTGGGTCAGCTCGCTAAACTCACAAGCTACTGTTCCTTTCCAGGGTGTCCTTGTCTGGTGCTGGATAATCTTAAGAAAAGGATGGGAAAGAGATCTGTACCTCTAAGAGCGTGTACTAGCTTTTCAGAGAGACGAAGTGAAAAATTCATTATTCCAAATTCTAGGGATTAATTTCAAAAAGGTTTTTCAACTGTTCCTTTTAAATCATAGTGTAATTAACAGGTTGTTAGTATTTACTACCGGAGTGGTTCAGAGTTCCTTTATTTCCTACTGCAAATGTGTACTCTTCAGGAAAAATCAGGAAAACTAAGTAAAATGTCACAAACAAGGAAGAAAAACTATACTAAATCCCTATAATATACACTAAATTGGTATTCCTTTCCTTCCTAGTTTAGGAGACTTTGTGAAGACTGTACCTGACTTTGAAAATGACAAATACTGTGCCCAAAACGTTTTATCACTTTATATAGAAGGTCAAGAGAGAAAGCAAAACTCAAGGTTGGTATTTTGTTTGCAAGTGGAAAAAACATAACTGGTTTTCCTGACAGAAACTGTAATTTAACTTTTTAAGAGACTGAACCATTATTTCTACTGAATTCAGGAATATTCTTAAATTTTGTTTTAAAATGTTCACAAACGTGCACACAAAACAGGCTTTGAAATTGTTTGATGCCTCCGACAGATGAAACTAATATTTTATACAAATACCAATGGCCTTCATTGTTCTTTTCTTCTTTATAATCTTTTTGTCCCCCAATTTAAAAATTTTAAGCAAGTAGTAGGACCATCTGGAGCCCTTGTGTTTTTATTAGTGTTCTGACAGTACATCAGAAAAAGTCTGAAAACTCATAAAATGTCTCTAGAAAATATATAAAGTATGTCAGTATCTTAAAGGCAGATTTTTTGCCATGCTAAAAACTTATTTTCTGTATGTTGAAGTAATCATAAAATCAGTTGAATTTAGAAATTTTCTCACAGAAAAATTTTTTAACCTTTTTTTTTAAAAAATGAATTTATGCTCATGATACCCAGTGCTGCCAAACAACCTTTTGTTCTTGGGTTTAGCTTTGGCAAATTCTCTTGGTAGTGCTCTCGTTCCCTAGACAACTAGCTAATGAAAATATATAGATTGAGGTTCATGTGACACAAAAGAGGCGAGCCTAGAAAATGAACTTCCCTTTCTCATTTGTTCAGCTGATATTCCTCTGGGATGGAAGCATCTGGCCCAACTGATTAAAGCTGCTTCTACCTGCCCAGAGGCAGTTTATAATCCAATTTCTAATCTAAATCCAGGAATTTCACTGCTGTGGATAATCATAGACTATCTCGGTGTGAAGAATCAGCTTGTCTCTGCTTGAAAAAAGTTTGCTCTGAGTCTTATAAAATCTTCCTGTTGCCTAAGGAGTCTCAATCGGGGCCCTCTATGCTCTGGGGACTGTGACCTAGTATGGAAGTGGCTTTATGCATTGCAGGCTGGGTACTCTTCTTGAGTTCGCTGAACCAGCAGTTTAAGAAAAATATATTGCTATAAATCCAAATGGATATATTCCTTAGAAGTCTCACTCATACTGGGCAGCCGCTCCTCTTAAACTACACTACATATGTAAAATGTTATACTCCTTGGCCTGGTATTGGGTGCTGGGCTGAAAGTGGATAAACTTGCCTTAAACAAACTATGGGGAATGTCTTTACAAGACTGGATGCTCACCCAGGAGAAAATGGGCCTCAATTAGGGTCAATCTGGCTGCAGCAGGCACTTCCAAAGAAATCTTGGCTGTATCAGATGAGAACGAAGGGGAGGGAAAAAAGAAAAGAAAAGAAAAAAAAAAAAATTTTCCAAGAAGCTATGAGTAATTTTCTTAACATTTTAAGCCAATGAGTATTTTAAAAAGAAAAAGTCTACCCTGGGGCAGACTGAAAAATGAGAAGGACAAAGGTTTGACATTTCCTGGAAATCTTGTCAATTAAGAAAGAAAGAAAAAAAAAAAACCTAAAAAACAGAACTAAAATAGTTATCAATCTCTCACCTACATGAAAATTGCCATCATAATGTAAAAGAAAATTTTAAGAAAAAGTTTTGGTTCAAAATTTGTTAAAAAGTATCCTTAAGGAGGGGAATTGCCCTATTATATCTGAATGTTAAACATGACCTTTAAATTTTTTTTCAGGTAAAATTCTGTCTGAGTCATCAAAGTACAGGAGGCCAATGATATACATTCCTCTTCCCCGCATTTCTTCTGGTTCTTCTGTAACTATTAATGTTTGAATTAAAATCTCAGAAATGGCTTCAATCCTCTGTTAAAAGAGAGCACGAGTCTCTCTGATTTTAGAAGAAAAAAATTACCAAATTAAAGTAAAACAAAAAAATTCTGGGCAATTCTACCCCACATTCTCTTACTACATCAGCCTTAATCCATCTCATTGTATGGATTCATTAAATTTTCAACATTTTGAGAAAATATACTGAAAACTGCTGACATTAAGAAAAAAAGAAAACATGAAATGAAGATTCTTTAGGAATCTTCCTAAAATTCCTTAGGAAATCTTGTACCATCTTAGTAAAGATTCTTACTCCTTCTAAAAAACAGTTTCCTGTCCAACTTCGGTATTTATTGTTCTCATTATTCAAGGGGCAGACACATTGTTTTCTGGGCTTTCTCTACATGCTCCCATTACAACACTTATTAGAATCTAGCACGACGCACTCGGTGAAATCACTGAATTGCAGTAGATGATGCTTGTTAGAATAGACACAGATTAATATAATTTTCTTTTCTGCCACATGACTTATGAAGTTGGAAGAAATGAAAGCTGAGACGGATATAGTGAACTACTGGGTTAAAAAGTAAACAGATTATAAAAGAAACCCTGTCAGAGAAATAAAATATTATCAGAGTTTGGCAAATAGAATGAAATAATATCCTATAACTTCTTCACCATTTTAATCAATCAACCATAATCCTTTGTGTGAATATCTTTGCCATTTCTTCACTTGCATATTTTCAAAATCTGTAATCATAGTACTTGGGTGTATATACGTGTAAGTATGTATTTTAAGTATTCACTTTTCACTTTATGCCATTGAATGAATATGTCACAGTCTATTTAACAAGTTTCCTATTTTTGGACATTCGAGTTGTTTCCACATGCTAATTTTATGAAATAAAATTCTGTAAATTTCATTATCATAAGGTTGCTTAATAAGTAGGATTACTGAGTCAGTGAGTGTGATTACATATATATTTCTTAATACTTGTTTGCCAAACTGCTTTCCAAAGATTGTACTGGTTTTGATACTCAAAATCTTTCTTTTTTCTACCTTACATGTAATCAAACAAATAATATGATGAATATGATTCTATCGCATTCTTTTTCACATTCATGAGTAAGAATTTGTGCTTTGTAACTCCCAGACTATCATTTTTCAGTCACTGTGAGGATAATTTTACTCATTAATGCATTCTTTTATACCTGTATTTATTAATTCAAAAGCCATCTATTGAGACCTTCTGCAGAAAGCCACAATACAGTAGATATAGTAGTATCTATATAATAGAGAAAATATAGTAGATATAGTAGAGAAAGTATAATATAGTAGAGAAATATAGTAGAGATATAGTATAGTAGAGATATAGTAGAGAAAATATAATAGAGAAATATATAGTAGAGAAAATATAATATTGACTATATAGTAGAGATATAGAAAGATATAGAACTGGGGGTATAGTGGTGAATAAAAAAGACCCAGATCAAATTATTAGTGCAAATTCCAGGAAGGGACACAGAAATTAAACAAATTATTACACAATTATTTCAATATAATAGTTTTACAGCAATGAAGCACGCTACTTAGATATGCTGAAAAAATAAAACAAATTAGCCTGAAACTGGTGTGAGTAGACAGTGCAGTTTCTCTGAGAATATGTTATATTTAAAACTTAACTCTAAACAAACTGAGGATTGCTGGAGGGGTGGGAGATGGAGGGATGGGGTAATAGGCTGATGGGCTTTAAAGAGGGCACGTGATGTAATGAGCACTGGATGTTATACGCAACTGATGATTTATTGAACTCTACATCTGAAACTAATGGTGTAATATATGTTGGCTAATTGAATTTTAAATTAAAAAAATTAACCCTAAGGAGTGAGGAGGAATTCATCATGTCATAGGAAAATGGATGGAAGTGAGAGGGTTAAATGTGAGTTTCTGTCCTCATGCAAGAACTTGGAGAGTCAAGCAACAAAAAATTGGTCCCCAAGGGTGAAGCACTAGTGAGAAAGTCAGATATTTTCAGGATATGAGGCCTTCAAGGTCACTAAGAAGAGATCATGCCGGGCTTTAGGACCATAATAAGGATTGTTAGTTTTATACTGAGTCCAATAGAACTGTAATCTAAGGGCCAGAGGGAGCTAAAGAAGAGTTTTAAGAGGCAGAGTGATAAGATTAGTCTTTTTTAAAAAGTTCTTAAATAACTGTAGAATAGATTAATTCTACAGGGAGAAGGAAAGAGAGAGTCTTAAGCAGGCTCCATCTCAGGACCCTGAGATCAATGGCCTGAGCTGAAATCAAGAGTTGGATGCTTAACCGAGTGAGCCACCCAGGTATCCTTAAATATGTAGGTTTAAAAGGAAGATTCCTTCCACAAAAAATATTGAGGAAAAAGGGACCAAAGAGGTAGAAGAAAATCGTGGAGAGTGATTTTCGGAATCAAAGAAATTTTTTTTTAACTGTCAAAATTGTGGCAAATGTTGGTAAGTTGACAAGTGAGACAAAGAATGAGAATTGAAAGACCAGGTGACTTCCAAAGGGCCATTCTGATGGAGTGGGCTAGCTGATTTGACAAGGATAGAGTACATAAAAGAGCAGAGACAACAGAGATTGGTAAATATGGATAGTTCTTTGAGTGATTATTTGAACTGATATTTTTGATGTCCAAATCATCATTATCAAAAACAAAAAAACAAAACAAAACAAAACAAAAAACAGAAGATGTATTTCTAGAGAATTTTCATATTTCCAAAGGACTTTATTAAAATATACACGTTCATCCATGGCCTTCAGAACACTAACCCACTACAAATAGTATTTTTAAATATCTTGTTTCTCCCATTGCAAGCTCAAAGAAATGTTACACCAGTTGAGTTTTTACTGGGGGTGAAGGTAGAAAGCTTGGGATATCCGGCAATGCCAAGAGCTATTTATAAGATTTCTTCAGGGACAGCCTAATGTACCCTGATACAAAATAAGGCTTTGTATTCTCAGCCACTTAAGCATATTTATACATGCAATATATATTATATGTAAGGCATTTACCCATATCTAGATAGGTAAAACGAAACTGTGAAGTCTAACATACCCTGGTCCCCTACTCAAGGGCTCAGTATTCATAATTGTCTTCCTGGCATTTCCTGGCATTTCAGGCTACACATTACTTTCCTAAAAACACCATTCACAGGGTGAATACCATTCACTGAACTGAGGATATGAAAATCTCAGGTTCAGGCTGCATTCAGGTGTTCAATTGTTTGACCTATTAATCAGTTACTTAACTTTAATTCCAATTTAACATTGAAGATACATCTTTGATCCAAATAGAATGGTCTATTTTACTTCCTGGGCTCAGCAGACACTCAGCTATTTTTCCTGTGAGTGTCTTTTTTTTTTTTTTTTTTTTTTTTCTTTTTTTGTGGAGGGATTGTAACTAGCAAGCCTGAGCTCTCATCTACAGAAATCCTTCTTAACCCAGCTCTCTCTTTCCTGGGCTCCTTCTCTTTGCCTGAACAAATTCCTGTCAGTAACTCATTTTCAAGCATTTTCTGGCTCAACTGCTTCTGAGCAACCAATGTTTGTCTTTCAAGATACCCCAGCAGCCCTTCCATATTTATCTACTCCATCTGTTTTCTATTTCAGTTCCTCTAAGCTCCCTTTTACTTGTCAACCCTAATCACTCCCCTGCCACTGTCCCTCCCTAATCTTAGTTTATCTGGGCTTCCCAAGAGACAACTGCCATGTAAGTCATTTGGCAGGATTGTTCCCTTCTCTGAGAAATGGTCACAGCGGTATTTCTGAGCCTATTTTACAATGGATGATTTTTATTTTTTATGTGAAGTGAAAAAAAAAGGTGAAGACACCATCCAAAATATGTATCAAAATAAAGCTTGTTTTCACCACAGCTGGCAACTGGATTTCCTAAGATCGTAGCCAGCACAAACTGCAGATATCTTACCTGTATTTTGGGTTTTTAGCTTTTTAATTTCAGATTATGAGAGTAAGGAAATAATTTTCAATCTCTTCTTAAGGCAAATGACAGATGCCGGGTATTTTCAGAATTGAAATATAAATGTTAAGACATTATGTCACGGTTCAAACTATTTACCAGATGAGTAAAAATAACACATTCTTATGTGGTAAACCACTTAGCTAGAACTGTATAATTCTACATTATTTGCTCGTTTCTTCTTTTTTAAAAGAAAGCCAAACAGCTCTAGAACAAACATTTCCCTGTGTCGATTGGATTTAGAGTGCCAACAAAGTTTTGTTTCTTTTTGTTAAAGCATATTTATTTTTAGACCTTTCAATCCACTATTGCAAACAGATGTGCTCTTTTTTTTTTTCCCCCTCCCATGGAAGAAAATAAATAACCAAGGCTGGAATTCCCTTTAAGTACTTTTTAAAAAAGAAAAGAAAAGAAAGGAAGAGGGAAAAACAATAGGAGTTTTATTTCAAAATTGTGCTCTAATGCCAAGCATCCAATCTGTAAAACATTTTACCCTGTTGGTTTAGGGATGGGGAAAGACATCTGTGTGTGAGGCATCAATCTGTTCTTTTGAAACACAATTCCAGTTCACAGAGCTGTGATCTGTTTAGTGATAAACACAATTTTCTGAAGCTGCTTTTCAAAAGGCAGAAATATTGACAGTGTAAATCCTAACACTTAAAAAACTTTTATCTAAACAAAAACAATACTAATAGCTAATATTTGTGCGGCCTCACACGTGCCAGACTGTGAGCACACTGCTTCATGTACATTATCTCAGTGAATATTTACTTTTGGAGATTGATGCCAATATTAGCTGCAAATTATAGATGAGAAAGTAGGGAAGCAAATGGTACCACAGTTTGTACAAATTACTTGGCTAGTTAGGGTTACAATCATGTACAGGATCCAGTTTTGCCTCTTAGTCCGGCATCTTCTAAAATGAGCTACCTCTTTCGACTAAAGTCAACATTGGAAATAAAAGGATGAATCTAGCTGGGAGTCAGATTAGATTGCAGCAATAAACTTTCTTTTAGGGTCCACTGGGGAATCAAAGAGAGGAAGGGAAAGACTGGAATCCATCTACTGCATCTGTAGGGGTCCGGGCATTACCTTATGTACTTACCTAGAAAAGCTTTTTTATTGAGCAGAAACAATGGTAGAACAGACCTCCTTGGCATCCATTCAATACTCATTGATTATATATAAAGAGAGGTCTTCTTATCTTCCTAGTCCACTGGCATAAAATGCTCTGCAGCCCAACAATTCCTTTCTTCAGGCCTGACTTAAGGCTATGAAAGGTTGTCTTTAATATTCAGGTAATAAGTACTGTCTCACATTTAAATCAAGCTTCTGTGTCTAAGAGCTCTGAGCACTTTATAGGCATTATATCATTTTTCTTCTCAACAACTTCATGCAACGAGGAAATGAACTTCACCCTTCCAGGCCTCACTCAATGCCAGTCAGGAGGTTTGCATTTCACATTCCTATTTCATTTTCCCTGCAGCTTCCTAGAAACTAAAACAAGAATTCCATGATTCTTGGCAACTAAGCTTGGTCGCCTGGGGTTGTCCCTGTCTCTGGCTGGAGTTCCAGCCGGTATGCAATGAGGGTACCAGGCGAGGTAAGCTCCGAGCTGATGGAATATTTGGGGTATTTAGTGAAAGAATTATCATCACATCTCTGAAGAACTAGGGAGTTCTATTTGCCTCTCCCAGTTATTACCGCTGTCATTTGCGTTTTTCTAGTAGCCAGACTGTCACACAGCAAGGTCCTCTGAGGGCATTGGTGGGACTGATGCTTGGGTAGTAAAAACTAGAAAAGAGGAAAAGAAAAATGGGAGGGGTTAAGAAAAGAAGAGTTGCTAGGGAGAGAAGAAGGGCAAAGGAGAGTAAGAAAGAGCAGATAGTAGGGAGGAAGGGAGAGGGAGACAAACAAGAAAATGGCAGGAGGGAAAGAGGAAGAGAAAGGGAGAGATGGAGGAAGGCAGGAAGTAGGAGGATAATCAGAACAATGCCCAATGCTATTTGTATTGTTCCTCTACCATTAGCATTATAATAACATCACTGTTACTAGCAGAGGAGGTTGCACCTAAATAGAAAGAGCATAGGTTTTGCGGTTAGAGTAGGCTTGGATTCCAGTTCTGACTCTTCCCCTGCTGAGCATTACTATGTCTCTAGGAAAGCTACTTAATCTCTCAAAACTTAGTTGATTTTTAATTATAAAACAAGAATAACATCTCCCCTCCAAAATGTCCCTAATTCACAATATAGATCTCCTAGTGCAGAATGAACACATGATATTATTATTTACAAGTGATATGTGGCAATCACCCTCCATTTGGCAGCATCAGGATTCCTTGCACCTAATAAGAAACCCACAAAATACACTATTTATGATTTATGTCTTAGCATGCCACTGGTCCCTTTGTCTTGGTCTGTCTTTCATATGCCAGCCATTAGCTTCTGCTGCAACATGTGTAAGTGCTAGTGGCCATGGACCTTACGTTTTGGGGCCATTGCTCCGGTTTCACTGGTATCACTCCCTACCAGCAGATGAAGTAATATATGCAGACAGCCAAGGATGTCATAGGGATTCTTCTGGCTTTGTCCTCTCTGTTCGGACTTACTATGTCTGTCTCTTCACATACACGAACTATTGAATGCCACAATCTTAAGATAATTTGAAAATTCTATGGCTTATGTATCTACTAACTTCCTCATCTGTGCACGAGTGATTCCCACTTTAATTAACCCCCATGACTGCTCTATATGTTCTGAAAGAAGAAGATATGAATAAGAAAAACAAGCATTTCCCGCCTAGATCTCTAGAGAGGCGGTGAGACTTATTGGAAGATAAATTGTACAGTACAGCTGGCTTCCTAAATGAAGAGTATAAATGATTGCTAAGAGAAGTGATAGACGGGCATCCTGTTCAGAACTAATATGCACAATTTCTTCACATACTGAACCTCTACACTTGCAGGTTTTCTTTTTCCTGGACTTCCTTATTACTCATTCAACTGGCAAAAATTATTGAGCTAAGTGAGAGACTCATCATGTCAGTGGGGAAAAGTAAAGGTTATGGCAACACATGACCTTTGTCCTCAAGAAACTTGTGGTCTGTTTAAAAGCCTTCAAGTGATTTAATTCTTTCATCTATTGTATAACAGTTGACACCACTTAGTTTATAACTATTGGGTCAGTCCTAAGATTCCTTACAAGCCACTTAGTTCATATTACTAAGGTAGATGACAAGGAATAGTCTGGAATAGCACTGCCCAATAGCAATAGAATAGAATAGAAAAGAAAAAAAATTACATATGGAATTTTAAAATTTTCCATAAAAGGTTGAAAAATATAGCCATAAAAAGGTTGAAAAATATAATTAAACAGTTTTATTTATTTAACCCAACATATCTAAAATATTATCTCAACAATGTAATTAAATATAAGATGAACCGAAGAATATTTCCAGTGTGTGTATTTTATACTTAACAGCATATCACATATTGGAGTGGCCACATTTCAAGTACTCAGTAGTCATATGTGAAGAGTGGCTAGTGTATTGACAGCACAGGTCAAACCCTTCCTCCGAGTTGCCAGATAGTTTATTCATTTCATTTATGTATCTATACTCAACCGTTCTCCTTCTGCACTTACCCTAGCCTCACATCTCCATTATTTTATAAGACAGAGAAATATGTATCCGAATGTCCCAATGCCAGAGACAACAATGTAGGACTCAGTTTTCTAGAATTCAGATTCAGTGTTTTAACTTGTAAACCACCATGCTTTGCTATGTCTTACTAACTGTATTCAGAAAAGCTTAACAATCAGGGCCATAATGGCAATATAAAATTATAGTCCCAAACAGGAAATGTCAATGGGTGCTGTAAGCCACTGAAAGAACACCCAGAATTTAGCAAAGCAGAGGATATAATTGTCATGCCCATGGCAGCATTTAGCTGGGTAATGCCCCTCTCATTACCTTGCAGGACCACCAACTGTGGCACTCTCACATTTATATACTGCTTTGATGAGAAGGCGGAACGTGAAACAGTGTCTTCAGTTAAAATATATTACCATAAATGATGAGGAAGCTAGCCACCCATACAATTTTTAATCCTATTTCTTTGGCTAGTCATGGTCTTCCTTAGGTTTCCTTATTAGGCCCACTCCATTTCAATTACTAAGGTGGATGTCCTAGCTAAGAATGGTAGAAATGTAGCATTTGAACACTGATAATGTTACATCTTGTCAAGAACTATGAAAGGTCTGAAATTTTCATCTTTCAAGCTGTTAAGTTAGCTTACCATAGTTTCATAGATACTATCACACAACATGGGACCCCTGGGTCAGGGACAAGGAGACTTACTGTATTTATTACATGTTCTCAACAGTTGCCCTCAGCCCCCACGTTCCATGGAGTGATGCCCAAGTGGATGCTGTGCACACTGTGACTGCACATCTGAGGAATCTCAAGTTAAGGAAATCCCAGTTTTTCAAAACATCTGTTAGTAAACCTGCCCAATCTTTATCCTGGAGGGAGATGTTATCTTTATTATCCTGAACAGCAAACACATTTCTCCTCTGCCCTGGAGGAAGAAGGTACTTGCTCTATCTTCCAAGGCTGTTGCCATACAAACACCCTTAAAAAATAGGAACGAAAGATCTGAATGTCTTTGCTCAGAAAATGTGCAGAAGCAAGAGACTCGTGGAGAAAGTCTTGCCGCACTCTTATGTTAAAACCCCTCACTGGCTCTTTATTATTTACTAGATGATTTCCTCTTTTTCTTATTATTAATTAATATTTATTTATTGCTTTTTATGTGCTAGTAGATTTGAATGATTCTCAGATATTTGCAAAAACTAAGATCTAATAGAAATAAAAGATTCAAAAAGTAGTCTAAGTAAAAATTAAAGAGATGAGTTCCAGTCATTCCCATCATTAAGAACTTTAAGAGAATAATGGGTTTTGTTATGAGATCTTGGTCATGATTATCTCTCAAAATCATAATATCTGGATCTTTCGAGGGCTCAAGCTTTATTATTATTATATTTCCTTACTATGTGCCTTGCTGTGAGGTTTCAAAAAATACGGTTATTAGAAAAATATCTAATCTCTCACTTTCATATTTGTCTCTCTTTCCTTTCTCACAGTGAATGATAAACAGCAACATTAATCTAAAGTGGCTTTTGCTACCAAATATATTTCATCAAACATATCTAGGTTGTATAAACTCACGCTGAAACCTTCATATGTATGGAGGTTATATTTAAACATATAAGCAGCTATTTTATAAACTAGTAGGACTCTTAGAACTCTGTATAGAATCTACAACTTTTGAAACAGCTGCGCAGAACTGTGTAATTTAGGATAGCGGAGGAAGTTGGAAACCACATCCAATTTAAGCTTTTAGGAGAGTCTAGGTCATTAGGAGGTCATTCTCCAAAATGGAAAGGAGTCCTGGAACTCTTGCCCAACCAAGACTGACACTGGAAGACAAGTAAACTTGTGCTACACTCTGTGATTTGTAGAGACCTCAGAGGGGCCCAGGTTTGGCTCACTTTTCAGCTGACCATAAAGAAGACTTGGGAGTAAATGGTCACAGGGAAGAGTCTACCCACTGGATGAATCACGGACCATTTTCTGCAGCCTCTTGATGTTTTTAATGACTTAGTCATCAAAATCCTGACTCTTATGGGAATCTGTTCCCAAAATTCACATAGATGGCACATCAGTGGTATATGGACAATTTCTTGATCTAATCCAGAATAATTAACCAGCATTTTAAAAGTCATTGTTAGAGACCACATGGTATGTATAAAAGAATATTGGATGAAAATCAGTTGGATAGGTTCAAGTCTGTTTTTCCACTGGTTAGGCCGGGCAAGTCACTGAAGTTATCTGATTTCCTCACCTATAGTATGGCCGGAGAGGGAAGGGGGGTTGATGATTCAGTGACCCCCTGACATCCTTTCTCGTCTTGCTTTGTGTATTCTAATTTAAGATCTGGCCTTCTAAATTGGGTACTGGGAAAGAATATATACTGAGATGCCTTTCGGCTTCTGTTGCTGTTGCTACTTTACAAAATAAGTTGTCCTATTCAGAAAGCATCGGGTGCAGAACTAAAAAAAACATATGTGACCATTTGTCAGCACAGTACCTCCTTAGTGACACTTGGCTCACACATCTAGTTTGTCTTTTTTGGGGGTGACTCAAACTCTTAGGGTCATCATCCTGGGTGACAAGTCATGTGGTAATGTAAAGCATGAGGCAGATATTGTCAGTTTAACCAGAAGGTAAAGGAAAAATACAATCATCTTCCAGTCTACTCATTTTGAATCTTCTCACAGCATCAAAGAGAAGCTCAGAGATAGATTTCTTGCAGTCTCCCCCCTGACAGTGTGGGATACCTCAGTCAGATGAATAATACATACACTGGCAAGCAATGCAATTTGAAAAGAATCTGGCATTTACAAAGCAGCTTTACTAGGGGAAAGAGTAAAGGCTTTGAATATTCTGTCGGTTTGAGAAGAGGTTCTGTGTCACCCTATCAGGTCACACAAACATCTGATCAACTGCCACTTGATGAAAGCATTTATTAAAGTCAGAATAGGGAAATATCAGCTTGAGGAATGGAAAAGGCTACAGGATTTATTTTTAAACCTCTGGAAATAGGAAGGAGTGAGAAAATTTCTGTTTCTAGAAGGAAATACAATATGAAATTTGGTTTTGATTGAATGGGGGAAACATAAATCCTAAAACAGTGAAGATTTATTTTTTAAAGTCTTAGGATTTCTGCTTCCAAGAAAATGGAGTGTAGGCACCTTTTCCTATTCCTCCAACTAAGTACAACTAAAAACTCTGGGCATTATATATAAAACAAATATAAGAGATTCTGAAAACTAGAGAAAAGAAAGCTGACCAGCTGACTTCAGGATCCAAAGAACATAGAAGTGAGCTCCTCGGGTTGTCTTTCTTTCTTTCTTTCTTTCTTTCTTTCTTTCTTTCTTTCTTTCTTTCTTAATTCTTTCTTTTTAAGATTTTACTTATTTATTCTAGAGAGAGAGATTGAGAGAGAGAGAGAGGCAGAGACACAGGCAGAGGGAGAAGCAGGCTCCACGCAGGGAGCCCGATGTGGGACTGGATCCCGGGTCTCCAGGATCACACCCTGGGCTGAAGGCAGTGTTAAACCATTGAGCCACCCAGGCTGCCCCTCAGGTTTTCTTTTTTGTCCATATCTTCCAGACCTGAAACTGAAGAAGCTGGCAACCCGGACCACCAATGGATGCAAACAAACAAACAAATAAAAAAGCCCAACAAAAGCCTTTCTGTCTAGCCAAAGGACCAGGAACAGGGCAGACTAACAAAACAGAAAATTCTTTGACAATAACTGCTCTACTCTAGCTAAACAACACAGAAAAAACTGTGGCACTATCCCTAAATATACCAACAATGGTTGACTGGGGAAACCAGACTCCATTCTCCTAGCTGTAGTAAGGTTTCCCCAAAATCCCCAAGAGGGTCATGTCAGAACAGGTCAAGTAGGGACATGGGACTTTCATGACCTTCATCAGTGACAGTGAGGCTAGCCCTTCTCTCAGTGTCAGTGGACACCATACCACCATCCCCTTAGCCAAAAGTAATGAGATATTCCTCCTATTTTTTTAGGGGGTGGACTCCAAGGAAACCTAGTGGAGAGTCAAGACTTTAACTATAAACCATCAGTAATGAGGCCATTCACACTGTGGTATTAGAAAAAAGTACATGGAGAGCTGGAACTGTCATACCATCAAACACTACCTGAGGTTCCCTGCTATCTTTGGTAGAAGCATAGATTGAGTAGAGAACCTGGGCTTTTACTTCTACCTGGCTGTAAAAAGGCAGACAGTGGATCAATGTCAGAGAAATCCACTGAAATAGGTTAAAATAAGATCTAGAGTCATCACATAAAATTAATAAGATCCATTGTATTATAAATTATAATACTGGAGTCTTCTCATTTAACAATTTCAAAAAATTTCCACATTTCAATAAAAAATACCTCATATGAAGAGACAGAAAGTTCTCAGACTGAATGAAAGAAGATAATCAGTACATGCCAGGACTAGGATAACAGAGATGTTAGAATTAAGTAACAAATATTTCATATCAGCCACAATAAAAATGCTTTAACAGAGAATTATGAACATGCTTGAGACAAAAAATAGAGTACAGCAGAGAAGAAATAGAAAATCTCAATAAAGACATAGATGAAATGAAGAACAAAGTGAAAATTTAGAACTGAAAAAGATAACCAAGAAAATACTCAGTTGAAGGGCTCAATATCAGGATGAAGGGGCAGAGGAAAGAATCAGTGAACCAAAATATAGAAGAGTATAAAGTACTCAACCTGAACAAGAAGAAAACAGACTGGGGAAGAAACAAACAAACAGCCTGAGCCTCAGTGATCTATGGAACCATAATAAATGATCTAACATTTGTGTTTTTAGAGTCTTGAAGAGAGAAGAGAAAAATAAAGTGGGCACAAAAAAGTGCTCAGAGAAATAATGGCTGTAACATCAAATTTGATAAGAGATATAAAGCTACATATTTAAAAGCTGAGCAATCAAATAGAATAATTTCAAAAGGATCCACACCAAGATGTATTTATATTAACCTTCCCAAAACTAAAGGTAAAGTGAGAATTGTGAAAGCAGCCAGAGAGAAACACCACCATATTTAAAAGGAAAAACCAATTCCACTGACATCAGATTTGTCATCAAAAACCATGGAGGCCAGAAGGAAGTGTCACAAGAAATATAATCCTGTAATCCTATATCAAGTGAAAATGTCCATCTGGAATAAAGCAGTAATCTCTTACATAAAGGAAAACTGAGGGAATTTGTCACTAACACACCTACACTTTAAAAAAATGACTAAAGGAAATTTTCTTTCTTTTTTTTTTAAGATTTAATTTATTTATTCATGACAGACACAGAAAGAGAGGGAGAGACATAGGCAGAGGGACAAGTAGGCTCCTTACAGGGAGCCCGATGCAGGACTTGATCCCAGACCCAGGATCAAGCCTGTGCCCAAGGCAGACACTCAACTGCTGTGCCACCCAGCTGTCCCTAAAGGAAATTTTCTAAACAAGTTGGAAACAATAGAAGAATGAACTTTCAAGTATTAGGAAAAAAGAACACAATAAGCAAAATATTAGATACAATAGGCCGTCCTTCTGCTCTTGTTTTCTAAATTATAGTTGATGATTGAAGCAAAAATTATAAAACTGTCTAATGTGGTTCTAAATGAATATAGAAGAAATATTTAACAAGTGAAAGAGAGTAAAAGTACATAATGGTAGATAAACTTCCTATACTTCACTAGAATTGGCGAAAGAGACACCAGTAAACTGGAAGTTATGTATATAAATCCTAAAACCAAAGCAAGCATTAGAGAAACCTACACAAAGAGTTACTCTGAAAAGGTATTATTGACAAATCAAAATTGAATTTTAAAATATGTTTTCTGAACTCACAGGAAGATAGTAAAAAGGAAACAGAACAACAACAACAACAAAAAAAACACAGAAAATAAACAGAAAACATGTATAGTAGTGAATTTAAGTAGTAAACTTATATAAACTTAGTCCTATATTTAATGTATCAAATGTAAAGGGTCTAAAATACCAATTAAAAGGCATAGATTGGCACAGTAGATTTCAAAACATGACCCAACTATATGTTTTCCATAAAAAACTCTATTCAAGAAAGCTTGGGTGGCTCAGTTTGTTAAGCATCTGCCTTGGCTCAGGTCATGATCTCAGAGTACTGGATGGAGCCCCGCCTCTGCCTCAGGCTCCCTGCTTAATGGGGAGTCTTCTCCCTCTCCCTCAGCCCCTCTCCCCCCTCATGCTCTCTCATGTGCTTTCTCTCTCTCAAATAAATAAATTACATCTAAAAAAAATCTGTATTCAAATATAACAATATAGGTGAGTTGAAAGAAAAGAAATGGAAAACCAATCAAAAAAGGAAGCAACAAAAAAAAAGGAAGCTACATTATTATCAAATAAAGTAGACTTCAGATCAAAGAAAAATATGACCAACAGAGTAGGATACTATATAATGATTAAAAGATACATTCTGATCCTAAATATGTCTGCACTAAATGAAAGAGCTAAAAAAACATGTGAAGCAAAACTGATAGAACTAAAAGGAGAAAAAAAAAATCCACAACTAGAGTTGGAGACTTAACACTCCTCCCTCAACAACTGATGAAACAACTAAAAAAATAAGCAAAGGTATAGAACTCAACAATAGCATCTATCAATAGGATCTAACTGACATTTATAGAACACTCCATCTAATATCATCACAATGTATATTATTTTCAAATATTCCTGGATCATATACAAAGATAGACCTTATCCTGGCCCATAAATGAAATTTTGAATAATGTAAAAAAACTGAAATCATGCAGATGTGTTAGAACCACAATGGAACCAAGGTAGCAATCAATAATAGAAAGATAACAGGAAAATTTCCAAACACCTGGCAACTAAATAATACACTTTTAAATAATCTATGGGTCAAAGAAGAAATCTTGAGAAAAATCAAAATAGTACATTGAAGTAAATAAAAATGAAAATACAACATCCAAAGTTTTAGGATGCAACTAAAACAATGCTGAGAAAGAAATTTATAGCACATGCAATACATGTATTAGCAAGAGGAAAGATTTTGAATCAATAATCTAAGCTCCATCTGAAGGTCCTAGAGAAGAAAGGCAAAGTAAACCCAGAACAAGCAATGAAAAGAAAATAATAAAAATAAGAGCAAAAATAAACAAAATTGAAAACAGAAAGTAGCATAGAAAAATCAATAAGCAAAGATCTGGTTCTTCAAAAAGATCAAAAAAGAAAATAACAAGCCTCTAGGAAGACTGATAAAGGAAAGAAAGAGAAGACAGAAATCACCAATCAGGAATGAAATAGATTATATGATTATAAGCCCTACAGACATCAAAGAGAAATAAAGGAATACTACAAAAAACTCTACATACACAAGTTTGACAACTTGGATGAAATAAATCATTTCTTCAAAAAAAGATAAACAACAACAAAAAAAAGAAACTCTACTACTACTACAAACTTTATGACTCTACTAAAAAGACAAGCTAAGACTACGTATAAAGCAGTAAACTTAAGTAGTAAACCTAAGTAAACTTAGTCCTACATTGAATGTATCGAATGTAAAGGATCTAAATATACCAATTAAAAGGCAAAGATTGGCTCAGTGGATTTCAAAACATGACCCAAATATATGCTTTCTATAAAAAAACCTTTTCAAGGAGAGCCTGGGTGGCTCAGTTTGTTAAGCATCTGCCTTGGCTCAGGTCATGTTTATGAAAAGACTGGGAGACTTACTACTAAATATTTGTTCTATAATGTTGTAAGGCCCTTTCTCATGGGAAACTGGTTCTTTTTTCAATTAATGGACTTTGAGTGTAGGCTCTGAATGAGATCTGGAAAATGAGTAAGGGATTATGACTGCTCATCCGGTCTTAATGTCTTTTGATGATATATTAAACAATACCCTGCTGGCTGTGCATCTGCCTTTCTCCTATAATGTATGTTATATTGGTCGTTTTTTAATAGATCTTTGTAAGGCAGGTCCCCCTGGCTGCTGTGATGATCCGGTTGCCCATTACGTTAATGATGCTTCCTTGACTTTTGATAGTTAAATGCTGGTCACCTGGTCTCTGCTATTCCAGGATTCTAGCATTCTCATTACTGCCTAGGAAACTTAGATCTGTAATGGCATGCTGTCCTGTAACATCCGACCTACAAAAGACAGCCGTCACTGACCTTCTCAATGATGCCGATTCCCCTCTGCACAGGCACATTCACACACACATTCACCTACACACACAAAATGTATGTCTTATTATGTTTTTAAATAGTATCCTATGGACCCTCCCAACAAAAGTTATCAGAAGAAACTAGTAAGGAAGTAAAGAAATCAGGATAGGGTAGGGGAAGAAGCTAAATCAATATGTGATCCTAGCTCCTGATTCCATGGGGGAGCTCTGGACCATGTTTAGCAACACAAAGTTGTTTCAGATTGATCCATGAAAGCTGAGCTGAGTGGTGTTTGTTGTTTGTTTGTTTTATTCTTGTATCAATCAGCTCTGGCTGTAAAACTCCTCTGGGAAGAGTGCCATAACCTCCTATGTATCTTGGGGTAAGATGGCTCCTATTGGCCAAAGACAATTTTCCAGAGAAGGGTAAAGATGCAAGTCATTACCAGCCAACACTCCCGTAGCTTCAAAATGGGCGCATCAGTTCAGTAGTTCTAGGCAGGGCACTGTCTTTACTACAATTTAGAGAAGGGAAAAAAAAAATCTAAGAGGGCCACATTGGTAAGATAAAACTGCATAATGTCATGGAATTGTCCTTGGATATGAAAAATGGCTAGAGTTAGGTAGTAGCTGGAAATGAAAGTTAATACGTTAAACAAAGGGAGGGCTGATGATGGTCTAGAATAACTGGGAAGATCAGAACTCCAAAATCCAGATATGGCTCATTCAAATAATGTGTCTTCTTTTGTTATCTGCAATTTTAGTTTTCCTTTGAGTATGTCATATACATTCACAAACATTCAAAATTAAAAGTGTACAATGGGGTACGCAATAAAAACAATCACCTTCTCAAACTTATTCATCTGCCATCCAGTTTTTCTAAACAGAGTCAAGCTTATACCGCCTTTCAGAGGTAGTCTGCATGAACACATAACTATTTTATGTCTCTTCATTTCCATAAGCATAAATATATGTGTGAGATTAGTTCATGTTAATACATAAAAGCTTCCTCATTTTTTTTCCTGCAGTTTCGTAGGATTTTTATATGATTGCATCATACTTGACTTAGCCAGTTCGCTACTGATGAACATTTAGGTTGTTTCCAGTCTTTCGTTCTTACACATAATAACAGTAACTGATTATCTATCTATATATCTATTTTATGTATTCATGAATATAAGTAAAGGATGAATTCCAAGAGTTCAAGCCACTGAGTAAAATGCTGTATCCAGCAGCTTAGGTTGAATTACATCATAATAACACATTGATGTCACATTCACAGTAGCTTATAACAATAAAAGTTTCTCTCTCACTCGTGTTACATCTTCACTGCAGGATGCTTTGGCTCTTTTGTACATTATCCTCATTTTCGGACCTAGGCTGAAAAAACAACCTCTTTCCAAAATACTTTATGTTTTTGGTAGAAGGGGAAAAGGACATGGTTAACCATATGGTGACTCTTAAAGCTGCTTAAAAATAATGCATGCCACTTCTACTTAGAGTCCACTGTGAAAGTCATGTGTCCAGGATGTCGAAGGATGTGGATGTATAATTCTCTCCATAGGGGGAGGAAGCAAATATTTAGAATACCAGCGTAGTTCACCAAAATGAGTAAGTATATTTATAAATTTGGTAGATGCCAAACTGTTCTAAAAGTATTACAAATTTAAACTCATAAAAAATATATGAGTGTTTTCCCTATTCTCTCACCAATACATTACTATACCAGATTCTTTGATCTTAGTAATCTGAAAGGTAAAATATATTTTGATGACCTTAATCTGAATTTCTCTTCTCATGAATAAAGTTTAGACTATATTCACATTCACTTCCATATTCATATTCAAATATGTCTTAGCGTAAAAATATCTGGGTGTCTTCTTTTATTAACAGTTGTTTCTTTTATTGGCACACTATGATCAGGTTATGATCATTAATTTTCTGTTATCAAGTCAGCTTGTGTGCCTATAAGGTATCAATTTGTCCTCACTTACTGATAGCTGACAGGATATGTTTCCGTTATTTTGTTTTTTTATAACAGGTTTGTTATATTTTTTTAAAATAAAATACAAATGCAGTATTTTTACATCTTTCTTTTGGATATCATAAGCCCAATATTCAAATCTATTTTGATACTTTTAAAATCTTTTAAAATCTTTTTTTCTTGAGGAACTGAAAAAGGAAGTTGTTTATTGAGGGGAAGAGGATGCAAGCAACATAAAAATCAAAAGCTTATCTGGCTTTCACTGACTTTTCTTTCTCTGCTTCTCAAATGGGGGCTGGATTTTATTTGTACATTTTCTGAAGGTCCCAATCTGCTTATGGAATACTTTATACAGGGGAAAGCTGTGGGACAGATTCCTTAAAAGACCCTTCTGGAAAACTCTCATTAGGCAGGGAGTGTTGCTCAATGTTGCCTACTTCCTTCCCTTCTGTTTCATCTGTATTACAAAATAGTCATTGCATGCGATGGTGAGCCTAGGAATTAGTGAAAAGAAGCTCTGGAAGTCCACTTTGCCATCTTGGCACTGGCCTAGGTCCTTCATTATTTTGTCCATGGCCAGAGGGTCTTTTTGATTTTCTAAAAACCCAGGAAACTCCTTTTCTATGAGTATTCTCAGGTCCTCCTTTGTTAAATAGCCTCTAACCCCAGCAAATTTGTGAAATGTGAACATCATGGTTTCCATGACATGCTCCATTTGAGAGGGCATTTTGGTGAGGTCTGTTGAAACCTTTGTCAGAGGTGAGGTGGGGATGCTTGGCTGACTAGGATGCATAGCCAGTCTAAAATATTTTTTCTTATTAAAAAATGATACATCTAAAATGTATTCAGGCAAGGAAATAAAAATAGCTACCATGGGTGTCATTATTTATTTTGAATATTAATTCTGTCACCTTTCATGTTAGATCACCTGGAAATTCGATAAATAAGCTTTCTACAACTTTATTCATACCATCAAAAAAATTAATAGTGTCAGGCTGGTTTCCAGCTTCTCCTCCTGGCATCTCACTTGGTAATTATCAAGAAAATGGTTAGTGATTAAAATCCAACACACAGGGATCCCTGGGTGACGCAGCGGTTTAGCGCCTGCCTCTGGCCCAGGGCGCGATCCTGGAAACCCGGGATTGAATCCCACGTCAGGCTCCCGGTGCATGGAGCCTGCTTCTCCCTCTGCCTATGTCTCTGCCTCTCTCTCTCTCTCTGTGACTATCATGAATAATAAAAATTAAAAAAAAAAATCCAACACACAGTTTCTACAAACTTTTAATTCTATGGTGGGGTGTCTTTTTCTTTGGAGTTGTGGGAAGTGGCTAAGAACTGCTGTCTGGGCTTGAAGTGGCCCTGAGGAGGTGGAGAAGATTTCATTATTTGGGCAGGCTCTAGGGCAGATTTTTCTCCAGAGACAAAAGAGTAAACCAAACAAAAACCCACTGTATAAAGTCAAGGTCCTCAGACAGAAAAGATCATCTGTGAATCCAAAGTCTAGAACATTAAAGATGAGAATTAAGACTGAATGCAGAGAATTCTTGAGTTTAGAGCTCTGTCAAGAAAAGATTAAGCCAACTATTGTTGAGGGCAAGAAAATTTCAAATTGTGATCAGCTGCCTTAAATATTTAACTTTGACCTGGGAGGATGTGTCTGAGGCACAGAGGATGTCTGGACTGTTCTAAAAGTTCCATGTGTCAGAGTCATCTGACAGCCACCTGTGTCTTCTAGTCCTTAGTGCGATTTTCTGGAATGAGACATGAAAAAACTGCAAGTTTCTTGTTAATTCATGTCTAATAATACTCACTATTTTTTGTGAAGTTCAAGAAATCTCGGTAGCAGAAACTCCAAAAGTGATGTCCTGATGCCTGAATGTTAATGTCTGATATTTGAGTCTGAATAGAAGACTTTTATATATGGGAACCCGTGGAGTTAAGTCTAGAAACAGAGAGATGATTGAAGGACTCCTTCTGATCCCTGAAGCTAGTCATTTTTTGCCTGCCATCTTGATCTTTTTTCTTTTTCAATTGCTCAGTTGCAAATTCTGTGAATAAGTGGTTTGGGTTAAATGCAACCTAGCCATCCAATTTGTTTTCTGTCATGACCCATGACATTGAAAACTATTTTCTTTGTATTTATTTCTAAGCTACTTGTCTTGTAATTTTGACAAATGCCCTATGCCTGTCCTTGTAAGGAAAGAAGACCATGTGGCAGTTTTTCTAATGAGAGTCCCTATTTGTATCATCTTCACAGTTCAGAGGATTATGGCGACAGGTGATTGACAGAAGAGAAATAGAGTATATAAAATGTTTATTTCACAAAATATAACTGTTGATGAGGTCCTGAACTAGGCAATGAATAGGGATAGAAAAGAAAACATTTAGGACTTGAAGAAAAGAAAACCTGACAAGATTTGGGGATTGATTGGCTTTGAAGGATGGGGGAAAGATGCAGGGGAAGGGAGGAGTCAAACATGATTAAAGTATTGAGAAAGGTGAAAAAATGGAAATAATTGCTTATTTGTTTACTGAAACCAGTGAGAGTTTTGAAAGAGGGGCAAAATGTTTTGGTAAACATCCTGTCATAACATGGAAATCACGATACCTGAGCAAACTGGATTCTAAGTTTGCCATGCCAGTCTTATTGAAAATAGTGTGAGAAGAAATCCTACAGTAATTTCTAATAAAAATATTTATATTTGCTGTATGACTAAGCTGACAAGTAGAGGAAGTTGTTCACCAAATTTTCTCCATATGCTTTTAAACAAAGAACCACACCTTAACAGAGGGGTAGCAAAATATCGTCTGTTTACCAAACCTGGTCCACTTCCTGCTTTTGAACAGTTTGTAAGCTAAAACTGATATTTGAATTTTTAAATGATTGAAAAAATTAAAAAGAAGAAAAATGTTTTGTGATGTAAAAATTATAGAAATCTTACATTTTAGTGTTTATAATTAAAGTTTTATTGAAACAGCCATGTGCATTTGTTTATGTCCTTTCCATACCTGCTTTTGTTTATAATGACAGAGTTTAGTATCTTTCACAGAGACCATATGGCCCACAAAGTCTAAAATATTTATTATCTAACTGTTTAAGAAATATTTGCCTACCTCTGCCTTAATATGAACTATATATCTAAAGATACGTTTGGAAAGAATGATAATGTAAATTGAAAGCGTAACTAGAAAAAAACAGGAGTTCAATTTTAGCAGTATTTTTGCTTCATCCATTTACTCAGTAAATATTTGTGGAAAGCCTACTGTCTGTCAGTCACTATCCAAGATGTTACAGACACAGAAATTTGTTAAAACAAACTTAAACATTAGTCCACTTCTTATAGTGAAGTACTCTGAAAATTAGTCCTCCTTTGTTTATTCCTGGCAAGAAAATGGACTGAGTTAGAGAAGAGGCTTTTTTCTAAGACTCACTAATTTTTGCCAGTACTGGGGCACCTGCGTGGCTCAGTGGTTGAGCATCTGCTTTTGGCTCAGGTTGTGATCCCAGGGTCCCAGGACCTAGTCCTGCAGCAAGTTTTCCACAGGGAGCCTGCTCCTCCCTCTGCCTGTGTCTCTGTCTTTCTCTGTGTGTCTCTTATGAATTTAAAAGAAAAAAAAAAGATCTTGTCTTTGTTAGAGTCTTGGAAAACAAGAGGGAGGATATGTAGTGAATCTAACCTCTCCCAAATGTATATATGGTTTTGAATTTATATTCACTAACAACAGGTAGAAGTTTTAAAGAACCTATTGTGTTCCTAGTACTTTTCTAGTATTTATTTCGTTTTTATGTCTAATTCTTTAAATAATTCATGGAATAGGTATTATCTTCATTTTATATATGCGAAAACTGAGATTGGGAGTAAATCAACACATTCAAAAGTATGCACTGTGAATATAATTGACATGTTCTAATACTGAATATCATCTCTTGCATTCTTTTATTAAAAGTATTCAATCCGGGATCCCTGGGTGGCGCAGCGGTTTGGCGCCTGCCTTTGGCCCAGGGCGCGATCCTGGAGACCCGGGATCGAATCCCACATCAGGCTCCGGGTGCAGGGAGCCTGCTTCTCCCTCTGCCTATGTCTCTGCCTCTCTCTCTCTTTCTCTCTCTCTCTGTGACTATCATAAATAAATAAAAATTTAAAAAAAAGATTTAAAAATATTCAATCCAACTTGTACCTATAGATACTGTAGATTTTGTTGGAAATAAGGAAGCATATTACATCACACAAACTTCTTTTAAGTTTTTATTTAAATCCAATTAGCATACAGTGTAATATTAGTTTCAATATTACAATAGATGTGCAATATAGTGATTCAACAATTTGGTACATCCCATCCTCATCACAGGTACAATCCTTAATCCCCATCACCTATTTAACCCATTACCCCACCCACCTCCCCTCTGGTAACCAACAGCTTGTTCTCTATAGTTAAGAATTTATTTCTTCATTTGTCTCTATCTCGCTCTCTCTTTTCCCTTTGCTTGTTTGTTTCTTAAATTCCACATCTGAATGTAATCATATGGCATTTTTCTTTCCCTGACTGACTTATTTAGCTAATCATTAAACTCTCTAGCTCTATCCATGTCATTGCAAATGACAAGATTTCATTCTTTTTTAGGGCTGAGCAATATTCTTTTGTATATATATATATACCACCTCTTCTTTATCCATTCATCAATCACTGGATACTTGGGCTATTTCCATAATTTGGCTATTATAGATAATGCTGCTGTGAACATTGGGGTGCATATATCCCTTTGAATTAATATTCTTGTATTCTTTGGGTAAATAGCTCATAGTATAATTGCTGGATCATAGGGGAGTTCTATTTTTAACTCCTTGAGGAACCTCCATATTGTTTTCCAGAGTGACTACACCAGTTTTCATTCCTACCAGCAGTGCAAGAAGGTTCCCCTTTTCCACATTCTCACCAACACTTGTTTCTTGTATTGTTGATTCTAGCCATTGTGACAGGTGTGAGAACATCACACAAACTTCTTAAAAATTTCTTTTAATTATTTCTCTCTTCCTGAAAGATGCTCACAAGTTTTCACTTAAAACATTTTTTTTGCCAATGTATAGAAAGCCACTGATGGGTGTGTTTATTAATTTTTATTATAGAATATCTTCTATATCAATTATAGAACATCTTATATACAACATAGATACAACATAGATACAACATCTTATATAAAACATAGATATGTTTTATATCAATTATAGATCTTATATATTAACTATAGATACAGAAATATTACAATGGACTAGTTATATTCTCTTTCATTGTTTTATTGAAAATATTAAATCCAACCTATATCTAGAGATACTGTAGATTTCAGATAATATTGTTTTGAAAACCCTGGGAAAATTATTTCTGAGACCCAATTTCCTCATTTGTAAAATGGAGGTGATAGCTATGCTTCTGAATAGCTGTAAAAATTAGAAATAAGTAAACACTGTTTTAAAAAAAAATTTAAAAGATTCGTTAAAGATTTTTTTAATTATTGGAGAGAGCAAGAGAGAGAGAGAGAGAGGATGAGCTGGGTGAGGAACAGAAGAAGAAGCAGACTCCCCACTGAGCAGGGACTCTACTGTGGGGCTTGATCTCAGAACTCTGATATCGTGAGCTGAGCTGAAGGCAAACAACTGACTGAGCCACCCAGGCACCCTATAAATATCATTCTTAATTAATTATGTTAATTAATTTTATACTCTGTTCTATGGAAACTGAGGGTTCAGCAGTGGTAATTTTAAAAGTTTCACAAATATTATAGATATAAAATCATATAGTTCTATAGTCCTATTGAAATAAAAATGTAATGCTCAAACTTCCAGTTAAATAGGACACTTTCTTTGTCCATATATATTTACTTCTGTTACTTTCTAAAGTAGAAAATAACAGTAAAGAGATTTTAAAACATAAACTCAAAAATATGAAAAGTATAAAACAAAAAAGATTAGGAATACTTTTGGGAATACAGAATATACAAGAATAAGTAGTCATTGACTTAAGTCCCACATATGCAAATCCTAATGAAGCAGTAGGGAAAGCCAAGGAACAATCTAATTGTACATCAGTATCCCTAAATCCCCAAGAAATAACAACAGCAAAAATATCTGAAAGTGAGGGTAAAGTTGGGGCTAAAACCTCAGCAGAAGACTAGAGGCTTATCCTCTGGTGAGAGTAAAATGGAAAGCCCCTGATGTTTGAGTAAGCAGAGTAGTAGGAAGAGTACTAAACCCCAAACAGAGGCAATTTAGGCATTCTATCTATTTATATGGATATAAATACAACATTGAAACTGACTGTGTATCTTTTCCCATTCAGTTTCCAGAAGGCTGTGGCCAGACTTGTAACCTGTAACTTTAGGCAAACCTATTCTTCAGATGATCTGACTAGAACTGAAGAAAAGATACCATCATTGGGCAATTCCCATCAAAAGTTTCCAACCAAATCACCACAGTGAAGCCTAAATTCAACACACTTGTAGCTTTTAAGTAACTTTTCATATTTCTTCTAATACATGAATAGACAACAGAGAATCAGTAGACACCACATTCATGCCCAAACATGAACGATAAGACCCAAACATATGAATATACAAACAAGAGGAAAGCACAAAGAGGAAATAGATTATGTAAGGAGAGGAAAAATGCAAATATACACATACTAATAATCCCAGAAAAGTAAAAAGAGATGTTGCATTCGTGAAGCAAGAATAGAAGAAAATTACTTTAAAAAATACTTTAAAAAAAGAGCAAAAAAGAAAATCTCAGTGTAATAGTTGGAAGATAAAGAAATCTCCCAGAAAGTAGAATAAAGTGGCAAAAGATTAATTTAATGGGAAAAAAGTTAGAAAATTAAGGAACTAGCCAGATAAAACTCCCCAAAAACCAAAAAACATTTGAATGATGAGTTCAATGAAGAAAGAACAGTCCAGGAAATCATGAAATAAACAATGAAGAAGATTTCTCTGAGCTAATATTCATGAATTCCAAGTTTGGAAGTGTCAAGTGCCTTGAGTGGATATAAAGAACCTATTCCAGAGCACTTCAGAGTAAAAATTCAAAACTACAGGTTAAAAAAAAAATTCTAAAGCTTCCAGAAAGATAAAACAGGCTATATACAGAGGATCAAAAAACAGGATGGGTTTTGACTACTCAAGAGCACTGCTGGAAGCTGAAAGATGATGAAGACATAACTAGAGCTCTGAAGTAAAAAGAGTTTGACTCTATATTTTATACCTAGACAAATTGACAAATCAAGGGTAATGATAGATATTTTGAACATTCAAGAGCTTCAAATATCCCTCCCCCCTGCATTCTTTTTCGGAAGCTTCTAAAGAAATGCCATACTAAAATGAGGGATTAACCAAGAAAAAGGAAGACATGGGATCCAGAAACTGGAATTTTCTTTCCTTTAAGAAAAAGGCAAAAAATAACTCCAGAAAGAGAATGATGGAATATATCAAGAATGTACCAAGCCACTGGACAGCAAGAGTGAGAATGGAACAGCTTAGAAAGTTCCCAGCAAGATTATCTCTAAGAAAATTAAAATGATACAATCCCTGATGTAACTGGGAGAGTTTGGGCATTTTTCAAGGATTATTACACAGAACATAAAGCCAGCAACAAAGCATTAGCTACAGACAAAACAAAAAGTTGCTTAATGAAGGAAAAGTCATCATTTATATGTAGCTTTTCTGTGAATAGTGCTTGCATAGCCATAATAATGTATCCTGAATCATTTTAATCAAAATTATGACATAATTTTATACAGAAGATAGAAGAGCTGATAAGTATGTATGTTTATTTTGGGGGCCTAGTGAGTGAAAGATAGCTAAGTGCTCATCGTCCACTGTAAGGAGTCAGTAGATACTACCCATCTAAAATGGAAAGAGCAAGAAATAGCAATATTGTTATTTTACTAATACCAGTGGAAGAGAACTATCAAAAGTGACAGCTAAAAAGCTAAAGGAGTTGGAGAATTTTGCCCCTAAGAAAATAGATATGGGAGGAAGGGTTGAGGCATTGCTGGTTTCCTTAAGAATTGTATAGCCCCTTGACTTTTTCACATGGGTGCAAAAATAACTTTGGCAATCAAAAATCAAATAAAAGGAAATGTTTACACTGAAATCTATTCATTTTTAACAATTAGGAACAGAGTCATTGATTTAGGCAGCCAAGGTAATTTATTTTTATAGAAATCCCATAATGCAGCCTCTCTTAACATCTGTCCTTATTATAGAACTTGTTATAGCTTATATAATTAAAAGATTATAGCTTTTATAATACATAAATAAAACTATTATAATATTTTACAATCTTGCACAATACAAAAATATTACACTGTTATAGAAAACACTTATTATCATATTATTAGATTATTATTTTAAATTCAGAACTGCAAATGTCCATTTGCTTAAAATTGTATGAGCACCACCCAGGCATAAATGAGTTTTTCTCCTTAAGTGACAAAAATTAAGCTAATATAAAATTAAGGAAAATTCTGAATGTAGAGAGTAACAAAGGTATGTCACTGTCATTCGCATCTGCAATTATAGGTGTTTATATTATTGAAATAATCTTATAGAACTACAAAAAGCTGGAACTCATTTGGAAATGTGGACATTGAGGCCCCAAAGGAAAAATGGTCTGCCCATAACCTCACAGCTCGGGAAAATACAGGAAAGAGAGACCTGCTGATTCCCTCTCAGCGGTGCTAATATATAATGATTGAACTACACGGGACCAGAAATCACAAGAACCCCCCTGATAGCTCATTTCTAAGACTAGTGCAATTTGAATGGAAGTACAAAAGCTTGTTTTCTGTCATCCTGAGTCGGACACAATGAGCCACAAATGAAGATCTGAGAAATGAATTTGGGAGAGGGCATCATAAACAAGATAAAGTAAAATCAGGCCCAGACTGAGAAAAAAGTGACTTACTACTTCCAGTCTGATTCTTTCTGCCCATCAGAAGGATTTCAGTGCTAACTTCTCCTTCTGAAGATTAAAATCAGCAATAAGAGAACTATTTTTGTTTTGTTTTGAGGGTTGTGTTTGCTTTGTTTTCTTTTTTTTTTTCTTTTTTCTTTTTCCAGGGCACATGTGATAACATAGGATACTTTGTACAATAAGAAATAGTACATGGTAACTGCATCTGTTAGTCATGCTTCTAGCAAAATATCCTTGGTATCACTGAGGTGTTTTTGACTGTAAACAGTATAAACTGATGTTAGCTAATCTAAGCAAAAGAGAGTTTCCTGGAAAGATACCAAGGATGGATACATAGTGGAGGTGGGGAGGCTATAGAATTAGACTTTGGTCTAGTTCTTGGTGAGTGGAAGAGCCAAGAAAGCTTCAGATGACTCTGGAACCAACCATCAGCCGCAGGTGGTCATGGGAATAGGCTGGAACCCACTCTCTCTTTGCATCACTTGCTGAAGATTCAGACTTGATCTCAATTCAGTTCAATTGGTTGAGCTACCGTCGCTTGCTGTCCTCTTGCCTGCCTGAGGTGGCGACTGGAAGGGACGAGCACGTTCAGCTTCTTTGGTAGAGGACCAGCAGGCTGACTTCTCTGCCACTAGACTACACACTGGGGAAAAAGCCAGCAGGAAATGAGGGCACTGTTAGAAATGCCAAAAAGTAGCAACACCTATTATATCCTTCTTGTTAAACATGCCAGAACCATCGAATTTACTCAATGGATACCAAGAGGATTCATACTTGCTAAAAGGCAACTTGTTCAGAGTTGTCTTTTTGGCAAACTGATAGTGAAAATTTATTTTCAAGGTAACATAGGTTTTGACAAGACCTAGTTGCTCTCTTTTCATATGTTGGATTTCATTTATAACAGAGGTAAAACTTCTGGCTTGGATCAAGTGTAGTGTTTCTATGTAGAACACCCAAAAGGAAAATAGGGCATTTACCCAGTGGCCCACGTGGTGACACTGAAGTGTATGGCTCTATGTATATGTGTGTTGGAGGGATAGATGGGACCAGCATGGCTTGGAAATTCTTTATGTATATTGACATCAAAGTAATACACTTGACCTCTATTAAAAGGCTGTCATTTTTTGTTGGTCTCTTAAATTCATTCATCTTTTATTTCATTATTTTTAAAAATTCACTGATCTTTTATAGTGTTTGCTTTATTGTTTCTCATTTCATGATAAAATAACTGGAGTAAGCCATCTCCTTAATCAGAAAACAAAAATGATGATTAGTAGAATTTAATGAGTTGCAATTTTTAGGGAACACCAGGAAGTATATACTAGAGAAGGTAAAGGAAGGGGAAGCATTGGGGAAAACAGGCAAGGCTTTTGCTTCAACTTTTCTACACCAATAACTTGTACAACATTATCTTTTAATAGTTCTGTAATGTTTTCCTGTACTTTAAATTCCAGCAACTTACTGAAACAACAAATCATCTCTCCTACAAACTACGTGTCAGAAAGCTCAGTGAAGTGTTTAGCGATAATAAAGCAAGTAAGGAAAAAAAGAAACCGATAATGAGGTGAGAAGAAAAAATTTTCAAATGAGATTTAAAATCAAGAGAGGAAAATGTGAACTAGATCTTCAAATAAACAAGGAGCAATGGAAGTCATTTCAGGAAACTTGCAGATAAAGGTTTTATATATTTTATAGAAGTGAGTAAAGTGCCAGCGAGTCTCAAGTTTGGTAAACATTGTTTGAAGTCAAATTTTATAGTGGGATGAGAAAATATAATCCCGTAGTCACTTATCGCTCATTTCTCAGTACTGCAAATGAAGGTGGCTGACTTCCTCTCCGTTGCATGCAACATCAGCACATCCTGAGGTCTCTTGCAAAGCTGCAGATGCCTCAGATTGATTTTAACTGGCCTTTGGTATGATGAGAGTTTGGTGAAGCAAAGGGCTTTTTTAAAATGCAAAGCAGTGCAATCCTATGCTAGCTAGACCATAAATAACTTTAGAACATATATTTAATAAAGAAGAAAGCATCTAATTATAAGTAAAACAAGACATTCCCCAAATGTATGTGACAAATTCTGAGATTAATTGACTTTTAGTGTTCGCGGTAATAGGACAGAATGTAACTCAGGTGAACTCAAGTGAAAAGACTATAATAAAACATAACTACCATTAGCTGTTCCTAAGTTTGTAATCTAGTGTTTATGTTCAACCAAAATATATATTCACATGATTTAATGAGTCAAACATTTCCATAAGAATGATGAAATAGGAGTCAGTCACCTGCCCTCCCTGATTCCTGCATTTCCTAGGCTCCAGAGGTCACTTGTTTATGTTTATTTACTTCCAGATTCTCAACATTGTTATACTAGTGTTTTAAAAAAATTTTTTTTGAACATCAATTTATTTATATTCCATTATGGGAAATGTGGACTTAGCGTGTTTTTTTTTTTTTTTTTTTTTTTTTACTCTCTAACCTTTCCTAATGCACAAATTTCTGCATACTTGACAGTTATACCATTACTTTAGTTAAATAGATATTCAGGATTCACATTATTATATTTTTGTAAAGATTAACTGGGCTGTATTTTACATTAGGATTCTTTTTCCTTTCGTGAACAACTTTCTGTGTAGCTTGTTGCTATTAAGGGTACTGGTTTTGCATTGACTTGTTTTCTCTCCCTGAATTATTGCAAAGTTATTAGAATTGTATCAAGTTCTTCTTGGACAAAAGCCTTCAGAGGCTTCTGATCTGCTCCAACTAGATTGGTTGTGCTCTATACTTTGGAAATGTCATGATTTAACTTCAAGTTCAATCTGGGGCGGGGAGGGAAGGATTCCAGTCCATAATAGTTGGGGAGAGGCAACTGTTCAGCTGTATTAGGTGGGAATACGTGGGTCTCACTATTTCTTAAGCTTGTTCTACAAATCTTCTATGTTTTAATTCCATGTTCACCATGACCTTCAGAGTCAGCAAGTGATATCAGTTCCTGAATCTATTAGAGGTTTCATGTAAATCATGTTGCATATTTTTATTCCTCACTGTCAACTTAGAATTAGGCCCTTTCAGAGATACTCAATTAGAACTTTTCTTTCATCTTTCTCAGTCCCCAAATTTTGTTGCTACCACTGGAATGATATAAAAATATTTAATAATTGCTGTGTTATGGGGGCCGATGAATCAAAAGGAATGCCTGACTGATCAGAATGGATTCCAGCCACATGCCATGTAGGTCCTCAGCAACTGAACGCTAGTGCTCTGCTTTCCCCTTTTGGTTTTACTCTTTATGGATATACGCCAATTAAAATAAAATTCTCTTACCTGTCATTTTATTATGGTTTCTAGAGGAAGGACAATTTATATATATATATATATATATATATATATTTTTTTTTTTTTTTTTGAAAAACAGAAGCAGCTTTTACTATAGTTACATCCAACAAAACTTCACAAGGAACAATCCTTACTGCACAGTCAGAGCCCTGGGCAGAGTGGAGGTAACAATGAGGACTGGATGGGGCTCCCTCAGCTCCCTCCTGACTTTCCAGGAGCTACAAACCGCTGAACCACGGTGCCCTATTTCCCTTCTCTCTCATCATCCCCAGGAACCTCATCAGCAAGGGGGCTGTGGCTCCAAAATAAATAACTTTAAATACAAACACTAAGGTAGACAGTGGGGAGCTTCAGGCTACTTCAGCAGTTCCAGGAAAGGAGACCTGTCACCTGGCCTGGCAGGGAATGACATCCCTCCCTCCTACTCAGGGCAAAGGCTCAGCAGCTCTGTCGCTTTCCAGTTGTTTTTTAAAACAAAAACTTAGAAAATGCCCAGGACAGTGCAGATCTGTGGGTGCCCTGGAGGAGAGTCACCGGTGTAATCTGGGGAGGAACAGAGCTGTGCCAACTCCTGCCAGATATCATACTACATCAGTGTAAGCGTACTGGGTAGGCTGGAGATAGGCTTTAAAATATAAAGCCTATATTATAAAAGCCTATAAAGATACACTTTATATATATATATATATATATATATATATACACACACACACACACACACATATATTGTATATATACATATATATGTTGTATATATACACATATAAATTGTGTATACAATTTATACAAAATTAAATTGTGTATACAATTGCGTATATACAATATACATATTGTATATATGTGTATATATACATATAAAAATTGTATATATATATGCTTAATCTCTTATTTTTTGCCAAATTTCTAAATTAAATATGACAGATTACTTTAATTCTGCTTATTCCTGACTAAACATGACTCTTGAGATGTTTAAACACTGTCAGTAGACCAACCTAATTGGATAGGTTTCAGGAAAGAGTTTTAGAAAGGATAAATTAAACATAAGCTCCAGGTGTTACAGTCATTTTGGCTAATCCTCTATGAAATATAAGATTTCTAGATATCTTTTACTGACATATTTTCAATATCCTATCAATGCATGAATTACTTTTGAAAATAATTTCTACCTTCTCTGGTGATCTTGCCTGAGATCCAATATAATACTGATTATTTTCTCACTGATTTCATATATATTTCTATTACTTAATTACTTTTCAATGTGGCACATATTGTTACTTTCCTACCCAGTATTATTCCTAATTCTTTCTTGCTAAGATAATTTGGATTTGGTATGTGAAATATTTGCTTTATAAGGGTCACTTGTAGCTAGATATGGCCGTGTGGTACAGTTGTAGCCAATGAGATATAACTAGCAGTCTGCTGGAATTTCTGTAGATATTCAATGCCTTGGGAATAGATGGGTGAATGAATAAATAAGCATCTCCAACAAATGGTCAGATTCTGCTGAAAAATCCTAAGTTAGAGGCTTACACTTTTAACTCTTGTTAAATGGCTTGTTATTTCTTTAGAATTGAAGGTTCTGAATTTTATAGCTCTACCTCCACCATTTTATATATTTGTGATTAAATCCCTAAGTCAGGGGTTCACAAACCACACTCAGGGCTTATTTTTATAAGTAAAATTTATTGGAACATAGCCACACCTAGTTATTTATGTCTACTGTTGCTTTCACACAATGACAGTTAAATATTGTAATTGAGACCACATGGTTCAAAAAAAAATCTAAAATACTTCTATCTGATCCTTAACAGAGTCTGTAGACTTCTGTTTCTAAATCACCCAGCCCCTCTGAGATTCCTTTTCTTTGCCTTTAAACATTGTAATTTCTGAGCATTTTAACTGGAAGCTATTAAAAAAGTGTTGGGTAACATTACCAGCACTTTTGTCTATTCACATTATAGCCATTCAAATATTTGAAGACCACAAAGCACAATTTCCCTGAGTTATCTCTTCTTTAGGCTAAATCATAGCTGTTCATCTGGTTGTTTCTTATATGACAAAGTGTACTCTATTTTGTAAAGTATTTTATTTCATTTTTCCATGTAACCTCTAAATCATAGAATCCAGAAAAGAATACAATCCACAGTATGATGTGACAGGCACAGAGAACAAATTCTGAAATGGTTAACTTTCTTGTAAAATGAATTCTGATGAGCTTATTTGAAGGTTATGTTTATTGCCTAACTACTATACCTCAATATTCACTTTGCAGGAAGTAAAACTCTTAGAACTTTTTGACTGCCCTATTCATCATTTAAATTGACTTATAGCCCTATTTATTTCTGCCAAAACACAGCTCACTGATTTTAACCTATGTTTTAAATCTAGTGAACTAATTTTAAATATTGACTTTGCCATTCACTGTTGTAGCTATTCCTCTAAACACTGAAGCTTAAAAAAATTAATACAAATGAGTGATAACCTATTGAAAAAGATCTTGCCATAGGGCATAGTTTTGTCATGACTATAACTAGATTAATTTAAGTGTATGTAACAATGCTATATAGTTAACGTATGTTAAGCACATGTAAGTCATGGAAGTTTGTGAGTGTGTATATATGTCAGATTTGCTGATTTTTTTTACTATGTATCAGTTCCACATTAAATCTTTTTATGCATTACCATCTTATATCTTCATGAAAATGAGGATACTCTTAATATCTCAGTTTACACATGAAGAATCTAAGACCCAAAAAAACTAAAATTCAGTCTTACTCTGTAATTGGAACTCTTCCACCAAGATGAATTGCTTCTTCCTAAAGAAATGTTAAAAAAATATTATTTTCAAAGGAAAATCTTTTATAATTTCAAGAGAAAGAGTTAAGGACACAAAGAGGTACAGTCATAAATTGTGGGTATTTGACTTGACTTCAGCTTTTAAAGCATTTCTTCACATATGTTGGGACTCAGTGAAGTCTTGGATACTTGGGAGCAGCACCATACTTGAATAGTGAAGGTTTAGCACAAACTACATAATTCTCTGGGAATTCTCATGGGTTAGCTGTAAGTATTGATCATCTCCTGTATTATTTGTATTGTTTTAAGGCCCTTTTTTCCCCCTACAGTTTTTGCTCTCGTAGTTGTGCTGACAACAATGACTGCATCTTTGGCCTGGCATCTTGTCCTTGCCCACACTGTAACCTCCCTCTGGGATATGTGTTCCAGGCCCCCTGAACATTAATATAGGCTGACTAGAATGTAGGAAGTCTTGCTCTGATCCTCCCTAAAGTGGTGCACAGAAAGCTCCACTTTAGGTAACTAGTACCCATGACTGGGACACAGGTGGTGCCATTTTAGGTAACTAGTAGAAATGACTACACCGGTGGCATCACCTAGATAACTACCCTGTGACCTCACTCCCCCCTGCCCTTCATTTATAAAAGCTATGGCTTGAGGACTGGATGGGGAAAATAGGTGAGTAGTGTCTGGATTGCTTCTCTGTCTAATTCCCCCCTTTGGTAAGTTACCTTGATCAGACTGTGTGAACTGTCTGGAGTGGCTTGCATTTTTTGGTCTTAAAGTGACTTCTCAGTCTGAAAGACACATTTCTGACTCTCCTCCATCTTCTAACAACTCTTCTTGTTTTGTATCTTGAAAGTCCAATTTCATAAACTTTGAGAATTATATCTAAGCATATAATTAGTTAGTGAGCATGATGTTAAGTGTAAGGTATTTGTACTCCAAAAAAGCTAAAGAAACACAGGAGACAGCTACAGATTAAAGTAAATGAGGGAGGAAAACTGCTTAACCACTCCAGTCATTTTATGCAATTTACTGGCATTTAGTGTTTTAGTATAGTAGGAAAGAAAAAGTATTTTCTCTCTGCCTATCTTAGGTTTATTGGCTGGGGCTCTGTAAATTAGATTAACAAATGAAAAACAAGTTGATTAACATGTGCATTGCTCATACACACGGGAACACTCAAAGATGAGTAACTCAAGTGGTGGTTAGAATGGGTTCATGAAGTATCTTCACAAAAGAACAACACATTTTTGAGAAGTGATAGGACAAGGGAAAAGTTTGAGCTCCTAGTGACAGACAAATTGAAGGAAGGCAAACATGTAGGAATGTAATTGCAGATTAGGGCTAGTTTTAATAAGGTTTGTTGTAGGTATTTCTCTGGTGCTCTCTCTGAGCTGATAAGGGTCCAGGGTTGGATCCCTCTATTAACATCTATTTTTCCTGTAAGAGAGGGCATAGAGGACATCTATGTCCTGTTTTTAAACAACTAGGGGAAGGGCAGAGAACTTCTTGTCTTCTGTTCAGAGTAATTCTTATGTCAAAAAGACATGTTTTGGGCTTGTATATTCTGTTACCTTTCATTATACATGGATGTGAGGTCCAGGTCTTAGGAAAGCATAACAACATTTTCTTCTGACTTTAATATTATTTTCTTTATAAACTTCTAAAATGTTGTGTGTAAAGGGGCTGGTCACATAAAATACTCAGAATATACAGAAACTAGTAGAGAAGGGTAGCTTGATTTTAAGAGCTTTTAGAGAAGAATGCCTACCAGAAATAAGTGACTTTGGGTTCTTTTACTTGCTTCCAGGGTATTTAAGTTAGTGGTTCTCACAAAGGCCTCTAGAGAAAAAGAGGAGGTATGATGGTGTCACTGGAGAGACCTCTTTCTTGACTGTCACAGTGTTTGGGGAAAGAGACTGGCAGCTAATATGGAGTCAAATGTTAGGCCAATGAATAAGAACAGTCCTGTCTACAACTGTCTGCAACTCTTCCATCTAACTTTATTTCCTTTAGCCTAATGCCTTTGGGAAACCATATCTTAAGCAGCAGATTTAGCTTTAAAGCTATAATCCTACACTTTGTGAAAGTAAAAAAGCCAATAATAATTTGTTTTCATGAGATTCATTTCCTTTTCTATCATCATGATTGAAGCAGTGGGGGAAATTGCCTGAACTCTAAAATGAGAGCTAAGAACTCTAGCTCTTACTCTTAATTATCCAGTAATATACGGTATGAACTTGAGCTAGTTACTTTGTGTGTAAAAATGAGGATGATGCTAATGTCACTAGAAAAACAACTGAATTCATTAACAATGAGGACCTATATTTGAAAATGTACTGTCATGTTTCACCAGATAAATTTCTATTTAAATAATTTATGTACTACCCAGTAGTACCAATGCTCAACAACCACTAAGATTGCATAACAATGAATAAGCCCAGTTATGTATCAAACATCATGGACTCTTCCACCTTGTAAGAATTTTTCTGACTTAGAAGTATGGAAGTTATGCTTATCGAGCAAGACCATAAATTAAGAATAAATGATGTAATTGTCTGATATGTGTCCTCATTTTTAGCCTGAAGGAGGAATAAGCTTTTAAGCTTTTCTATAACAATGATATTTTTCATTGGGTTAATGATCTACAGACATGTTTGGCAATAAAAACAAAACCAATTGATTTCAAAACAACTCCAGCTTCAATTAACAGGATACTGGCTCCCCTGAGGCTTTGTCAAGGTCTCCATTTTATTAAAGCATTCCAGGACTATCAAAATTCAGGGAGCAAATGGTCAACTTGAGATAAATGTGTATATTTGATAGCAATCGATTGTGACTCAGATGCCCACCATCCTATAAGTCAGGGTCTTGGGTTCTTGTTCCAAATTTATCTCTACTTAGTTTTGTGAATTGGAGCAAGTATTTTAACTTTATTGGGTCTCAGTTTCCACAAATGTATAATTAAAAGTCAAAAGTCAAAAAAGCATTGAATGAGTAATATAATAATAAATATATTGATAACATATATCAAGCTCTAAGTATCTGTAGGCACTAGGCTAAGTGGTCTTGTTGCATTATCTCATTTAATTCTCTCAACTGTATGAGATGGGAAGTAGTATTCTGACGTTTTACTGCAGTAAATGGCAGAGCAATCTCAGCCAGTGTCCTTAGTCACTACTCTAATCACTTCAGAATGTAACTACTAGCCCTGTACTGTATAAATTTAGTCAAATATATGCTCATGCTTTAAGAGTAAAAAGATTTCTACAAACGCAAGTTATTATTTAAGGCACAAAGGCAGTAGTCTGTGAAATGGAGACTGCTAGTTCAAAAAGATTAATGCATTTGATGTAACCAAGTAAGTTGCTAGGTAAAGTTCATGAATTGTTAGTTATTCAATGGTAGAGATATGAGGTAGGAAGAAATGAATAGGACAACTAGAGAAATGCCATTAAGTGAACAGAATGGTCTTTCCTTCAGCTTGAGAAGCAACAGGGCTTTCTGAGAATTAGAGTGCAACGTGACTTGCATTTTCTTTGGGTACCTACAAGTATTTCATCCTATGTGTGATCAAAATTTCTATTAGCATTCTCACCACATCTGTAAATATAGCCCTGCTGGTATTCCACACTCCTACAGATATCATGAAGAGCACTCCAGACCAGAAGGCCAAGAATGAAAGAAGGTAGACCTAAGGTCCAGAAGGTTGTCATAGTACAACTAGTCATCGTCCGCAAAACATTCCCATAGGGTACCAATTCCTAAACCCAAGGTATCTTTCTTTGAAGTCCAATTTAACTATAAAGTACACAAATTTCTAACTAGTAACTAAAAACTTGGTATATGATATTTCTTATGTCAACTCTCTGGCCCTCCAATTTTTGTGAACTGAAAATATACCTGAAGGATCAAATTCCCCAAGTTCATTATAGGATTGTATAGGATTGTCTTTCATGGCTGAGCAGTCTGTATGTGCCATCAGATGTGGAAAGTTTCATGATCTTCTTTGTTTGAGAACTCCATGGACCATTTAAGCTCCATCTCCTACCATACTCAGAGCCATACGCTTGCGAGGCAGTGTCAAACAAAATCCCAGCTCCCATTTATCTGAAGCTCTGTATATAGCACCACCGCCTTAGACCTCAGGCTCAAACCACAGAACAGTAATTCTTTATCTTTCTAAAGTCATAGATACTTTTTAAAACCTATTTGGAAATCCTGAACCATACCCCCTCTCCCAAAATGCACACAAATGTATATACACACGATATGTATATAGTGTGTGTATACACTTTCATTTCATGCTGTGTGGGGACTCACTGAAGCTAATCCAAAGACCTAAATCAAGAAAAACGTGTCTTAGAAGCTCTTAGGTCTTCCCATTCCTAATGTTCTGCTGAGAACCTAGAGACATTATGGACATAAATAATATTCCCTGGAAAATAGAAATAAAATGTTTCTAATATTTTCCACTCTTCAGATATAATCGATTCTCATTATTCATAGTTTTTATGTTGTATAAAGTCACCTTGAACACTGAATAAGCAAATATTGAAAGAAACACAGGATTAGGTTCCTGTGAGCCTCTGGTCACAGTATTTTCACCAACCAGTCATTACATAACCTTGTTTCATGTCTATTTCTGTTTAAAGATAACTTATTTAAGATATATTGTTTATTCATTAACATTAAGATTGAATTCAGTCAACAGTACTCTAACTCCTGCCTGAACAAAGCCTATATATCTATCACTGTTTTATCTATAAGGTACATCTCAGCTTTCTTATACTGAAGAATATACTGAAGAATACTACATAGAACCTCTGCACCACAAAACATGGCCATTTTCAGCAGTGAAATGACTAACAAAAATGAGGGAAATGAGAAAAGTGGGTACCAAATAGGTCATGAAGAGGACACTTTAGAGTATGAGAGTTGAAATCAGAAGGCAGACCATTGCCATATCACCTCAGCTGGGAACCTAAGCGGCAGGCTACTTAAATTTTTCACAGCTCTACACCTGAATGCAAAGGACTGTGACAGTGCCATGAATATATATTCTGAGGTTACAAACAAGTTGTAGCAAACTACAGGAATTCACAAATACAGAATCCACAGTTAATGAGGATTGACTGTACATTCTCCCCACCAGCTTCTTACTATTCTTTTCCTATGGGCCTCTAAACATCCTACCTCCTAATGTTAACATCCGTAATTTCCAACTTTTGAACCTTCCAGTGCACTCTTTTCACACATTCTGAGCTAGTATTTTACCAATAGTCATGCAATAGGCCCCCAAATTTGGCCCAATTGACCCCTATGTCAATGAACCCCGTAACCTAGAGAATGCCAGTCCTGTTCCCTTCAATTGCTTATACTTGGCACCACCAAGCATGATAGTGTATAAATGAGACTGAATTTTTCCAGGACTAAAGCCCATACTTTTATATTTTTACAGAAAAGTTTAAATATCACCTATATAGAAATATTTTAAAGGACTGTGAAAAACTATGAAAGTCAAACTAAGTGGAAAGCTAGTATATAAGACAGAGGCAGACTACATTGTTCAGTTTTACGTGTGTCCCCTCCTTTATTGATAGTGCATTTTTCTACTTAATACTGTTAACAGTATCATGATTGCATGTAAAGAATCTGGGTTTTTCAAAAGAGAAGTAAAATGTATTTTCTTACAGTTTCTATAGTGATATGATTGTGACAATCATAGTCCCCAGTGCGTAAATCTCAGTAAGTAGAAGGAAGCTTTAAAATATAGTTACATTTGCTTGTTTTCCTTTTTCAAAGTAACATCTTATTCTTCCATTCAAATATAGGAAAATCTATGGTCCTAAAAGAAGCCAGTGTTCCTTTGTTTCTTTTGAGCTGCCGGAAAAATTTTGTAATAGGCCCTTGTAGTAGAATAGACTCTTGCAGTAGATCTTTATACTAAAATATCATAGATCACAAAGGATTTGAGCCTTAGCAGAGATGAAAACTCACCATTGTGGCATGTATAGTGACAGTGTGGCAAGATACAACTCAGAATTCCAGGCCACACATTAACAGACAACCTATAGATGCTGATGCTGGCTCTGCTTTTGGCTTCATACCCTGCAAAGTAGAAGGGTAAACCAGAACCTATAGTTATCAAGGAGAAAACCTCATGGCCTTCTTGATGAGCTTTGCAGTAAGATAAAATACTTAGTGCTATGCCAATGAATATAATGATTAGAATATATTCTAGTTTTCTAAGCAATCAAGGTAAGAAACATTTAAATTTATACTGATTTTTTTTTTTTTCTTGGTGGCTACATGCTTGGTTTTGATTTCATGATCACTGATTCTTTTCAGGGTCAATTAACAAGTTTTGAGTAATATGAGCTCCACCTGGGGACTCCTGGGTGGCTCCAGGAGTTCCAGGATGGATTCCATGTGAGGCCTGGAGCCTGCTCCTCCCTCTGCCTGTGTCTCTGCCTCTCTCTGTGTGTCTCTCATGAATAAATAAATACAATCTTTTTTAAAAATACGTAAAAATATGAGCTCTACCTTGTGCAAGAGTTAGTGAGAGATGAAGTCATTTACAAAGACTTCAAAGTATTTGCAGTGTAGAGCTGTGATGTCCAATACAGTACCCTGTACCCATAGATGACTATTTAAGTTTAAATCTAATGAGATTAAAAATTCACCTCCTCTGTTGAACTAATTGCATGTCAGGTGCTCATTAAGCAAATGTCACTAGTTGCTACCATATTGGACTGTGCAGATTTCCAGCATCATAGATATTTCTCATGGACTGTGCTGATCTAGGGTAATGCTCATTCACAACAACTTAAAAGGAAATGATAAATTTAGAATTTGGTTAGGACATAGTAAATAATCCCTAAAATCAACAATATTGCTCTCAGTTAGTGGAATGTGTGGAAAAAAAGGACATGACTTTAAGTCAAACTAGACCTTCCATCTTCCCTTTCTCCCTTCCTTCCTTATGCTCCAAAGAGTTCTCTGGATCCTTTACATGGATGTGTGGGGAAGAGAGAGGGGAGTTTGGAGTCTCTCTATTAGGACAGAATAAAGCTCAATGGGAACTGATTCTAAACACTTTGTTACTCCTAAGAGGTGTTTGGATTCACCTACCTGCACAGACTCTCTGACTGATCCCTCTCTGTTTACCTGACCTAGTGAAATTGGCCTTTTTGATTTTTGAAATGATTTTACACAAAGAGATCCTATCCTTTTCAATTGCTAATTATTCTCTTTCTTGGTTTACAACTTATTTTCTCATACCAGCCTTCAATTTGTATCTGTGCCACACTTCAGGCCTCCCCAGGTATATTAAGCTATTAATTATGCACATAATTAATGTTCAGAAAAATATTTTACCATAGCACCAAGCAGAGTACTCAACACATGGTAGTTCAAAAAGTACTAAATACTCTTACAAAGTGGAATGATAACTGACCGGCCTCAAAGTGTGATTAAAACATCCAACATTACAGGTCTGTTGAAAATACAAAGTGCAATCCAATTTCTTACTATTAAAAGGTAATGGTCTCTCCAGATCAATTTTAAATTATCATGGTGAATTTTGTGCTATAATTTCTGACCGTACAAAACTATCTTTAAAAAAAATGGCATGTAAGAAATATTCATTTTCTGCTTGATAATTATCCTGTCTTTCTTCACAACTACTTTCTTCAGACTCCTCCCCAATTTGTATCATTGACAGGCATTAAGTCTCCTTGTGTGTATGGTAATTGCTCAACTCTGTGGCTTAACAAAAGCTTCAAAGTTATGCCAAATTATATGTATTTTAAATTAAATGCTTGTATTTGTTACTGTTTTGTCTTAATATCTGGGAACTTTTATCATCGTTAAATTTGCCTTGAGTATCTTTAATAATATTAATCTCAGTAACAATTCTTTTATATTTTTTTCCACAAGTCAGACAATAGTATTCATTCACTAAGTATAACTGCCCATTCATTTGGTACAGACATCCTCCAGATTCAGGGATTCAGTTATTCACAGTTCCAGACATTTGCTGTGCCAAGAACTGTCAAATACACAACTTTGTTTTACTGCTTGCTCCTGCTCTGGCAGCTACTACCATCTGTAGTTTATTTTGCCTTCCTGTTAAAAGTAAATGTATAAAGCATTTAAAGGTATTAAAGACAGATAAGCATCCAAAGGAGTCTTTCAGGAAATAAGAGAAAAATTTCAAAATAGATGTACTTTCATACAATGTTGGTGGGAATGGAACTTGCTTTTTTTCCAAGAGCGTTTTTCTCCAAGTGCACTGAAAAACCCATTTTAAAAAGTGTTTGGGATTTTGTTTTTATTTGTTTCATAACAAAAAGGATAGTCATTGAGGAAATACTGCTTTGAATGACTAAATCAAGGACTTCCCCCACTTCATGGGATTTATATCCACTAATTCCAGGTTTAAGAAGCAATACCTATTGATTGGATCATTGTCATACTTTTCTTATGTTCCTAAGATGGTTCACTCTCCTACAATAGAGGATTTGTTTATTCTTAATATCCATCCCCAAGAAATGTATCCTTAAACACTTTACACTATTTGAAAACTGGGAAATAAGGTGGAACACTTGAGTTTCTTTGGCAAAGTCTGCACAAATATCTGCTGAGCATAATGTAATTAGCAATTTCTTTGCATAAACTGGATCCATTGTCTACAATTTGAACCTAGCAGCTGAAGTTGTGGCAATTTAGATCTACTATACCTGAGAAGTTTACCAGCATTATAAATCAAGGATAACCACCTAGTTTTATAGATCCTGGCTGTTCGTATTAGATTCTGTAAGCAGTCCTTCCTAATAACCAAAGCTTGAATAAACCATTCAGGAAGATACCCTACTCATTGATCTGTTCAAAGAGCACTATGATGATGCGCTTTGATGATAGCTCAGATGTTTACCTTTATCATTCCTAGAAAGATAGTCCTTTGTAATTAGTATCATAGTTTCAGATATGACTTTGTTTTTTAAAGCACTCCTCCCCTTTTTAATCTCCCAAATGCTAACAGATTCTTATAAAACATCTGCCCAATAACTGTTTCTTGTTTCATTACATGCTTTAAAAGATTTATCAGATGAGTCTTTTATGTGTAAATTAAGTTGGTTTTGGGCATAGCTATTCCATCATTTAGCCCAAACTTGCAGCAAAATCTGGCTATAATGAAATGATTGTTTAAAAGTTATATTGACCTTCCCTCAGTCTTGGATGTTAACCAACATTGATTAGCAAACAAAACTATACGAACTCAACATAGGCCACTAATCATTACTGCTACTCAAGAACCCTCACTTTTCAGTAGCATCCTACTAATCAGTTGCTGATTTCCAGTAGCGCTGGTTCTGGACCAGCTCCTCTTTACTCACCTTTTAATATTTTACCTTAATTGCTTGATACACACACACACATACGCACCTATATCTTTAAAATGAGAGGAATGAACATCTTCAAGTCCTAACATTTATTTTTTTACCTAGAGGTTTTATTTTCATCGTTCAACTTACTATGAATATTACTTTGGTTGCTCAAAAAGAGAAGAGCAGCTTGGTCATGACACTTAATGGGCTGTGTTCCTAATTATGGTTTCAAATTAATGATACGAAGTTATATTTATTGCTTTGATAAATTGCCCTCAAATATGTTTAATAAACTGTTAAAACTGTTTTATAAACAATAACCCCCTCCTGTTTTCTTAAGAAACAATGAGGGTATTTTTGTCTTATGTTGACTTAATGTAGTTACCTTTTTGTTTGTTTATTGGCCACTGGAAATTTCTACCTAACTTAAAAAAATTATTGCATCTTGTATATTTTAAGACTCAATGTAAGCTGCTTTAAATTATTTAAACAAAGCAAAATATCAAGGAAAACCTAATTTCTTAATTTTTATTTTCATATGCCTATAAGTTATCTTCTCTCTGGCAAGGGTAGAGGGCATGGATAATAACAAAACTCTTGATTATAAGATTATGAACATTAATATTGTACTAAAGTATTTATATTAAAATTATTTTTAACTGCAATGTTCCGGTATAATAGCACGAGCAATCATTTATACATCAATGGAGTGTAAAAAAAAAAAAAAAAAGATAAAATTATAATCCAAGAATGCCACAAAGGCTAGTAGCCCCAAGTTATATAGCAAATTGTAAATAGAAAAATCTTAGAGACAATTACGACATTTTTCATTTTAAATTTATTTCCATGTGCTAATATGTGAAAAAGTATTTCTCCCATATATATAACGATGGAATACAGTCAACTTTGGGTTCATCTTACTGCTGCAGTTGAAGTTACCTGTTGAGAATATAGGAAGTCTAGAGAAGGGAAGATACCCTGCATTAGACACGTAATAGTTCTTCACATAATTACCCTGATGTGTGAAAGTTTGGACTACACATTGGCATAAAACCAATAATTGATATACTCTCAACTCTTTGCAAAGTAAATAGTAATTGGCCCAGACAACTGTGTGCTTACAGATGTCAATATCAATACAACCTCACTGTGCATATAAAGAAAGAAAGGGAATTTGTGTGTATGTATGTTTGTATGAGCTTGTATGTGTGTGCAGTGACTTTTTGAGAAGCAGACAGCTAACATAGGAAAAGCACTGGACAAGGAGTTTGTGTTTTCACGTTTTCTATTTTGAGTTTCATTGACTAGATTTTGTGACCTTGGGTAAATAATTCAATAACCCTGTTTCAGCCCTAATTTTCTTCTCTATCAAGCTTTGTCCATTTCAAGTGGTATTTTGTGAATATAAAATAATGTGTTGAAAAATTTATACAGAGGGGAATTTTTAAATCATTTATCTTCCTTTCAGTATTAAAAATGGAATGTTAGAGATAAACAAAACTTAGGGAAGTACTTATACCATGTGAGCTTATAGAGAGACCCAGAAGTTAAATGACTTGACCAAGGTAAAAATACTCAGTTAAGGAACTCATGGTTTTCAGATCTAGAGCTGTTTTATTTTATTTTATTTTATTTTATTTTATTTTATTTTATTTTATTTTATTTTATTTTATTTTATTTTATTTATTTTATTTTTATTTATGATAGTCACACAGAGAGAGAGGCAGGGACACAGGCAGAGGGAGAAGCAGGCTCCATGCACTGGGAGCCCGACGTGGGATTCAATTCCAGGTCTCCAGGATCGCGCCCTGGGCCAAAGGCAGGCACTAAACCACTGCGCCACCCAGGGATCCTAGAGCTGTTTTAGTATTACAATTCTTACTTTTTTTTTTTTTTTTTTTTTTTTCCCAGTTGAGTGGATCTTTTGCTCAGACCAGAGGAAAAAAAATCCAAAAAAAAAAAAAAAAAAAAAAACCAACAACCAAACAAACAAAACCCAACTAATTACTTCCTCCTATGATTCATAGATCTGTACTAGAAGGAATAGAAATAAATTTCTGCTCATTATGTTATTTGATGCTTTCATCTTTTATTAAGTATCTCATGAAAGCTTATGACAAGAAAAAGAAATATCTGCCTTGTTTCAGCTAATAATTAAGTGATAAAAATGTACCTAGAAGAAGTAAAAAAGGAAAGAAACTCAGATAAACTATAGATTAAACAATGAAATCTCAATCAAGACTTAATTTGTCATGCTCTCTCTTCAAATACCTTAGGAGATAGAGGGTGATTCATAAAATTGGAAGTTGTTCTGTTTTTGAAAATTATTTTTAGGATCTACATCAATCTCAGTAATGACTAAGTAACTCTTATTTTTAAGACTTAATGGCATTTTAAAAATAATTATCTGATTAAAATGATAATATAATCCTTGTAAAATAAATCAGAAGAATCTAAACTGCATCGATTTTCATTAATCTAGCCAAACTCTCTTTAGCACCTGCCGTGTTACATACTGTTATATATTTGGCTACACTTTTTTATGGCTGCAAAGGCAAACCAGAGAGATATCCTATACCCTGGGAACTCATACCTTATTGTGAGAGGGGGGAAAAAGAATATAAGGAGTGACTATCATAAATAAATAAATAAATAAAAAATTAAAAAAAAAAAAGAATATAAGGAGACACACCACAATGTAAAAAGTATTAAATACTTAAGAAACCATCAAACTAGTTTGAAGCCTAGATAGGAGGATCATGCCTGTAGTTGGTACCATAACAAAGGTGCAGTGGCAGGAAAGTCCATATGATGGGATGGAAAACAGAGTATATAAAAAAACAACCTGGAGGAAATAACTATTTTCCAATTTCTTCTGTGGACCTGACCCCCCACATTTACCTTGTTTTTTTTTTTTTAATTTATTTTTTATTGGTGTTCAATTTACTAACATACAGAATAACCCCCAGTGCCCTTCAGCCATTCACTCCACCCCCCGCCCTCCTCCCCTTCTACCACCCCTAGTTCGTTTCCCAGAGTTAGCAGTCTTTACGTTCTGTCTCCCTTTCTGATATTTCCCACACATTTCTTCTCCCTTCCCTTATATTCCCTTTCACTATTATTTATATTCCCCACATGAATGAGAACATATAATGTTTGTCCTTCTCCGACTGACTTATTTCACTCAGCATAATACCCTCCAGTTCCATCCATGTTGAAGCAAATGGTGGGTATTTGTCATTTCTAATAGCTGAGTAATATTCCATTGTATACATAGACCACATCTTCTTTATCCATTCATCTTTCGTTGGACACCGAGGCTCCTTCCACAGTTTGGCTATCGTGGCCATTGCTGCTAGAAACATCGGGGTGCAGGTGTCCCGGCGTTTCATTGCATTTGTATCTTTGGGGTAAATCCCCAACAGTGCAATTGCTGGGTCGTAGGGCAGGTCTATTTTTAACTGTTTGAGGAACCTCCGCACAGTTTTCCAGAGTGGCTGCACCAGTTCACATTCCCACCAACAGTGTAAGAGGGTTCCCTTTTCTCCGCATCCTCTCCAACATTTGTTGTTTCCTGCCTTGTTAATTTGCCCCATTCTCACTGGTGAGAGGTGGTATCTCATTGTGGTTTTGATTTGTATTTCCCTGATGGCAAGTGATGCAGAGCATTTTCTCATATGCATGTTGGCCATGTCTATGTCTTCCTCTGTGAGATTTCTCTTCATGTCTCTTGCCCATTTCATGATTGGATTGTTTGTTTCTTTGGTGTTGAGTTTAAGAAGTTCTTTACAGATCTTGGAAACTAGCCCTTTATCTGATACGTCATTTGCAAATATCTTCTCCCATTCTATAGGTTGTCTTTTAGCTTTGTTGACTGTATCCTTTGCTGTGCAAAAGCTTCTTATTGATGAAGTCCCAATAGTTCATTTTTGCTTTTGTTTCTTTTGCCTTCATGGATGTATCTTGCAAGAAGTTACTATGGCCGAGTTCAAAAAGGGTGTTGCCTGTGTTCTTCTCTAGGATTTTGATGGAATCTTGTCTCACATTTAGATCTTTCATACATTTTGAGTTTATCTTTGTGTATGGTGAAAGAGAGTGGTCTAGTTTCATTCTTCTGCATGTGGATGTCCAATTTTCCCAGCACCATTTATTGAAGAGACTGTCTTTCTTCCAATGGATAGTATTTCCTCCTTTATCGAATATTAGTTGACCATAAAGTTCAGGGTCCACTTCTGGATTCTCTATTCTGTTCCACTGATCTGTGTGTCTGTTTTTGTGCCAGTACCACACTGTCTTGATGACCACAGCTTTGTAGTACAACCTGAAATCTGGCATTGTGATGCCCCCAGATACGGTTTTCTTTTTTAAAATTCCCCTGGCTATTCGGGGTCTTTTCTGATTCCACACAAATCTTAAAATAATTTGTTCTAACTCTCTGAAGAAAATCCATGGTATTTTGATAGGGATTGCATTAAATGTGTATATTGCCCTGGGTAACATTGACATTTTCACAATATTAATTCTGCCAATCCATGAGCATGGAAGATTTTTCCATCTCTTTGTGTCTTCCTCAATTTCTTTCAGAAGTGTTCTATAGTTTTGAAGGTATAGATCCTTTACATCTTTGGTTAGGTTTATTCCTAGGTATCTTATGCTTTTGGGTGCAATTGTAAATGGGATTGACTCCTTAATTTTTCTTTCTTCAGTCTCATTGTTAGTGTATAGAAATGCCACTGATTTCTGGGCATTGATTTTGTATCCTGCCACGCTACCGAATTGCTGTATGAGTTCTAGCAATCTTGGGGTGGAGACTTTTGGGTTTTCTATGTAGAGTATCATGTCATCGGCGAAGAGGGAGAGTTTGACTTCTTCTTTGCCAATTTGAATGCCTTTAATGTCTTTTTGTTGATATTGGCCAATAGGATCCGACAGTACATTAAGAAAATTATTCACCATGACCAAGTAGGATTTATCCCTGGGACACAAGGCTGGTTCCACACCCGTAAAACAATCAATGTGATTCATCATATCAGCAAGAGAAAAACCAAGAACCATATGATCCTCTCATTAGATGCAGAGAAAGCATTTGACAAAATACAGCATCCATTTCTGATCAAAACTCTTCAGAGTGTAGGGATAGAGGGAACATTCCTCAACATCTTAAAAGCCATCTATGAAAAGCCCACAGCAAATATCATTCTCAATGGGGAAGCACTGGGAGCCTTTCCCCTAAGATCAGGAACAAGACAGGGATGTCCACTCTCACCACTGCTATGCAACATAGTACTGGAAGTCCTAGCCTCAGCAATCAGACAACAAAAAGACATTAAAGGCATTCAAATTGGCAGAGAAGAAGTCAAACTCTACCTTGTTTGAATGTTGTTACCTAGTCTCATTCCTTACCATGAGAGCAGCATGAATTGGTTAAATTGGCAAGTAAGAAATTCAATTATCATTTGATTATGTACCAAAAAAAGTATAGAAAATCCTTTTAAACTTTATTAGAATATGTACTTTAGAAACACAGCAACCAAAATTTGTAGAGTTTGATTGCTTAAAGAAGAAGAAGAAGGAAAAAAATGGCAATTTGACCATGGCCAAAACAGGAAAGCAAAGGATAAAGTATGCTTTCTGCACCAATATGCAGTTTTAGCCTTACTTCTCTAACAGTAACTTGTATCTCACAGTAGAGATTAAATAGGTATGGAAAAGAAGACTTAAAAAGTGGCTGTACAAATTGCTAGAATTGAAAAAAACAACATCAGAAATGTTGCAACCCCAGAATGATTTTGTACCTATTTCCTACTTTTGTTATCACTTAATTATTGGCTGAAATAGGTAGGAAATATACCTATTTCTTACATTTGAATCTAGCTAGGATCCAAACCCAGCTATAGTGTAGACTTCTTTCTGAAAAATAAGGCACTTCTGCAGGATAACCAGTGCTGATGCTGCTCTGAGACACATGAAGAAAAGAGATATGAACATATCATTACAGCTCAAACTATTTCACATTTTTCACCTGTGTTTATGCTGGGAAACTTGGGAGACTAGGTTTATTTCCAGTTTCATTTGCCTTTTGTAACAGAACAACATGTTTTTCTGTATTTTAAGTAATAAAAAAATAACGGTAGGGGTGCCTGGGCAGTGCAGTTGGTTAAGGGGCTGACTCTTTGTTTTAGCTCAGGTCATGTCCTCAGGGTCATGGGCTCTGTGCTGAGTCTGCTTAAGACTCTCTCTCTCTCTCTCTCTCTCTCTCTCTCCCCCCCCCTCCCCCCACTATGTGCTCCCTCACATGCTTGATCTCTCTCAAATACATAAACATATCTTAAAAATATAACTATAGCAGTTTTTCACTTAAGTAAGATGTCCCACCTGCCTAGATTGAAACACTGAAAACAAAGTGTGAGCACAAAAGTGTGTAACTCCAAACATCCCCAAAGATTGACTGAGAATGATCTTTAACAAACTAGAAGGGGGTATACTAGGTCCTGATTTCAGTCAGTGGTTCGTTTTTACAAAGTCCTTTGAGGGCAACTGTACCTTGTTTACAGTTACACTCCTTAAGCCCATTATTGTACCTGGAACCCCATCAAACACTTAAATATTTATTGAATGAATGTATGATTAAATGAACAAATAAATGAAATTTAAAATGTGTAATAATTGGTAAACAATGAAGCCATGGAATACTTCTCTCCACTGTCCAGTTCTCCTTCATGTGTCCCATGTTTGGGGGTCTGTATTGACATGTCCATTCCTCCTTTGTGGTTTTATTACCAATCAGAGCATATTATTACCTACCTTCCAAACCTGAGAATGACAATGTAACAATGCAGCTCTGTCTCTCATTCCTATTCCTAAAGCTCTGACTAAGAAATTTCTAAGACAGACGCTAATTTAACCTCCTATATACTTTGGTTTGTAGGAAGGGATTAGCATTCTTTAGCCCTAGCAGGTGCAGTTTCCCCTGCAGTCCAAGGCAATTGAAGATAGGGGTGCTAAAGAGAGATGTGGAAGACAGGGTGATTTTTAGCAGGAAGAGTCTGTTTGACTCCACTTGAATACTTGATAAGAGGTTAGTAAAGGGCGATTGGCAAAAGGAGGATTTAAGGAAACCAACACGGTATGGAGCAGTACTCAGGGGTGAGTAACAGTACAGAGTTGTTACCACCTAGGACTGAAGGAGCATCCTGTGAGGGTAGCTGTAACCGTATATAGCCTGACAGGATCTTGGGGCCTGTGGTAGAGGGACATAGACAACACCCAGTAACCTGAAAAGGAAGGACCTTTTAAAATAAATAACTTCTCTTCCCACCCTCTGATCTTCCATCAATATTGACAAGAAGTCAGAGGGTGAGGAAGCCCTTAATAAGTCCATGGGGTCAGGCTCCCTCTGCAGACTAGGGTGTGGAATTATAGATGATTGATTGATCCAGAAGGGCAAAAGTTGTCTCATTAAATAGTGCTTTCCAAAATCTACCTCTACTCCCAAACTAGAGCCCCAGTAGTAATAAGAGAGAGATTCAGAGAAATATCACTTTTATGATGTGGATAATTCCATGATTTAAGAAAATATGACGTGCCAAATTTTGACTTCCATACGGATCTACTCACACTGTAAGAGAATTCGCATAAAACTCCCTTACAAAGTGGTCCCCTTCATCATTTATAATGAACTTATAAAATGATATAAATGTTTTGGGGGTACATATAAAGTACTGCTCATGCAATTAACAGTCTCATGTGTATCAAAATATCTCCTAGGTTATGACTGTATCACTATCACCTATGTTAGATGCCTTACTCCCAAAATAGTATAGTCTTCCTGCTGTTTTAGCTAAGTGCTTTGTTTATGGAAGTAAGTGTTCAAGCATTTATCCTTTTGTGTGTTGAGTCATATTGAGATGGAAAAGGGGAAATAAGAGAGGTGAATACTTGTCTCCTTGATATTGAGTTGTAGGCTAACTTTCCTACAATGCTAAAAACAAAATGGAAAATGCAGGGCATATGACTGATGTAAACCATCTCTAGGGGTTCAGTGACCTTCCTTCACTGAGAAAAGAGAAATGGAATAAAGGCCCAGGATGAGAGAGAACACTACTCCTTAAAACTTGCACTGCTAAAGGTTAGAGATTCTCAATGGTAAAAATGTTTTCCCTGCCCCTTTGTCATGCCTCCCCTTACAGTAATCCCATTTTGTTTTGAATGGTGCACATCTTTTTCAATTCCTCTTTTGTTTACTTCAAAAAACAGGATATTTCTTCTGAAAAGACAAGTAGACAGAAAGATGCTAAAAATGAGGATGGAGAACAGATGCCAAAACTGGAATTAGTACTCAGAAATTCCTAATGATGCTGTAATTCCCAGAGGGAAATATTTATTTATGTAAGGACATTCAGTTAATTATTTATAGAAGTAAAACTCGGGAAAATTCCACTCTCACTGTTTTGATCTACATACACTGTCCCTAGAGGCCTTGTCCTCTGCCATATGGGTTTCCATTCTCAGAATCCAAAAATCCCTGTTTGCTTCTGAACTTGATATTGCCTTTTTTAAAAATAAAATTTCTAATAATCATAACACTGATTTTTTTTGTGTTTATAATTTTAAAGCCCGCTAATTTAAAGTTGATTATACTTTCTTTTAAAAAATAACTTTTTTCATGAATACAGGAAAGGCGTAAATTTGAAATGTCTTCATAGAATTCAAAAGCCAGGATCAAGCATATGTACTTGCCTGATCAACATCACCAGCTGAGGTGATACCATTCAGTTATCTGTGACTTAATGGCTCTCTTCTTTGGGCAGGCACACGCCCTGCTCCAAAAGAGGCCAAAGAAAGAGCCAGATAACCTCAAGCTTGGCAAATGGGAGTCAGGAGAAGAGGAAGGTTGAAGGCAATCATTTATTTAAAACACAGGAAACTTGGAATTTTCTTCTTGCAATTAAAGAAGAGAGAGGAAGTGTTAAAATGTAGCAGATTTTTGATGGTAAAAGTATTCTAAAAATATCAAGTGTTTTATGGCAATATTTCCCAGAAAATTGCAGAGCTCCCAAGGCAGGAAAAGCACTGCCTGCATGACTAGTTTCCACCTCTGTACACCTCATTTCTTTTTTTCTATGATTCTTTAAATCTCCATTTGAAAAATTATAATTTTATAATAGCCACTCAAGTAAAAAAGTATTAAGAGGAATCATTTAACGCTAATGACAATAATAGTTAAAGGTACAGATCACTCCCACTCATTCTCACATTTTAATTCAAGTGCTTTTATGGATCATACTGAAAATTCTTCATAAAAGAGTATGATTGGTAGTCATTACCTATTCAAGCAAATGTGAAAACATAATGGTCCAAACACTTTATTAAAAGAGATTTAGGCTTGTAACAGAGACAAAACTTTACTGTGCCCTTCATATAACCAATAATCCCTAGTTCAATTTGCTGAAATAATATTTTATTAAAAAGATTTAGGCTTGTATGGAAGATATACACTTTATAGTATCCCTCATAACACCAATAATCCCTAGTTCAATCAACTTCAAGAATTTTCACTTTGAGGAAAATAGCAACAGTTTTTCTTTCTGATGTAGGATAAGAAGCCCATTGCCATCCTTCTATATCTCTATTTTTCTAGTCTGGTGAAGGTTGCATGCAAAATTCGAATAAGAGCTGTATTGTGATTCAAAATCTTGAAGCATCTTGGACAGGGTCCTATACTGACAATGGTCATTTTTATATTTTCTGGAACAATCCAAAGATTGCTCAATTCTGAGGAAAAAATGATAGGCAAAGCAAGCCAAAATTATGGGCTGAATATGGATTATTATCCTTCAGAGCTTGGCCTTTTGTGTGTTACAATTGAATGCCTTGAGGTGTCAAAAGGGAAGAGAAAGATGATTGGCAAATTTGTGGAACTGGCAGCTTGGGAGAAGATAATATGAGAATAATAATAGATGACATTCTTGGAAGAATTGCTTACAGCTATATCGTTCAAAGCTTCACCAATCTTAATATCAGCTATACTTCCTTCTTTTGAAACTCTACTAAGGCATATACAAAACTCTCAAATGGTGGCCAGTTAAATGGATTTGTAACTAAACTCTAAAATCTTATGTTGAAGGACTGATTTCCTCTCTCCCAGTAGAAAAGACTATGTGAATATCAGAAAGATGGTGGCAATTGCCATTGAAAGAGTTCTGAGGATTTAGAAAGAACTTTTGCAGGCAAAATTATTGCAGTTTTGGAATTGGTATAGATCGTCCACAGTAGTGGATGACCTTTGGCAAGAAAAGGGATGATAATTGAAAGAAACAATGATCTGGGGCCAGTGCCAAAAGAGGAAAGAACTGGAGTCCACTGAAGTGAATTCAAAATAAAATTCCTGGGGTTAATATGAGCATGAAAATTCTAGGGAGTGCTGAGAGACTAAGAAGTAAAAGTATAATTAAGCCTCACAAAAACTGCGTGAGAAAAAGTATAAACCACTGGTTCCAGTGATGTTTATTGACTTGAAGGTTGAATTTTTTCAGGAATTTTGAGTCTATGTGAGAATGGTGCAGTTAATTTTTTATAATTTAAATAATATTTTCCTTTAATTAAACAGTTGTGTGGCTAATAATAGATATTCCCAAGAGTACAAGGAATGGGGGATAAAGGAAACATGCTAACCAGCAATATTCATAAAATTATGGGAATTTAAGAAAAACTATGAATATGAGTATTATATATCATTAACAGGAGTTTCAATCCAAGATCGATGGCTTTTGCTACCAGTGTTTTCATATTCATCATCCTCACAAAACAAAGCCCCAAGAATATATATCATTTAACTAAGGTCACACACATTCCGAATGACCCCAGTCAAATTTAAACTTTTGTAATAAGATTCGGGGTCTGGAAGCCTTATGCAATTTACACTGAATTATATTCTAAGATATGGAAAGGGATTTGGATTACCCTGGAAAAGCCATTTACTATAGTATGATGTAGGTTATTTTTTTTTTAATTTATTTTGTTGGTCTCAAAACAATAAATATTCTCCTAATGATAAATTTGATTCTAAATAAAGATTCCAAAAATCTGACATATGTACCTGGAAATATTTAGGTAGAATTTTAAGTACAGGACATATTAATATTTAACAGAAAATGCTGGTGCTTACGAGGAAGCCAAATGGATTCGTTAAAGACCTAATAGTCCTTTCAACAGGTATTTGGAGGTTTCTCCCCTGAAGATAAGCTCGAAGGACATAATCTTTACAAAAATGGTTAACAATAACCCATAGGCCATGTTCTAAAGGGACAGCAAAAGACAGTACTTCACCCTGTTTTATTCCCATAGAAATACATCGATCATAAAGAATCAGAATAATCCTAAGAATCAAGATTCAGGTCAAAACTATCAAGGTAAAATTTGGCCAGGATGGAAACCAAAAATCTGCATGATACTTTAGTAAGTCAATTAAACAGTTCATTTGGAAAAAGTAATCACTTTAGTTAACTAAAGCTCCATATAAGCCAACATATATAATGAGTTGCCGAAAACACTCATAAAATCTTTATACTGAGAAAAGATAAAAGACCATACTTAGATACTGTACTATCTTGGTCAGATCATATGCAGTGTATTATATTTATATATGGCCATTATGTTTTAAAATTTGATAATACTGGGGTGCCTGGGTGGCTTGGTCCATTAAACATCCAACTCAATTTTAGCTCAGGCCTTGATCCCAGGGTCAAGTTCAAGCCCTGTGTTGGGTTTCATGCTGGGTATGGATTTTACAATAAAATAAAACTGTAGAAAATTTCAAGAGTGGTATGTAGACTATAAAAGGGACCTAGCTATACTCTGTAAGAAAAGTTCTGAAGAATCAAGAATGTTAATTCTGGAATTGAAAAATACTTAGTGGAGATGTGAAAGCTGCTCTAAAATATTAGAAGAAAACTCTTACAAAAGCAATAATTGGTAATTGGTAACATTAGAGCATAACTTAATGTATGGAAGTTTAGAAAGAAACCTCATTTCAATTTCAGGGAGCATAGTCTTATATTTAGTAATTATTCAAAATTGAACTTTGTTTCAAGTCCATGAGCTCCCCATCACTGGACGATCGAGTGGAATTAGCAGAAAACGACATGTTGATTATATTAAAAACTACTGCTTTATGGGACGCCTGGGTGGCTCAGTTGGTTAGGCATCCGGCTCTTGATTTTTGACTCAGGTTATGACCTCAGAGTTTTGAGATCTGAGCCTGCCTTGGACTCTGTACTCAGAAGGGCATCTGCTTGAGCGTCTCTCCCTCTGCCCCTCCTCTGCTCACATGCATACCTTCTCGCTCTCTTAAAATTAAATAAATAAAATTAGAGGCTCCTGGGTGGTATAGTCAGATAAGCATCCCACTCTTGGTTTGGGCTCAGGTTGTGATCTCAGGAACATAGAATCTGAGCCCCATATGGGGCTCTGTGCTCAGTGTGGAATTGGCTTCAGACTCTCTCTCCCTCCCCTTCCCTTCCCTCTTTCTAAAATAAATAAATAAAACCTTTTAAAAAATACTGTTTAATATATCTGAAAGCTAAGGAGAGTAAATCTTAAACGTTTTCACCACAAAAAAAGAAATGGTAATTGTGAGACAAGGTGGAGGTGTGAGCTAAACCTTTGGTGGTCATCATTTTACAATATGTGGGTATGAAATCAACACATGGTGCACCTTAAACTTATATGGTTTTATATGTCAATTATATCTCAGTAGAGCTGGGGGAGGAGTTAAAGGCATTTTTATGTGCATTTTGATTCTGCTGTTTTGAATGAGGAGGTGGTTCTTCTAGAGATCTACTTTTCTATTGTTTCTGTACCACTGCAGGGCTGTGTATGGCACCCAGCAGGAGCAGAGGGTACTAATATCGATGCTAGGGAAGTTGCTCAGGGAGCAAATGATCTGAAGAGTCCCAAAGGTTTGAAGGCAAGTCTTTGAAGAGTCCCTCCATAGGGCAAGTCTCAGATCTGATTTGACTGCAACCCTGATTAAGAGGACATTCCTTGAAGTAGGAGGTCTGTAACTTAACTCTTCCTGGGGACTTTTCCCTCTCTCATGGCCTCTTTAATCTCTTTGTGACAATAAAGATAAAACCCAGCTCTGTTTGTTTTAAAGAGAATCACGCTACAACCCTCCCCACATCACCTCCTCATGCACGTAAGTCTATACAATCTATCTGAATGATGCACACTTGAGCAACTTGCAATAAAACTTTCCTCTTTCCATCTGATTCTTCATTCTTGTGTAATCATTAAATATTGTAGGAAAAAAAAAAACCTGAAAACTTCAAATGTTGATGAACCAGTGATATCCCTTTTTAGGACTTCTTTGAGTTTCAATGGTCTGGTGGACCACCTTTGATAGCAACACTTTGTATTACCATGTATAGAGAGCATCATAATGGAAACTGATTTATTAAAACTATCCCAAGCATATTTACCAAAAAAAAAGCTTAATTTTGTAAGAAATGGAGGATATTAGTAGGAATGGTAGGGGTTTCATCTGCCAACAGACCTCGGGGAAAATTTTGCTAAAATTTCAGGGGGGATATCTAAAATATCAAAGCCAAATTCCTCTGCATGTTAGCAAGAAATTATCCTAAGAATAATATTCAAATATATGTCTCTTTTTAAAGAACTGTGCAAAAATGAGGTCTGGAAAATGATTGTAGCATGGTGCCTTTGGGTTATTATCATGCAGAAAATACATTGCTGGTTTAACGATGTCACAATGGCTTCTCCAAAACAAGGAAAACTACTCTCTACACCCTCAGCCTCTTCATCTTTCAGGTATAAGTTTGAGGGTCTTTATTTGTATGATGCATAGAATGGAGAGCTCTCTTCTCTGATCCTATGGGATTGTAAACTGGGTTCTTCTGAGATGGTTTGGGACAATATCAACTGGGGGGTGGGGTAGGGGAGCGATAGGGGCCAGCCAGGTGAGACTCTGTTAATCATGCACAAGCTTTAGGCCTGTTGACATATTAAATATCCCAATTCTAAAGGTAAAGGATAAGTCAAGGCAGTGTGTAACAATAGATTTTTAAATATGCCTAATTAAAAAACCAATTCTAACCTTCATGGTGATCATTTTAACTGCTTATTTTGATTCAATTCAACAAGCATTTGTTAACTTTCCAGTACATATTTTGTTTGTTGCTTAGGGCTGTGCCATTGCTTATGAACCTCCCTCCCCCTCCAGGGCCTCTGAACCCTCTAGCTCTTCATTTCTCAGGCTCACTATCCAAGGAAACTGTGGTAGCATTCTCGTCCTGCTCTTGTGAAAATTCATAAAGAGAAACTTCACTAAAATGGAGTCAGGATGTTGGGCAGGGAGTGCTCAGGCCCTACCCCTCATCATCAGTTACAAATCCAACAGGGAGAGACCAGCCTTGCAGGTGGATACTAGTTTCCTATTCTGGAAAGAGGAAGAAAGGCTTACCTCCTTCCCCAGCAATAGCCAATAAGGGACTCACGACTCCGCAAATGCGAAGCCACTATACTTCCAACTCTGTTTACTCCATTGGACTTTTGGTTTGTAACAGCCTCCACACCTTACCCCATTCCTCTATAAATCAGCATCCCTCCCCTTTAGTCTCTGGGGTGGTCTATGGTTTTTCCACAGGTTGCTTGTCCTGGTTGGAATTATCTGTTCTTCCTGAATAAACCCATTTTCTCAGCAAAATTGTAACCGAGTTCAACCTCGTTCTGCTCATTAAGGCCATTAAGCTGAGAGGCAAGGTGTTGGGGTAAGAAAAGGGACTTTATTTAGAAAGCCAGCAAACCGAGGAGATGGCAGATGGTTGTTCCAAAAAACCATCTCTCCTCAGCATGAAATTTGAGCTTTTTTATGTTAGCAAAAGGGGCAAGTTGAAGGCGGACATCCTCCCTGAGAGGCCATGTAACTTCTTTGTCCTTGGTCAGTTGATCTTTGTGTTACAGAAATCTGGTCATGGCAATCCTGTGAATCTTGAACATAGCCTAGTCATTTGTATAGAATTTCCTTATCTCCCTGGGCGAGGTAGGCTTTGGAAAGAAGCAGTTTTGCCCAATCTTAGCAATAACAGGCCTACCTGCAGGGCTAAGCAGAAGTGTCTAAACTGTATGTCACAGCAGCAAGGGAAATAGGAGCAATATGGAGTCGGACATGTGAAGTTTCTCCCTATTATGAAATAACTGGCAGTTTTAGTTTTTTAAGGTTAACATTTTGAATGCACAGACAGACCACCTCATTACCTGAGCTCACTCTTCTCATTCCTTGGGCTAGAGCTACTGCCCCCAAATGGGGAGATACTTGTTTTTCTTTTCAACCCTTCAGCTCTTTAGGTTTCTAGACTGCTGCCTGAAGTTTTAGTTTTATCATCTTTCTTATCAGGTAATCAAAGGAGTTCTCTAGAAATAAGGTCAAAGAGAATGAAAGGCTACAGCCCAATGTTGCATGTTTTTCTTATAGATCACAAGGCTAGTGTCTCAGGTCAAAAACAGGCTGAAAAATCCCCACACCACTGCAACCTCAGGACGTGCTTTTATGTAATCTTATCACAGTCATTTCTTCTCTCTTGAGTCTTGAAGTGCCTGATTATTTGGGACCAACCCTTTCCCCATGTTCCCAAGAAACCAATGAGGTACTCATGAAAACAGGGCTCCAGAAAACCTGTTATCATCTCTGAATTCCTAAGTGGATGTATCCTACAGCCCTACAACACAATTACAGCCTTCATTTCAGTCCCCTGAACTCTTTGCTGGTTGTATATTTGATCACCCATAAAGATTCAACTGATTCTTCTGATTCCCTCTACACTGCCTTTCGTTTGAACAATAATCCTAATATTACATATCCTTCGAACCAAATTGACAATCACTTTTTATTCATATATTTTCTCAAACACAATTCCATATTTCTGATTCTTTTCATCTTTTCACGCATCTTTCTTATCCCCGATTATGTGAAAACAACATAAGGATTCTGTTAAACTCTGAAATTATCTTTTAATTCCTCAGACTTAAAACCTAAATTTGAAAATAACCAAGAGTCCAACATGACTTTGATAAATGTGGCATTCAATTAAACAAGGCCATTAGAGGGAGGTGACTACATAAGCTGTGGAGGCCTACATAAGCAAACCAAAATCTAAGCCTGTAAATGCCTCAAGGTTATGACACTGAAACCTAAAGACAACCAATCACAGAGTCAATTTGGCTTTAAGTTTCAGCCAAGATACAATTTCTTTGCTTTCTTTCCACCTTTTCTCTATCAAAGTGTCTCTCCAGCTCCAGTCACTCCTGGCTTAGTGCTGCCCAGTTCAGATAGATTTTTGCTCTAGAAAACTCTTAATATTTTTAATGCAGCTCATTTTATCTTTGAACAGTGAAAACTCAGTTATTATTGTTTGCCAGAGTAAAAACCAAGTTAAATCACTTTTATTCCATTAAAGTAGTATAGTCAGCCATTAAGTAATTAGCATCCAAACTTCCCATCCCGCACTCATCTCGAGCTCCTAGAAATACCTTGTTTGGCCATCTGTCTGAGTCAATTTATTTTAATTAAAATAAGCAGTTATTCCAGACAGTAAAATAGAAACACAAACTTTCTGTGGAAAGACATGTAGATACAATGTTGTTTCTGTACAATGTTTGATGATCATAAACCATATTCCAAATGATTATTCGTAATCACTAATTCTCAAGATGAAAATCATTTCATATAATAAAGTTGAACAATTAAAAATGAAAAAAAAAAAGATCTAGTAGAAGCCTTCACTGAAAAAGGATTATTTGTATTTGACATAGTCTTACAGTAGATAGACTATATATGTATTTTAGGTTAGAAACTAGTCACATTTCACATTTCAACTAGAGGAGAAAGTCTGGAAGTAATTAGAAGAGACACCTGCCTTAAACACAAAGGCTACAACCCTGTAGCTCTCTAAAATGCTCCTGATTCCTGGTTCTTCTGAAGATATTCCGAATCCATAAAGAAAAACTTGGGGTGTCAGAGTTTCAGAAACTATTGCCCAAGGGTGGCCAAAAACACAACTTAAAGATCAGTGAGCTGTTTTTTACTGACATCTTTTTCTAATAATCCTTTTTTTTCTAAATCAGAAGCATCAATTTTCCAAAACTCAGAAATAGTTCATAAAAATTCCAGTTGTTTTTATCCAGAACAACTGTATAACTATCCTCAGCAAATGATCATCTCATGTTTTAACTGATTTTAAGTGAAATCCAGTTGCATTAACATTTTCTTCATGAAATTTTTTTCTACATTACTCAAGTGTTTACTAATTTGTCAAATATTGTGATTACTTTGAATATATAGCAACAAATCATATATATATATATATATATATATATATATATATATATATATATATATCACATTTTCTAATGCTCATAGTCACCTGTACAGGCAAGCAAGCATTACTACTCCTATTTTTTATAATTAATAAACTTCATTTCTTAGAGAAGTTTCAGCTTCACAAGCAAAACTGAGCAGAAAGTTGCCATATAACCTGACGCTCACACGATCACAGCCTCCCACTTTGTCAACATCCTTCCCCAGAGTAGTACATTTATTACAATCTATGAACCTATATTGACAAATCATTATCACCCAGTGTCCAAGGTTTTCATTAGGGCTCACTCTGTGTGAGATGTATCCACCATTACAGTATCAAACAGTATTTTTCACTGCTCTAAGGATCTTCTAAACATGTTTTTAGAATTTTAGAACAGTCAAACCCAGCAGATTAGACTCCAATAAAATAATTTCTCCTGGAAGTGCCCGGGTGACTTGGTAAGTTGAATGCCCGACTCTTGAGTTCAGCTCAGGTCGTGATCTCGGTGTCAGGGTGGGGCCCTATGTCAGTCTCCATGCTCAGAGGAGACTCTGTTTGAGATTCTCTCCCTTTCCCTCTGCCTGCCCCCTCTAAAATAAATAAATAAATCTTTATGTGTGTGTGTGTGTATAACTTCTCCTGAAGGCAGTCCTTGTTAAGAACAGAATGCTCTGGTGCATTTCAGAATGGTTCCATTTCCCTTCCTTGTGCCAAAGATGGAGGGGATTTTTCTCACATTTTCCTCATATAGATTTGGTTGAGCTCCTGAAGGTAAAACTCACAAAATTGTGCTCCTCTCCAAAGTGATCGGGTCTCACAGGAGTTTTTAACTCTCAGAGTTGTGCACACTGATCTTCCAGCAATTCATCACTTACAGTGCAGATTTTCCCACCCCAGCAGTGATTCCTATGGTGCATATGGGTTTTTGCTCTAGTAGGTTGTGATTCTTAACAGTTGCCTTGTGCCATCACTTTTCTGACAAATCTAAGAAGAGTTGATTTCTCAGTTTCTTCAGCTTTTTCAAATGCTAGGATGGAGTAGCACCTTCTAAGCTCTTTACATGCTGGAACAGAAATAAGTCACTGTTCCCATTTTAGGATGAGAGAACTAAGAACTGTAGGAGGTAAGTCTTTTCCCCAAGATCACATAAGTATTAGATATAGAGTTGAGACCTGGGCCTACTGACCCCAAGTCTGAATTATTAGCTTGTTTTATAATTGTATAAAAGAAGCCTTAGATTCTTATTTATCCATTCTGGAAAGGAAGTGATTAAATTTGGGATACTGATTCAATTTCTTACATTCAGGAAAGAAGGTCATTAAAAGAGCATTCTATTCCTAAGAATTTATCTTACTTAAAATATGAAAACTTACATATACAAATAGGTTTATTACAGTGTGATTTATAACCGAAAAAAAATTTAAATAGCTGGAATGATTATGATAATTATGCACATCCTTGCAATGCGATATTAAGAAAAGCATGTAATAGTAGAGTTAAATGTTTATGATACTGTATTAAGTGAAGATGACAGACTGTAAAACTGTCTCCATTTAAAATGGACAATAAGGGAAATTTTTTTTTTAAGTAGTAGTTGGGAATATTGAGCTTTAAAAAAATTGAATTATATTGTGATATATGTGTACCAAAAGTAACTTTTTTTTAGAAAAATGCATTAATGGTTTTATATGCAAGTTGGAGACACTGTATTAGTCTTTGGAAAGAAAGGACAGCTTATTTCTTACAAGTTTAGTTTAAAATTTAGAATTGTAAGTATCAGCTTTTGACAGGAATATGTCATTGTTTACATGGAGAACTATGCTAGCATAATGGGTACCAGCCTGTTCCCCTTGCTATATCATGTGCTTAAATGAATGGCTTTTCAGAGGCTTACTAAAATGGCATTGCATGTTAGTTTAAACTAAGTATTTACGGTACAACAATGCAGGGAATAAAAGGAAAGGAACACTGAGCAATTTCTATAGAAAACGGATTTTAGTAATGTGGTTCAGTGCAAGGCACCATCAACAGGCTTGTATTCATCCTCACTCATTCTGCACACAGTAAAAGATGCAAGCACCTAAATCCATGAGAATAGATAAGCCTGACTTGAAATGTGTTTCTCTCTTTGGTAGGATGGTATAATGCTTTTTTTTTTTTTTTCTTTTTCTTTTTCAATAATTCCTTGCGGCTCCAGCTCACACACAATGAATTTCTGGCTTCTTTATTGAAGGGGGGAGGGGAACAAGGGGGGAATACCACTTTTTAAAGCCAATACCACAGAAAATAACTCCTTTTGTGTAGAGAAGGATCGATAGTGGTCTCTGTGTTCTTTCTCTTTCTTGTTTGTATTTTCTATTGATGTGCACAAAAGCTAGTCATTTGGCTCTAAGAGTTGTTTAAAAATTTTTTAACAGAAGGAATAGAGAAGTAAACAGTAATTTTAACCATCATTGACCTACTTTTTTAAAAATTCCATTCTGTTCTTAATACACATACCCCAACAAAAGAAACAATCTTGATGTATACCTATGTGCCAAAACATTTCCTAACTTAAGTTTATTATTTTCTCTATTGTAATGAATGCAATTATAAAAGAGCTCTAATTGGAATTTTAATTTCAGGAATTTTCAATCTTGATAATTATTTGCCTGCAGCCTCCTCTGCCTTTATTATGGGAAGATGATTGTCTCACTTTGAACAAGTGGCTTAGTGATTGGAAAAAGGAATATGGTTCTTTTCCATTACTTGGGCCCTGGTTGGTTTTACACCAAATTAGGAATGGAAACAAGGAAATCCATTAGACTGTCTAGTTTTTTTTTTTTTTTAAAGAGTAATGTGTATCAAAAAGCCATTTTCCTTTGGACATTATAAGCTGAATAGGCATACAAAACAAGAAATTGCTATATACATAGACCAAAGGGTTTGATGAGCTAAGAATCACATTGAGTAATGTCTACCAGAGTATAATTACCTACGGGCCAATTATAGCTACAGTACATAAAGAAATGGCTTACATGATGAAAGCAATCTAGATATTTATCTGATTGGAAACCTGACCTATTTATCATTTGTTCAACAAATATTATTCATTGTACACTGTCAGGCACCATACTAAGGACTATGGATTAAAAAGTATGGAAGAAACTTAATCATTCCTTTCTCAAAACTGAGAGACAATTATAATATAAAGTGATATGCTCAATAGAGAGTTGGAGAGGGAGCTACTGGCATAAATTCATGGATGAAGCTACCTTAGAAATAAAAGTGTATTAGAGTTCTCTATAGAAACGGAACCAATAGGAGATGCTAGATAAAGATGTAGATAAGTAGATACAGATATATGTATAGAGATACAAAAAGAGAGGGAGAGAAAGAGAAATAGGTTTATTATAAGGAATTAGCCCACATGGTTATGGGACTGAGAAGTCCTAAGATCTGCAGTTGGCAAGCTGGAACCCAGGAGAGCCAATAGGGTAGCTCCAGTCTGAGAGCAGAAGACCATTATTTGAGCTCAATGAGTCAGGCCAAAGAATTTCCCCTTTGCCCAGTCTTTTTGTTCTATTCGGGTCTTCAGTTGATTGGGCGATTGGGTGAAGTTCACCCACATTCTGGATGGCAATCTGCTTTACTCTGCTCTACCCATTCAAACGTTAACCTCATCCAGAACATCCACGAGGACACACCCAGGAAAATGTTTAACAAAATCTCTGGGCACCATATGGCCCAGTCAAATTGACACTTAAGATTAACTATAATGGTGACTTAGGTCAAGAAGGATTTTTAGAGGAAGACATAGCTAGCCTGAACACTGAAGGACCCACAGAGGGAGAGGAATTGTGTCCTAAAGTGGATTTTACCCAGAAGTCCACTCATATGTAGTTTAGATGATTCAGATAATAAGATTGGGGTTTTTTAAGATGATGACATTTAGATCAGAATTTAGACTTTGAGTTGATGCTGTAATAGTTTCAGATTTTGGGAGATCTTGGGATGAGGTGAATATATTTTGCCCATCAGGTGGAAATTCAGGCATTTATCCAGATAGCATCTCCAATATTCTTCATTCTTTTCCAAAGTTCCATGTTTTCCACTCTCAATCTTTGTACTTTATCTTGAAGAACTTGCTCTTCCTTTACTATTCCTTGTGGTACAGGTCCACTGCTTCTAGTTTAGTTTTATCTAAAAATGTTTTTATTTCATTTTCATTTTTGAGTGATATAGGATTCTGCATTGACTGTTTTCCTTCTTTCAGCATTTTAAAGATGTTGTTCTGCTTTATTCTGGTCTCCATGGTTCAATGAAAAATTTAACATTTGTTGCCTCTTACGGAATAGTCATTTTTCTCTCACTACTTGTACTTGCTCTTTCTTTCCTTTTTTTCCTTTTTTTTTTTTTTTTTTTGGCTTTTTTTTTTTTAACAGTTTCACTAAGATGTGCCTTAGCTGGGCTTCTTTGTGTTTATCCTGCTCGGTTTTCCTCTAGCATCTTGTAGCTTCAATTTCTGATTCCTTATTTAATTTGGGAAATTTTTACCACATTATTTCTTCCAATATTTTTCCCTTCATTTCCTCTCTTTTGGGAATCAATATATATTTGACCATGAAAGGTCAGTGAACTCTGTAAAGAGCCAGATAATAAATAATGTAGAATTTGCAGGTCACATATCTGTTACATATTTTTCTTTTATAATTTTTTTAAGCAATCTCTACACCCAACATGGGACTGGAACTCACAACCTTGAGATCAAGAGTTGTGAGCTCCTCCAACTGAGCCAGTTGGGTGCCCCCCTTTTGAAATTTTTAATTGTGGTAAAATAAAAATAAAATTTACCACCTGAATCATTTTTTAGTGTCCCGTTCAGTGGTATTAAGTACATCGTTGTACAACCATCACCACCATCCATCTCCAGAACACTTTTGATGTCCTTAAATTTCATCCATGTTGTGACACATATCAGAATCTCCTTTCTCTTTAAGGCTGAATGATATTTTGTTATATGCATATGTCACATTTTTTAAAATCCATTCATCCATTGATGAACACCTGGATTACTTCCACCTATGGCTATTGTGAATAATGCTGCTATCGCATGAATGTTTTGCCTTCTCTTTCAAAAAGATAATACTTTAAAAATGTAACTAACAACCATTCTTAGCTTGCAGGCTGATTTGGCCCATGGGCCATAGTTTGAGAATTTCTGAAATAGGTCTTTGAGACTCTTTTACCTTTTTTTTTTTTAATTTTTTATTTATTTATGATAGTCACAGAGAGCGAGAGAGAGGCAGAGACACAGGCAGAGGGAGAAGCAGGCTCTATGCACCGGGAGCCCGACGTGGGATTCGATCCCAGGTCTCCAGGATCGCGCCCTGGGCCAAAGGCAGGCGCCAAACCGCTGCGCCACCCAGGGATCCCTCTTTTACCTTTTTAAAGGCTTTTTTCTCTTTGTGTTGTTGGTATGTTTTTTTTTTTTTTATAATCTTGAGTGAATGTCTGTTATTCTTTTTTTATTTTTAAAGATTTTTTATTTATTTATTCATGACAGACACATAGAGAGGCAGAGACACAGGCAGAGGGAGAAGCAGGCTCCACGCAGGGAGCCCAAGGTGGGACTCGATCCTGGGACTCCAGGATCATGCCCTGGGCCAAAGGCAGGCGCTAAGCCACTGAGCCACTGGGGCTGCCCCTGTTATTATTTTTTCAAATTCATTTACTCTCTCATCCAATATGTACATTTGGCTGTTAAATTCATTCAGGGATTTTTTTTTTTTTTTTTTTTTTTAGCTTCAGAAAATTCATTCCTTAGTTCTAAAATTTCCATTTCAGGCATTTTCATTCATCGTAAACATGTCTAATTTTTACTTTACTGATGATAATAATAGCCATTTTGAAAACCTTGTCTGTTAGTTCCAACATCTGTTTCATTTTGAGGTTTGGCTTGATCCATTTCTTCTTGAGACTGAATATTCTGGTTTTGCTTAGTTTGGATAATTTTGCATTGTATCCTGGATATTGTCAATGTTATATTTTAGAGATTCTGAATTCTGTTATTTTTTATTGACATGTTGTTTCCTTTGAGTAGTAAATATTCTTGACTTAGCTTGAACTGCCAACTCTATTTCTTGGGCAGAAATTCCCATCTGTTTGGGTATTTTTTACTCAGTGCAAATGCTTACTTCTGTCCCAAACATACGTGCTTCAAGAGTCAAAGAAATGGGTTAAGCAGAACTTGGGAATTCACCATTTGACTCATTCACTTCTGGGATTCCCCTACTCTCTTCAACATGTACAACTTTCAAGCTTCAGAGTTCTGATTCCCCGACCAGAAAGACTTGGTTTCTTCCTTGTGTGCCCAACCCCAGTTCTACTCACCATATATGCACTGAACACCAGACTTAAAGTGAAAGCCATGGAGAGGAATTTACTTTAGATCTCCCTCTTGCCTATGAGCTTGCACTTCCAAGGAGTATTTTTACTTCTTTTCACTCTCTTTCGGATATTGTACCTCAGAGTGTTGCTTTCTGTATTGTCTCGTTCCATGGTTATTTTCTATAGGAATGGCATCAGGTCGAGTCTTGGTCTGTGCCTATTTGTACAGATTTAATCAAAGATTAACAAATATCAGTCATTATAACAGCTGAGAAGCAACTTTTTCTACATTTGGAACTAACCATCCACTCCACCCTACTACATGTATTATTGAAAAATGTATTTTGGTTTTGGTTCCTTGATGCTCAGTAAGAGTTCTTGTGAACTAGAGAGGTAAAAGCATTAATAACAATGCAGTCCTATAAAGAAAAATCCCACAAATAGGAACATTGTTATATTATGATTCATAAGAACATTTTGGTTTTCATCCTTTCTGAAGAGTTTCTACTTAACCTAGATAGTACTAAATTAACGCAAAATGTGAAAAATACCAAATTCACACAAGAAATATAACAATGTTGTATTTCTACACATACTTGGCTAAGAAAATAGTATGGCCCTATGATAAAAGAGAATTTACATTTACATTATTCCACCTCTCTCACTTTTTTTAACATAAAGAAGTGATAATGTTTGAGTGAAAAAATAATCCACTGCTACATTGGAACAGCCATTATAATATTCAATACCTTTATGTTGGCTTTTTTCATGTTGAGAAAGAAATAAAACAGTACTATATTATTCAATAATGTAGCACTCTTGAGTCTAGCAAATCTAAGGAGAAGAGAAAATAATATATCTAAAAATCCAAAGAACTGAAATTATTTGTTCCCATATTAATTCTCAAATTGTTTATGTCTTAGTTGCATTTTACTTTTGTCTCCAAATCAATTCCACCATGGGGAAATATCCAATTCAGCTACCTCAAATAAAGCAGAATTAGTTTTTCTTTTATGAAAAAAAGACAAATGAGAAGCTCAAAGAATTTTCACAATGTGAGCATACCTGTTTAACCAACTACAAACAAAAAATAAAATATTACTAGAGCCCCAGATGACCCTCTGTTTGTCCCCTCACAGTCACCATCTTGTCTCAGAGGTAAGCACTATTTTGATTTCTAACAGCATAAATCTGTTTACTCTGCTTTTGAAATTTGTATAAATGGAATCATTTCAGACTTCTTGCCTTGACATTATGTTTGTAAATATTATATGTATTGTATGTAGCAATAATATATTCATTTTCATCAATGTATTTTGTTATATTAATTGGTACTGTTTTTAAACCTCTTCCACTTGGGACACCTGGGTGGCTCAGCAGTTGAGCGTCTGCCTTAGGCTCAGGGCGTGATCCTGGAGTCCCGGGATCCAGTCCCACATTGGGCTCCCTGCATGGAGCCTGCTTCTCTCTGCCTGTGTCTCTACCTCTCTCTGTGTGTCTCTCTGAATAAATAAATAATCTTAAAAAAAATAATAAAGTTCTTCCACTGAAATGTCTAATTTGTTTCTACTTTGGGGAACTTCAAAAACTATTGTGAAAATTCTTGTATATATCTTTTGGTGCACATTTGTATATATTTTTAGTTGGATATATACCTATTCCTGGGGTTGCTGGATCATGGGAAAAGCATATGTTTAACTATAGATAACTACCATTTTCTAAATAAATCTATCAATTTACACTTTCAGCAGTGTTTCAGAGATCCCATTGCTCCAGATCCATATCAACAATCAGTATTATCTTTTTTTTTATTATTTAGTTTTTCTATTTGGTGTATAACAACAAATTGGGATTTCAGTTTTAATTTCTCTGACAAGTAATGAGGTTGAGTATATCTGTATAGGTTTATTAGACATTTTGGGGAAGTGCCTGCTTATATCTTTTACCCTTTTTTTAAAATATCTTTTACCTTTATTGAATCTTCTTCCTCTTTATTATCTGTAGAAGTTATTTATATATTTTGGTTATAAGTTCTTTGTGGACTATGTATATTTTACATTGTAAATATCTCTTCCCATTCATAGCTTGCCTTTTTACTCTTTTGATGAATATAATAAGTTCTCAGTTTTAATGTAACCCAATATATCTGTTTTTATCTTGAGTTAATGCTTTGTACTCTTTTTAAGAAGTCTTTAAGTTTACGAAGATACATTCCTATTTATCTTCCAGAAGATTTTATTATTATTATTATTTTACCCTTCATACATCTTATTTGTTTTGATAATGTAATAATGTGTTTGGGTCAATTTTTGTAATGTCTAACCTGTTTTATCCGTATTCTGGTTTATTTGTCCTCTTTTGTGCCAATAGCATAATGCATTAATTATTATTGCTTTATAATATATCTTGCTATCTGATAATATAAATCTTTATTAAAAATTATATTAGATAATTTTAGAATCAACTTATCAGTTTCTAAAAAGGCATTGAGATTTTTATTGCAATTGTATTGAATCCATAAATCAACCCAGGGAAAATTGACATCTTTGCAATAGCTTTTCAAACTATGAATATGGTATACCCCTTCATTTATTTTCTGTTGTAAGTTATTTTTCTCTCCTTTTTTTTTTTTTTAAGATTTTATTTACTTATTCATGAGAAGCTCAGAGAGAGAGTGGCAGAGACACAGGCAGGGAGAGAAGCAGGCTTCATGCAGGGATCCCAACATGGGACTCAATCCCAGGACTCCAGGATCACTCACTGGGCTAAACCGCTGAGCCACCCAGGGATCCCTTAAGTTATTTTTCATGTAAAAGTCTTAAACATATTTTTTTCTGGAGATTTTATGTTACTTTTGTCTTTTTACATTTTACATTTTTATTTTCCAATTGCTTATTGATGTTTTATAGAAATAAAATGGAAGAATATTGAAATCGATTGCTCCATTTCTGACATTTGATAACATCTAAAGTAAGTGATTTATTGATTTAAATAATCCTTTCAACCTCACTTTGCATTGCCATAGATAATTTATTAATTCAGATAGCATAATCTCTTCTAGTATATTGCCCTAGTATTTTACCTTAACTAGTCATCAAGGTATTATTCTAGTTTCTGGCTTAATATACCTCTAATCCAACATTATAAAATCCCAAATTAACCATGTCACTCTTGTGATTTAAAAATTTTTCATAACCTAGAGATAAATTTCTTTAATATGTAAGATCATTGATTGACTTAAGTTACCTATGTAAACGGGTTATTCAGCCAAGCATTACTTATAGTTATTTAAATGATCCATACTTTTTAAATCTATGTATTTTACACTGTGCTCTTTCCTCTATTTGTAATGCCCTTTCTTCTCTTCTCTACCTGGTAAAAGCCTCCTCAACCTTCAACACCTAGTTCAGGGGCATCCCTGGTGGCCCAGTGGTTTGGCGCCGCCTTCAGCCCAGGGCGTGACCCTGGAGATCCGGGATCAAGTCCCACATCGGGCTCCCTGAATGGAGCCTGCTTCTCCCTCTGCCTGTGTCTCTGCCTCTCTCTCTGTGCCTCTCATGAATAAATAAGTAAAATCTTTAAAAAAAAAAAAAAAAAGATCTCTTAAAAAAAAAAAAAAAAGACTTAGTTCAAATGGTTATGTTTGAATACCCTTAAAGTCACGAAGCAGATATAATCATTCTCTTCCCACATTTTCTTTATACAATTATAAATGTCTATATCTACAATTTTCTAACATACACCACTTAATATTATCAAATTTACATATAAAGGACAACTTTAAAACATGGAATTGAACAAAAACATGTTTCTTAGGATAAATACTTGAGGCTACGGTGGCTTCAAGGGTCTACAGTATATCAGTAAGTCTTTCAACTTTTTTATTCTGACGTCTTCAGTGTGACTTTCACTGTCAATTTCACCTGTTGGTACAAGAAGGTAGCTGGAGACCTACTTATTATGTCTGTTTTTTTGGTTGCAGAAGAGGTAATGATTGAGAGGTAAAGATGATGATAATTGACATATCTCCCAGCCTTCTATGCAGAGCATCTCAGGTGGTCTTACAAGATATTTTTGCATGCATGTCATTGGCTGAAAAATAATCACATGGCCATGCTTAGCTATAAGTAAGGCCAAAGAGTATAGTCTTTTTTCTCAGTAATTTATTACCCAAATGATTGCTCAATTACTATCAAATAAAGACAAAATGAATACTGGGTTGGCCCCTGGCAGTCTATGCCATTATCCTTTACTATAAGCTTATGGATTGTCTTCCTATTTATCTCTTTGTTTCATGTGGACAACACAGAGCCTGGCACAGTAGGCAATCATTAAAATTTTAATGGAGAATACATTTGATACTGTAAGAGATATGTGAATATATATTGCAGCAATCCCTATTTCAAGAGATTTCTAGCAACCAGCACTTGAAAAGAAAATAGATCTCAACCTCAGTAGTCTAGTTTGTCCTCATTTTTGAAGATTAGTAAAAATTACATCCCTGAAATGTTGAGTATTCTTAGCTAATATTGATTTTATTGATTTGATGTATATTTAAGCATATTTAGTTTCTCAGAGAATTAAAAAAAATACCACGCAGAAGGAAAAAAAAATGAGGAACTTTGGCTATGAACGTATATATAGTCAGTAACTCACTCCAACAGAATTTAGAAACTTTCCCATTTGGGAAGAAGTTGTAGTCACACTTTGAAATATTTCAATTATAAAATACTGTATAATTATGATAAAGCAAGGAGGTATAAATGGACAAAGGGAAAGTTCACAAAATATTAATCTAGCTTGTGGTCCTTTTCCAGCATGAGTGGGTAGATTAAGGGACAAAGGGAAAGTTCACAGAATATTAATCTAGCCTGCAGTCACTTTCTAGCATGTGTGGGTAGATTAACATCACAAGAATTATAATACCAAGAAACTGTTATGGAATGTCAAAATGCTAAAGTTAATTAGTGACCCATTTTTTAAAACTAGTGCTTCATTATCATTCATATTTCTAAACAGAGCTACCTTAAACTTTTTAATGAATCTATATTATATTCTTAAGTTTCCCATTAATTATCAGTAGATTTGAAGAAGGTTTGTTTACCTGTCACATAAGGTAAGAGAGAAAGGAGGTACAAATGCAAATGTAGCTAACTGGCAATGAATATTATTGAAAAGGGAAGTTAAACTGATTTTTTTTTTCCTCACAAAGAATTAATAAGCTTTGATCACACATTCAATACTTTATTGATCACGTATTACACATCAGACCCTGTGCCAGGTAAGTAAAAGAGCCATGCTCCTACTTATACAGAGTTGAGAATCAGGTAGAAGAGACAGAGTTTAATAAAATAATTACAGTTGTGAATGTGTAATTATGAAAATTCATTCAAGTGAATTGAATGAAATGGACATGATGCTATGATAGCATGTTAAAAAAAAAAAAAAAAAGGCTCCGGGCTCAAAAAGAAGAGGGAGGAGGCTTTACATAAGAACTTGACTTTGACACTATTGTTGAGAAACACAAAAATTAACTGTTGTTTAGAAGGTTTTGATTAGTCAGTTGTATTATTTTAATTTGTATAGTAGAAAGTTTAATAAGCAGGATACCTTACAAAGTGTATTACTGAAGCACATTAAATAATTGCAAATACTTAGCACAATATTTCTGCAACAATTTTTGATAGAGAAAATGTCAACAATATAGCTTTATTTTTCATGAGTTAGGTTTATTTTATTTTATTTTTAAGATTTCTGTTTATTCATGAGAGACTGAGAGAGAGAGCAGAGACATAGGCAGGGTCCCCAGGGATCATGCCCTCAGCTGAAGGCAGATGCCTAAACACTGAGCCACCCAAGTACCCCGAGGGTCAGGTTTATAAAGTTTTATCACAATCAGGTTTTCCCACCGATATTAGAGATTTCTCTCATCAACCAGTTGTTGTTTGGCGCATACTGTATGCCGGTAAGAGCAGGAATCAGGCTTTCATCAAAACTGGTCTTGGAATAGGTGACTTTGGGCTATGTTTCTTAGGTTACAAAAGCATCACTTCTGGCAGTTTAGAACTGTTGGTTCCATATGATAGCTACTAGCCAATGATGGCTATTTGCACTTGAATTAGATTTTCACAAAAGTTAAAATTTTCATTCTTCAGACTCACTAACCACATTTCAAGTGTTCAATAGCCACCTGTGGCCAGTGGCTTCTGTATTGAACAGAATATATCCATCATCCACAAAATTTCTATTGGGCATCACTGGTCTAAAGTACCTAAAGTAGAGTGGCTTCTGTGACTTGGAGAAAATGAAACCTTCAATCATTAAATGGTTCTATTGAAATCGATGCTTGTTTGGCAATAGGAAGCAAAAGGACCCCAGTGAACAGCCTTACACTGATCCATTTCATGTGAGACTGTTACTCCATTTTTTATTAAGAAAAACAACAAATAATAAAATGTAATCCCAAGTGAAAAATAAAAGAACGTCCACTAGTAAAAGAAGCAGAGAAAAGATGTTGGCTTGTGGTTCATTAGGCATTGACTGAGCATCATTTTTCTTAAACTGATGACCAAGAATGAAAGGCCCACTGATATATCTTCTTTCACCTTGGAAGTTTCTTATTGGTTTCCTTCTGGTCTCCACAGAATATATTCACAGATATTAATTATTTATCTTCACTCCAGGCTTCCAGAAAATAGAACATGAGACAAAGATTAAGGCACCTATACTTTATTAGTGGGTAAAAGTCTAGCACAAAGTGAAGAAATTAAGAGAGATGAGGCAAGGAAAAATACAAACGATATAATGAGAAGCAGTGCTAAGAAGTGTACCTTATAAGGAGACAATGTAGGACATTCAGCAAGTATTTCACTCAATATGTGGGGCTTTTCTGAAACATTTGAAAGGAGAAAACATAAATTGAAGCAATCCATGAAAGGGAGAGATAAAAGCATATTAATGTGCCTTGTTCTCTTTCATCTCCTTTATCCCACTGGTCAGGTTCATATCATAGGGAGCTGACCCCACAGTTCCAATATGTATTATTAAACAGAGCAGCAATCCCGGAAGGGGAAGCAGTAGGGTACAGATAGGTCATAGTGTATACAGGTGGTGGAGTATGCAGGCCCTGATTTCAGCTTGGACTCCAACCAGATTGGGAGGTTGGCAAGAGCACCAGCAAAGGAGGCAGAGAAGTGTGGCCCGAGAGTAAAGTTGACTTGAATGTGATTAAAATTGCAACATAGATAGTTAAATCTTTAAAGATTGAGGATGACTATAGTAGGAGGAATGGCATCATTTGAGACCATGACCTCTAAAGATGCTGGGAATTTTTAGAAGAATGAAGGTCATGAAGGTCTGGAAAGGTCATGAAGAAGGTGAAAAAAAAATAGAGCAAACAATCGTTACTTGAAAGAGTTGCAGGGAAAGCAGTGGCCTCAAGGGTGAGGCATTTTTGTGTCAAGATAAATAAAGGAAAGAAGAATTTACAAAAGGTTGAACATAAAGGGTAAATTCATGATTACTGACTCAAGTTTCAGGGAACAGAGTAGAAGGGTTGGGCAATTGGGAGAAGTATAACATTGGGTTACAGTAAAGGATATATAGAACTTCATGGGAATGAAGATTCCGACTCCGCTTAGGGAGGATTTGAGAGTCAGGCAAAGGATTCTGGTAGTTTATCTAATCACGTCTTCATGAATAAGAGTATGAAAGCTATAGGCTTAGTCTTTGATAATGGGCGGGGTGTGGGGGGGAGAAACTAATATGGAAATCCCCAAATGATATTATCCTGGGAGTAGAATTTTTAAATAGAAAGATATCTTTAATTTTCTGGAATGAATTCTGTTTTTAAAACAATTCCATTGCTATAGTCACTTCTTACATTACCATAAACAGACAAAAAATGACAAAAATCTTGTGCATTCATTAGAACATCTCTAAATATCATATCAAAATCTGGCATTTCAAAATATTTAGATCAAATCTAGTTGCTAGAAAATGTTCTTTCCCATATTTGCCACTTTTTGACTTTCTAAAAGAATGCTACAAAATAAAGTGTCTTTTTTTTTTTTTTTTCAGAGAGAGAAAGTCATTCCATAGTGCATAGGCTGTTATCTTTACATAAATCTTGACTATTTCCGTTTGTGCTAATCAAAATGCATAGAAACATGAGTAACTATGATCTTAAAAAAAACTGCTAAAGACTGCAACATGAATAGCTATTCTTCATAGATCAGGAAAATACATATATATTTTTTAAGTCTAGGTGACCTTTTTATCCCTTTCGGGTTGCATTAAGACTCTTTTTAGAACTGAATACAAACTCTGTGTACCATAAGTATCCTTACCCACCTTCCTGATTGTGTGGCTATTTTCTTCATTTTATGTGCAACACTTGGGTTCTGTTCAGGCTGACAAAACACCTATTGTCTGAGAGTTAAAGAAAACATGAAATCAATTAGCCATTGTCCTACCATTCCCCCTTGTTAATATAAAATTTCTGATAATAGGCCTGAAAGGAAATATTCTTATGTAGGATAAAAACTTAAAGGCACCTTTAACAATCACAAAAGCAGAGAATAAATGTAGGGAGAGCATATAATGCTCTTCCAAGGCAAGCCACTGGCTCCAAAGAAAGAAAAGCTGAATTATAATCAAGTGAAAAGTAGTAAAGTTTGAGACAAAACAGAAAAAAAAAAAAAAAGAATGTTTAGGGAAAATTCCTCTTTTTCAAAACCAAAGAATCAAAAAAATTTATTTTCCTCTAATAAATAAAATTATTACTCAAGGAAAGCATGAGATCCACCTGAAGAGTCCTCTGGCTGACTACAAAGAGACCATCTTGCAAATACACTGGTAGCTTTGGTTGTTTATTTCATCTTTTGAAAAAAAATTTAGAAGTCAGAAAAGTTAAGAAAACAATACACACATATCCATTACCCAAGGTGACAAATACTTACTCTTTGTCATTTAGCTTCGGGTATGTTTTCATAAAATAAATGCAATCATTATGAATAAAGTTGGCCTCCTTTACTCCTCCATCACTCTACTCTCCTGTTAACTCTCCAGAGGCCACCGCCATCACAGCCTTGTGACTCAGGCACTTGGTGCTTTTCCACTTTGGTCCCAGAAATAGTAGATGCCCTTGTCCGTGGTTTTACTTTCTGTGTTTCAGTTACCCCTGGTCAACCACAGTCCTAACGCAAACGATCCTCATTCTGACACATGGTCAGAAGATCCACAGTAACCTGACACCACATCACAACGCCCACATCATTCATCTCACTTCATCTCATCACAAAGACATTTTGTAATCTCCTATCATCACGAGATGGAGGCTGAGTACAGTACAATAAGTTTTGAGAGACCACGTTCACATAAATTTTATTACAATGTTATAATTGTTCTATTTTATCGTTGTAGTTAATCTCTTACTGTGCCTAATTTATAAATTAAACTTTACCGTAGGTATATAGGGGAAAGCAAAAAAAAAAAAAAAAAAAAAATAGTATACACAGGGCTCAATGCACCCAAGGTTTCACACATCCACTGGGGTTATTATATTTCCCCCATGGATTAGGGAGGACTATTGTATATACTGCCACTATCAAAACATTGTATATTTTAAATTCCCATAAATGTTATCATGGGAGCCTAACATTTGCAACTTGTTTTTCTTTTTAATTCAATATTATTTTTCTGAGGTCTATTCATGTTGGCACATCACTTATAAAAACACTACCACATTTCATTTACTCATTCCCCTTTTGATATTGATTTTTTAGTTTCTGATATTTCACTATCACAAATTACTTCATAGTAAACATCCTTTTTTATATCCTCATGTTGTGCTTGAAATTGTTGGTATGTTCACGTCCGAGGAAAATGGCTAAGGCACAGGTAGGAGCATCTTCAACTTTATGACACACATTGCCAATCTGCAAATCATTCCAGAGACTACATAGTTTCCCCAATATATAAGAGTTTTGATTTACTCACATTCTAAATTATACTTAGAAGGGCCAAGTTTTAAAATCTTTCCATTCTTGTTGGTATAAAGAGCACCCTTTTTTAATCTAAATTATATTTTCTTGATGAGTTATGAAATTGAGCATATCATTAAAATTTTTTTTAAACATTCACATTTGCTCTTCCCCAAATTGCTTCTCATGTATATTGTCTGCTAATTTACTAGACTGGTTATTCTTTTTTCCTATTCACTTTTATGATTTCTTTTTAACATTCCAGTTATCTAATCTTAGTTATATAAGTAAAAGAATTCTCATATCTTTTTGTGTTGAATTTATCTATACTTCCCTCGTGATTTTTTATCTTAAGGAGTTCTTCCCTTCCACATTATAAGAAAAATAATCGCATGCATATTCTAAAAGCTTTCAACTTTTGCTTTTAATCTTTAGATCTTGGATCCAACAGGATTATTTTAGTGGGTAGAGTTTGTGATAGGGACTCTTCTCTTATCTTCTTATCATATGCAAAGCCAGTTGACCTAGCACCAACTACTGCAGAGCTCATCCTTTGATGACCTTTTGTCTTATCTCTGTCACACACTGTGTTCCCATGTGGGTTTGAGTCTCTTCTTTCTAGGCTCTTTTTGCTGACTCTTGTCCAATTAAATATTTAATATTATGCCTTTAAAATATGATAGGGGATAGGGCTCCTGGGTGGCTCAGTCAGTTAAGCATCTGCCTTCAACTCAGGGTCTTGGAATGAAACCCTGCTGGTGCTCTCTCTCTCTCACTCTCTCTCTCAAATAAATAAATAACACCTATAAAAAGATATAACAGGGGATGAATCAAGTTCTTTCTTGTTTTTCCTTCTAAAACATTGACTTAAAATAATTTTTGTCAGAATCTAAGACTTTACCAATTAAAATAACTGTACAGATTAATTAGTTGAATTAAGATATTTTCATATTCATTAACATGGTATACATTCTCCTTTATTCCTTTTTATATTTTATTTTTAATTTTCTAATAAAATAAAATATTGCATATTAGCTTTATTCCAATCATATATTTTATTATTAGTGGGATATTTCATTATATTTTCTACTGGGTATGGCTGATATGTAGAAATACTATTGATTTTAATATCAAGATTCCAATTCACTTAATAAAATATCTTACTTCATTTTAAGAGTTTTTCTGTGAATTTGCTTGAATTTTCTATCAACCCATATTGTGTGCAATTCTAAAATCCAAAATCGACATTAGAAAAATAAATTTCTAAATATTTAAAAGTAAGTATAATGTTTGCAATGGTTTATTTGTCATTATCTGCCATGAAATAAGAATCTACACAAATCTGTTAAGATTTTACAATTTTGAGCATGTGGTAGATTTTATCCACTTTTTTTTTTAATTCTTTAATGGATTATATTGACACGTTGCCCTGAAATGATCCTAATTTATCAGGACAGATCAATATTTATTTAATGCATAGCTCAAGTTTATTTGTTGGTCTTATCCATGTTCATCCATAAGATTGGTAAGTTTTTCTTTTACTTTCATGTCTGATTTTTGTTAGGATTATATTGATCTAAAATGATTTAAGTAGTTTTCAGGGTTTTTTTTTAAATTTTTAAGACAGTTTTCATTAGGTAAAGATTATCTGACAGACTCAACTATTTAATCTTCTGGGCTTGGCATCTTTTGCTTTCCTGTGAGTGAGAAGGGAAAAAAAGAGGGGACGAATCAAATTTTTAATGATATTATTGTCTGCCCATTTTCTGTTTTTTCTTGATTCGTGTTTGTGATATAAATATTTTCAAAACATTCTCCCCTTGGCATTAAGTTGTCTAGTTTTCACTTGTGATTCTTAAATCATCACTATAACTCTAAAAGTAGTCCCTTTTTTCATTTTTTAATTTGACTATTTGGTCCTCTCTGTCTTCTCTTAGATAACGTTGATTGAAAATTTTTTATTTATTTTTCTTTTCAAAGAGCCAGTTTCTGGTTTTCAGGCCTTTTTTATTTCCTTGTTTGCTATCTTATTTTTGTTGTTGTTGTTCTTAGCTTTCCAACTTCTTTCCTTCTATTTATTAAGTATATTTCCTTTATGTTTTACTTTCACCCAACCTTCTGATGAACATAGTTCCTACATTTTAAATTTTCTTCTTTTCTAATGTATGAATGTATGCCAAAAAATGTCCTGCTAATTACTACTCTAACCATATTCCACACATTTTGATAAGCAATTTTTTTGCTTCTATTTACTTATTTATTTAGCTTCTATTCATTTTTAAATACTTTGGACTTTTCATTGTGTTTTCTTTAACCTAAGAGTGATTTATAGCATGTATGTATGTGTTTATTTCCACATTTATGATTGTGTTTGTTTACCATCTCCTTGTCGCTATTCTCTTTGTATTTCTTTGTGGTCAGATAATACAAACTGATTTTTTTTTTTTCATTGAGATTTCCCCTATGGCTTATGCTGATCAATTTTTTTATTGGTTTTATGTGTACTAGAAAGAATGAAACATATATTCCTTAAATGTAGAGTTTGGTAGATAGGTAAGTACATGGAGATGGACAGAAAAACAGGTAGTAATGCTGTTGACTGCATTGCTTATATTTTATAAAGCCTTGATAATATAATATTTTTAACACTTTTTTTAAAATTCAGTATAGTTAACATACAGTACTATATTAGTTTCAGATATACAGTACAATGATCCAACACTTCCATACATTACCTGGGCTCATCACAAATGCACTCCTTAATCCTATCAACTATCTCACCCATCCCCTCACCCATCTCCCCTCTGGTAACCATCAGTTTGTTCTCTGTAGTTAAAAATCTGTTTTTTGCTTTGTCTCTGAGGCTTGATGATATCCTTTTGCTCAATAAGCCTCTTGGAGAATATTTTAAAGCTTCGCATTATGATTGTGGATTTGTTACTTTCTTCTTACAATCCTATCAATTATAACTTTACGTACTTTAATTGCATGTTGTGAGAATATCACAATTTATAATATTTATATGCACTGGTGAATACTATTATGGAGAGTCTCATTCTTGCTAAGGCTTTTGCTTTAACTTCTAGTTAATAATTCCATTATTTAATAATAGTATATCAGCTTTCTTTTGATTAGCATAATACATAAGCATATCATTTTTATTAATATTTCATTTTATGTCCTTTTATTCCAAAGTTCCTGTATTATCTGGCTTTATTTGTGTCTCTTTAAAACAGCATTTTTTTTTTTTTAAGACTTTACTTATTTTCATGAGAGACAGAGAGAGAGAGAGGCAGAGACACAACCAGATAAAGAAGCAGGCTCCATGCAGGGAGTCTGATGTGGGACTCGATCCCAGACCCTGGGATCATGCCCTGAGTCAAAGGCAGACGCTCAACCACTGACCCACCCAGGTGTACCTAAAAAGCATTTCCTACGAATATTTTAAAATACATTTTTCTAGATTCTGTATTTCAAAAATGAATGGGGGACACCTGGGTGGCTCAGTCGATTAAGTGTCTGCTTTTGGGTCAGGACATGATCCCACAGTCCTGGAATCATGGCCTGTGGGGCTATCTGGTAGGCAGGGAACCTACTTCCCCTCTCCTCTGCCTGCCTCTCTGCCTACTTGTGCTCTGTCAAATAAATAGATAAAATCTTAATAAATAAAAGATGAATGGATTACTGATTTCGATCCATATCTGGCATCCTTTTCTCTTTGATTTTCCTAGGTTCTTTTCCTGCTTTTCTTACTTTTCTGTTGGAATGATAAAGTCTTTAAAATTCTTTCTGTATGTTTTATTTGTGTGGATTTAATTGCATTTCCATTATTTTAGTGGTTACATGTTAATTACCATCTAACGATTTTTTAAAAAATTTTTCTAAGCTTACTTTCTTCTTTACTATTAACACCTATTTTTTATTATTTAGTTTGGATAGAGAACAGGGGAAATCAGAGAACTTGAATTGGCCTGTGTCACTAAGCAGCAAGTCAAGCCCATTTCCATCAAATGAACTTCTTGAAATGAAGATAAGCCTATATATTCTAAACTTTAAATTTTTCCAACAAGTTTAAAGCAAGCTTCATACCTCTTTTCCTCCTCTCAACTAAGACCTTATTTATATTACTTCTATCTGGAATGTTAGTTTCACCTTTTTAGAAAAGAATAATAAAAAATTCCACAAAATTACTTACTTTTAATCAAATGTACACACAGTTATAATCTTTCTTCCCCTCACATGGCTTCTGCATCCTATGCCTTCTAACCATGTATGTACACTTTTCTTTTTGTTAAAGTAAATACTTCAGAATTTCTTCAGCCAAGGTCTATGGGTAAAAAATCCCATTACTCTTTTTTTGTGTATTAAAAATGTCTTCCTGGCATTCTTACTCTTGAATGACAATTGAGGGATGTACATAATTATGGTTTAGTGTGTTTTTCTGCAGCACTTTGAAGCTATTACTCTATTGTCTTCCAGCCTCTACTACTTCTCAAGAAATTGCTGCTCTCATTCAAATTATCAGTCTGCTTTTCTCCCAGGGAAGTTTTAAGATTTTCTTTTTAACTATGACAATTTATGGTTTTGTTATGTTTGTCAAGGTAGAGAATTGTTTACTTTTATCTTGCTTATCTGTATTTTCTAAATGAAGATTTGGTCCTTCAGTCTGGCAATTTCAAAATCATTATCTCTTTAAATAGTGACATATCCCTTCTTATGAAAATTTTATGGGGAAATGTAATTTAAATCAGACCATTCTCCAAATCTCTTACAATTTTGATATCACAATTTCCATTTCTTTCTCTCTTACCTGTTCTAGGTCGCCTCCTCAGTACTCTTTCCAATTCATTAATCTCTCCAGTTATTCCAACCTGATGGTCACCCAGTTTATTCAGGGTTTGGGGTTATTGTTGTTTCATTTCAAGGACTACATTTTTCCTTTCTAAGATTTCTCTTCAGTACTTTTCATAGCCACAGGTTTTTTATTCTTGACCCTCTTTTTCGGTACTGAAACCATTTGGTCTTTCCTTCATCAGTGCATTTTAAGATCTTAATGTACAAATGTCTTGTTCAAGTTACTGAAACATAATTACGTGATCAGATCAATATCTGTTTGATGACTACCTTTTATGATTGATTTTTCTCTCCTGTGTGCTTTGAAATGTTAGTGTGTTTTCGCCAATGTACCTTTCCTGTTGTTGCTGTTCAACCCCTCTTCCCTCACCTCTTCACCTTTGACAGTGTTACAGTTGTCTCTACCTGTCTCACTCCTCTATTAGCAGCCAGAGTGTTATAATGCAAGGATATTGCGCAGGCATTTAGGTGAGGTGTAGCCTAGTGGTCCCCCCACCCCCACCCTGCCGAGGTCTACTTGAGCTAGCTCCAGCCCTCAAGGCAATCAGTGAGTCTTCCCCTCTTGCCATGGGTGCCTGAGCCTAGGGTGCTGTCTCACACACTGAATGTGGCTCTATTCTCCCACCCATTTTGATCCTCAGGACCTGAACACCTGGCAGCTTCTGCTTATCTCTTGTCCAAGAATTCAGGAGGGCTGTGAACCAAACCACTATTACTGGGACATGTTTGTATTCTGTTTCTGGCCTTCAGATGTGTTTATGTTGCTTTTGTCTTCACCCATGTTTTGTTTTTGTTTTGTTTTTTTAAAGCATAGAGATACATCATTTATCTTTGTTGTGACTCTTGGAGAAGGAGCATGAGAAATAGTCCAGGTAAATTGCCAGTGCTGCCATAGCTGACTCTTCTGATGAGCGGAGGCCATCAGAAGCGGTTTCAAACCTAAATACAAGCTTCAAATGAAAGAATAACGCATCAGTCCTCTGTCACCATTCCAGTTCTGGATGCCACTTACTATATTGGGAAGGATCACTTAGGTGACACGATTTCAGAGTTCGGATTAGTTCCTCTAACCTACCCGCACCCTGATGGCTGAAATTTCAGGAAGAGTTTCAAGCATTTGACAGAAGATCACAAATAGTTCTTCCCCTGGTGAAATACACATCTCCTTGGGTTGGATACGAATTTAAGCCTTATGAATCATTTATGTACTACCGCCTCATTGCGAATGCATTTGTCAGATTCTTTCCTGAGATGAAGTTTTGATTAGAAGGACAGAGAGAACCGGAGAACATCCGCTGCCTCTTGTGTAGATTTGGATGATAAATTGTGTTGTTTCTGAAAGAATTGCTGGTCTTGGACTTAGTAAGTAGGAGGTGCTGTCACTTAACAGCTGTGTCATCTTGGACAGATTTTTCAGATTTTGGGTTTCCTTAGTTTTTAAAATGGAATTTCTATGAAGATTACATGAAATGATCAATGTAGTAGCACTGTATAAAGAGTAGATGATAAATGTTAGTTGAAAGGTAGAAAATAAAAACTAGACAGGTGAACGTTGGAGCTACGAAGGAGCTTCCAAAGCCATCTGCTTAGTTTTGCCCTTGTCATCTACAGATTTCATGAAGCTAATAATCTAGGTCCTATGACTGCGAAATTAGCCATCTAGTTATTGATTTTAGGGATGTATTTTAGGTGTGAAGATCCTGCAGTCATGGCTTCAAAGGAATGCATTCAAAGTGAATAGGGACAGATTTGCTACTGATTTGTGACAGAAGTCCAAGTTCCTGAATAAATTTGTCGTCATTGCACATTCGTTATTTCTATCACCATTTTTCAGTGGAGACTCTGCGAACTAACACATCTGCAAAGAACAAAACAAATCACTTTGCAGAATGGCTAAGTAGGCAACAAAGAGTAACTGAGTTTGTTGCTCATTAAGGGTGTTTGCTTTTGTTAGGTCTTAGGAGAAATACCGCAGCTCAGGACCTTGCCATTGAACTAAATCTTAAATTACACACACATATATTTTTAAACCCATAAATCCACCATAAATCCCATACTACTCTTATAAAATAATCATAATTGCCACGGTGTCAACACTGAGCCCAAAGGACAGTAGTAACCATATCTTTATATTTTCATTGTTCTGTGCAGTTTCCAAGCCACTTTTATAGGTATTGTCTGACTTGAGCCTCACAATACATTTATAAAGCAGGAACTACTACTGCTAGTACACAGAGGAGGACACTGAGGTTAAGAGAAGTGAAATTATTTCCTCAAGTAATTTGGTACTCTTGCAGCTGGACTGTCATTGGCAGGGCTGATCACGATTTCCAGGGCCCAACACAGTGTCACCTACCCCAGGGGTCTTTAATTTTTTATTACAGGCTCTGAGTAAGATTCTCTAAACCATGTCTAATGGAACATATTCAAAGCAGTATTCTCAAGATTGCTTAAAAGTGTCCTGTGATAGACGACAATCAACATGTGTGCTTTGCAGACAGTAGATTCCACTGATTTTTAAAACTCTGTCTCTTGGGAAATTATTATGTTTTACCCTTTGGATTTCAGAGATCTCCAGCACCTCACAGCTTGTAAATAACTCCCAACTAGTATTGAAAACAATTCGTAAATAGAATTTTGTTTCATACCACAAAAGCAAGCAATGAGAAAGGAAAGCCTCCTCCTGTTAGTTAAATATAACATGTCCTGATATGTCCAAAATTATCTTACGAGACATCAGATACTGAACTCAAATAACTACCCAAAGGATTAAGTTCAGGGCTTGCCTTAACAACAAGTTCAGATTCTTTTTGCTCACACATTGTACTTGCCTGTCAGCATATTTTAAATATAACTTAGTTCCTCTTGAGCACGGGGACTATTGTAATATTTGTAGCAGCACATATTTCTATGACTTTCTATTTCAGCTCTCCAGTGGGTTTTAAAGATTATTTGTATGGTTTTAAATGAGGTGCTGTTCCTCATATCTGAAGAACAGTAAAAATCACTTCTGTCTCTATTACTCTTTCCCTATTTCCTGAATTACTTACCCTGGCCTCATTCACCTGCATTTCTTTCTACTCTCTCCTTTCATATGCCAACATTACAGTGATGATACGTGTCGGCTTCAGCCTGAGAAAAACGTGCCTGGTACACTCTAGCAAGAGCAGTCCACCGCTCCACCTAGCCACCACCGCACCCCACATCTCCCCACCAATTATCAGTCAGAAATGCAACAAAGGAAACCCCTGTTCCCTTTTTCAGCTGACTCATTACATCACCGAGGGAAAATTCTGTTACCTGCAGTCGGGTGTCACATCTTAAGTCAGCTCTGTTATGATTTTCATGGGCCTTCAGTAGTTTTGCCTTCTAGGGCCATGTCACCCATTAAAAAAATATATTGTAAATGCTACTTTATGACTGCATCGGTATAACGATGAATATATTGATATTATATATCTGAAACATGTTTTACCTAAAGATTTATATACTTCTTACAATTTTAAAAGACTGAAACGTTTTTGTGGTCCTTTAAAGGTACTATGGGCCCCAGGCACTGGGCCTGCTCTACTTAATGGGTAAATCAGCCCCTGTTCTTAGGCCAGGTAATTCTCAGGAAATCCTCAGATTAAAAAAAAAAAAGAAGAAGACTTTAAGAAAGATTTCCTAGAAAACTCTTGATATTGATGCCCTTCCTGAAACTCAAGTATCTGAAAAGTATTCGGTTCTCTTTAGTAGGAAGTAGGGATCTCATGCAAGTGAAATGAAAACCAAAGATAATTAATTTGCCTGATCTAACACACACAAAATTAGTCTAACATTAATTGAGAACTTACAATGTGCCGGGGTTATGCTACATGCTATGTATGAATCATCACATTTAATCTCATTACTACCCCAGGAAATAGATATTATTACTTCGTTATACAAATACAGAAATCAAGAGTCAAAAGAAAAAAGTGATTGGTCTAGTGTCCCACAGAATGTAATGGTAGAGGCAGGATCTAAACTGATAGTTGAACCTTAACCACAATGTGTGTCCCAGTTGGTGCTGAATATATCCTTTTTGTGATTATAATGTATCAGCATTTCTTTTACAAGGTAACGTACAAGCTCCTCTCTTAATATTCATTGCTAAAATGGGAATAGGAAAGATAATCTTCTCTCACTGATTTATATCATAAGGAGGAACAAAGAGCTCTAATTATAGCCTGTTTTTAATCCACTCCCCTTCCCACATATACCTTTGTGTTTGTACCTTGCACACCCACACATATCTATGCACACATAATCTTGCCTCTCCTCCCCTGACTTGTCCTGTGTCAGATTCTTCACGAACGTTTAGCCTCTCTTCCTTTTACTTTTAGTTCACCAAATATCTTTAGCTCAATTGTAGACTCTATAGTAGACACAAATAATGTAAATATGAGAAAGACTTCTTGGGGGGAAAAAAAGAATGTTTTTAATGAAAAAGAAATATTTTCTTTCTAATGAAAGAATAAACTTTTTATTATTTTGACTAAGGGGTCATATCAGGTCCCAATTCTGCTGATAGCCACATCCTATTAGCTCCAGGCAACCTTTAGTAGCTAAAAATAATGTGTATAAAAAGGATTGCATATTACTTGCCAAATGAAAAGAGAGGATAACGCAAGTGAGCTGATTAGTAAGCCGGTTGGCTGAAGAGGTGTCACCAACTAATGGCCTGAATTTGCACTATTTTGGACTGGATGGTGCAAACATCCTACCCAGCAGCATCAAAAAGAAGCATGATGGATAGCTTGATACCTAGTGCCCAGGCAACTGTGCCTACATTTCTGTTCTTATCCACAGTCCTTTTGTTGCTTTAATTCTTTGTGCATTGTTTTATTTAGTGGATGTTAACATGTGTAAAGGGTTCTTTGTAATATCATTTAGCTTTGAGAGGGGGAAAAATTATTAGGCTGACCACTTGTCATTTTGCGAAGGTTCACCATATAAATATTTAGCCATTTTTAAGCAGAACAGTGGTAAATTCTGTTTATATATGGTAGGTTACCCAATACAGTTTTAAATACCTGAATATGTACTAAGGGGAGGGTGATGCATTAAAACATTTGAATTGATTTGGGAAGCTATGCTTTACCTCAAGGAAGTCGTCCCAACCAAACATTGCTAGTCGATGGATGTTATTTTCATAGGGTGTGTTAAGGTGACCAAAAAGCAGCACAATGCCAATTGTACTCATTTCCTTTTTCTATTCATGCCCATGCAGGCAGGGGCATCCTGCTTCTGGAGTGAAAGGCAATTCTGGAACAAAAACTCTTCTCATCTAGGAAAGGGAAGTCCTAGGTTTAAATACACACACACACACACACACACACACACAAACTGTATAAAGGCAATTGTAGTATTCTATATAAGAAATAACTAAACATTGTCTAGGTCCTAAAGAATTATTTTCTGTCTGAGCCATGCGCAAAATTTCTTCCCAGATCAGATTTATTTTAAGACTTTAGACATTCCAACTGGACATTGGGGTAAAACTCACATAGGGAATGAACTGGGAAATTAGAGCATGAGACTGCAGTGGTTTTCTACACTGGAAACCCCTGTGTGTTGAGTGTTTGATTGCAGTTCGAGGCCTGGGTTAGAAGAATCTGTGGTTTGCATTTTAAAACAGTCTCATCCAAATCCTGGGACTGCTGACAACTTCCTATAGAAAACGAGGGAGCCAGAAGAGCCACTTTCGAAAGTAGCCTCAGCGCCAGATATACTCTTCAACCGGTCTACCATTCTCTTTAACACTTAATTATTTGGATTCAATCATCTTCATCATTTTTCTGGTTTCTTCTCCTACCTGGCTGGCTACAAAAGCTTATATTTTATAAAACAAAGTATATCAAAATCAGTTGGAACGGAGACGAAACCACAATGTAAGTGAAATATTATTAGATCTGTAGGTGTTTACAAAGGGAAATCAGACATTTAAATGTGGAGGTGTGAGTGGCAGTGAATTTTTAGCTTTTGTGTATTCAATGTGGGAGGCACTATGCCATTAATCCACAATTTTGAGAGAATTGCTTTAAGTTCATATAGCAAGAAAGTGACAGAGCCAGGTCCATTGTTACTACAGAAAAAAGGGGATTGAGGAGAAAACTGGATTTGATGATGTGAATTATAAATGAGGATAAAACAACAAAAACAACAATAACAAATGGGTAAAACCAAAGGGACTGAGTAAAAATAATTATGTAAATTAGTATGGAGAGATAGTACACTTTAAAAGAATTCTAAATCCAAGGAAGCCACCAGACTCCCTTCCCTCTTATTCTTCCTTTTGACTCACGTCCTCAAGTTCCCCTATTTTACCCAATATTTTAGAGGATGATCAGAAATCTCATGACTCTCACAAGGTATTCCAAAAGTCTTTCAGTCATCTTTCTCTCCTCTGTCCTCATACTGTACTTTCTTGTGAAAGCTTTCTTGTGACACAGTGGTTTATATATGTTTCTCCACCACTAGACTGAAGCAGAGGGGCCCAGAATACACCACCAGGGCATGAAACTTATTTTGAGAAGACACTTGAGTTTCTAAAATCTATCCACCTAAAATAAAAGTAGGGCCTCTCCAAAGAACTCAGTTGGCTTAAATCCTCCACCCCCAGGAGCAACCAGGAATGCTTGGTTCTTAGTACCAGAAAGAGAAGTCCTCAGGCCACACCTAAACAAACATTGTCACAAAACTGTCTTCCATCTATTATCCTCCTAAGAGCCCATTTATCTTTCCTAAAAGTCACTTATTTTTCCATAAGTGCCCTTTCCCTCCTCCCCACCCTTCCCCTATTAAGAAGTCATTCATTTTCCCAGAAGAGACTTTCTCCCCTGCCTTTCTGCTATTAAGATGGTATGTAAGCCCTAAATTCTAAACACCTCTTTGAATCACATTTTTCTGTGAACTCTCTTGTGTACTTAGATGAATATAAATCTGTCTTTTCTCTTGTGAATCTATCTTTTGTCAGTTTAATTTGCAGGTACCCAAGACACAAACATAAGAGGGTAAAGGAAAAGATTTTCCTACTCTATAGAGGGCAAAGAGAATCGGTGATCTTGTGGTCCTCAAGTGCCAAGGTCATGGTAGGTATCCAACACAGTTTTGCGGAGTTGAAATCAAATTAAGTGAACCAGGGCAGCCCGGGTGGCTCAGTGGCTTAGCACCTGCCTTCAGCCCAGGGTGTGATCCTGGAGACCTGGGGTCGAGTCCCACATTAGGCTTCCTGCATGGAGCCTGCTTCTCCCTCTGCCTGTGTCTCTGCCACTCTTTCTCTCTGTGTCTCTTATGAATAAATAAATAAAATCTTTGAAAAAAAATTAAGTGAACCAAATTGGTGACCAAGTATTTAGAAACCTGTGAGAATTAAAAAACACAACCTGCAATTAAGAATGAATTAAAGCTGGGTGCCTGAGCAGCTCAGTAGGTAAAGCACCAGTCTCCTGATTTTGGCTCAGTTTGTGATCCCGTTGGGTTGTGAGATCGAGCTCTGTGTCAGGCTCCACACTCAATGTGGAGTCTGCTTATGATTCTCTTTCTCCTTCTCCCTCTGCCCCTTTCCACTTTCATGTGCGCGTGCTCTCTCTCTCTCTCTCTCTCAAAGAAACAAATCTTTAAAATAAAATAAAACAGGAATTGAAGCCAATGACTTTTAGTAAAAGATTTTATACCAGACCTTTAAGAGCTTCATAAGAGCTGAGGTTGAAATAACCATGAATTAAAAAGGGTTGTAAGATAACAAGAGTCTAATTTACAGGTTAACATTTGCCAAACCAGACTAAATTTAGACTGGTCTCGTAACTATGCATTTATATATCCTTTGTATTTTTAATGCTCACACAGTGTGGTAGCTCTGCATGGTGACCAGCTAGGTAAGGCTACTTTACTGAGAGAATGATATGACTAGGATCCAGAGTCATAGTCGTTTGAGAAGAAATCCTTAAAGTACTAGGAAAAATCAGAAACTTATTGTTGAGTGAACTCATCAGGGAAGCACTGAGTCAGACAGCTGGGTTTTTTTTCTCATTATTGGTGCTTTGAGTTCTGTTGTTGATTTTGTGAACTCTTTAAAAATGATTTCTGACCTTGACCACAAATGCTAGATTGACTGAAGTGTGAGCTTTACCCTTCCCTGCACTTCCTGGGTCTCATGCCTAGAGTAAAAGTTCTAAAGACCATCAATACTGAGCTCAGCTCAGAGGTGGAACCATCCCCAAGACTCAGGTACGATTCCTGGAGAGGCTTCCAATCTTCTGCAGAATCAGAAAGAAGTACTGGATAGCCCAGGACAGAACGCGTCTCAGATATGTTCCTTCACAGGAGGTCTGAGCAGAGAGGGGTTACAAGCGCAAACATGCTAATGTACCTTTTAATCCTACAGATGTTAATCTTGCAAATTTTTTTTTAATCTTGCAAATGTTATTACAGCATCTAGCACTGGTGAGATGATAAGAGCACACATAATGGAGAATAACACTTTTTTCCCCAGTGGAACAAAAGCTAAAATGACAAGAAGCAGCATATTGACTCTAATGGGAATGGAGCATGGCATTTGGGAAAAAACCACTTTGAAATAGCAGACAAGTAATTTATCTTAATGATGTCAACAAATATGTTCTTGCTTTTCCTACAAATTTCTCTTCCTTGCATCTCCGGGGTTGCCCCTGGAGAACCCTGAGACTAGAAAGGCTTGCATGCTACACACCTAGCCAGGTAGATACAAGTCTCTATGCCACAGAGCTGTCCTTGGCCCTTCTCATCTAGTTAGCGCTTTCCTATTTATCAATTGTTTTAGGGGGTGAATAATTCTGCTTTATTCCCTCTTCTAATTTATTCCTTTGTGTGCTTCTCTGTTTCCCAGTAAATTCATGCCTTAATAGCAGGAAGTGTCTATACAAAACCTGCAAGTTGTCAATGTGTAATAACACGATTTGAGTAAAAAGAAAAAATTGTCAGTACAAAATCCGATCCATGTACTCAAACTTTTTGTAATTTTTAAAGATTTACATGTTAATTTTTATACAATATGCCCCCAGTGGTTTTTAAAATTATTACAAGGCTATTTACCTTAAGACACCCCCACTTAATACTTGGTAACTGAATGCTGACCTACATAGCGCTACCATTGCTATCATACCTCTCCTGGCTCTACTACTGCTGCCATCCCTCTTAGTACCATCAACGCCACCAAGACCACCACTGGCATTATTGCTAAGACTTGTCCTTCGGGTATCAGCCTTACCTGATGTCCTTGACAGGGTGAGTTCTTAACACCAGAGCTTTCCTACCAGTTGCTACAGCCTAACAGGAGTCGCTGATAAACTCCAGTATTAACCTCCTCCATCCTCCATTAATCTCAGCTGCTAATCATATACCATCATATGCTATCTCACCAAATACTGTGCCTCGACGGAAAAAATGGTGTGAACTCTGCTGTAGCCACTTGCATTGCTTGGTCTGCCTCACAATTATCTCTATGATTCTCTGATGCTAGGCAGGGGGCAGCCCGAAGGCAGTGCCTGACCCCCTTTCACAATAAGGATCACCTGTGCTTAGCAGAGTCTGGCATCTGGTTGTGTCATCAAGACATATTTGTCGACTAAATAGATTGGCCATGTCTACATTTCAGGGCTGCTGTAAGGCCAAAGATGATTATTTGGGGTCCCATCCACCTTTTCTGGAGCCCTTAAATGACAGAACCAAAAAAAAAAAAAAAAAAGTGAGTCCTTGGCTGACTCTCAGAGGGTGGGGAATTTCAGGGAAAGCAGGGTTGCTGAAGAAAGAAAACGAAGTAATACGAGATTAAGCAGAGACTTAAAAACGTCAGGAAGCATGAAATTAAGCACTGGTCACTCACAATTAATGGTCTGCTCAGCCCGTCAGTCATAACAGGTTGGGGAGTGGGATTCTTGTTTGAGTGGGGAGGGAGGAAGGAGGGAGATTTTAAACAAAGGAAAGCAGAAGAGACCAGGAAATGTATAGTAAGTTTCTCAGTACCGCAGTGGAGCTCTAACTTTTTTGTCATGTTTGTTGGATATAATTTACATACTGAAAGAATTCGTCCTCTATAGCGTCCAGTGCTAGGACTTTTGATGAGCGCAAAGAGGTGTAACCACCACAGTCATGATAGAAAACATTTCCATCACCACTGAAACTTCCCTCATTGCCCTGTCCAGTCTCCTCCCTCCATCCTCACTGATCTGCTTGCTGCCACTGCTGTTTTGACTTTTCTAGAATGTCATATGAATGAAATCAAACAGTACATAGACTTTTGAGCCTACTTTACCCAACCTGGCATAATACATTTGAGATTTACCTCTGTTGCTGCATGTATCTCTACTTATGTCTCATCTTATTCTATATTTTATTTTATTTTGCTGAGCACTATGTTATTGTCTGGAAATATGACAGTTTATCTGTTCATCAAATGATGGGCACTTGATTACTTTCAGCTCTTGACTATTATGGTTAAAGCTACTATAAACATCTGTGCCCAGGATTTTTAGTGGACACATGCTTTCATTTGTCTTGAGTAAACACCTAGGAAAGGGATTACTGGGTCATAGGGTGAGTGTATGTTTGTCTTTATAAGAAACTGCCATTCTATTTTCTGAAATTCTGCCTAAATTTTCCTAAATCGCTAGCATCCTACCGTCATGGATAACCTTTGACAAGGCAAAGGTCCTGCAGATGGTGTACAGCAGTTTAAGGAGAAAAGAGGATGTGCAGATTTGATGGGAAGGAAAACCACAGATCACATGTGGAAGTGTACATACCCAGTATTTTCTGATCTGGCCTTACGTTATGTACTTTGAAAACATAGGATGAAATCAAGTGGGACAAGGCCTGCCAGCTACCATTTACACACACCCATCCCCCTACTCAGGACTCTAAGGCTCAGCACTTCTACGCTATACACACATCCTGCTACTCTGCAGCATCCTGACATCCTGACTCTGGATTCTATCAAAGGCACTGAGAGTGTAATTCTAAAAATGTAATGCGTGCCAAGAAAAAATAATCTTGCCTCCCTGTTTGACAGTATTGATAGTGTCCTGGAGGTTCTTTAAGAGATAAGAAAAAGCAAAGAAAGAAAATCTTGCTCATAATACATTATTATTTTTTTTTCTTCTGGCACATTTCCTGAATCCAGCTGGAACTGGAAAAACATGTGCCAAAACGCAATTTGGAAAAGTGTTCATGTTTGTGGGTGTTTCAGCCCTGACTGGAACCAGGAAGTAGCAGGAGTCTTAAATGTGAATGAGTTCCCCCTTGAGCCTTCCAAACCAGTTTTACAGTATTATTTTGCCAAGCATCATTGCCATCGAAAGCTCTAACTCCAAGTCTCCTGAGATATGGTTTCAGGCAGGATGGATCTACTTACATTAAATCAAAGATTAATGAAGATTGGGGTGGAGAATGGCAAATGCTCCTCTGCTTCTGGTTGCTGACACTCTCAGAACTTTGGATGAAATGTATAAGGAAATGCCTTTAGAAGAGGGGGATCGGGTTTAAGGGACAGATGAATCCTGCCCCTGGGGATCCTGGAGCCCTGGATGGGGTCTACCGATCTTCCTGTGACTTGAAGGAGTCAATGAGCTCCTGTCCATGTGTCACTTTAGAATTGGCGGGGGCTACTCAGGGTTCAGATAACTCAGCCATGATGGAGTCCTTTAAAATAACTTTTCACATACTGAAAATATCACTCCTGACGAGTAACTCTTCACAAATACTGAGTGAGAGTCATACTGTAGTCACCGCACATGACCTCCCATTTCTGACTAGAGAGCACAGCTGTTGGTGAGTGATCTCTGATGAGTTGTCTTAGGAGGAGAAGTTGAGCAAGTAAGTTACAGGCTTGTTGCTCATTAATTCCTTTTTCAAACTACGTGAGGGATACAAGAAGCTGCCCCAGAATTTAATAATCATAGAATAGTAGTCCTAGATCTTATGAGAAAAGGATAAGTACAGAGAAATGAAGCCATTTAGAGTCTGTGGAAGAACAGTGAATCTCAAAAACAACTCTCTGTTTCATTAAAAATTTATTTATTCAAGTTTAATGTACTTCGAAATGAATTTGCATTTTATAAAGAACAGAATACATTTTCATAATACTTTATCAAGGAAATACCACCCTGGAAAGGTTACTTATACGTTGTGACAATGTCAAGTGGGTTATGCCCTAAATTTGACATGCTTGAGTATTAAATTCTTGTTTCACAAATTGCTCGTGATAGCATCTTACCTTTATAATATAACGTAGCTCTTGATCAAAGCCACTTTAAAATACACCTTGCACTTCAAGTTCATTTGATCTGAATATACCCATTCTTAATTCCTCTCAAAGAAACAGGTTTATTTTTTTTTAAGATTTTATTTATTTATTAGAGAGAGAGAGAGAGAGACAGAGAGAGAGAGAGGCAGAGACACAGGCAGAGGGAGAAGCAGGCTCCATGCAGGGAGCCCAATGTGGGACTCCATCCTGGGTCTCCAGGATCAGACCCTGGGCCGAAGGCAGGCCTAAACCACTGAACAACCAGGGCTGCCCAAGAAACATGTTTAATACATCTCCTAAAAGTGCATGTAGTTAGAGAGATAAGAGATTGAAATTTTTATATCTAAAACAATCTTAAATGATAAATGATCTGTCATGCAAAATCTTAACTTACAGATTTGTAGTTCTAGCTTTCTGATAAGGAACTTTTGTTATCAAACCAGATGGAAATTTTCTACAATTTTCTAGAATTTTTACTATTTCATCAAAGTGGATTCAATATGTTAGACTATTAGGGGAATTTACATATTATTTAATCCATTGGTCTGCAGACCCATGGGTCAGCCACTTGTTTTTGTAAATAAAATTTTATTAGAACCTAAACACTTCCACTTCTTTAAACAGTGTTTATGGTTGCTTTCCAGTGTTGGTGACAGAATTGATTAGTTGCAATGGAGATCATATGACCCACCAGCTTAAAACGCTATTTAGCCCTTTAAGAAGAGGTTTGCTAAGCTGTGACGTACTATTTATAAAAAAATGAAATGCAGAATGTGTAACATTTTCCATTACCATTTGAGACAGCACCAGGGAAATTGATTATCATATGAAATCTTGAAATTCCAAAAATGTGTTTTGGTTTGCTTTACATTAATACATATGTGGGAAAATTGCCTTTGTCCCTTTGTACTAGAATGAGATTTAATTAGAATGTCTGATGGAAAAAGAACAGTGGCCCTATGGTCTCCCTCAGAAGACCCAGACATAAAAGTCTCAGAGAATCTGTAGCTATTTAGTATCTAATGAATTTAAACATTATATGCGGAATGGAGTTATTGGTCATAGAGGAGTGAAGGACTTTAAACAAGTCAATGCAATGAAGAAACATCTCTCCTTCTGTACTATAAAAATTGCAGGAGAAGATATGAAATAAATCAGCTGCAGAGCTCTTCTTGTAATGCCTCTACATTTTTTCAGTTAAGTAATGACGAAAAAAAGAAACACCAGATATGACAAGAGCAGGTGGAGTGGCCCTCAAGTAACAAGCTGAGAGCTTTCTTGCAAAAGGTCTAGGGCCCGACTTTAAGAAAACCTATACAAGATGGGATGAGCACTGGGTGTTATACTATATGTTAGCAGGTTGAATTTAAATTTTTTAAAAATGTTAAAAAAAAAAAAAGAAAAGAAAACCTATAAAAGCATTTGACTCCAAGTGTGCCCTAAGTTAGGAAATAACAGGAACAATCTTTATCTTAAGGATACTTAGGATTTTTATGACTAAGTAAAATGTGACAAAATTACATTGTAGGGTTTATGAGTGGCACTGCCTGGAGTCGGGCAGTGCACAACCTGTGCAAACATAAGTGACAGTACTGTTTCCAAAGTACTGGCACTAACACTTTTAATGTAGAAGCAAAAAACTTAGTAGGAAAAATGTAAATTTACAAAGTAGAAGTAATTACATATATATAAGAGCTGTTTACTTCACTAAATATTCTGAGTCCTTAAGCATGTGTCTCAACTCATTGAATTTCAGTTGCTGTAGACCTACCTCCTTATTTTCACCAGTTACCACAGTTCTGTCCAGCATTGTGAAAGATTCTATCTAGAATCTTTTCTTGCATACTACAAAATATATTTCTAATTCCAAGTATATAGCATGTTGAATAAACTCAGTTCCCATCCTTACCTTTCTTCATAATCCTAGCGCTTTTCTTCTGCAAGAGTTTTATTGAGGTATAATTTACACATAATGAAACGTATCCGTTTTAAGTAAATAGCTCGATGATCTGACGAGCACATATAAACTTGTGACAACTGTCACAATCAAGCTATAGAACATTCGCATCATTTCAGAAAGGCTACTCTTGTCCCTTTGCAATTACCACTCCAAATCTGTAATTAGTGGTTTGTCTTCAGTTATCACAGATTAGTTCTGACTGTTCTAGAAGTTCACATGAATGAAATAATACTGCACATAATTTTTAACTGCCTTCATTCATTCAGTGTAATATTTTTGAGATTTTTTTTCCATGGTGTTGTCTGTATCTGTATGTTATTTTGTTTTGTTGCTGGTGCTAGTCCATTGTATGGACATACGACAATTTGTTTATCCATTCACCTATATTGAAAGATATTTGATTGTTTCTTGTGGGGCTATTACAAATAATGCAGCTACAAACATTCAGATAAAGTCTTTTTGAGACCATATATTTCATTTCTCTTTCAGAAATAACAAAGAAATTTTAGTTTTAAGTGTTCCTCTGGGGGTTTTAGTGCTTATTCTACTTTTTTCTGCCAGAGAACTCTGTTCTTTATTCTCACTGTTCCTTTATATCTATGTTTCAATTTGCATCAATACTTATTAAGATAAAATAGAATTAAGTATAATGCATATGCCAGTATATGATTAAATTCATGAAATGTGAGATAGTATTTTCAGATTATCTGGTCTTTTCCAGTAAATGTTCACCAAAATAGCTTTGCTAAAGTCCTCAACAAAATTCAAACCTAATAGACACTGATTACATTAATTCATCTTTTTCATGAATTCTTCTTTATTTGGCAGGAATCATGGAACAAAAATGAAACTCAGGGTTATGCAAGCCCTGAACAGAAAAGGTCTGTCCTAGAATGAGAGAAATAAAACACTCCCAGCTTTCTAGAGTCTTGGTGACACATTTTCATGACCTATGTGGTGTGAAACCTTACTTGTTACAGTTCTGGGCAGGGAGAGGAGTGAATGGAACCAAGAGATGTGTGAAAAGATAACATAAAAATCTCTACTATCAAAATGACATGAGCTTAAAGGTCTCATGCCCTAAAAGATGGCCTAATTAATCATGAGTGGTTCATAAAAACCACAGAGATCCTTAAAACTTGAAGCATACATTATGAGTCAATATTAAATAATATACTCAAGAATAAACAACAAATGAGTACTTAGATGTCAAGGCTGAAAAAACTGGGGAGAAAATGAGATTTTACTCTATTTTACTCTATATGTTTACTAACAAATTTTCCTGCCACAGCCTCACGGGTTCTAGCAGAAAACATGAGATTCCTGGGTAAGAGGAAACGACATTGTCACTCACTACAATATTAGTAGCTGGAGTAACAACATTTGTGCTGGCTTCCTGAACCCCAGTTTTCACAGGGAAATGTGAAGAAGGCCAGGTCACACCAGCATATGGCAGTGGATTGCATTCCCAGAGAGAGATTCTGAGCTTAAGCCATCTCAAATTTTTGTAATGCGTAGTCATTCTGCCTTACATTTGCCTTCAAAGGAAATATTATCTTAATTATACTAGACAATAAACAAATCTGTATTTCGTATGAGAGAGAGCGCGCTCTATTTTCCAATGTTCTTTGCCATACAAACAGCCTTGAAAAGATAGTCCAGAACAAAGATACTTGGTGCCTCTGCTTTCAATATGCAGGAATGTGAGAGACTCATGGAGACTTGTCTTTTAACACTTTTAATGTAGAAGCAAAAAATTTAGTAGGAAAAATGTAAATTTACAAAGTAGAAGTAATTACATATATATAAGAGCTGTTTACTTCACTAAATATTCTGAGTCCTTAAGCATGTGTCTCAACTCATTGAATTTCAGTTGCTGTAGACCTACCTCCTTATTTTCACCAGTTACCACAGTTCTGTCCAGCATTGTGAAAGAAAAATACTTTTAACAGTATTTCATTTGATTTTCCCTAGTCAAACATCTGTCTCTAGTAGGTCTCCTATAAAGGTGAACACTGTGGATAGCTCCAGGATTCTAGAGGCCAGCCTTGTGCCCCTTCTGCTAGAGTTTGCCATAATTTCTATGCTGCATCTCATCTTACCATTGACACTTCCAACAGTGTAAGGTCTGTAGGTTGTATAGCCCAAGCTATAGGGTGATTGCATGGCAGCCTGGATCTACTTGTGGCCCCCACAAAGCTAACAGCTGCCGATGCCACCTGGTTTATGGGTTGGATTAATATTCCTAGGTATGGAATATGTTGCTTCCAGAACTCAAAGAAGCCTACCAAGCTATTTTGTAGTAGGGGATACAACATGCAAAAATTTGTCTTTTATTTTAGAAGAGATATCCTAGCATAGCCCTTAAAACTTTCATTGAAGAGGCTGTTCCCTGAATCTATGTAAGATGTATCTCCCATACTCTAGAATGTCTTACCAAGGCCACCAGCATGCTAACCACCTCTTAGTTTACCTGTCCAGTCAGTATGATGTCAATGTAATGTCGTCCTCAAAAACAACATTGTATCCCAAGGTGAGTTTGGGGTTGTGGCAGAGATTGGTATTGCCATTAAAAATGAAAGAAAGCAGGACTGGTGGCCTCAATCATATCTCTATTTAATTTGCTAGTCTGGCCACTGCAGAAAATAGATAGATCCTGGGAGTGACTGAAGACTATCTCTTACTTGAAAATGAAGTAGCCATGACCACAGCTATGTCTTCCACACTATGATAGAATTTATTCCAGAGACCAGGGACTTAATATACTCAGGAACTAGGGAAAGAATTGCAGTAGGCCCACTGTGAGCTGGACTTGAGTCATGATTCTATCACCTGGCTCCCATAGCCTCCCAATCTGAAGGGATACCATGATGATGATTTTAATCCCTGGGTGTCAAAGTCAATTCAGAGTGGTGCCCAATAATCCTCCCCAAAGTAGACAAGCACCCAAGTAAATGGTCACAGGACCCTTTGGGGAGGGATTGGTATACATTTACCATGGTCTTTCAGGATCCTTACCCCCAGAGCCCCAGACATTCCTCAGTCAGTGGGTTCCTGATCTGAAAACTGGCTCAGGTATGGGAACAATGTGAAGAGTCATGACTATTTATTGAGGAGACAATGCTCAGACTCATGCTCCACTGCTGTCAATTTTGATTTATTTGGTTTTGTGTTGATTTTATTTATTTATTTTTTTACTTTTTAAAAAAAGGTTTTATTTATTTATTCATGAGAGAGAGAGGCAGAGACATAGGCAGAGAGAGAAGCAGGCTCCAGGCAGGGAGCCCGATGTGGGACTCAATCCCAGAACTGGATCCTGGGACTCCAGAATCACGCCCTGGGCTGAAGGCAGGCGCTAAGCCATCGAGCCACCCAGGGATCCCCATGTTGATTTTAGCTAATAGATGTTAAGCAACATCCTACCCACACTCTGAATTTGGGCAAAAATTCAAAATGATTCTTTCTCTGCCTAGCTCCCACCTGTCTTGTAATTTGTCCTGCAACTTCAAGACATCTCTGTCTCTAATCTCTGTCTCTACAATTCCACCGGGACACTGTGCTTGGCTTGAGATCGAGACAGAGCCTTCAGACAGAAAGTTTAACTCACATATGTTCCCCTTCTTACAGTGACCAGAGATCTGTTGTCCAATGTCTGAAAACAGATGTTTCATATATTTGGTCATTTTCTAGCTGTTTATGGTGAAAGGTTAAGTCCAAGCCCAACCATTCTATGACAGGAAGAGAAAAGTTCCGCATTTAAACATTGACATTTATTTTTAGCATAATAATAAGTTGATTTCATAATTTAAATGATCGATTTAAAAATTTAACATTTATCCAGTGGATTTATGAAAAGAACATTATGTGTATTTTTCAAATTATTTATAGTACACATTTGCCTTAACTCACTTCTTCTACTTTTCTTAGCTCCTCAGCCAATTCACAGGTCTACAAAGAGCCTACATTCACAAATTTCATGGGTCTTCAAAATACCTGGAATACACTGTAGTCTCTCTCCCCATCTTTTTCTTTCAACAATGTGTATTCAATAACGTTTTATTGAGTCAACCCTTTTCCAGGCACAGTCCTTGGTGCTCTTCAATACAGAAGTGTTGATCTTCCAAATGGACTCTGCTACTGGCACTCTTCTCTAGCCCTCTCACTCCTAGCCTGCTGCCAATTTCCCACATCTTGGTAACAGTCTACAGTTCTTTTCCTTAGTTTTAATTGGTTCATCTGGAACACAATACAAATTCTTCACCAACCTCACCAAAGAGTTAACCTCCACCTTAAATAGCAATGTATTTTGCCAAAATTCTGATATTCCAAAATTCTCACTCTTGTTCTTTCTTTGGACCTCTCTTTTCTGGATCTGAGGCCAGCTTCCCACCTTCTCTGTCCTTAGGACGGACAGCAGAAACAGGTTGCATTTGATTCCTGGCTCTGTCACTTTCTCTTTGCATAAACTTGAGTAGTATATGTGACATGTCTGGGTCTCTGTCCTCTAAAAATTATCTTATTGATACGTACCTCAAAAGACTGTTAGGAGAATTGAGTTTATATATGTATAGCATTTAGAACAGTGTCTAGCATATAGTAAACACGTGATAGATATCAATCTCTATTATTTCTCAGAATCATCAATACTTACCTTCCAATGATCTGATCACATTATTAATTCTAAGCTGTTACATATGCTGTGCTTTAGTCACAAGTTAAGATACCCTCAGTTCTAAGAATTTTGGAAAGAAAATTCAGACTTGAGTCCTTTTAAATTCTTGACCCAGGCTCCTACTGCTCTCTCTTCAGGGTGAATGGCTGCAGCCAGGTCCCTTTACTTTGTCCCTGACACATCCATTTCCAGCTTGCTCTGTACTGGAACTGCTTCTTTCAAGGGACAACCCAATGTGTAGCAATAACACGAGGTCACCATAAGCCAGCCTCTGACTCCTGAAGTGGCTTCTATGGCCCCAAAGTGCCAGCTGTGATTGTATATGTTAGAAAAAGAAAAATGATGAGAACACAGAATGAGTTCAATACACAGACAAAGGCATGTGTATTGGGCCCTAAAAAGAAAAACAAATAAGCAAAAACTTCATCTTGGTCAGAGCTGGTTTTGAGAGAATGTAGTGCAGCAGGCAATGGAGGTTTCCATAAACTAAACTGTAATTACACAATCTGTACCTTAGAGAAGAGACTTGTTGGAGAATCAAAGGGATTTAAAACATGGCTAGAGCTAGAATTTAAAGTCTGTGTACACAAATAAGTAAAATAAATCAGTCTTGTTTTATTTAAAAAACAGATATTTATATCCCAAGTCTAAGGCACTGACTTCTGCCTCAGCCAGAGGAATTATAAGTCAATAATGCATCTTATAAATCAAGTGCATGAACCATTCACCATTTCCTGGGATTATAAATCAGTCATGTTCTCAAAGCAGTTGCATGACTTGGAAACAACTCCTTGGATGAATAAATCAGTCACTTCCAGATATATGAATAAGTGACATGACCCATAAATTGCATGACTACAAACTCGTGCTTCATCAATCAGAAACTTTTATTTATAATTGAAAATTTAAAAACACTTATTGGGAACAATTTACTAAATGCCAGTCCAAATTCCCACAGTATTGTAAGATGATAGGTATAAGAAATGCAAAAGTTTACCTGTACCAAGCTGTGTTTTTCACCAATCAGCAAATTGATATGCTTGCTAGGACTTGTGCTAGTAGTAACACTTCATTGTTCCATTTGGACTATGTGAGCGGGTACAACTAACTCATCTAACAGTCATTCCTTTCAAACGGTGTATTTGAGATAAATCTCTATAAATGTATCAACTGGTAGAAAACAATGTGTTTCTTTTTGGAGAATATTCTTGAAAATAGATAAAACAATTATAATTCAAAGAAAAATAGGAATAAACATCAATTTAGGTAATTAAAATAAAACTACACGTGCTAATGAGACATTAAATTTTCCTGACATAATCATGTTTTAAGTTTGCATAGCATTTTATACATTTATTATTTTCACTTACAATTGTAATACTTATCAACATTTTATGCAGGGAGCAGGTCACATGTCCAGCCAAGTAGAATTCCAATTTCCTATCTTTTGTTCCTATATTCTTTCCGTTTCACCATGTCACCTTCCATACATTTTGCTGCCATTAAAAGTGCATGGATAATTTTTAAACTTTCTATGAATATACAAAATTACTAATTTTGGCTCAAAGTTAATTAATTTCAGTTTAAGGTTTACTAATTTCAGTTTACCTTTACAGGCTTAGAGATGTCACCCACGTTCCAAAGCACTTATTAACTGTTTTTAGTGATGTAATAATCATAAGATATTTATTTGTACATCATAATACATCTGAAATTAGCTGAAGCTTGGATTTTACATTTGTGATAACAAATGCCTCTTTTCTGTGTAGCTTCCTTACAAACCATTCCAGGTTTAATGACTGTTGTCATACAGCTGAGATCACCAGTGAACGGTGAAATTCCGTGTCTTCTAACTATAATTTATCCTATTGCATAATCACAAACTCCTGATAATTTAAAATCTATCCAATTGTGTCCAAACATACTGTCTGACAATCAAACACTCTCCAAGAACTGTCAGGCCATTCACTAAATTTATTTCTATGACTTAATGTGGATAAAGTTTCAAATACTTCTATTTCTCACTGTCATACAGTTACTTTGTGTAGAAATAACTCGGAGTCTAGCATGAGAAACCAAGTTTCTACCTTCGGTCCAACTCCTGGTTTCAATTCAGGTCTTGATCTCAGGGTTGTGAAATCAAGTCCCACATCAGGCTCCCTGCTCAGTAAGGAGTCTGATTGAGGATTCTCTCTCTCCCCCTATCCTTTTTATGTGCAAGCTCACTCTCTCTGTCTCCCTCTCTGAAAACCAAAAATGTACAATATTCAGTGTATACCACTAAAGGCACTAATTGCAAGTTGTTTTTACTTCTTGATTTCAGCATTAGTTTGACTTTAACTTTAGAAGTCAGTTTTATTTTCAGACTTTTTTCATTAGAACTGTTGTTTTAATCAGTTTGCAGACTGTTTTGGCAACTCTTTCCCTTCTCATGTCAGTTATCTTTTGGGAAGCAGAAAGTGAAAATTGTACTACACAATTCACAGTATCAACTCCAAAGTACAGCATTTCAAGTTACACTCTTTTTGAATTGCTGCTTAGTAATTTGCTAAAGAAAGTTAATGACATGTCTGTCACATCTCTGGAGGGACAGATATCACATAGTCATTAAATCTTGCTTGGTTAGCATAATTATATGGAATTCAGCATTATTTCAGTTTATCAACAGAGTGAGTCACTTGAGAACTGTACTGACAATGTGATCTAAGGGAAGATTGCTAGTAGGGAAGACAGACATTGATTCTATTTCACGTTCAAGTGGTGTTCTCATGATCTTGGGCCTGTCATAGTTCTCATGTTGTTTCAGTTTCTCTGTCTTTGATTTGAAGATCAGATGTCCCCCTTCGTGGTTCCTGAGAAAATTGTGAATTAGCATTAATAAAAAGGAAGGATGTGCTTGAGTTCAGTAGATGAGAGATGCTATGTAAGCCTAGAAGTGTGTGATGGAGTCATGACAGGGCTCAGGGCTTCAAGATTCCATCTGGTATACATACTCAGGGAAAAATAACCCGTTTTAACAGTTTGAAATTCATTGCTTTTAAGGTCTCTTGGAAAAATCATGTCATTTGCTTCAAGCCTACCTCATGTTTAGCTTTGCATTCTTCTTTTAATTCCCATTGTTCATTTCTTAATAGTGAAAACATATCTACGCTTTTTCTCTGTTACGCTAACTCAGTAAACATAATTCCTCAATATGTGATCATCTTTGCAGCACTTCTGTGAAATTATTAGATTTGGTGAAGTTTGTGGAGAATTTCTACCTCAAGCTGAAACGTTTGACCATCATGGTGTGCCATATGTGTAACAAACAATAAATACCAGTTAAGCCATCAGTTAGATATAATGTTAAGTTGAAGTCCTTTAAAACAATAATATTTATAGGAAGGTTAATATAAATGAAGTTATATGTAGGTAAAATGTCCTTAATCTATCTTGTACTGTGGTAATCAGGCATTTTGGCATCTATGGCAGGATTGTATTCCTTAGGACTCTGTCCCACCCTCACCCCCAAGAAACAGACTATAAAATAATCCTCATTTACCACCCCATCTGCACAGACCTTCCTGTCCATCTGGATGTCAGATGCAAGCAAAGAGATCCATGGCACTTTGAAATAACTGAGGTGGCCTGGCTAGCATTTTGTAATGCAATATACAAAACCAGGTTCTAATATCCACATCTCCGTTTGAACTATTGCTAAGTGGATAATGGAGGCCACATTTTCCTCCACAGTCACTCTATTACCACATCTTCTAATTCATTATTCTTGAAGTACTTGGAGAGAGCTGAAACAGAATTAAATTTTAAGCAATGCTCTTCATTCTCCAATAAAGAACATTGAAGAAGCCTCTTCTTTAAGCCCTTGACCTTTCCCAACAGAAACATTCCCTTGCCTATTGTGAGTCAGACTGTGCTTTTGCATTGAATTTGTTAGTCTTGGAAATGCCGGACCAAGGCAAAGGGGAAAGGAAAACAGAGAAAAAAAAAGAAAGAAAGAAAGAAAAGAAAATCAAGTAAGGCAGTAAATTCCTAGAAAAGCCTAGTATATAGAAGAAATGAATGTATCAGTCCTCAAAATTTGAAAGCTATCTAATAGATATCTTCCCAGAATAACAATAATGTCTTGATAAAAGTTTGACAGAATTTCTGAATAGATACTTTGGTAGTCAGCAGCACTGTTCTGGTCCTCCTGGCCCCAGATTCATTATACTACTTCCTGTTTATGATTGTCTGGGGCCATGTAACTAGTCTGGCAAATAATGTGTGAGCAAAACTGAAGTATGTCACTTCTGGAGTGCAGTGAAACTCTCCACAGTAGTCTTTTCCCTCTGGCACAATAGGCAATATTCAAAATGTAGACAGTTCAATTTAGCCTGTGTACCTATGTACCTGTGATGAGTACCTGGCAATGTGCAATTGTCAAGTAGCACGAGCAAGAAATAAACCTTGATTATTGCAAGGCATTGAGATATGGGGTTGCACTTTATAGTAGCATAACCCACACTATTCTGACTGTTACAGATCCCAAACTACATTACAAAGAATTACAGGATAGTCCTCAGCAAGCACATTCCCATCCTTCAAGCAATGTTCAACCTCTATTCACTCTAGTTCTTAGACTTTCATTTAATGTTAAATAAAGTGATAACTTACACCCATATAATAATGCTCATTAGATTTTTGAGGAGAATATAAATTATTCTCCTATAGTAATTTATTGAATGTTTTATGGTATTTGATATATGTGTTCAGTATTTCTACCCATTTGTAGAATATGAGTCAATTCTAGGATGAAAAATGTCTGCCACTTATATATAATGAGAAATGTTCACCTGCCCCAGGTGGCTGGTTAATCCCCCTAAAACAGGCTGCTATACTAGGGGCTCATCATTGTTCTCTATTAATGCCATATTTGGCACACTGCAGTGTAAGCACTCAGATAAAACATCTATAAGAGGAAATGTTGAGTCCCTGCCATTATGCTCACTTTGTTCATGAGCCCAATGGGCATGAACTGGAATGGTTGAAGAAAGGCAGTGGAATCCAGAGTGTGAATCGTGGTTTACTTGAATGAAAATAATCAGAATAGGGATTCATTGATGGTGATTTACATGGAAAACAAATGGTCTTCCATCTGGTCCCATTTCAAGTTCTATCCACAATCTCCTCCCTGAAGCTTCTTGCCACCAATATTAAAACCTTCTCTCCAAATCCCTGTCAATCTGGCCCAAGAAATTCTTCCCTGTTCATAAATCACCATAAACCTCTATTTCTGACAATCTATCCAGTTGCAAAGCCTTCCACTTTGACCTTCCTAACATAGATAAATTTTGCTCTTCTCTGGTAATGTAGATCAAGTAAGGAATTAATGGACTGCTCATCTATTTCAGTTCTAGAAATGCCATGTTCAATTAGTTACCACCAAAAATAACCGAAGATCAAAGCACTTTTATTATCACCTTGGCTCTGCTGCCTATTAAAACAACTATTACAATCTTGTCCCTTTTTATTAAGTGCTGCTACTTTGCCTCTGTCACCCAGGAATTCTGTAAACCCACTGAAATCAGAGTCTATTTCAATGTCACCAGTACCTTGTGTGTCCCACAGAGAACAAACACTACAGGGTTTGGGCTAAGGTATTTATCTACACTGATATATTTCTCAATTCTGTGGTGAGGGGAGTATAAACTAGGCTCTCTCCAAAGACATTATTAAAAGATTACTGAGCAGGTTGCCTATAAAAATAATCCATTTCAGCAGTCCTATTTCCCTAGGACTTTGGATTTTTTTTTCTGTTATACTAAGGAATTCTGACATCCCAATTTATTTCATCATAGGCCAATATTGAGTACAGGTTTTAATTAATTCAGTGAGAAAATATTTAGAAGCACTCCCAGCTGCTCAAACTAGAATTCTAAATAAAGTAAATTCTAGTTATATAAACCCATATTAACAATACTAAATCTATCAAAAAAATGACATCCTTCCTATTCTTATCTAGAACCTCAGAGTCCATTTCCATAAATATCCCATTTTTGCTTTATACATTAAAAATATCTTGCAATTATTTTGATGTGGAAGCCTTATTTCTCCTGGCTTCCTTTGTTTTTTGGTTTTGTTTTGTTTTGTTTTCTCTTCTCCTGGTTTACTTAGTAATTGGCTCCCTGGAGCATATTGAAACCCAACTCTGCTTATTGGCCATGAGCAGAGTAGAAGTAGATATATTGAAACGAGAAGAATTGGCATCTCCTTGTAAGATTACTATTTCATGTGAGGTATTTACAGGATTATCATGGAAGAAAGAACTAGACATATGAGCTAGAAAAGGAAAAGTTGCTTCTGCTGGCTTAGGAAGCAGATTAGAATTAAGAGATTCAAGGAATTCCTAGTTATTCAGGTCACCAAATGTTACTGACCAACAATTCAAGTTTGTCTCATTTCCAAGCTACCTTAATTTTTACTGAAGAGATATGGTATGGCTATGAATTCTATCTACAGTGCAGCTCAGCTATCCTGGTATAATGAGCATGAGGGATTTGGGAGCTGATGAAAAGAAACGATAATAAGGTAATAGTAACACACAATGAGCTTTATCAGGATAACACTTTGGCAGATTTGCATGTGGGAGAAGTTCCCCACAGCATGAAACTGTCCAAAGGCTATTGTGTGGGAACCACTATTCAGAAAGATAGGAGGGTAAGAAAATTTCCAAGGGAGAGAGAGATCAGAGGAAGAGGCTTGTGTGTTTAGATAATGTCATTCAACAGTCAAACTGGGAGTCTGGGTCAGAGAGCTTTGAAGGGCAGCAGTAACGTGGCATCATTTACACCTAGAAAACTTATGTATGTCTAGCAGATGTTGGGTGTAGTTTCATGAGGTATGGAAAGCAGACAGGCTTTGTATAGCCAAAAACATATTCACTTGGGCTCTGAATAAAACAGTTAGATGTGTAATAATTTGATATTAGTGATGACAGGCTTTTGAGATAACAGGAATCATTCTCTTGCTAACAAACAAGTAAATAACATAAGGCCAATATACCAAGGCCATCTTTGGCTCATTTTTTGTAACACTGGGAAACCAGGAAGCTTCTGATGTTTTACTACTTCAACTCTGCTGATAAAAAAGATATCATACTATCTTAAAACAGCCATAGAAATTATTTGGTTTCTTGGTGATATTTTAAGGCATTCGAAGCTCTACATTGCAGATAGAGTTAGCCATTCCACTCACACAGTCCTTTTATGCTTGAACCAGCATTAATGGACTATCCAAACAGTCACTCAATCTGAATAACTTTGTCTTCAATAGGACTTCAGGATAGGATCAATATGTGAAATAATTTAAACAGCTGTTTTACCACTGGTTATGGGAATATATCATTAGTCATGGGAATATATCCCATCTTCTAATGATAAACTGGATCCCATAGCCAAGCAGAGTTTTGCATTTTTTGAATATTGATTACCTGCAACCACTTTATGAAGCAATTATTATATCATTTAAATTTCACTAGCAGACAGACAACAGAATTCATTCTAGTCAGTCCAAGCAGGAGGAGTTTAGAATAGGAGATTAGGTTAACACAAAATTGTAAGAAACAGACTTTAGACTAAGTTTTGAAGAATACCTCTCATGTTGTGGAACCCTCTATCACAAGGATACCACTGAAAGAATGTTGAATACTCTCAATTCTGTTGTTGCTACTAAGTATAAAACCATATCACTTCCACCATGATGCAAGTCAGAAAAAAAAGGATGCTCCATCTTCTTCCTCTCTTAACATGACACAGTTCCTAATTAAATTTTTTTGGAGATTGCATCTCATTTATTCATTCATTTATTCTTAAATCATATTAATCATATTCTTAAATCATTCTTAAATCTATATATTTGGTACTCAGGGTGCTGAGGACAGAGCAGTGAACAATATAAGCAAATCTTTTTTATAGCAGCAGGAAATTAGCAAGGAGAAATTTATTTATATACTATGTCATATAGTAATATACCATTTTGAAAAAAAGTAAAGTAGTGTAAAAGAGAAAGGATGGGGAAACCTGGGTGGCTCAGTGGTTGAGCATCTGCCTTTGGCTCAGGGTGTGACCCGGGGGTCTTGGGATCCAGTTCTGCAACAGGCTCCCTGCAGGGAGCCTGCTTTTCCCTCTGCCTATGTTTCTGCCTCTCTCTATCTGACTCTTGTGAATAAATACATAATTTTTTTTAATCTTAAAAAAGTAAAAAGGGAAAGGATAGTATTTAAAAAGGAGAGATTACTATTCTATGTGCCTCTATGAAGGAAAGCTTCAATGATCTACGGTAATTGTGGTAACACTTGAGCAGAGAGACTGAAACAAGGAAGGGGAATAAGCCATAAAGATATCCAGGAGAAGAGAATTCTAGGAAGAGAGAGGAACATGTTCAAAGGTTCTGAGACAGGATCCTGGTATGTTCAAGAACTAGTAACGAAGTCTAGTTGATGACAGTTGGAATGAGCAAGATTGAGTGGAAGAGAATGAGGTTTGAGTGATATGGGTGGTCTGGATTAGTAGTGCATTTTAAACCATTCTAAGAACTTAGGCTGTTTTCCTACATGAACTAGAAAGACATTGGGAGGCTCTAAGTAAAGGAGTGATGTGATATGACAGAGTTTTGACTAATCATTCTGTCTGTTTTATGGATAATATAGTAGTAGGGTCAGCAGAGGGATAGAACAAGTGGATTTTATGTCTCAGCCATATAACATTCTTGCAATTGGAAGAATGGAAGCAGTAAGCTACAAATATAGGAAATAGAGGACAGATAAGGTGTTTGAAATTAAGAACATAGAGTTAGTACTTTTTTGCTGGTGAAACAATCTGGGATATGACCTTAATCATAAGGATGGACTGAGGCAAGGCCAAGGAGAAGATGGTTGGAGAACAGAAGGCCAAGTAATAGAGAAACCAAACATCTGAAAGAAGTATTTATAAGGATATTAAAATCACTATGAGTTGTAAAATGTGTTGTGTTAGAAGGAATGGCAAGATATTCAGAAGCTAAAATCTTGAAGCAATGCCAGTATCATCCTGAGGATGGCTACAAGAAGGAGGGATAGTAGGCAGTATATTTTGGAAAATGGAATTCTAAAACCAGAGATGAAAAGCTTCAAAGGAACCTTCAGAAAATAATTTTAAGTTTTCTAGCCTCTGTACACTGGGCCAGATTTGGAGTAAATGTTGAGTATGCTAATCCAAATATTCACAACAAATCTCATTAAATTCTACGCAAAATTCTTTATACATGTCTACACATTTTTTTAAGAATCCAGGTTTATAGCTTTTTTTTTATAATCTCATTGGGCCCACAATCCAGGAAAGTCTAACCAACATTGATAAATGTTAAACTTAATTAAATATTTATAGGGCCATCTACTTGCCAAGTACTGTTCTTGGAATTGGAACCTAAAAATGTGTAAAATATCATATAATCCAGTTCTTGTGAGGCTAGGGTGAGGGTATATATGGAGAAGAGGAGCCATATTACAAGGCTAACTTGAGTAAGTGCAAAGGGGAGAAGAAGGGATGTGCCATAGGATTGTAAGTGAAAAAGTTATTCTTTGTGACTGGATGGTTTGGAGAAGCCATAAAAGGAACAGTAAACTTGGTTTGGACCTTAAAGAGTAAGGGAGTTTCTATAAATAAAGGAAAGAACAGTAATCCAGGCCTAAGAAATAGCATTCAAAAAGTCATTCCTAGACTTTCATTACCTCTTCCAGGATGACAATAAACTTAATATGATTGAATTCTACAGTTCATGAAAACATGCAGTAGAAGATGAGTTTCCTTTGGGGGCATTTCAGGAAATGTTTGGAATACTGCATGAGAGTGCACAGACTTCTGTAGACAGCAGGAAACCAGTGAATATACTTAAAACCACAAGTGACATATGACATGATCCAATCTGTGATTTAGGGGAAAAAAAAATCCCAAAAGCAATGCAAAGGGTGAATTAGAAAGGTTAAGGATTAGGAACAGGGAGAGACTGTTAGACAACTAATGGAGTAATCTAGACCAAAAAAAAAAAAATGTGAGGTTTAAATTAGTATAATGGTTGTGAGGAGTAGACAACAGGACAGTCTCATAAAGAAATAGAATACAGTAGAATCTTTGGTGCGAGGCTACAGATCCATTTGCTCAGGTGAGAGGAGGTATAGAAGGTTGAAGATGATGGAAGAATGAACCTAATCATTATTACTATGTACAACTGTTGAAACTGGATCCTTGGTAATGCCATTGCCAGAAGAGAGACTCAGCATAGGAGAGATTTCCAGGGGATGCCAAGAGTTAAAGTATTCCACCTATGTGCTAGCAGGAAATTCAGGTTTAGAGCACAAAAAAGAGTCAAATACAGATTTGGAAGTCCTTATCTTTGAAGTGATGTTGAAGTCATTTATCTCATTGGATAATTTAGTTGAGGAAGAAAATGTGAATCACAGAGGGCTAACAGAGTGACCTGGAAATTAATGGTACTAGTAATAATAAAAATAACTCCCTGTCAATCTGATATCCAGCCAACATCACTCAGTAAGTCCATTCCGGTTGTTCACAGGCCAGTGGCTGTTCTCACTGATTGGTGCATCTGCTCTGATTCACCGGGACACATCGTCAGTTGGATATTTATCTTTAGCTACCACAGACTAAAAATATTCTATTTTAGAAGGATCCATTGATGAAGTCTTAGGAAGAACAATCAGCAAAAAGGTAATAGCCAGAGAAGAGCATTTTAAGAAGGTGTCAAACATTAAGTGCAAACATTAGGGGATTCGTGGTAACAGTAAAAGCAGTTTCACTAGAGGCCAGAGGATCAGTATCAGAGGGCATGGTGGTGGGCAAGAGTATGTTTGTGGTAAAATGGTAGCAGAAATGTACATTCATTTTTTCACAAGTTGCCTAGGGGTGGCAAAAGAATAAGATGATATATTGGTCAGGATTTTCTTGGTTACAAGTGAAAAAACTATGATTCAAATTATTTTAAATGGTGACCAGAAAAATTGAGAATGGGGGTGAGGTTTGGTAACTGAACATACCTGGCTTGTAAACACATTTCAGGCAAGGCTAGATCCCGGGTCTTTTAGAGATGTGATCATGTTCCAGTTCTTTTTCTTTCCACATGGTGCGTGGGGATATATCCTTCCTGGTTCCCATGCAGAAGGAGAATCGTTTTCTCAGAATTCTCAGTAAAAAAAAAAAAAATTTTAAATTGGGGACTAGGGTTGAGTCTCATTTCTGTGACTCATGACTTCAGTTCATGGCACATCAACATTGGCCCTTGAAAGGCACCTCGCTTTAAGCATATATTTATCAATGTATTTGTACCAGTGTGTGCCAGTCCCATTCTATTATCCCATGGAAAGCAGCTTTTAAATTTGTTTAATCTATACATTTTTATTTTACTGTGTTTTTGCAAAATGTGTACTATTTTGTGCAATTGTTTTACCTGGATTAAATGGATGTTATATATCCTACTTTTTACTAACCACTATGTTTTTAAGTTCCCATTATGTTACTATCGTGCATGTGCCTGTTTAGTCCATCTGCTATATAATACCCCACATGCACCTCTACCATATTTTCCCTATATTTCTCAGTGACAGACATTCAGGCTACCTTTAAATGACTCTTGCCACAAATAACTTTATTCACAAATATTATGGGCCCTTACAATGCACCAGTTGTTGTTTTAGGCATATGAGACACTCAGTGAATAAAACAGACATTGCTGCAATAAACATCCCTGTAAATGGCCTCTTATAAATATGTAAGAAAAGTTTCCTAGCACCTATAGTTAGGAGTACAATCCAGCAAAATTCCTTATGCATTGGATTTTATTTGGCCATATGCCCCAGGCCTGTACTAATCACTGTGTTGAGGGAATATAATGGATTGATTAACTCAGGTTAGATAATGCTTACCCCTAAACCAGTGGGGAGGGATGGGACGTTATGGAATGTAGCCCAGTCAAAGCAAATGTGGATAGGGGTATCTCACAGAAGGAAATTGGGGAAAGTAGATGGTAAAGGAATGCTGAGTAGCAAATATAATAAATGTCCTCTATATATGGGAAGACAACTTGATGGCGAACTTCCCATCCATGTGCCTCAAAGATTTAAATACATCATGGTGAGGAAAAACATTTTGATATCAAAACAGACCAAAATAGAGTTTCTGATTCACCATACCTGGGTAGCACCAAAGCTTTGCTTTTGTACCAAGCTCTCAAGTGATATTGATGCTGCTGGTATGACCACCACATTCCAAGAACCACTACTCTAATTTAAAAGTAAAATTCACAAAAAAAAAAAAAAAAAAAGGAAAATTCACTAAATGTCATCATCTGCTAGTGCTGGGGTGATCAAGGGAAATAATGCGTGTTACAGCATTTGATAATCATGCCACTTTTAAAATGTTGATTTTACTATTTCATTTGTTATGTGAATATCAAGATAAATACGTTAATTTTTGATGGAATTTCAAGAAAAAATATAAAGAAAGAATGAGAATAATAAGTCTGATTTGTCTAAACGTAAACTTCATTGATTTCAGAAATTTTTCAATGATCACCTAGGTTTTTTGTTTTGTTTTGTTTTGTTTTATCACCTAGGTTTTTTGACAATTATTGAGTCTTACTAGAATTTCCAGAGAGACTGAGCAATCATATATTTAATTTAGTGACAAGGTCAGGTCAGAAAGCTCACTCTTTGAAATATAACCTAATAAAATCAATATAAAATGAATAGGCTCAGCCATCTATAAGATGATATTTGAAAGGGATATTAATGAGACTCAGCAAGCCTTTTGTAAAACCAGCAAGTCATCTCTTGTGTCTAATAAAAACCCAAAGTGCCTCAATCTAATTAAAGTGACCAGAATATATTCTCAAGGCTACAATTTAACCATGAGGGGAGGAGGCTGTGTTGTTACCTGCTTAATATGATGATGAGTTAAAGTAGGGAGGCAGTTCTCATGAAAAAACACAAAAATAAATAATGTATTGATGTATAATCCAACACTGTCCAGAGAGAGGGGTTAATGTATCTGGTAGACATAAAACACTAGAGAGGAATAATTTAATAAATAGCAAAGAGAATCCATGACTGTTTACCTTAGTTTTCAGCAAGTAGCCTGTAGAATCATGAATAAATGGTTTTCTTGAATTAAGCTGTATTCTTGTTCTTTTTTGGCCTCCTCGGTGCTGTCAGAGAGAGAAAAGACAGTACCCTAGACTCTAGGCATTGAGATTCTCTAATATTGCAAATACCTAATTTCTCTCTTTTCTTTTTTGCCATTTAAAAGCTGGATTTCTATTACATTGATTCTGAAGAAGTATGTCAATCATGCAGGCCCTTAAAAATACATTTTAAAGATTCTGGAGGAAGTAAAGAAGATAAAGGGGGTTCTTGGGTTAGAAAATGTATCTTGGAGTAGCAAGGCGTTCAGGAGGGTCTAACCAATCCCGTTATTTTTAGAAACAAATTTTCCTCGACTATAGTCTCTGAACCATACATATATCATTGCACATATTGAGAGTTTGGTTAATGAAAGTACATTTCCAGGTGCTATTCAAATGTATGTTTCTAGTACAGCAAAATTTAGGGCCACTCCCTGTGTCCTGTGCCCTGATGATTATATGAGGTTTATCACCTCCTTAAGAGTCCCCGACTTAGCAGTTCAGTTGACTTCTTTCTTTAACATTTTTTAAAGATGAAGTCATTTAGTGAATTTTCTCTTAAAATTTTTTTAAAAATATATTAGAGTCTTTATACTTCCTAATGTGGTAAACAAAATGTACTTGGATTTTGAAAAGAATAAAAATTACAAAATGAAAGTGAATCTCTGGCTGCAAATAAAGCTGCTCTTTCACATGTAAATATGTTAATGATATTAATTCAGAGCATTATTCAAAATGCATTTTATATTGATGTAGTAATATGCAAAAAAGAAGAATAAATTATATCAAATTTCTTAAACATTAATTATGAGGAATTACTAGGCAAATCATCATGACAAATTTCTGCATTTGGGGGCCATATAGCTGAGCACCCAATTCTTGAGAAATATGTTAGTGTCAAACATAGCTCCATAATTAATTATAAGACTTTTACAGTGTCAGAGTGATTAAACTTATTTTGTTTGGTTCCAGAGGCCAGAGTAAGGGCCACTGAGTAGAATTATAAGCACAATTTTTATTTTATTAGTAAGACATTTCTAAGGAATAGAACCTGTTAAAAATTGAATGGACCTACCCAAAACTAAATATCTTCAAGCAATGATTATATGATCACTGATGGGTGATATTGAGGGCATTTGTAAATTACAGAAGGAATAAACCAAGTGACCTCTGAGATCCAATTACATTTGGCATTTATGATTATGTGAAATTAAGGTCTGAGAGGTTTCTATTTGTTTGATTCTATTTAGTCCTAAAATTCAGAAATCTAAATGAGACTACAAAAAAATATACTCTGAATATAAATTCAGTCCCTGTAATGGTCCCTTTTTCTTCTTTATATTCCCTCATAAGACCATGAGAAACTCCAAGTCACAGCAAATGCCTTGCTTATCTCTGAATTCACAGCACAGTGCCTTATACATTGTTAACACTAAATCACTGCTGTTAAAGGAGTACTGGACAATATTAGAGATATTGACATATAATTTTTTTTCCTAATATGTTTATCTCCTTCCCTTCCTGCCATCATATTGACTCTGAGAAGGTATATGGTACATCTAAACTCTTGGAAAAACATTTTAATGATTATGAAAATAAAAAATAGAGAAAAAATGGGAGATTCTTAAAAATAGAAAATGTGTCTTAGAGAAGCAAGGGGTGGATGGAAGCTTAACCTCTCCCACCGTTCCTAGAAACAAATTCTTTTGGGCGATAGTTCTCTGAAACTCAGGATTTAGTTCAGTGTCCTCACTGTATAATTAGCAGGCAGAATCAACAAGATGGGTAAGCAGATGGGCCCAGTGGCAGCTCTGTCTATGATTCTGTCCTTTTCCCCCCTTACTCTCTGTGTTCCAGACATCTGTTCTCAGCAGGGCTGTAATCCTCCTCTCTCAAGTATTTCAAGAAGGCCATTCACTTAGACTGGATTCTTCGGTCTCTCTCCTTACTTCCTCTCTCCTCTGTGAGTGGAAGTAGCCAAGAATCTCATGCTGTCAGGCAAACAGGAACAGCAACACATGCAGACCAGAAGAATGGACATTGAGTAACCCCCAGTGTGATCTGATGACCTAGAACTGGAGGCAAAGCTTATGGCTTCAAAAACTGGGTTGTGGCCCAACCATGGGGAAGAGCAAGAGCCCCAAGAGGAAATGAGGTTAACATTTCCCAATGGTCCATTGAAATTCAAAGTCAGAAATTAAGTGGCTATAGAAAATAAAGGAATATGTCTTCTGTACCCGAGTTACATACTGAGATTCAATCCAACCACTAGTGAATGAAAAGAACCTATCAAATTAGATCGGCAGTTATTGAAAATTATAAGGCTTATATTCATTCAGTGTTTAACGTTTTCACTGGGCATTTGTGTTATTTCTTTTGTTCTTGCTGACTGAAGCTCCACGGTGTCACACTCTCTGATTCTGGATTCTGTTTTAATTAGTGATGACACAATCTAAATCATATTGTGAAAAAGCTCATAAGACTGTGTTCTATATAGTATGTGTCTTTCCTTAACCATCCTACTGATAATAAAATATAGTCAAAGAATTGTTTTTTTCCCCTTTAAAGACACTCAGAGTCAGTTCAGCATGTAGTGCATTATTATTTAATCTTTCTTAAGGAAAAAATGCCAAGTTTCTGTCTTGAAAATGTAGTAGAACGATGGCTTCTCAATCCTCCAGTGAATACTTGTTTAAATGCTCTTTAAGTTGAAATTTTCTCTGTGCTTGACCTAAATATTCCCTAATGTACCACATGACCATTATATCCTATTCCTTGCCCCTTGTCTGGAAGAAATAATGTCTCCCTGGCCTCTATTTAATATCCCTTTAAGTCATTATATACTGTGTTTTATCTTGCCTCTCTAGGTTGACAGTACTCACATCCCTTAACCTTGACTCCTGCTCTCACTTCCCCACCTTTTCTGCTGTGTAACATGTGAACTCTTCTCCCTGTCATTCATTTTCACCTCGAGTATACATCTATTTCAAGAAGCAGAGGCTGCTGGGATCTTACTAGAGATTAAAACTGAAGGAGAGCTATTAATCCCAGGGTGCACTTCTGAATTTTGAAATCAGTTTGAAATGATCAGCCTTATCAAGTGCTTCATGAGATTTCCAGAGCCGTTTGAATTAAAAGCAACTTGCTTCACAGAAGTCACTGTTGAACTTGAAGATTGCTGAGGGCTATAGAATGACTTGACTTTGATCATGTTACCCCCTTGCCCAAAGTTCTCTTGCTTGCCTAAGAAATAAAGGTGAAAGGTCATACTCTATACTGATGCCTTTGGTTTCAGTATGGCTCTTTAGTTGTATTGTGTAGTACTTCCAGTATGGAAACTTCCACTTTGATCTTTTTGGGCAACTCAGTGTACACTCATTCCAAGTTATATTTGTACATTCATATTTAGTATATAACTTACTCAATATATTGGTTTCATCTTATTTAGTCATATAATTTAGTCATATACTTCTATGTGCTAAATTGGTATATTTGTTACCCTCTCAGTGCTTGAGAATAAAAGGTATCTCACTTGTTGAACTCATTAAAATTGATCATTCTGAAGATATTTTAGGTGATTTTTAAATTGGTACCAAGAAAGGATAAACCAGCTAATGCTGATAGGCATGTTTTCAGCCCAAGTGAATAGCTCTTTTGTACATAAAAATATCTCTTCTTGTTCTGATTAAAACCATTATAGTCAGTATATTGCAAGTGGATTTCTGTAGGGTAATCTGTCTCTGGGCCTACTGGGTAAGAAAAACAAAAGATGTGAGGTCCACTAATAGGAAAAAAGAATGGAGCATGCTCCTACCAATCAATTTACATTTCTGGTCCTGTGAGGACCTTTGTGAAGGATCACCTGACACCCAGCAGGGACATTAACTCTACATTAAATGTCATGCTAATATCAAATAGGTAGACCCTCTGAATATTAGTTCCCGTAGCAAAGAATGTATTTCAATAAACTAATATATTTCATACAAAATCAAGCCAATTATGTTCATTCAGGAGCTATTCCAAACCTGCAGGGCTAGCCTTATGTGAAATATTAGCATGGACCATCTGGGACAAGCATTCCATTTGGATTTTTGTATGAAGTAGGAAACAAGACAGGAGAAACCTCTGCAGTTGGGGAATAATGTTTTTCAGTTGGATAAAGATCAGGGGACTCAGTGGAAAATCTCTAATAATGCACAGAAACATTCCAACCAATTTATAATGGCACCAAATGGGATCATATTTTTTGTTAGTTTTGGAAAGAGTTGATGTAGAGTTGTTTTTAATGTTTAGTGATTTTATGTTTTAGTTTTTAATGTTGAAATTATTATTTTAAACTACTTTTATATACAAACTATCTCTATAGATTTAAAAGATGTTACTTTAAAGACAAAAAAGTCTATATTTTACATTTTAAATAGTCTTTCTTTAAAGATTACTAAGATATCAATATTTATAGTGATCATAGCTGCATGAATAATGATCAGATTATCATACAAGTGATGAGTGAACATCCTCAACTTGATCTTAGAGGAAAAGCTATCAGTTTGATTCTATAATTTCAAAAGTAATTAATTTTCAATATAATTACATGTCTGATCAAATACCTAAGGACTTAAAATTATATTATCAACATCTTTTCTCTTCTTTTTTTTTAAGATTTTATTTATTTATTTATTTATTTATTTATTTGGCAGAGAGAAAGAGAGCACAAGCAGGTGGAGTGGCAGGCAGAGAGGGAGAAAGAGAAGCAGAGGCTCCTTATCAAGCAGAGAGCCCCTTGTGGGGCTTAATCCCAGGACCCCACGATCATGACCCAAGCTGAAGGCAGATGCCCAACTGAGTGAGCTACCTAAGTACCCCTCAACAACTTTTATTTTCAAGCAGTGAATACTAGATCTCCTTAATCATCATAAACGGTACTAAAGTTACAGAAATTATGAGAGGCAAGAACATAAGCTAGTTTTCGGCCACCTTTCAGAAGTTTTTTGGAACTTTTTAAGACTCTTAATAATAATAAGGAAGATAAAATATATCTGAGAATATTTTCAAAAACCAATCTAAACTATGTGTATTAGTGATACACCATAAAAGAAGAAACACTGGTTTATAAATATGTGTTTTCTCATGATCTGTTTTCTATTGATTTCAAGTATTTCTGCAAAAAGGTCTATAATACATAATGCCTGGAGTTTCAAACGACTTCTAAAGTATTATAAATGTATATAATTCACATGTATATCATTGCTATATGCAAGCAGTAAATTTATAGCTAAAACTTCGTAACTCAGGTGTATTGCTGTTTGGTTTTGGTTTGGGTTTTTCAAATGGAAAGGGAGATAAAATGGAGACTAATTGAGGGAACTAAGATTTTCTATGAAAAGATATGTAGACATGAAAAAAATAGACATTTCTAGTGTTTGTATTTAAATTACTGAGTTTATTAGATAAAGGTTTTTTCAGATAAAATGAGATGTACAAGTATATCTCAAATGTCTGCCTAGCTTTGAAATTTCACTTAGTTGTTTTAATAGAGAAATTGTTAAGGACATAAGTCTGTATATTTCTAGTGGCTCCATTTTTTATTTTTGTTGCTTCTTTTCCTACAAAACATTTTCATTATTTAAAGAGCTTTACAATATAGGGGGGCAACACAAAAGAGAAAGGTGCAGAGAGTAAGGAATAGAATGAGAAACTGTCACAGGTATTAAATGAAATCATGGATAATTTGCTATTTAATATTAACGGACATCACTTATTTAAATTGCACAAAACCCAGTGGTAGATGTTAAAGATGTCAAACACAATGTCCCAGTTGTCAAAGAGTTATTCAAGAAGTATCATTATCATTGTGGGTTGGTCATTGTCTAAATGCAAGGCACAACATTAGACTTTGAAGATCTAGGTCTAAAAGGCACTAGACCACTCCCTAGAAGCTTAAAGCTGAAGAGGAAAACAAAACAAAACAAAACAAAACACAGGTAAATAAGTATAAAACAATGAAAGTGACAGGGGCAGAAGTTAGCAGTGTGATATTCTGGTGGCAGAGTCACATCAGAATGTGGGTGCTGTGGCGTGAAGGGAGTACAAGGTCCAGTGAATGCCTCCTCACAGATTGACAGTTGGGCTGAATGTTGAAAGATGGAGTCAATCAGCCAATAATGGTCACAGGAGCATCCAAGCACAGAGAATAGTTGGTGCAAAGGTACCAAGCTTAGAGGAAGCGTGATTTAGTTCAGAACCAGCAAATTTATACATGTGGCTGAGCTTGAATGAGAGGCAGAAACAGCAGCAGATGAGATCTACACATCCATGTATTTATTCATTCATTTAAGAAATGTATATTGAGAAGTGACTGTAGACCAATACTCTTGCTAATGCTGAGGATATTGTGGTGAACCATAGAATCCCTGACTTTATGAAATTTAAAACACATCGCGTCAAATAAAATTTAGATAAATGATTATAGAAATCAATAATTGTTTAGAATTATGATAAATGCAACAAAGGAAAAGCACAAAGTATTTTAAAGGCATCTAATTAAGAGAGGTGGCTCAAGTGGTATGGAACTATTGAAAGAAGTAATTGATTTAGAAAGAGCAGGAGTTAGCTAAGAGAAGAGGAAATAAGTGAGGAAGGATTGAGCATCCCATGCAATCTTATAAATTATATTAAGCTTTGCCATAATTCTAAGAGCACATTGGAAGTCACAGAGGATTTTTAACTAGAGACATGACATGATATAATTTGTAACGTCAGAAAGATCTCTTGGTCACAGTGTGGTGAATAGATTGTAGTTGAGCCAAAGTAGATTGGGCAATATTTAGAAGGCTATGTCACTAAGTAAAATCTTATGCTAGGGAAGTGGCCATAGAATTGGAAATAAGTAAGAGATTTTTAAAAATATTTTGGAAGTTGTATCAGCAATTCTCAATGGTCAATTGAAACTGAATAGTGAGAGAGAAAGAGAGAAGTTTTTAGTGTTAATTTCCAGGTTTGACTCCAGTGAACAAGTCATTCATCCTTTGCTGAAATGTGGAATACTAGAAATAGAGAGGACTTGGAGGAAAAGCAGTGATTTTATGTTGGATGTATTAAGTTGAATTGTGTTTAAGATATTCAGGTAGGAATGTTGAGTAGGCTGCTTGGATAGGTGAGTAGGGAACTCAAAGAAGATTGGATCCTGAAGATTGAGAGTCATTAAAGGATAAATGACAGTAAGGTTATAAAAAGGAATGGATTAGGAGTGCCTGGGTGGCTCAGTTGGTTAAGTGTCTGCCTTTAGCTCTGGTCATACATCATCTCAGGGTCCTGGAATCCAGCCCCACATCAGGCTTACTGCTCACCAAGGAGTCTGCTTCTCCCTCTCCCTCTGCCCCACCTACCACCACTACCCCACCTTTTCTTTCTCTCTCTCTCTCAAATAAATAAATAATTTTTTTAAAAGGAGGGGGAAGGGCTGAATCACCTGGGGGGGAAATATTGGATGAAAAGAGAAGAGGGCCTTGCAAAGAATCTTGAGCATCTTCCAGTCCTCAAGTAAGAAAAGATGAGTTGGGAGATGAAATAGACAAGGAACAACTAGTGAGGTATAGGGAAATTCACGGTAAAGTGTTGTCACGGAGGTGAGAGTCAGATAATATTTCAGAAAGGGTGCAGTGATCCAATGAATCTGATGAGAATGGAAATAAAATCAGAACTGAAAAGCATCTGCTAGATTTGGTAACATGGCAATTATATCTTGTCAAGGGCTGTTTCAGTTGTATCTTAGATATGGAAATCGATTTGGAACAAAGATGTATGAGTGAGAGATGAGAAAGTAAAGACGAAGCAAAAGGAAAATATTTTGAGAAGTTTGATCTGCAAAAGAAGAACAGTGGTACAGCAGTAAGTAGAGGGAATATGGAGTCAAGAAAGATTTGTGGAGAGAAGCAGAGTTCAGGTCATAATGCACTTTGCATGACATGCTAAAAATCATCAACTTTTTAAAAAATATTTTATTTATTTATTCATAGACACAGAGAGAGAGAGGCAGAGACACAGGCAGAGGGAGAAGCAGGCTCCACACAGGGAGCCCAACGTAGGACTCGATCCCAGGTCTCCAGGATCACACACACCCCAGGCTACAGGCGGCACCAAACCGCTGCACTACCAGGGCTGCCCCAAATCATCAACTTTTATCTTGAAATAGAGAGGTAAAAGTGATGGAGACATCAAGCATGTCTCTAAGGTTTCTTGGCTTGCAAAACTAGCTGGACATGTGTACTATTCACTGAAAAAGGGAATAAAGAAGAAAAATAGATTTGGAAAGTATGTGCTCTCACTGAGTTTAAAGTGTCTATGGGACTTCTGAGTGGTGTTGTCCAGTAGCTGATATATTTATATGCTTCCCAAGAGAATTGTCTGGGTGATGTAGTTGGAGAGAGAAAAAAAAAGGCAAATAAATACTGTGTGCAACACTGAGTTGCACGGAGGCTAAGCCTGTAAGGGATTCAAAGGAAAAACCTGTCATTAACCAGAAATGTAAAGCCACTTTCACTAAAGAAGTGGGATTTCAGTCAGTTTTGTAGGGTTGGTAAAATCCGTATGAAGGGAGCTAAAAAAGTGAGAAGAGTTGAGACTATTACAAAAAGTCATAACGACAAGCATAAAGGCATGGAGGAAGAAGTATGCATGGCCGATAAGAAAGAAAGGTCAGGTCAAAATGATTTTTTCCTGAGTCAATTTGAGTTGAAGTCTACTATCAATTTATCAATAAAAACATATAAAGACAGACACACATACACACTAAATTAGGGTTAAAGAATGAAAAATTTATAGGGAGGGGGATGAATGAGACATCTGGGTAGTGTCACATTTTTACCCTGTAATTGCTATAAATGAAGTGAGAAAAAGTGATTTCTGATGAAATTCCTTTCTCTTCTGTCATGATTAACAGCTTTGAAAATGCCTTCATATCTGTTACTTCATTTTGTCCTCTTGTCAACATAGATGTTTAAAGATGCTTAGTGATTGCCTAAGGCTATGAGCTAGTGACTGACCAACTGCTAAGCTCTTCTTTCATCACAAAACCTGTTCACCATATAACTGTGTTGTGGCCTTGTAGGTCTTCCAAATAGTGTAAACATGGAGTTTGTCTAATGACCATTTGCTCATTTAGTTGGGATTTTTTCCTTTATTTTTCTAAAACTAAATGTTTCAATATTAATGGAGATAAAGGTACATGTTTTTCAAAGATAAGTCCTTAGAAACTTGTGTGAAGGAATCCGTGATGATTGTAATATCAAGTAATCTCATTATTGTCTTAAATAAGAGTCATCTCCTTGAAGAGGTAAAGCTATTTTTAAATGTTTCCCAGCACTATGGAGATGTAAAAATCTAAGTGACTACAGATGATAGCCTGTGCTGAGATATACCTGTTGGTAGATTTCTATGGAAATAGAGCAACTTAGCATTTTTTTAAAAATGGACTTATAGAGATATGTGGAAATAATAAAATGATGAGAGGATTCTTAATATAGGTGTGTTTTTCCCCTTGGAAAAAGAGAAGCTCTCTTAACTCTTCAATGAAGAGTAATAATGGCAATGACCCTTTAAAAATAAATCCTCCAATCTGTCAGATAAAAATTATATCTCAGCTTAAGAATTATTCCAAATGTTTACATCATAAATGCTAATTCATTACAGATATTTTTGCAGTCAGAATGTGTTTGATGACTCATAACTTTTAATCAATTTTCATATAGCATTCTTTAGGAATTTTTTTGGATGATTTGTTAACTCCAATTAATAAGAACTTTTATTCTTATGTTCTTTGCATTAATAGGACCCTTAAGAGAGTCATAAAATGGCATGAATTCCTAACAAACACCTGTCAAAAGTTCAGAAATCACAGAATTAAAGCTAGTGACTCACCAAAGTAGTAATTAGTAAATGTTTATTGTGCACACACCAAAAAGACAGTTTGCAAATTGGGAGCACTCAAATCAAAACACGGAATGAGGCTCAGAGATATATTTTATAAAGTGGCTTATATACTGAGAACAAAGTAACTGGTTATAAAATTAGAATTTTCTTAACTGGTAGGGAATTGGTCAATGGTTATCTCTGATCAACCTTGGGAAACAGTTTAAGTTTTGCTTATGATTTTCAGAGGCATAAACAAAAAGTGACCCAGGTCAAATTAGTCTTGCAAAATAAGCTAAATTAATCTTTGTTTGAATGACTAAACTGATTTTGTCTGCTCAGGGGATTTTGAAGGCTGGTCCCTGTTTGTTTTTCATTTTAATATATATATCACTTATTTATTAATCACATTCAACATTTAACCAGGGCTGTTCTTACAGAAGATAGGGCAAAAAAATGCTGTATGTAAATATATATTCATAGAGGACAGTAATAAACTCCAAGAGCCAATTTTTAGGGAATAAAAACTACAGAAAGGTGACCTGAGAGACACTGGAGTGGAACTCTGGGTTCCTTAGCTGATTGTCCGTATAATGTAATGGATAAGAGAGACAGCTTCCAGTTCTAAGATGCTGCTTAAAACCTATATAGTGTATAGACATGAGAATCTTCCAGCCAAGAGAGAATAACAGGGTCTAGGTTTCCTGTCCTACCTGAAACAACCATTAAAACCAAACAAAGTATATGGAAAAAAAATAGTTTTTATGACACAGGGCATCAGGCAAAACAAGGTACATGGGGAACAAATGAGCTTTACTACTGCCCTGTATAGGTAATAAGATGACAAAGGAGATAAAATTAAATCATAAAGAATATTCAATCATGCCAAAAAGAGAAAAAGAAGGAAAAGGAACAAAGTTCAGATGAGACAAATAGGAAAAAAAAAAAAAAAAACCAAGGTCATAGACTTAAACCTAACCATATTAATAATTACATTAAGTATAAATGGTCTAAACACTCCAAGTAACCACAGACATTGTCAGATCAGTCAAAAAAAGGCAAGACTCAATTATATAACACCTACCACATGATCTAGCCATTCCACTTCTAGGTATTTTCCAAAGGAAGTAAAACCATATGTCTACACAAAGACTTGTATAAAAAAATGTTTATACCAGCTTTATTTGTAACAACCCCAAGCTAGAAACAACACAAATGTCCAATAACAGATGAGTGGATACACAAATTATGGTGTATCTCTACAATGGAATGCTACACTGCAATAAAAAAATAAACTATTGATATATAGAATAACAGGAATTAATTTCAAAATATCTTTAGTGATATCTTGAGTGAAAGAAGCCAAACAATATAAAAAAAATAATACATACTATATGATTCCATTTGAAAGAAATTCTAGGAAATGCATACTAATATAGTGACGGAACACAGATTAGTGGTTGCCTGGGGATATGTCAAGGATTGGTGGTCGCAGGGGAATGAAGGAGGGAGGGATTACAAAGGAGCATTAAGGGGATTCTTGGGGTGATATGTTCAGTACATTGATTACACAAGTAGTTTCAGAGACATATATACATTTCAAAACATATTAGATCATATACTTTGGATACATACAGTTTATGTATGTCATTTTACCTTAATGAAGCTGTTTTAAAAATCTATATGACCTTGGACAAGTTGCTAAAACTGGACTTAACTATAAAGAGTCAACTTTATAAGGTTACTGCATGGATTAAATGGGATACTTGTGCGTCAGAAGTTTTACACATTACCTGGCACATGAGAAAACCTCAGTGAGAGTCTCCAGGGTCCTTTGCAGAGTACCAGATGGTTTACATTCTATTTCCTCTACCCCCCATTGACAGTGAATAGCACAAATGTACATGACCATGAACTTTTATCATGCCCCATAAGACAAGTCATCATGATAGCACTTTTGTGAGTTTGTTGGCAAGAAATTAATCTTCTAGCATTGCTGGGCTGTCTAATGCTTGATTGCAGTAAATGAACTCTTGTATGCTATCTCTGCCCTGAAATCTGTCTGTGGGCACCAAACTGCTATTATGCCAAGATTTCTGTTGGACAAAGTGACAGAAGCAGAATGGGGTGGGTGATAGCCAAAACTGGAGTAATTCTGATAGCTATTTGATCCTCCAAAACTGAAGTGTCAAAATTAATCTAAGACCCCAAGTTCATAGCTATTTTTACATAGGTGGAGCAGATTTTGATGATATAAAAAGATGTGGCATTGAAACAGACTATTGTGGGCCGAATTATCCTCCTCCCCCGCACCCCCCGCAAATTCATATGTTGACATTCCAACCCCAATACCTCAGAAGCAACCATGTTTGAATATAGGGTCTTTAAAGAGATAATTTTCTTAAAATGAGATCACTAAAGTGAGCCCTAATCCAGTATGACTGGTGTCCTTTTAAGAGGAGATTAGGACATAGACACACACAGAGGGAAGATGAAGTGAAGGCACAGGAGAAGATGGTCATCTGTAAACCGAGGAGAGAGGACTGAGACAAAATTAACCCTCCAACACCTTAATCATGGACTTCTAGCCTCCTGGACTGGAGAAAATACATATCTGTAGTTTAAACCATCCAATCTGTGATTACAACAGTCCCAGCAAACTAATACACAGGCCATTTTTATTGCTCTTAAAAATCCAACATTTTCTTCTTTCTATTAGTACCCACCATCTTCCCTCAAGCCTAGTGAATTATTTTGCTTGAGAATACTCACTGCATCTCTGTTTTTATGTAGGTATACAAACTGCCCTGAAAATTCCTCCATCTACTGTATATATCTCTGTATTTGTGATTTTTCCTTTGTTAATGCCTTTCTGATTTTGCCTGCTGCTAATTGTTTTTCTTGGAAGTGTCATTTCTTCTTTGGCTTCGTACCACACTCCTATTACAAGCACAGAGTTTTCAGGAATCTCCCTCCTCTTTTCCAACAAGTGATCATTCTGGCTTACAAACGGAAATATTTTCCTCTGACTCATTCAACCTAAGGATGTTAAATTTGTGCAGTAGTTATTTACAAGTCATCCTTGCAAAGCATCAAGCAAATTGAAAGATGACATATATGAGATGCCATTTTTTTTTTGAAAACTGGGAATTTTACCTTTCCCTTAAGTAAACTAAATAATTCAAAGCTATACTTTGGTATCACCTTTGGTTAAATATGTATTGGCACCAAAACTAAATATTTGAAGTGACAATTGAGAATAGTTGAAGTGGTGGCATCTTCTTTGACTACCTCCTAAAGCCTTCTCATATAGTGATAACTTTGAGGAGGCTCTGAAAGAAGAAAGGAAAGAGAAGTGAAGGTTTTAGAGGAGAAGGAAAGAAGCAAGGGACTGAACTTAGTAGTAAAAATTGTTTTCCCCAAAGCTTTTACACTTTTGTTTACACCAAAGTTTTTAATGTTTTTGTCAGCTGCACCTTATTAGTATATGAGGAGCTGGGGCTATTGTTTATGTTCATAATTGTCACCATCCTTTGACATTACAATTACTTTGAGTGACTAGCGCAATGCAAAAATGCAAATTCTTAGGCCCATTTCAGACCCATTGAATCAGAATCTTCAAGAGGATGTGGCTCAAGACTGTGTTTTCACCATCCATAGCATTTTTGGGTCTGGAAACCACTCTTCAGTTCTGTGATGGCAGGGAAGAGGGGATGATGCTAGCACTCCCTAACTATTTAAAGAAAAAGGCAGAAAAGTAGGTAGGGCCCAGGAAAAGTGGCAGCAAATAAAATGGGTAAGTCCCCCGGTGTTCTGTTGATACTATTCTGAACACAGAAAGCCTTGTGAGGTTGGAAACAATTTCTTGTTACAAATAAGAACACTATTTCAGAACATATTGTTAATAGTTCAAAGTTCTCAAAAGATCAATATCTTTATGAACTGAGTTCAATATGTCTACTTATAATTGAGCTTTATGAGATTTATAATGATCCCTGAAAATATATTAGGCTACCATATGGGAGCTGATCTCTTTCTTTTAAATCAAGAATTAAAACACATTAATTGCATAAAGTACTTTAAACAAATAAAAGTGCCAGTTTTCTGGTGTTTTTCCCTCCAAAAAGAGACCTTTTCAGTGTGGACTTTAGAAGCTGCAAAGATATTTTCAGTAAAGAGCACAGGTAGTTAGCCACTAATAATTGCCTCCTCTAAGAATGAGTATCATGTACTAGGCAAGTCATTCAACTTCTGTGATTCTCTGACTCCTGTGTCCACTCTGTAAAAATAAAAAATAAAAAAACCTATTAGGTTTATTGCTTAGTGATTCTTATAATGATTATGATATACCCAGTATCATACAATTTAAGAAGTTTCTTTAAACCATTACCTACCTTGCTCTTCAGGATCCAAGCCTTAATCTCATGTGTTTCCTGATCCAAATTACTGCCCTGACAAATCTTTAGGACCATACCTTATTTGCCAATTTCTTTACCCACAAAAGAGGGGTGTTGGGTATCATACATACTGAAAGACTACACCAACGTTAATTAACTGCCTGGGTTTCTAAAAGCCTCCTGTTTTTGAAATCCCTATGACTGTATCCCAACAGCCTCTCCATAGAACCTTGTCCATCAATCAATAGTTGACCCATGGTCTGCCAGCTTCATTTACCAATTTTTCTTGGATGCCTGTATTAATCTGGGTTTTTCAGAGAAATAGATCCAATATGATAGGATAGATAGATTTCATTAGATGTATTATAAGGAATTGGCTCACATGATTAGGAAGGTTAGTGAGGCCAAACTCTGCAATGTGGGCCAGCAGGCTGGAGACCTAGGAGAGTAGATGATGTAGTTTCCCTCTGAACGCAGTCTGCTGGAAAATTCACTTTTATTCAGGAAGGCCAGTCTTTTTGTTCTCTTTACACCTTCAAGTTTTATGAAGGGCCATCTGCTTACTCACAGCTCACCAATTTAAATGTTAATCCCCTCCAAAAACATCCTTCAAGCTAATATATAAAATTAACTATCACAATGCCCCATGCCCCCTGTCACTATTGTCTGGTCACTTGACTGAATTTCATCCTCCAAACATACACTGAGTTTATTCTCACTCCCAGTATCTGTCTTTTACTAAAAAAAGGTTAGTAACAGCTCCTAACTACACCTGGTCTATCCATTTAGCTCCCGGGAACCTAATTAAGCCAAACTATGTAGCAACTGAAATGTGGTAAAGTGATCAGTTTCTTTTTAATGAATGAATGGCATAAAGAAGTATCACAAAAGATGAAGTCCATGTCTCACATATTCATATCATTTTACAGTTTTTTGAAAACTTTTAACTATATAAGTCAAGAAGACTTATATACCCCCATATAAAAACTCATTTTTTATTCTTAAAAAAAACAGTATGACTTTCCAATTCTGATTTAGCAAAATAATAAGAGCCCAATCTCTCCAGAAACACAGAAAATGAAGAAATGGAGTCTGGCCTTGCGATATGAAATAAAAGAATGACAGGGTGTACCCCTGATTCTCAACCAGGAGATATTTTTTTCCCCTGTTCACAATTGGACAATGTCTGGAAACATTCTTGGTTGTCAAAACTGGGGTTAGCACTGGCATCTGGTGGGTTCAGGCTAGGGGTGCTGTGAAACTTTCTAGAATACACAGGGTAGCCCCCCACAGCAGTGAATTACCTCCAGCCCCAAATGTAAATAGTGCATTGGGGAAAGACTGTCATTTGAGTTGGACCTTAAACAATCGGTAGGATCCAAGTGGCATAGATGGAAAAACTTTATTCCAATCTAAGGATATTCCATAAACAAATAGGGAATAACAAATATGGAGGTCATTTAGAGAACCATAGTCAAATTTGTAAGTGGAGAGGAAATGGAAGATAGTAAATTCAGAAAGGTGGGTTATTAGGGTTTAGAGCAGGGCTTCTGAAATTTTAGCGCATTACAATTACCTGGAACTTTACCAAATCACTGGATCCCATTTTCCAGAAATTCTGATTTTGTACAATTAAAATGAGGCCTGAGAATTTGCATTTCCAGAAAATACCCAAGTGATGCTGATGCTACAGATCTGTGAACCAGATTTTTAAGACTCAGTTTTTAGATAGTCAAATATACCTAAAAAAATATTGGGAATTCAATTTCTAGGCAAGAAGAAGGTTATTAATCAAACAATTATTTAGGAAGATAACTCAAATAACAACATAAGATACTTAGAATTAGGGAGAAAAATCAGTCCAGAGAAATAAACCAATTGAAGGTCATGCCAAGAGTCACTGACCCACTTGAATCCCCTGCATCAGTGACGTGTGAAGCTGGAAGACCTGGGGCAATGTGCCTCTCTATGTAATTCTCTCTTGACCTCAGCTGTGTAATTATGGTTTGCCTGGAGTTTAGTCTTAGCCAGTTATGGTTCTTTGTAATGAATCTCCTGGGACAAACCATAAGTTGAGAGTGTTCAGACAAGGTCTCTGCGCTGCACTTAATAAGTGGGATTGAGGTCACAAAGCTAGGTGACAGGGCAAGGAGAGTATCCCTTAGATAACCAAATCACTTAAAAGTGTGTTTCTTTTCAGGTAAAAAAAGAAAGGGGGCGGGGAGTGCAGAGAATATCGCCTCTGATACCATCTCATCCCATTTTCCAAATTTTGCTTACAGGGTTGGGATAAAATCCATGCATCAGAGAGTCTTTGTGTAATAATGCAAAATTTGAAGAGCCTGTCAAACAATCTGTTCTGGAATCACACATGATACCTGTAGCAATCAGAGGGGCTCAGTTTGAACTGATTAGAATGCTTTCTAAACCCAGTTTTCTCTTTCTGGCTGGAAAGTACTACTCGCTTTATCTAAGGTGGTTGGTACCACTAGCCCTAGAAGAAAGAGAGAAAAAAAGTGTTCCTTTTAAGCAATTGATCAGATCTTCTTGAGGCTTAGGAGCTCTTATCAACAGTCTCTGCATACAAGCCAGCTGGAGGCTCTTGCCTCTACTGAAGGTCCCTCCTGCTTAATAGCTTCTAAACACAAGAACAAAACAAAACAAAACAATCAGATAAATGGAACATATATCAAACATATCTGCTCTATCTTCCCCTTCCAAGCTTTTCACCCTCTTTCCAATAAAGGAACTGCCTGCCTCTTAATTAATGTTGAGACTAGCATCTTCTGAGCAGAAATCCTGCCTGTCTTGATCACATCTTTCTTCCCTCGAGAGATCTTATGATCTGTAACCCCTATTTTATGTGTTTTTCCTTCCTTAGCTGGCTGCTTAGCATTTCTCCACATTCCTGCAATATTCACTTTCTTATGCTGCCCAATTTTGTGAATATGTTAACATACGTATTTTCCTAGTAAAATACATATATAATTTAAAGTCCTGGCTTAGGACTTCAAGCAGGGGAAAAATGGAGGAATAAAGGAAGTAATGAGGAAAGAAAGGGAGGGATGGTGGGAGAAAGACAATTAAAATTGTGATATAGCGAAACACCAATGTGTCCAAAAGTCTTCAGTGGCTCTTGAACTTTGGTGTACATAAATGATGCTAGGGCTAATTGTTATGGCTACTAATTGTAGGGCCCCAGCCCTAGAAATTCTGAGATAGTAGGCCTGAACTAGGTGTCTAGGGACTACATTTCTAATATTCTCTCCAGGTGTTTTTGGTGTTGGTAACCTGGAATAACTAGAAAAAATTTTCAAGCTTAGATTGTCCCTAAAAAACACTGTCAGGGTAAACAGCCTGTCTCCTCAAGGACAGCTGAGAGGAGGGAGGGATGATAAACAGCAGCTGCTTAGATTTGAAATGTCTAGGGAATTAAGCACAGGTGGTAGGAGATTTACCAAACTTCTCTTAAGGCTCCATGCACCAAGATGGCCATCTGCTGTAGGTATCCAGGTATCCCTCACCCAGGCAGGCCACTCCCCTGTGTTCAGCTGTTAGACTACTTTCTCAGACCACTCCCCCACTTTCGTGTGCAAAAGCTTTTTGTTATAGATGGAATTTTGTCCCCTCCCCAAATTCATAGATTGAAACCCTAAGCCCTAATGTGCTATATAGGGCCTATAAAGAAATAATAAAGGTTAAGTGAGGTCATAAGAGTGGTTCTTCGTTATGATAGGATTGGTGTCTTTATAAGAAAAGGAAGAGACATCAGAGATCTTTCTCTTTGTGCAGGAGCACAAAGGAAAGGCTGCATGAGGACACAGTGACAAAGCGGTAATCTGCAACCCAAGGAGAAGGGCATCCCCAGACACCAACCCTGCTGCCACCTTCATCTTGGACTTCTCGCTCCCGAACCTAGTCCATGGTATTTGGTAGGCAGCCCAAGCAGGCTAGTATACCTTTCCTCAAAATTCATTTAGGTATTCTTCAGGCAAAGAGACCCTGCTTCCAGCCCCTAAAACCTTAATAATATTTCACTAGTCAGTAAGTGAACTCAGGTCCCAGAAAAGCTGTGAGATATGACTCAAGAATGCTATGAAAATTGGGGCTGGGGATAGGAGGGTACTTGGAGCTACCACAGTCTTTCAGCTATTACATGGGTTGTAACATGAATTTGGTATCCTGGCTTCAAATCTCATTGCCTTTATTGCATTGTTTCTGTAAGAAAATGCATTCCAAAATCCAGATAACTGAATTTCAGCTAACTTTTCTAAGTCTTGGATTGGTTATTTTTCCTGTAGTTCCCAGGAAAGCTCCCAGGAATACCTGGGAGCTCTGGAATAGTTCTGATGAGAACAATCCATTGCTTTTTTCTTCTATATATCTTTATATTTACCCAAACCAGAACTTAGAGTTGTTTTATCTATAACTATTCGATTTTCTCAACAAATAATCCCTGGGTGCCCATGATGTGATATGTGATGTTCCAGATACAGAACAGCAAAAGTGAGCAAGATAAAGTGAAAAGACAAACAGAAACAAGGAGGTATATATCAATCAGGAGTGATAAATGCTACAAAGAGAAAGCAGCGGAAGGAGGATAGGGAAAGGGTCTTAATTTATAGGGGGTGGCCTGAGAAAGCCTCTCCGATAAAAAATACGAAACACTGAAGCAGAGACACAAAGGAAGTGAGATATTCAGCCACATGTGCCTCCGAGCAAAGATCACTTCACACAAAAGGAACAGCCCAGAAAAAAATTTTTAAAAAGCTTATTTAGCAGGACCATGCATGATATTTTTTCATAACAAGGAAGCCTGTGAAGCTGGAGGGGAGTAAGGAAGAGTTGGATAGATCTGAAGTCATGGAAATGGTAAACAGTTCATCATACAAGCTCTTCCAGGCCATTGTAATGTTGTCTTTACTCTGAGTCAAATGAAAAGCCATCGGAGGGAAGAAAGTAACAGAGCCGTGTGACTTGATTTATGTTTTTAAGTGATCAATTTCTTGTCATGAGGAGGAGTCTGCAAGGGTCAAGAAAGGAAGAGTAAACCAGCTAGAAGGCTACTGTGTTATTGGTAGACGACAGTGATTTAGAACAGGATGTGGGGCAGTATAGGGAATTAGTCTGGTACTAGATATATTCAAAATGTAGAAGCAACAATCTTTGCTAATGACTGGATATATTATGTCAGGGAGAGAGGAGGAAAAATATATTGGAAATTTGGTGAATTTGGTAGAATTAGCTACTTAAATAAATTGACGCATTTATCTGTTATCTGTAATGGTTTACAAATCGAAACATTGACAGTCATCATCTCTAATGATATAATTATAGAAAATATTTGTTGTTATTTCTAACAAAAATATATCACTTGTGTAATTTTTAATAGTTGCAGATACCTGAAAAAATATTCCCTGGTCCTTTGAATTTTATGGGATTCAAGACATGATTTCTATTGCATTTCTGATTTGCAGGATTAAATAGAGCAACCTAAAGTAATTGATTCTATCCCTCTATTTCTCTAATTTGAGATAAAAGACACTAAAACAGTACTATATGTTCAAATGTTTTAGTGATCTTAGTTTTCAAGTGCCATAGAAAGTTTGGGCTGGGGAATGAAATAAAACCATGAGAAAAGAAAAAATAGGAATAGAGTCTGGGAAGCTTTTTGAAGATGCGTTTCTTCTTTTCTTAAATAGCATTGCCTCTGGCAATTCTCTGGATCCTAGAGATAAAATCAAAAGCATGACTCACCCTCACATTCAAAAGTGAATGCAGCACCCTTTAAACTTTGTATTTTGTCTTTGTGTTTTTAAAGGTAATACATATTCACACACATCTATAGTATTTGTATTCATACACACCTGGTTTGTGGTGGTTTTACTAGCATTGATGTAGAAGAAGAAAAGACCAGAATATCAGATATCAAAGATTTGGGACTCTTAATAGACAATGAAAAATACTAATAGACTTGTCTTAGATTCAAATAAAAGCTTTAGTTTGAATACCATGCAATATTTGCAGACATTGCAAATCTTTATGTGTATAATTTCACCAGCAAAAAAAATTCTCTTGAACTGCAGGGCCTTTCTTGTTTTAAGAACTTCCTAGTAAGTTATGTTACTAGTATTAAACAATAATTCAGGTCAAAAAATAGTTACCTACAAAAACATATTCCTTAAAATAGTCCTAACATCTAAAAGTCCATTTTAAATTTATTTTTCCTGCAAAAATAAAGTTATATTAATCCTAGGGAGGTTATATATCAGTGAAGTGATGAATACATAAAGGAAAAATTAAAAAATAATGGTAGGAAAATAACATCAGATGAAAACTTCCAAGTAAAAATGTTTGCTATAGAGCTAAAGGGATTATTAACTAACCCAGTGCCATACCTGAATTATACCTCTAAAAACATTATGTAGTGCTAGGGGCACATCATAAAATGGTTTAAAAATAGGTGTGGCATCAAGCTTCAAAAGGAAAGCATGTAGACAAATTTTAAGAGAGATAAGATATGTTAACTAAAAAATATCAGTAGGTATCATGAGGATAGTATAATCCAAAATAAGCTTTTAGAAAGAAAAAAATATCATATCACAACAAAGTGATTTTTTTTAGAATGCAAAATAAACAAATGAAAAAAGAAATCTAAATCTAAAAGAAATCTAAATATTTCCTCATCTTTTGGGGGCAGAGCAGAAAAGAAAGCAGAGATAAAACACTGATTGTAGTTATTCACAATATCTCTTTACAAAATTAATTTAGCAAGATGACCATATGTTGGCCATAACACAAATTTCAATAAATTTAAAAGGACTCAAGATGTATAAACCATGTTCACTAATCACAATTGAATTAATTTAGAAACTGACAACAGGAAAATATCTGGAAAATCCCCAAATATTTGAAAATGAAGTAACACGCTTCTAAATAAACAAAGTGTCTAAGTGTCTATAAATGAAAAGGGAAATTAGAGCATATTTTTTTAAATTTATTTTTTATTGGTGTTCAATTTGCCAACATATAGAATAACACCCAGTGCTCATCCCATCAAGTGCCCCCCTCAGTGCCCATCACCCAGTCACCCCCAACCCCCGCCCACCTCCCTTTCTACCACCCCTTGTTCGTTTCCCAGAGTTGGAAGTCTCTCATGTAGAACATATTTTTAACTAAATAATGAAAACATGACAAAAATTTGTAGGATGCAGTTGAAAGAGTTATTAAAGAGAAATATATATCAAATTCTCCATATTAGAAAAGAGAAAGTTCACATCAAAATGGACTTAACTTTTACCTTAAGAAACTAGAAAAAGCACACAATGAGATGAGCACTGGGTATTATACTTTATGTTGGCAAATTGAATTTAAATAAATTTTTTTAAAAAATAAACTAGAAAAAGAACAGTCCAAAGAAAGCAGAAAAAAGAAAATAATCAAGATGAAAATGGAAATCAATAAAATAGCAGAAACACAATAAAGAAAATGAGATCAATAAAATAAGTAAATCTCTAGCCAGACCTATACAGAAAGAAAAGGAAGATATATATATATATATATATATATATATATATATATATATATATATTACCATTATCAGGAATCAGAGATGTGACATCACAATAGATTCTACAGATATTATTATTATTTTTTAAAGATTTTATTTATTTATTTGTGAGAGAGGCAGAGACATAGAGGGAGAAGCAGGCACCCTGCAAGGAGCCCAATGTGGGACTCTATCCCAAATCCTGGGATCATGCCCTGAGCTGAAAGCAGACACTCAACTGCTGAGCCACCCAGGCATCCCAATTCTACAGATATAAAAGAGAGTTTTAAAATATCACAAATTAGACCAATAAATTTAAAAATTTATATTAAATGGACAAATGCTTTGAAAGATACAAATTACCAAATTCATCAAGAAAAAAGAAACAAAAAGTAAATAGCCTTATATTTATTGAAGAAATTTAATTTGTAGCTCAAAACATTCCCTATTAAGAAAAGTCCTGTATTGTTTCACAGAGAAATTCCACCCATTATTTAAGGAAGAAATAATAGCAATTCTACATAAATGTCTTCAGATCCTTAAAAAGGAGAGCATATTTACCAAATTATGCATTGAGGTCAGTATTTCTATAACAGCAAACTTAGATAAAGACATTAACAGGAAAGAAAACTGCAAACTAGTATCACCAATGCACATCGATTTAAAAATTAACAAATTTTAATTAATCGAATTAAACGGTATATAAAAATGATAATAGATCATGACTGAGCAAGGTTGGTTTAACAGTTAAAAATCAATCAACAAAATAAATTAATTAATTAATTCATTAATAAAAATCAATCAACATTGTCCATACATCGTTCTTCCCAACTTAACCTAAGGATTCAATGAAATCCCAATAAAAATTCCAGCAAGTTATTTTCTGCATATGAACAAACGGAGTCTAAAGTTTATATAAAGAGGAAAAAGACCCAGAATAGCCAACACAATTCTGAAAGAGAACAAAGTTGGGCATACTGAGACTACCTACTTCAAGACTTACTGTAAGGTAACAGAATAGAATCTAGAAATAGATTCACATCAATATAGTCAACTGGTTGGGACACCTGGGTGGCTCAGCAGTTTGGTGCCTTCCTTCGGCCCAGGGCATGATCCTAGAGATCCAGGATCTAGTCCCACATCAGACTCCCTGCATGGAGCCTGCTTCTCTCTCTCTGCCTCTCTCTCTGCTTGTGCCTCTGCCTCTGTCTCTGTATCTCTCAAGATACATAAATATAAATAAATATATAAAAATATATATATATATATATATATTCAACTGGTTTTTGACAAAATTGCACAAGTAGTACAAAGGAGCAAAAATAGTCATTTCAACAAATGGTGGTGCTGGAACAATTGGATACTCATATGCAAAAAAACAAAAAAATCTAGGTACAGACCTTAAACCCTTCACAAAAATTACCTCAAAATGGATCATAGACCCAAATGTAAAACATAAAAAATGTTTTTTCCTAAAAGAAAACATAGGCGAAAACCTAGATGATCTTGGGTATGGCAATGACTTTTTATTTTTTAAAAAAACTGTTTTAAAGATTTATCTATTTATCTTAGAAAGAGAGTGGACAGGGAAGGGCAGAGGGAGGGGGAAAGAAAGAATCTCCATCAGCCGCTCTGCTGATTGAGGAGCCTGACATGGGGCTCCCCATTCCATGAACCTGAGATCATGATCTGAGCTAAAATCAAGAGTCAGATGTTTAACCAACTGAGCCACCCAGGTGCCTCAGCAATGACTTTTTAGATACGACATGAAAGGCAAGTTCCAGGAAGGGAATAATTGACATCAAAAAGGTCACTGGTTTCCAAGGGTTGGGGAGAGGGAGGGATGAATAGGTTGGACGCAGAGGATACTTAGGGCATAGAAGCTATTCTGTATGATAGTACACTGCTGAATACATGTCATGATGCATTTGTCCAAACCCATGGATTATACAAAGAGGTTACTTGCTTACCTTCATAAAGCTGCTAAAACCATTAACAGGAACAGATAAGGTACCATTCTGAGGACTTGCTGGAGGCTAAGTGTGATGGAGACGAGTCTGAAGGTGAGGTAAGTGTAGAGGCCTCAGTCCTAAGAGGGGACTCAGCACTTCCATGGTCTTTTCCTCCAGAATCCTACCAGGTTCTCATGGTCCAGCTATAAGAACAATCCCTCTTGGCACTAGTCAGGGGAAGGAAAGAGTAACCACTGTGGAACATAGCTAGAGCCTTCTTCATCCTAAAGGCCTATTGGTCAGGGGAAATCATGCTGGAACAGCAGAGCACAATTCTGAAAATGTATCTAGTTGGGGGAAGGGAATTCCTCTATACTCCAGCCTCTCCTACGGCAGAAAAGATCAGTCTTATCATCTCAGGAGAAAAAAAGTCAACAGGAGACATGGCTTCAAAGAAATATATTAGGAATAGAAATTGATATATCAAAAGAAGCATCTATCTTTTTAAAAAATATTAACTGGGGATCCCCGGGTGGCGCAGCGGTTTGGCGCCTGCCTTTGGCCCAGGGCGCGATCCTGGAGACCCGGGATCGAATCCCATGTCGAGCTCCCGGTGCATGGAGCCTGCTTCTCCCTCTGCCTGTGTCTCTGCCTCTCTCTCTGTGACTATCATAAATAAATAAATTTAAAAAAAAATAAAAATAAAAATATTAACTGAAATGGAAGTTCTGATGCAATTATATTTTCATGCAGCTGGTCAAGATTTAGCACCAAGCCTTCATACAAAATCAGGAAGAGAACTGAGAACTCTCAGTTAAATAGAAATGCAGAATATTAAGACTATTTTACTTTTTTCCCTTCATTAGTTCAAAGTAGCCCTGGTACAACCCCAGAGAGAGAATGGAGACAATATATTAAAGAGAAATAGACAACTTTTTATGACACAAAAGATAAAACGAAGACTCGCTTGATAGGAGAAAACAGAAAGACAAAAAGGTAATTACAATCAGATAGTAGGGTCCCACACAACTGAATAATGGAGCAAAAAAGGGAATAATAAATGAAAAAAAGTCCAGCTTCGAATTCTATGACAGGAAGTATCCAAACACTGCATCTCTCTAGAATTCAAAGAGGTGATACTCGTGGCAAGAACACAGCAATGTAAGAATTTTCTTTGCTCAACAGGAAGAGAGCTACTGTAGATAGAAGTAAAGGACTTGATCTTCTGGAAAAATACAGTTTTAATTTGGCTAAAGTTCACATGTGATAAATTCCTAAAGTGTCTTGTAGGCAATTTTGCTTTCCACAAGATGGATGTTTTGAGTTACAAAAGGCACTCCAGACTTAATTCAGATCAACCATGAGAAATCGTTTCATATCCTGGAAGAGATAGAAACCTGGAACAAATAAGATGTTAACTTAGAAGTGGGGGTGGGGGGCACTGAGCATGTAGTAAGTCCTAATTTAGGAAAGCACATTTCACAAAGTTAGAGGCAGATATCATGATCTGATTCAAGAAGAAAAAGTTTTTGCTAACAAATAAAACTATGACTATTAGCTGCAAATGCCCTTTGTGAGAAAAAAAAAAAGAGAGAGATTTAAAGAGGACAGCAAAATAAACTGTAGTGTCTGTAAAGCTATGCAAAGATAGAGGAATTCACCTCAATAAGACCCCTGAGAACAATGTAAGAAAGCTAGCACCAATAATAAGCTACAACTTGTGAAAGATATTTGCTTGGTACGAGAAGAATAAGAAACCACAGATCTATTACTTAAAAGCAGTGATATTAGTTATTACAACTAGAATATAATAGCTCATATATCTTCTGTATCTTCTCTGCATAAACCACACTGCTGAGTTGCCATCCGTGGGCTAGGCATCAGACCAGGTACTTTTAGCAGATTATCTCATTTAAATCTAAACCCAACACCATTATGGGTATGTATTATCATCCCCTTTCTCACAAACGGGGAAATTGAAATTTAAAGAGGTTATGTAACTTGTGTCTAAACACGTAGTTAGTAATTGGCAGAGCCAGGATTTGAACTCAAGTAGCTTAACTCCAGAACTCGTGCTTTTAATCACTGTACTCAATTATCTGTTGCATCAAAAAAGATTATTCTTCGGAATGGAAATGACAGAACAAGCATGAGTATGAAAGTATTAAAGTCCATGAATACCTGAGAGGCATCTAGACACTCTAAATTGAGGTTTAGCCTTCTAGCCAAGATTAATTACCCTTCGGGGAACTGAGATTGCATTTCAATGAGCTCGCTATAGTTCTTGCAATAAGCTATGAAGAATAGTGAAACAGATACCTGGTATCTAAAGATTGGGGTCAGATAAATGATCTTACAAGTTTCCAGAATAATGGGAAATTTGATGTTGCTGTTTATGTTATGACCACCCTAGAAAAAATTGTAGATGGTCTATCGAAAGAGGTTAAGAAAATAATTAGTTGGTTAGTAAAGATTAGCCTGTACTCATTAAGAATGAATCATGACTGATGAAAATGTTTGTATTTTAAAATTTAAAATATATTTTAAAACCAAATACTAGACTAAAATACTAGTGCTTAAAAAAATCCTTTTTGATCAGAGGAAAGCGATAGATAGCATTTATGGAATACAGGAAAGATAAATGAACTAAATCATATACTGCATCAGATTTTTAAGTGGTTGTGAAAGTTTATGAAAAAAGCTTACTAGTAGCACTGTGTCAATTAGAAGAAAAATTTTAAAATAATTCAATGCAGAGATTTCTTCTCAAGCTTTTTTGAATCAATGTTTTTGTCAACAAAAACAAAGACAAAAGTTATTTAACATATCTAGGAATGGTCTGAAGGGGGAAGAGACAGCAAGTGCATAGACCTCCAGGAAGTATTTCCATAGTATCTCAACAGAATAATATGATAGACTGAATGCAACCAGATATAATTTAATCAAGATAACTTCTTAAATTATGCACATTATTAATCAAAGACTTGCCCTGTTGCAGGGTAAAGGAGACATGATATCCCAAAAGCAAGTGCAAAAACATCTTGGGACTTTGAATTGACATGTCAACATGAGTCAGCAGTCTGAACTGGGCATTGCACAAGGAGTAATTGCATTCACTCTCAGGCTCCCACAGGTTAAAAGTGTCCAGAAGAAAGAAATCTGGACAATCTGGGCTTAGGAAAAAGCATGTGGATAAACTATTAAGAGAAAAAAACACTGAGTTTGCGTCACCTGCAAAGTATGTACTCATCAGTTACAATGCCCTTGGGTGTAAGCCATAGCAACTCCAACTGAGATTGACGTAAAAAATAAGAAATTGCATTTCTCACATAACAAGAAGTCTAGAATTAAAACAGCTGTCACATGGTAATGCCAGATCAAGGCATCAAACTCAGAGAATATCTCTTCCTATGGCTCACAACTGAGAAAAAGAGAGAATGAAAGCTTTTCCCAGAGGATTCCGTTTGTGACTGCATTGGTCAGAATTGTGTCTCATGACCATTCGTTGACACATCATTTGCAAAGGGGTAGGCCTATCTAATGGCCTACTCTATCCAGGACACCCCAGAACTAAGAGAGGTTACGTTCCTCTAAGACATAATGACAGATGAGGGAAGGAGTAGATACTCAAGCAAAATCAAGAGTCCTAGTAGAAATAAAGAGGACATCAACCACCAATTAGGTCCACTACACAATGTCCTAGGGAAAACTCGATGGTAGTTTCCAGTTATTTAGGAGTTTCCATATGGAAATATATCCTATGGATTGAAAGAAAGGCATCTGGATTAATATTTGGGAGTTAAAGGTAGAGATACAGCAAGCCAGAAACGAAATGAATGAGTTCCACACTCTACACGGGTCCTCTAGAGAAAATGAACTAGACTAGATTACTTCCATAAAGTCCTTGATCCAAACCCCAGCCCACAATCCTGCAGGTTTTGTCCTGCACAAAAGCACAGGCCAAGTGTGTAAGAACTGAAGTCTGGACCATCTCAATCTGCAAAATAATGCGGAGTTATCTGAATGAGGCACTTAGATCAGACAAAGATGCCATATCTGCCAAGCTATTCCTCCACGATGCTAACATCTACTGGGAGGAGCACCTTTCTAGAATCTGCACAAAGATGCCATGTGTACTAGTTAACATGACAGTGATTCCAAAGCCAGGTTTCTCTGATTGAACTTATTAACTTACTAAAAGAAGTAGGAAAGAATAGAATTGCAGCTTCAAACTAAGAACAACTATTTTGACACTTTACAGTTTGCAAAGCACTTTTCCATCTTTAAAACAGGTATTATAGGGGCACCTGGGTGGCTCAGTTGAGGAAGGGCCGACTCCTGATTTGGGCACAGGTCATGATCAGAGTCCTGGGATTGAGCCCTGTGTGGGGCTCTATGCTCAGCAGGGAGTCTGCTTCAAGATTCTCTCTCTCCCTCTGCCCCACCCAAAATTAATAAATAAATCTTTTCAAAAATTGGTACTATAATTATTCTTATTTTATAGATGAGAATGCTGAGGAACAAGTTAAAATTTCACCAATTAGTAAATAGTGGATTGGGGTCTTCCAAAGCACGTCTTCCTGATTCCAAATAATTGCTATAAAAATAGAAATGCATCTTCTCCCTCCTTCCTCCTTTTCTTTCACTTCCTTTTTCTTCTTCTGCTGGGTTTGCAAGTCTTTCTCCAGGAGAGATAATAAAATGTTTTTATAATAATAAAACATTTCTTAAATTCAAAAAGCTCTTTAAGAACAAAATTCTGCCCTTCTATATTATATTGCTCACTGAGGATTTTTTTTATGATAATGTCAAGTTTAATCTGCCAAATATACAAGCTGGACTTGTGGAGTATATTTTCCCTGGGTGCTGCACAGTAAACAGAGGTTTCTTGAAATGATCAATGGGTAGGGTTAAGAATGGGCCCAAGCTCTGGCCAGAAGGGTGGGGATGGTGTAGGGAAGAGCAGAAGAAATTGGCTGGAGACAAGCCATGACCCTCAGGGACCCAGGAAGGTATTCAAATATCACAATAATGGTCTTTCCCATCATTTAATTTGCATCTGTGTTCCAGTTATGGCTCTGCTTCAAGGAAAATAATAGATTAGATATCAACTCTAGTTTGATATGGATTGAATGGATTTGATATCAGCTCCATTTTTACTCTTAGACAGTCACTTCCATGATAACCCAATATTGAAATAAATTGTATAAAGAATAAGTTTTTATATTAAATTAAAATTTTTGTCAAAGATTCAGTATATCTTACATTTATTACTAATGTATCTGCTGTCACAGAAATAAATCTCTTCAATTTCCTTTTCTTTATGAAAATATTACAATATATCCAAGTAAATCTCACTGCCACTTTACTAAGAATAAAGTTTGAAGGGCAGAGAAATAGTCTTTTTATATGTCAAAGTCCATAGGTCAGGTTTATATTAATAAAGGAAAGGGAAAATAATGAAAAGTGCAGAATGGCAGTAAAAGCTGGGAACTACTGGATATACCTCCAGAGGGAACAGGAGTGTAATGGAGACTTTTCACTGCATTGCTTTTTCTCTTTAAAAATTTATCTAAATCATGAGATGTGGTGAGCAATGGGTATTACTGTTGAATTATTGAACACTATACCTGAAACTAATGATGTACTGTATGTTGGCTAATTGAATTTAAAATAAAAAACTTTTTAAGTAAAAAATAAAACTAATCTAAATCATTAAAAAATGCATTTTCTTGAAGATAAATAAATGAACAAATACATTTTGTTAAAATTTAAACCAAATAATAGTAAGCTGAATAAAAAGTAAGAAAAAAAGAGGAGGGAGGAAGGGGAAGAGGAAAGAAAAATTGTGTTGATATACATTTTGCTTAAGTATTGAGTGATCTTCACAAAGTTACCTAGGAACATTGAAAAGCTATCATGAGTTTCTTGAGAATTCTTAGAACATATTTACAGATGAACCAAGCTTTTATGGATTTAAGACAAAAGCAGAGACAGAAAGTCAAATTTGGAGAAAAGAAGAGAAATAAAGTCGGGATTTGTAAGGATTAGTACCTTAGGCAGAAGACTCCACATTTTTTGTACTTTTGAGAGATGAGAAAAGAAAATGAAAGAATCATTGGCTGAATGTAAACCGACTGATATACTTTAAAGAGGGTAAAACCCTCACTCTGCAAATTCAAAGATGTATAATTGACTCACTGGGACTAGTGGAAAGTTCCCTAGACCAAAATGAAACATGACTCTAGACTGAGTGTAGATTGTATCGCCACAGAGTGACTCCATCTAAAAATGGGACACAGATTCATAGCTTATGTGATTGTTATGAGAATATACTCTGAAGTGCTGTATCAACATCCGTCGTCTGCTCCCCTACAAAATCAAGACACCTCAACAGGAATTCATAGAAGATTATCAGTCATTTGCGGTCGAGCAGTTACAGTAAAAGTGGTTTCAAAGGGAATTTCTGTAAAATCTCTTCTATATAAAATTAGACCTGAGCTTCAAGTAAGAATTCAACATTATAATATTTTAGTACAAAAGCTATTCAGATGGTTAATCCAAGTATGCCTCTTTGTCACTTTCAATGTTTTACATTTTTTTCACCGTAATTTGAGATTCTGAGATATCCTCTTTATTATTATTTTTCCATCTGGAAATTCTATTTTCTTCCCTTTCCCTATTTCTTGGATTCATTTGTATATTACATTTAACATATATGAGATACTTAATGGAGCAGAATAGTAATTTCATTTTCCATCTTAGATGTGGTAACATATTATCATATAATTGGAATCAGCTTTAATATTGAGGATCCCAATTCTGTAAACAACTCTGCTAATAATTCTGCAAGCTAAAAAGTATGTAATATTTTATTAAAAATGAGGAAATCCTATGAACAATAACCTATTTCATGCCCGTTGGAGGCCACATGACATGTATAAGATATACCTCCAGAAGCAGTTCCATTTCATTTATAAAGACCTACAAAGATTAGTTTTATTTCTTGAGATGTAAGGTCCCAAAAATACAGAGGTTAGTAAGATACACTCCTGTCTTTTGTGGAATTTTCAGTCCAGTGGAGGAGACAGATCTGTCATATCTAAGGTCAATACAGAGAGCATTAGCAGTCTCTGTACACATACTTGGTCAGATAAAACGAGTCAAGGCAAGAAGGGATCCCAATTCAATGGGCCTTCCTCAGTGGCTATTCCAGACTCCTTAGACACCTCTGTTCCCAAGGCCCTTGCATTACACTTGGGCCCCCAAATGAGACATACCTTAGCAGATCACAAGCATTTTATCATATGGATCCTGAAACCATGCTCTTGACCTCCCCCTGCAGACTACTGTCCGTTGTTCCTTATTTTTGTCTTCTGTTGGCCCTTCTCTCTAGTTTGATGTATTGATTTATCACTACCTGTTTCCAAACCATCTCTGGTTGCTGATATTTTCTCTCTACCTCAGACTGAGGATTCTCCAGGTTTTGGAGGAGCATACCAATGCCACCCAGGACCAAGTCTAACCTTCTCCTTTCTGTACTATACATGCATCTAAACTATTTTTGCAGCTGTGTGTGGTCAACTCTTTGAGTTCTAGTCAATGGAACATGAATGGGAATCATGTGCCCCAGGTTCAGACATGATCTGTTAAAAACATCTCCTGCACAATCCTCCCTGCTCTTTCATCTTCTGTGGATTGGTGCCAAATAAAAAGGGGGAAATGGTAGGCAAACTGGGAAGATGTAGAATGAATTGGTTTTGAATCTAATAAACTTCTCCTTATCAGACAAAAGAACAATTTATTATTTACATTATGGCAACAAATGTCAACAGGTAGAGGAAATGTTTGCTGCAAGGAGTAGGCAAAATTTGCACTTATATCATGCACTCGCCTTCAGGGTAAAGCCAAATTTTGCACCCTTATTTAAAATTGTTACTGAATAGTCAGAATAATTAAGGGATTTAAATGCCGTTTTTCTCATTTCCTTTCTTGGTTCTATGAGGAATGGAAAAATACAAAATACAAATTTAACTGCCTTTAGAATTTTCATCACCTTGTAATTTAGTTTAACTTTTTTGTGGCCACAAGGCAGTCTTTGTAATAAAACTAAAATGATATGAAGGGGAGCAGTTTCTGGTAATTGATAATTTTTGTCAGGAATGTTTAGGTTGTATTTCTAATTCTACTGCGGTCTAATTACATTACATTATGTTTGGCAAGTTATGGTTTCTTTGTCAGGCAGTTCTGTGGGTGACGTATTAATATTCTTCTAAAATACTTTTTTTTACTATGACAGGGGAACTTCTCTGGTCACTTACAAGATCCCAAATACAAGATTCATGTACCCTTTTCTTTGATATTTGTAGCTGCTGTCTTTCACTCCTTCTGATTCTTCCAGCAACTCTTTGTCCCAGATTTTTTTCCTCCTATGAATGAGTGATAATACTACCCATCTGGCAGTCATTTGCAGTGGATTGAAGAAGTTTGGGAAAATTCTCTGGCAGAGTGACACTTACATTTGTGTCATCTATGACAGAAATGTAATTACTATGTTAACATAAATATATCCCTTCTGAAATGTCAAAATGTTTTCAGGCTTCACCAGTTATTTTAGATATTAGAAATGATAGTGGCTCTTTTCTCACTTGATGTTAGCCAAAAGGCCGAGAAAGCAATTGTGGTATTTCCTCTCTCAAGGGACCTATTATTTTCCAGCTTTCATAAGAGATAGAAAGGGTCCATATTAGCATTTAAATATTTCAAATAATACATGTAGAGGAAAGCACTTCATAAGTTTTTAGCATAATTCTAAAGTAATTAACAAAAAATAAACTCACAACAGAACAGTAGCAGACCCTGCCTTTGTCAAGAGTGATGCCCAGCTTCCTTTTCTTAACTATTAATTAGGCTGCCAAGACCACAACTTCTACTGACTTGTTAATTAGTTGAAGGTTAAATATTTAATTTTAATGATTTACTGGGGGTTTTTTTGCAATTACATTTTACTTTATCATTACATAATACTGCACAATTTCCTTTGAAAAGATCTATAAAAGTAATTAAAGACAAAATACTCAGAGTACATGTTTTTCATAACTGGACTAAGTGATGGGCAAGATCATAAGTAGAGGAAATTGATGAATTGAAGAAGCGAAACAGATGGTAGAGCTGTATACACATGCCAACACACTCTAGCCTGCAGTCTGTTCCAGATTCTGCTAAAGCCAAAAACATAGTGAAAGTGATACCAGGAGCTTAATCCAACAGAAAAGGCCCATAGTCCCCTTGGGTCCTTAAAAGCAAGCTTCCTGGCTCCAAAACAAGTAGCCCTGTGCAAAGCAGTTTTCCACAGAAATGCTATGTTTTCTGACCTTCTGGAAGTTTGTATGTTAAACCATATGGTCTTTTTCAAGGGGAGAGGAGTCCTTTCTAAATAACTGTCAAGGCAATACATGATGCAGATGAATGGATATGCAGAGACAAAATGTTTCTCTCTTTTCTTATACGTGGCTATCATTTTTTGTTTTTATTAATTTTCCTTTTTATTAATATTTCCTATGTTTTTTACTAATGTGGTGGACACCCTACTGATCTCTCACAGCTACATAGATGATTGAAATGATAGTTCTGCTCAGAGATTTATCAGTACTTCAATTTGCTAAGAAAAACTTTGAAAGAACATAAGAGGACATTAAGAACACTGGTAAAATGAATTGAAATAATTAAGTAAATCAAGGTAATTTTCTCTTGGCTTCAAAGTATCTTTTCAGTTGCCGAGTTGGTGGCAAATTCATAATTGGATAAGGGTATCCTCAGCTTTTAACCAAGGTCATTTTCAATTACTGTTTCAATTAGTGCCTTGTGAGTAAACATCACTTAAGCCATCAACAAAATATGGAACAAAAGTCAAATCATAGTGCATTTTAAGTATTTAAATTTTTACTGAACATTAAGAGTGAACTGCTGGATATTCAATTTCTTTCTAAAGATTGGGATTGGTAAAATAAGTCATACTATTTCATTCTATGGAATATTAGGCAGCTAAGGGAGTCATTTTATAGGAATATTAAATAAGATAGGAAAACGTGTATGACATAATATTAAGTGGAAGGAACCCAAATCAATTCACTATAAACTGTTTTGATATTTGCCTATCTTCCTGAATTAAGAACAATAGTAGATTCTGATAATGATTTTGGGTAACTATCATCTCTTAAAATGGATCTTAGGAGGGCAAGGAGCAACAAAATGTGGGCAATGGATTAAGGGGGGAAACAATCTCCTTTTTACGGACAAGTTTTTGAGGGTAGCTAAAGCACAAGTTACATATAAAAGCCCTCACTGAAGAGGAGGGTTACTATTGTAGGGCTATGAGCCATAACTAGTTTGATTAAACAGTACTATAGTCAACTAAGACTTCATGATTTCATGGAACAAGTAATCAATAATTTGGGGATCCAGCAGCAGAAATTATGACAATCCCACAAGGATAATTGATCCAATGCCTGTCACTGACCTTTGCAGTGTGGAGGATAACCAGTTCCTGAAGATACATCCCTACATTGGAACCTCACCCTAACTTCAAGTATGGATGATAAATGGGTTTTCTATCTTTTTACCTGTCTTTTTATAACACCTAAATAAATCATTCTTTTTTTTCTTTGCTGCCTTCCTGGTAGAAAGTATAATTCATGAATTGGCCAAAATAAACAAGTAGTATTGGGAGGTAAATTAGTCCTTAAAATTCTCAGTATAATACAGAAGATTCTTTGCAACCCATACAAACTACTCTAATAAAACTTATAAATTATATATTAAATATGCTTGTTCAAAAATAAATAGGGGTCATTAAGATATATATATATATAAGAAAGAACGTAGACATTAGTGCCAAATAAGGACAACACTAAGCTTTAAATTAGTCATCTCTGGTTACCTTGTCTAGCCAAATCCCAGATAGTATTTTCTTACCCTTCAAAAAATTGGATGTAACAGGGATGAGAATCTCATCTAAGGGATTCATTACCCTATCATGGAGCCATAATAAGGAGAGTTACATGGATAGGTTTTTGTTTGGTAGTGTAGGATCCAAGGGAACAATAATATCTCCCATAAGTCCACTCATCTTTTGATTAGAATATCTTCTTACTGATACACCAAAAGTCATCCATAATTTATACCTCACTGGTAATATCTATACTTTGTTCAGATATTCAGAATAATACCCAGCATAAACATTTGCAAAATGGGGTCTTTACTGGGGAGAGATTGAAGTGAGAAGAAAATGAGAAAGAAGATGGAGGGACATGAGACTTTTCTGAGAAGGGCAAATAGAGTGTAGATACCTCCTCCAAGGATCTTGAATCCCTGAAGGCAACGTGAAGACTGAGAATCAGAGGAGTAGAAGAAAAGTATAGAATGAGAAGCAGAAAGGAAACAAAACCCATTTTACTTTTTAATTTTTTCCCAGAGCCCAAGGCCAGTTTCCACTGAAAATAAATTTTAATCTTTGGAAACCTATTAATACCAGGTGTCAAGTAACCACATTTATTAGAGGTCTGATCACCCTAAGCACTCCGAACAAGCAGGCCTATGCTTTATTCATCTTCTTTAGCCCTAGCATGCAGTAGTAAGATAAGTCAAAGGTAAACACAATTGAATAAGATGCTAGCTTCTTTCATGAAACTTAATGCCAAAAAAAGAATCAATGAAACAAAGCAGCTAAAATGTACAACAGACATATGTTCTGGGTGCAGAGGAAATAGAAAAAGGAGTAGTGAAAGTAGTCAGTGTGCTTGGGGGAAGTAAAATCAAGAGAGGCTTTACAGAGCAGGTGATGTTCGTGTTGATGTTTGATATTCATATGAGGAAGAGAAAGAGCAAAGGGTATTCCAGACAAAAGGAGAAGCAGTAAGCTAAGGTCATGAATCTTACTGAAGTCCAATTGTACCTCCGGCGCTATTTTATTAAAATTCAACTCGTAACTAACATAGTAGTTTGTGAAATTTGTGAAACTATCTCACTCCACATATAATTATTAGACATCTAAAAAAATTATTAGACATCTATTAGCATATCCATAGTGCTTTTTCAGCTCTATATTTGTAAAGTATTTATCTACCAAAATAGGGCTTTCCTCAACAATTCACAAATACAATGAATATTTCTGAGCGCAAGACATGCTGTTTTTTTTTTTTTTTTAAGAGAGGAAAAACTAGAAACAAAATTCCCTTCTCCCAGACTAGAAAATAAGTCTGTGACATCTTGTGGTTCTCAGTGCAAGTCATGTTCCAACTTAGAAAGTTTCTTTACTTTAAATTATAGGTGAGCTCAGTAATAGGTTTACTTTCAGATTCACATTTGTGAACCTTAGTTGAAGGCTGTTATTTCCTGGCTATGAATTGAACTTTATCAACAGTAGTTGTATAACCATGCCAAACAATTTGGCAGGTACTCTACAACACTGATACTTCGAGAAATAGGAGAGCCGTCCTTTTAGCAGAATGAGTCAAATGACTTAACACTAACAGTAACAAACACATTTGGAAAGTATGGAAGCATATATTTGGGATTTTATTCACCTATAGTATGTGAGTACAGACCAAAAAAAGAAAAAAGTCCAGAACAGTCAGTAAAATGACTTCCTTCAAGGAGTGACATATGAAGATAGAGCAGCTGTATGTTGGACTTTCTGAAATAGCTTCTTGTAAAGCAGAAATCTCTTATTCAGTATGCACATATGATAGTGAAGGCAGCTGTTGTGTTGAGTTCTGTGATTCCGTGCCAAACCTAGATGTTGGAGTGATAAGGGTGCTTAGAAAGTTAAATGCTTGCTTTTTTTGAGTACTTGCCCACACATGTTTCTAGTCTCTGCTTTGGGAAATCAGATATGCACTTTTGGTGAAAGGAATGGGTGAAAAGTGAGTAAATGAACCTGGGTCTTTAACTTTCAGACTCATGCCAGCAACTTGATACAGCTAGAGACTGCTAAGTACTGAAATCTTAATTATTTTCTGCAATTCCTACATGAAGATATGATTTTCTTTAATTTTTAATACAGAAATCACCAAAGCCACCCAGTTCAACCACTCATTTAACACCTTGGGAAACTGAAGCCCAAAGACGTAAGGGACAGGTTCACACAGCCAGGACCAGACACAGTTTTCCTGGACTCCTAGGATGCCAAATGTGCCCAGGACAACTGGAGGTCATCTAGCTCAGGTGTTTACCACCAATGGTATTTCTCCATTGAGACCCACCAATGGTATTTCTCCCTTGAGACCCTATGTTTAAAATCACACCTTGACTCCAAAATCTTGCATGTATTATATAATAATTAATAATTCATTGTCCTTTATTCACTCTTTTAACAAATATTTGTCGGGTACTTCTTGTAAGTCATGAGTCTAATTGTAAATGAAAACAATGCGATCCCTGTCTTCATGGAGCTTAAAACACTCTAAAAATTATGTAATGTAATTTCAATATATATTACCATACAATTTCAACTTATCGTAAGTGCAATGATGAAATAGAACAGTGTTCAGTGAAAAGAAATAGTGAGGAACTAATTAGTAATTTATTGTAGACTTGATGGTCAGAAGAGGAGGCTTCCTCGAGAAAGGAACATTTGAACTCAAATTGCAAAGATGAATAGATGTTGGTCACATGGAGATGGATTTGGCATGGGAGTAGGAATTCCTGGTAGAGGAAACCGCAGAGAAGTCTGGACATGTTGGACACATTAAAGGGGGCCTGATGCCCATGGAGAAGGAAAGTCAGGGGTGAACGATAGGAATGAACTTGGAAAAGCAGTCAGGGACCGGATCACATAAGGCCTAAAAGGTTATGCTAAAGAGTTTGAATTTTATTCCAAGGAAAATGGGAAGCTTTTGAAGCCTTTGCCAGGAGGGATGTGAATATGAACCAATTTGCATTGTTAAAATGATTGGCATTTCTGATCAGCATTTGATAATTCTAGAGTTAACATACAGAATAGATATGTGGTGGCTAAAATCACAGAAACTTTAATTTATACTGGCGTGCTACAGGATATTGTACAACTTCTACAAATATGGAAGCCCAGTAACCACAGCAAGCACAACGTCAAAAGTGCAGCCAGACAGATGCTGTGTTTTCACAGAGGAAGCTCCAAAACCCACCATTCCGCCTGTTTGTTCTTTAGGATTCACCCTTACATGCCTGACACTCGGTTACTTCTCTCCTCTTGATCTCTGCATTGTGTCCTGCTCAAGGGACTAAACTTTCCATTTCTTGTCTGACTTTCAATCTCATCTCTCTCATCTTCTGATATTTTTATTACCCTTGTGACTTTGACAGTCCTTAGTTTATACTAGAGCTAATTTTTTTTTTATGTTTGTTGAGGGAACAAATGAATGGATATTATAAATAGCAGCTTGGATTTACTATCAGCAGAGAATACTAATCATTGTACTTATTACTAGTGATGAACCAATAAAAATAAGAACTATATTATTTTTGTTTTGCTGTCTCTGACTAACTAGATGCTTTGAGCAGTGTTTTGAGTTTTGTCTTTCTTTTTACCCAATCGTCTCCTCATTCAATTGAAATTACTGATACTCAATAGCTGGTTGCATAAAACTTAAAAATCAAACAAGAGACACTGTAATATGTCTATATATTGGATATCTTTTTAAAGGGTGCTTTTAGGGTTTGATTTTCTCCTTTGAGACTTTGATTTGACTTATGACCTCCCTGACTCTTTGTCCAACTTTTTTTTTTTCCTGGAATGAAAGAGCTGTCAAGTAGTCATGCCATTAGAAGTGTCATGCAATCTAGCCAAAATAGTCTCCTGCTGTCTCAGAGTGCTTAAAATTGATTAATATTCTCTTTTCTGTTCTCCTGAGGTCATTTATAATGTTATGTATTTGTCATCTCTCTGCTGGGGTTCATTTGACCTTGAGATAACATACATTACTGGAAGAGAACACAACTGACACATCTAAAGCAGGTATGCTTTATTTAAAACAATTTGTTTAAAGCAAGACATTGTAGGGTCCTGTATTTATTTTCTTAAATGATGTCTACGGCAAATTGACAATATCAAATTAAAACCTAGTATTTTCCTAAAGAACTGATGTCTGTCTATGCTCTGAGCAGATAAAACTTGAGAAAACTGTGAATAAGTACAATTTATTATTTGTCGCATTTCTGTGGCTCTCTCAGCATTACCTATTGCTTGCCTTCCCATAGGAAAACCTATAGGGCATCCTTTGTCTTGATCCTTAGGGACTGTACTTTCTGGTATCTGTCACCCCTAGAAATGGTTTGGATCAACAAATTCTCTAAGGTTTTATTGATAATTGACTCAAAGCATAATAGTCTAGGAATATTGATGTTACAAAGGTACTTGAAAGACTTCTAAGTCCTCAAGAAAGACCTGAAGGAATATCTCTTAAATTGTTGGACTGGAGCTTCTCTGGGTCTGAGTAAGCTTTCTTCCTCGTGCCTCTCAAATCTAATCAGCCAAGGCTACCCTGCCGTGTCAGGCCTGGGGAAAAGAATCAAAGCAGATTGTCTCTTTCTTGTAACACTATCATTATTAATGTGGGGAAAGTATGAGATCTGGAATTAGATTCATTGCCAAGTTCTGAACAGTTGGCTTCATCTTCAAAGGGAGTGTCTATGTTGGGGGGTGGGCTTTATTTAATATCATTATTTAATTATAGTTGTGCCATGTATGGTCTACATAATCTCTTTCAGGTTATTGTTTCTTTGTGAGATTTATTTTTCTCATATCTAAAATAGGAATAATAATCTCATCTTCAACTTAACTTGAGTTAATTTAAATAAATATGTACAGCAACTTGTATAGTGCCTGACAATAGAAGGTAGTCAATAAATATTTGATGTCTGCTGAGCAAAAGGTGACTTCATTTATGTACCCTGTCTCTTTGAAGCTAGCATGAACAAAACTTTATTTTTATAAATAAAATAAATAAGTTTATAATTTAATTACAGACTGAGAACAAACACATTTGGTAGACATGTGTGGCATTGTGAATTGATTTCTTATTTTCTTGCTTTAGACAATGCTCACAATATAAAGAAAGAAATTAGCTTCAAAATATTAGAAATATATTACATGTACAAAATATGCCAATTAAAGCTGTAACAGTAACAAATAAATCATCAAGATCCAACCTAATATGGGTATATAAAAATTTTCCATAGGTATACAACATTTTTCTATAGGGATATACACATTCCTACCTTGAAAGTTGCCTTGGACTTTTACAAACCAGATATGGAGTCAGATAAAGAGAAGAGATTATTTTGTGACTAAAGGCTTTAAAGGGAAACACTCTGCTTCCAATCATCCATGACCAAGGCCAGAGATTGCCACATGCATAAAGCAACTGGTCAGATAACCTTCTTGTATGTGTTCTTTTTAATCCACTTCAGGAAAGAGCCATACTATTTCATGCACTCTTTTACAACCTCCTTATCAGTAACCTTCTCTTTTTAGTTCAAACACTTCCAAGTCAAATTTCCTGTCACCTAGAGAAAATGGAAGGTTCTGATGATGAGAAATATCTTGTTTACTGTGTTCAGCATGGCTAGATCTGCTGTGAGTCTAGCAACACATTGGAAACAGAACAGAAAGGTAGAAAGCTGGGGCACAAAAAGGAACCTTGTCTCCCAGCCTGTTGTTTTAAAATATGGCAGAACCAACTCCTTGGGTCCTCTAACCTGGTGGATTTCTCAAACCATATTAGCTACAATGGCCAGCAGACTTCGGGCTTTGCCCCATGAAGAAATAGGAGACATTAGAAGTTTTCACATTTGTCCTTAGTCTGAGTTTGTTATTTTCCCTGTTTTTTGCTGGGTTAGTGGTAAACTGGAGTGAAATAACCTGAAACCTAGTCTAAACCAGCCATTCTCCAAGCTAATTAAGGATTCTAACAAATGTTAAGATGTAAGTGGGCTTTTCAACCTATCTTTTTTTTTATTGAAGTATAATTGACATATAATATCCTATTAGTTTCAAGTGTACATCATATTGATTCAATATGTTTATACATTATGAAATGGTCCCCACAATAAGTCTGGTTACCATCTGTCACTATACGTAGTTATTACAATATTATTGACCCTATTTCCTATGTTGTACATTACATCCCCATGACTTATTTATTTTAGACCTGGAAGTTTGTACTTCTTAATATTCTTTACTATTTAGCCTACCCCCTTAACTAATTCCCCCTTGGTAACCAACAGCATGTTTCCTATATCTAAGAGTCTGTTTCTGTTTTTGTATTGTTTGTTCGCTTGTTTCATTTTTTAGATTCCACATTTAAGTGAAATCATACAGTATTTGTCTTTCTCTGCCTGACTTATTTCACTTAGCATAATACCCTATAGGTCCATCCATGTTGTTGCAAATGTCAAGATTTCATTCTGTTTTATGGCACAATAATATTTCATTGTGTATATATGTGCTACCTCGTCTTTATCTGTTTATCTATTGATGGACACTTTGGTCGCTTCTATATCTTGGTTATTGTAAATAATGTTGCAATAAACATAAGGATGTATATATCTTTTCAAATTGGTATTTGTATTTTCTTCAGATAAATACCTACACATGGAATTACTGGATAGCATGGTAGTTCAATTTTTAATGTTTTGAGGAACGTCTATGCTATATTCCATAATGCCTGCACCAATTTACATCTCTACCAGTAGTGTACAAGAGTTCTTTTTTCTCCACATCCTTGCTATACTTATTTTTTTGTCTTTTTAATAATAGACAATCTGACACGTATGTGGTGATATCTTATTGTGGTTTTTATTTACATTTCTCGTATGGTTAGTGATATTGAGTATCTTCTTGTGCCTGTTGGCCATCTATATATCTTCTTTGGAAAAATGTCTATTCAAGTTCTCTACCCATTTTTAAGCAGTAGATGAAAATTACAAAAGTCAAAAAATGCATTCAAACATTTTTGAACCAGTTGTTATTATCTTTTAAGAGTGTGGGAGAGTGATGGTATTTGGGCCAATATTTATTTCCAACTCTGAATCATGAGGATGGAAATAGACATTTTTGTTTGGGGGTTCATTTCTGTATTCCCAGAAACTGGAGCAATGTTTCTAGCACTTAGTCATTCAATAAGCATTTGTTGGATAACTGACTGTGGAATGAATGAAGAGAAAAGGTAGAGTACATCAGAGAGGAGATACGTGTGAGGGTGTAGAGGATTCTGGTTTTAGAAGCAGTGATAAAACAGGGAGGCCGATGCAAATGATACCTACAGAGTCACATCTCATAAATAAGGACAAAGTATACACATTAGAGTTAAAATAAAGGTGAAGAAACATGTGTTCACATAGAACATAGTAGAAGAGGGGCACCTGGGTGGCACAGTCAGTTAAGCATCCAACTCTTGGTTGTGGCTCAGGTCATGATCTCAGGGTCATGAGGTTGAGCCCCTCAAATCTGCTTGAGATTCTCTCTCCCTCTCCCTCTCATGTCCTCTCTCTCCACTCTAAAATAATTAAATAAATATTTTTAAAAATGTTTTTAAAGAACATAGTAGAAGAGACTCATGGAAAAAAAGGACTGAATTATACACGAATGTGAAAATAGAGAGAAATCATTGAAACACTCCTTGCTTTGCAGAAAAAAGTTGTTATAACTGAGAAGATATACTGGTAGTTAGATGTTAAACTGGAGACTTATGATAGGCACAAGAGAGGAGAGAAGGGAAGGAAAGTATAAGAGCTTAATAGGTCACAATATCCCACGAGTCATGCTCAAGTTTCATCGTTTCTAGGGACTGCAAATTGAAATGCTTACAGGAGACAGGTACTGAGTGATGGGGGCCCAGTTGAAAAATAGAAAGCATGTGTTCCTAAAAGCTGCAGTCATTATAGCTCCTTTGTTTGCCATTCAGAAATAGAGACTCAAACAGAAGCCAATAGTCTGCACTTGTATATAAAGTCTTCTAATTTGTAAATGTTAGGAACAGAGTCAATATTTATAAAAAAATAGTTTAGGCACATAGCAACACAGATTTATAAAATATAAGATTGAGGAAAAAAAGAAAAGGAATGAGATTTATGGCATAGAATCATTGATACAAATTAGAAACACATTTGCATAGAAAAACACAAAATTTTCTAAAAGATTCCATGTCTATTAAATGACATAAACACATTAGAGTCTTGCCTTGGGTATGGGAGACAGAGCTGACTATAAGAAATGAGAGGGAAAGTGAATTAATAAAAATCAAGAGGAGTCCTACATGGACATATGATAATAATACTATAGACTAGGAATATTATCATCCAACTTTCTGTATATAAGATCTAAAAGTAAATGAATACATATAATTAAAGTAAAACACATGGTAAAGACCCCAACAACAAACACATCAAAACTTGTTAGTATTTGAATTTCATTATTGAGCCGTTGGTTTTAAAGTCCTTATTTACATATTGTCCCCCAAGAGCTATTCCTGAGTGTGGCCAGAGAATTGGAGAATTTTGAAGAAAACTGACTAGTGGAAGAGTTTAGAGGCGATGACTTCTAAGCACTTAGTTGCCATTGCTGCTGCTGCTATGTCATCTGCTGCTGCTTCTCTACCGGGTTTTGTGCAGTGGATAAATAAGAGATGAGGTACAAAAGACAAAGAAAATATATGAGACATGGCGCCCAACTATACCCCTGTTGACTCTCATGAAGTAAAAAGACTTCACAATACCCTAGGGACTAAAGATTAAGATAAGCATGCTTCTGTGTGTATTTGTGAAAATAATATTGAAGATAAGTACATGCAGATCCTGCTTCATATGAAAGAGTTTGTGTATGTAGTATAATCTTCCAAGCCCTGCTTTCTAAATTCAACACATGCTACTCATCAGGGTTCCTCTGTAAATTTGAGTCCTCTAAAAGATTGTGGTTTAGGAAAAACAGAAAACTATACATATGTTTTTGTTTTTTATATAATAATGGAGCCAATATATTTCTATAAATTAATTTGTTGTCTGGCTCATGATGAAACCAATTTTTCAAAAGTTTTAATCAGATTAATAATCATGAACAATAGTCACTTTATTTTTTCCTTTAAAGCCTAAATTAACATTTTAAGTTAAGAATTGTGATTATTGCCCAAGGCTTATACTGTTTAAACCAGTAAATGTCCATGAATTATATTTTGCTTTTTAAAAATAAATAAATAAATGAAAACATTTTTTTAAAGTTAGATTTCTAAATGGCCATTCTCTCTGGAGGTGCTTCTGAAAATTAACTTCTATTAAATGGTGAATGGAAAAGATGAAATCCTGGATTGCAAATATAATTACATTAAGTATATAGGAAAACTAACTATAAAATTTTAAGGTTTGAGTTGAACTGTTAAAAGTTTATTCTAGTCCTTCTAGTATAATAAGTCTACTTATTATTCTAGTAAGATTTAATTCATATGTTATTAAAAGATCTAGATAGGGGCATCTGTGTGGCTCAGTGGTTGAGCATCTACCTTTGGCTCAGGGTGTGATCCAAGGTCCTGGAAGTGAGTCCCACATTGGACTCCCCTCAGGGAACATGCTTTTCCCTCTGCTTATGTCTCTGCCTCTCTCTGTCTAGTGAATAAATATTTTTTTTAATCTTTAAAAAAATAAAATAAAAATAAAAGATCTAGATGATAGACTGTATTTAGTACTTTTAGGAGGCGATGTAGAGTAAAGATGTAATAAATATCTTTGGAATACTTGTCAGAAGTGTGCTGTATCCTTTCAAATGAGCATTAGATTTTTAGATGTCACTAATAACAGTAGCTGACATTTATTTTATGGGAGTGTTCTAAGTAGTAATTAATTTCACACAACAACCAGAGAGGTAGGCCCTGTATTTCTCAAAATTTTATGGATGAAGAAACTAAGGCAGGGTTGAGTCACATGTATAGGAATTAGTGTAAGGAAACCCAACCAACTCTACGTTGTCTCTCATTAAAAGTGCAGATTGCTTTGGGTAGTATAGACATTTTAACAATATTTGTTCTTCCAATCCATGAGCATTGACTCTTTCCACTTCTTTCTGTCTTCTTCAATTTTTTATCAGCATTTTATACTTTTTATAATAAAAGACTCACTTCTCTGGTTAGGATTATTCCTAGGTATCTTATTATCCTTGGTGCAATTATAAATGGGATGTTCTCTTAATTTCTCTTTCTGCTGCTTCATTATTTGCTGTATAGAAATGCCATAGATTTCTGCATCTTGATTTTGTATCCTGCAACTTCATTGAATTCATTTACGAGTACAGGCAGTGTTTTGGTGGAGTCTTTTGGGTTTTCTGTATATGTTATCTTGTCATCTGAAAATAGTGAAAGTTTTTTCTTCATTCTTACCATTTTGGATGCCGTTTAATTATTTTTGTTGTCTGTTTTCTGTGGCTAGGACTCCCAGTACTATTTTGAATAAAATTGGTGACAGTGGACACTTTCATCTTTTTCATGACCTTAGTAGAAAAGATCTCAGGTTTTCATCATTTTATAATTTATTTGAAAGAGAGCATGAGAGAGTGAGAGAGAGAGAGAACACTAGCAGAGAGGAAGGGTAGATGGAGAAGCAGATTCCCTGCTGAGCAGGGAGTGAATGTGGGACTCAAATCCAGAACCTAGGGATCATGACTTGAGCTGAAGGCAGATGTGTAACCAACTAAGCTACCCAGGAACCCATCAATTTTTCCCCATTAAGAATGATGTTAGCTGTGAATTTTTCATATATGGGCTACATTATGTTGAGGTTTGTTGCCTAATATGTGATCTATTCTGGAGAATGTTCCATGTGCACTTGAAAATAATGTATACTCTGTTGTTTTAGGATGGAATGTTCTGAATATATCTGTTAAGTCCATCTGTTCCAGTGTGCCATTCAAAGTCATTGTTGATTTTCTGTTTAGATTATCTACACATTGATGTAAGTGAGATGTTAAAGTTGCCTACTCTTATATTATTATAAATTAGTTCCTTTATGTTTATTATTAACTATTTTATGTTTCTGGGTGCTCCTATGTTGGATGCAGAAATATTTATAATTATTATATCTTCTTGTTGGATTGTCCCCTTTATTATTTTATAGAGTCCTTGTCTCGTTGCATTCTTGTTTTAAAGTAAATATTTAATAAATATTGCTACTCTGGCTTTCTTTTCACCTCCATTTGCATAATAGATATTTCTCTATCCTCTCACTTTCAATCTGCAGGTGTTTTCAGGTCTAAAATAAGTCTCTCATAGGCAGCATATAAATTGTTCTTGTTTTTTTGTTGTTGTTGTTGTTCTTGTTTTTTTATCCAATCTGTCACCATATGTGTTTTGATTGGAGGGTTTAGTCCATTTACATTCAAAGTAATTATTGACAGATGTATGTTTATTGGCATTTTATTATTTGTCTTGTGGTTGTTTCTGAAGATTTTCTCTGATTCTATCTTGTCTTTTTCTCTTTCATGGTTTGCTGATTTTCTTTAGTCATATATCTGGATTTTTTTGTTTTTATTCTTTGCATACTTATGAGTGGTTTTTGATATATGGTCACTATTAAGTTTATATGTAACCTCATCTGCATATAGCAGTGTATATTAAGTTGATGGTCATTTAAGTGTGAACCCATTCTTTATTCCTCTCCTCCCTCTATTTTAGGTATATGTTGCTATAGTTCATATCCTATGATTTTGTGAGTTCCTTGACTGATGACTGATTTTCTTACAGAAATATTCATTTTTACTCCTTTTGTGTATCCTACCTTTATATTGTCACTTCTGGTATTTCTTTCCCACACATAGAGTCCCCTTTAATATTTCCTGCAGGGTTGGTTTATTGGTCATGAACTCCTTTAGTTTTTGTTTGTCTGGGAAACTCTTTACCTCTGCTTCTATTCTCAATGGTAGCCTTTCTGGATAGAGTATTCTTGGCTGCAGATTTTTCATATTCAGCACTTTGGATATATCATGCTCTCTTCTGGCTTGGAAAGTTTTTGCTGAAAAAATCCCCTGCTAGCCTTGTAAGTTTCCCCTTCTGTTACTGTCTTCTTTAGTTCTGTTGCTTTAAAATTTTTTTCATAACCATATTTTGCCAATTTAATTACAGTATGTCTTGGTGTGGATCTACTTTTGTTGATTTTGATGGAGTTCTCTGTACCTTCTGGATCTGGATGTTGGTTTCCTTCCCCAGAGAGAGTAGGGACGTTTTCAGCTATTATTTCTTCAAATAAATTTTCTGCCCCCCTTTCTCTCTCTTCTTCTTCTGGGACTCCTTATAATACTAATGCTCTTACATTTGATGGAGTCACTGAGTCCCCATTATTGTTTCACATAATTCTTTTTTCTCTCCTCTACTCAACTTGACTACTTTCTATTACTCTGTCTTCCAGGTCACTAATTTATTTTCTGCTTCTTCCAGCTTACTGTTCCTTCCATCAAGTGTGTTTCTCATATTGTTCATTGAGCCCTTTATCACTGCTATGTTATTCCTTATTTCTGTACTAAGGGTCTCACTCATGTCTTCAACTCTTCTAAGTCCAGTGAGTCTCTTTATGATAATTACTTTAAATTCTCTATCAGGCATGTTACTTAAAACTGTTTCACTTAGATCTCTGTTCATGACCTTGTCCTGTTTTCTTTTGGGGGGGGGGTTAAATTTTCTCTGTCTTCTCATTTCTGTAAGCCTCTATACCTGTTTCTATGTATTAGGTAAGTCTGTGGCATATCTCTTGTTCTTGATGGTAACAAGTTTATGAAGAAGAGGTCCTACAGAGCCCTACTGTGTAGTGTCTTCTGTTCCCCAGGGCACTTCTGGGAGTGTCTCCAATGTGTGCTGTTTGTGCTCTGCTGTTTTATTCTGATCACTTTATCCTTCAGGTCAGTCATCTGCAGAGCCTCCTTTTGCCTGCTGTGGGCGGTGTTTGGTCCCTGGCCTGAATGTGGTGAATTTTAACTAGGTGTGCTCTGGCCTCTTTGTGAAATGAGACCTGTCACCACTACTGATGGAACGGAGGTTCTGTAAAATTCCCAGGTCAGGAGACATGGTGTGGGCAGGAGATTGGGCTGTTCTAAAGGAGGGGGTCCACTGCCCTGGGATTAAGTCAAACAGGACTAGGAATAGCAGCTCCACCAGAACACAGGGGGCAAGGGTTTGTGTAAGCAAGTTAGGTAGCAAATGTCCAAGCTGTGCTGGTTCCAGCAGGTGTTCCTGTGCTTAAGGTAAATGGTGCCTGCCAGTTCCTCTGTTCCCAGAGGGAACTCTCTGTGAATGATGCCTCTCTAGGATATATTCCAAGACAAGCAAATAACCTCCTCACTGTGTGTTACAGGTGCTCTTCAGATTGCTGTTTCCACTCTGTATATCTGTGGGTTGTTTGCCTACCTCCTCTCTGAGAATAGTGCAATATCCTCTGGGCTCTATGGCAGCCAAGCCAGCTGACCTCTGAAACTCTAGGCTTTGAGCCCCACTGGTTGCCAGAAGTCACAAAATCTGGCCCCTCTCACTTCCTAAGCCAGTTGCTATAGGGATTTGTTTTCTGAGTATGTTCCTCTGTGTGCTCGTCTGTCTCTTGCCCTTCTCCAAGACCATGGTTCCCTCCCCACCATAGTGGCCATGATCCATTTCTCTCCCAAATCACATTTCCACACTTTCTACATTCTTTGACATGGCCTCTTCTCTACCTTTAGTTGTGAAGTTCATTCTTCTAGTTCTCAGGTCAATTTCTAGGGGATTTAGAATGACTTGATAGTTATCCAGTTGTATTTATGGTACGAGGTAAGACTAGGGTCCTCTTACTCTGCTGCCAACTTCCAACCTCGAGGGTTGTGTTGTTTTGTTTTGGTTTGGTTTACTAATTAGCCATCTTAATGGCTGGGAGTGGGGAGTGATCATCATATATATGCACAATGACTTTTTAATACACACTACTCTTTATAAAACCAAACAAACTAGAAACTACTTAAATGTCCAGTAAGTTTAAATCCAATTTAAAAATCTTAAAAGAAAACTTAGGAGATTCTATTCATAACTTCAAGACTGAAAAGATCTTCCCAAACCAAGAAAATATTTTTCTGCAAAAATACATTAATATTGGATGATAGACAAACACCACTTTAGAAAAAACTGCAATGTAGATGACATATAAAAGACTAAATAGCTATAATACGTAAAGACAATTCACAGAAGAGCAAATCCAAGTGGCTGATAAACATATGAAACATGCTCCTCTTCACAGGTGTCAAGAAAATATGAATTATGTTAAAAAAAAAAAAAAAAAAGACCAGGATGCCTGGGTGGCTCAGTGGTTAAGTGTCTGCCTTTGGCTCAGGGTATTAAATCTGGGGTCTTGGGATCCAGTCCCTCATCAGTCTCCTCAGGGAGACTGCTTCTCTCTCTGCCTGTGTCTCTGCCTCTGTGTGTGTGTGTGTGTGTGTGTATCTCTCATGAATAAATAAATAAAATCTTTTTTTTTTTTAAGACAAGACCTATATGTCCTTCAAAGGGATATGTTGTCTCCAATACCAACCATACATCCTTCCAAAGTTCAAACAGCAGAACTAGCAGATCCTGGAGGGCCTAGAACTCTGTGACATTCTGTTTAACAAAAACAAAACAAAATAAAACCTTCCTTCCATTCCTTCTGGAAACCAAAATCCAAAGCAACCTCCACTCAATGAACAGACCCAAAAAGAGAAAATGCACAGGTTTTCTCTTGTGCAAGTACCTGCAGTGCCTGGTTCAACCAAAGGGGCTTAATCTCTGGAGTCCCGTCTCTGGATTTTTCCCTCTCCTTTTCTAGTATGTGTTAACCTAGTGGCCAGGAACAATTACTGAACAATTGAGTCACATTCTTGGTGAGATGTCTCTGAAATGGGAGAGAACATGAAAATGAAGGCTGGAAACCTGAAAGACCAATTGCATCCACTTGATGATTTTGCCCAAGGCTATTCCATTTATATTATGGCCTTTCAATAGTTCTTTATTCCTACATCCCTCATATATTTATTTTTTGTATGCACTATGCCAGGCCTAAATGGTGAGCCCATGGAGATGAAGTCCCAACCATCAGAGAGTATATAAGCGAACAAATAAAACTTGTAGGTAAAAGTTTTTGTTTGTTTTCTTTATGATTCAAACCTGCCTGAGGCATAAGGTAGCATGTGAGGTCACACCAACAGGCCAAATAATACTGCTTTCAAGAGACTTATGCATCAGTTGAGGAGTCAAGTAATAAGCCAAAGAAGATTAATTAATAGTACAAGACAATATATGGTAAGTAATAAATGGCCTGGAGTATCAGTAGATTCAGAGAAGTAGAGATTCTTGTTTGTTACTTGTTTTAGAGCTGTAAGAAGATTTGGACATATAAATCGAAATTAATGGTGTTTATAGCTTTAGGTCAGAGATTCAAATTTTAAGAATTTTGTGTAGTACTTAAAAATATAAAATAGCTATAGCAGTAAGAATACCTACTCTGAAATATAAAGCATGGGCTAGACCTGACCTGTACTATATGACTGTACATTTTCTACTGCCTTTTTTTTAATAGAAATTCTATCAAATCAAATATGTCACATTCACTGAATCAAACAATCTCTATAAAACAAGATTTATAATATAACAGATGGTTAAAGTTCCTGTTAGTATCTTTCTCAATAATCTTTTTATATTTTCATATGAGTGTCGAACTTTCGTATCATATGCAACTATTAAGAGCCATCTACTAATTGAAATCACCTTTAAAATTCACTTCATCCTGAATTCAATTGTGTAATTAAATCTTACCTGAGACTGCCAACAACCATCATATTTCCAGAGAAGTTGTCATCACAAATGTTTGAAGGCTTGCTGATCTCCTAGCTTTGAGTGCTTCAATGTAGGGGAAAATTCTAATAGCTTTCTATGTCACAGACTATTTCTAAAGTTAACTGGCACACATTTAAATTCTCCTCTGACTTCCTTTTTCTTCCTCTCAATCTATTAGTAGTCAAAACAAATGAGGACTCACCGTATATTAGCAACATTATCTCCTAAACAACAAATGTTGGAGAGGATGTGGAGAAAGGGGAACCCTCTTGCACTGTTGGTGGGAATGTGAACTGGTGCAGCCACTCTGGAAAACTCTGTGGAGGTTCCTCAAAGAGTTTAAAATAGACCTGCCCTATGACCCAGCAATTGCACTGTTGGGGATTTACCCCAAAGATTCAGATGCAGTGAAACGCTGGGACACCTACACCCCAATGTTTATAGCAGGAATGTCCACAATAGCCAAACTGTGGAAGGAGTCTCGGTGTCCATCGAAAGATGATGGATAAAGAAACTGTGGTCTATGTATACAATGGAATATTCCTCAGCCATTAGAAATGACAAATACCCACCATTTGCTTCAACGTGGATGGAACTGGAGGGTATTATGCTGAGTGAAGTAAGTCAATCGGAGAAGGACAATCATTATATGGTTTCATTCATTCGAGGAATATAAAAATTAGTGAAAGGGATTATAGGGGAAAGGAGAGAAAATGAGTGAGAAATATCAGAGAGGGGGACAAAACATGAGAGACTCCTAAGTCTAGGAAACGAACAAGGGGTAGTGGAAGGGGAGTGGGTGGGGGGTTGGGGTGACTGGGTGACGGGCACTGAAGGGGGCACTTGACAGGATGAGCCCTGGGTGTTATGAGGGTTTTCCTCATAAGGGGAAGAGCTAGGTTTTAAACCCAAGAAGCCTGACCCCAGAGCCTAAGCTTTCACTATTATAAAATACCACAGACATAAAAGCAAAAGACAGACAGCTTGACAGACTCTTTAATAAGATTTCTCTTCATTTGCTACTTTTTTCCCTAGATAAATCTGCAGACATAGAATAACATTTGGCTATCACAGTGCTGTTCCCAGTAATATCTTGGCAACAGTTTAGCTTACAGGAAAAGTACATGTTAATTTATTAGTACATTTTTCAGCTCTCCTACTTTCCCCCTCACTTCTCTGCAATCCAGTAAAGTGAAATTTAATGACAGGGATGCCAGAGAGGTGTGTGTAGAGAAGAGAATGCCCAAGAAGAAAGAGGAAGGTATTAGTAAGTGTAGTGTGAGTTTTGGGGAAAGATGTTTTTGAGTTTGGAGACAGAGAGAGAAGAAAGGTAGTGGAGGATTTTTAAGATATTATGATAGAAGCAGAGGATTCTAGGGTGTTTCAGTCTGGGATATAAAAGAAACCTTCCGGTGTACCTCAACTGTTTTGTTATATTTTGATAGATGTCATGTAAATCACCTTTCTTCCTTCTGTTTTGTTCTTTCTTTCTTTCCCTTTCTCTCTCTCTCTCTCTCTGTCTCTCCCCTCCTTCCTACAAGGACTATTGCTGGGATTTCTTCTGAATATCTCACCAGGTGGAACATGGACATGTTTTATCTGTGCTACTCTTTCAAATCTTCTTTGTTAAGTATGAAGTTCTACCACAATGTTATGTGAAAAAAAACCTGTTTCTCTTGAAGAAAAAATTGTTAAGACTTTATCCAAGTGTTTGAGTAACGCTTTTAACCTAATTTCCCAACAAACATGCTGATATATTTTCCCTTCATCACTAACTCCCCATTATCTTTGGTAAGCCTCTTAACAGCACACACTACCTCAGTCTTCTTAGTTTTAAGATAATTCCTCCTCCTCCTCCTTCTCTTCCTCCTCTTCCTTCTTCTCCTCTTCTCGCTTTAGTAGAACAGAAATTAAGTGAGAAGTAACTAATGTGAACAAAACATCCTAGAGACATGAAGATCATCACCAGTGCTAGATTATAATACAGTCTTGACCAAATTACACCTTAGTCATAGTCTGTTCAATAATTTTCCTTTAGATCTAATCCCTGACCACAACCTCCTATCTTCCTAGGCCATTGCTTCTCTCTTTCCATCTATCCTTATCAATTTTGGTTCTCCTGCTTTATTATTTCCCTCTGTTTTCTTTCAAGATATTAGGCCTCTCCTAAAATTTCTGATTTCTTTACTTGTATCCAACTCTATATCTGATTATCTAAGTGACTCTCAGATCACCCTTAATTTCTTTACATTCTTCTTGCTCTGCCACCTTGGCTCAAAAACAAAAACTTACATTAATGCTAAGTTGTACTTTGTGCTTCTGTACCCTAGGCACAGAGCACCTGTGCAGAAAATGACCAAGCCAAACTGTGATCATCTCTAGCACACGAGTTCTAAATCTCAGCTGCTCCTCTGCACCAGTAGTTCATGTGCGTATTTCTCCTTGGTCAATTCCTTCTTCCATTTCCATCAATGTTTATTCCAGATCCCAATCTCTCTTCCTAAAGCCCTTGATCAACTCCTACCACTTTCTCAGCAGAAAGCCTCGTCTCCAGTTCCACTAATACCACTGAAGCCTTCTGATACGATCTGTCTCTATTTCCAGGCTCCAAATCTACAAATCTGTCCATATACAAATTCAAGCTCATTTCCTTTCCTCAATACCCAAGAATTCAATGGCTTCCCACCTATTTTATTTTTATTTTTTTAATAAATTTATTTTTTATTGGTGTTCAATTTACCAACATACAGAATAACACCCAGTGCTCATCCTGTCAAGTGCCCCCCTCAGTGCCCGTCACCCATTCACCCCCACCCCCCGCCCTCCTCCCCTTCCACCACCCCTAGTTCGTTTCCCAGAGTTAGGAGTCTTTATGTTATGTCTCCCTTTCTGATATTTCCCACACATTATTTTAAACCAAAAAGCCTGTGCCTACTTATTTCTCTGAAAACTTGCTCTGTTAGTCAAGGATTATCTAACCTCTTAACTCTGTACTTTCAACCTCCCTTTCTCAACTTGCTCTTATCTCTGAGCCTCTAAATATGCTCAAGTCTTCCCCACTATAAGCAAACATACTTTTCATTAGTGCAATATTTCTGCCTAAGAACCATTTAATCTTTCTAAGTCTTTTCTTGTCCAAGCCTTGTAGAAGATTAATTTATATTTGTCTCCATTTTGTCATCTGTGCAATCATTCCTAATTCATAGTGATAAGGATTCTTTCCCATCATAACCCTGGACAAGATCATACTAACATACTAGTGACTTCTTTATCACTGTATCGATAGGTAAGTATTATTTCTACTGGTCTGGATTTTACTATTACAAACAAAATTGATAATTGTTCTATATATCTTTCTAGAAACAGATAAAAACACATGAACTTTCTATCTAGTAGACTTTATTGGCACTTTGTTCTCCAATTTAAACTTTCTAATATCTTTGGTCAGTTCTACTCTGTTTCCTTATTGGACATTTCCTTCTCTGACTGCTTAAAACTTTGCAAAAACTGTGTTTTTTGGGTCACTAGTCTTATTTCATACTCTTTCACAGGGAGAGCTCAGCCCACACTTACTATTTTAACCACCAGCTATATGAAAATTATTTCTGAATTGATATTTCTGGTTAAATAATTCCTTGAGCATTGACTGTGTATACACCAATGTTTGCTACCATTTGAATGCACAAATGCCCTCTCTAAAATTTCAGTGTCTCAACATCAGTTCATCCTTTTTCTCTCTCGAATTTTTTAAAAGATTTCATGTATTTATTTATTTTAGGTAGAAAGAGTGAGGGGGTGGGGAAAAACGAGAGGGGAGGGATGAGAATCTGAGCATCTAAAGCAGACTTCTCGCTTGGGCATGGAGTTGGACAAGGGACTCATCCCATGACTGAGAGACCATAACTCAAGAGGAAAACAGGAGTCAGCTACCCAACTGATTGAGCCACTCAAGTGCCCCTAGGATTTTTTAATACAGGTGACAGGCTTCACCATCTATTTAATCACCCACACCATAAATATTTATTCTTAACGATTCCTTTACTGTTATCTTTTCACATTCAATCACTATCCCACTGATATTACCAAAGTATTGCTCAAATATATCTAGTTCTTTTCTTTCCTACTACTACTGCATTATCTTGAAAATAGATTTCCTTAGCAGCCTCCCAGTCAGTTCCAAACTAACCCCCTCAAATTCATTCTCTATATATCTACACCTGCCTATAACCCTTCTCCATGTCTCCATTGCTTGTAAGAAAAAGGACCAAGATTTCAAACATGACATAGAAAGTCTTTCATAATCTGGCTTCTATCCATGCCTCTAGTCATCCATCGCCACTTTTGATCTCCTATTTTATGCTTTAGCAACATCAGTAGAATACTCTAGATACCATCTGTTTTAAGCCTCTCTGACCATGGTTATCTGTGCTGACTCTATTTCTTGCCTCAAAAGCCTACCACTTTCATCCAATAATTCCTGCTCATGAATTAAACCCTGTGTAGGAAGATTCCCCTCCTCTATTCTCCATCACTCTCAATTCAGGTTGGAGTCTCCTCACAAGTACTCAATCACTGTATTCATTGGACCATGTCCTATTTGAGAGTAAGGATCATAGTTTTCTATTACCTAGCGTGATGCAAAATAGACCCTTAAAAATATTTTTAAATGCTTGATAAATATATTCTGCCAAGAACAGTATTGATATACCAAATTTAACCTAAAAACTCCTCCATGAATATCTTACTCTAAATCCAGCTATCACTATGTATTTTTGAGAGAGCTGTCATTATTTCACTTTCTCCTACTAATGATCATAAAGGCTAATTTTAATAAATTAATGTTGAGCCTTTATGCCTTTCTTTCAGGAAAGCACCTGTCACAACATTTGGAAATACAAAATGATGTAATAAAATTTTAAAAATTACAAAAATTTTTATGATGGAAAAATTACAATCGTGACAAAATTTTTTACATGAAATAATCCATATAAAAATCCACAGATAATCTAAGTTTATTAGCCTATTATGGATTCTTTCTGCACCCAACTTCTTATCCAAGAAAAAAGATACGATTTTTATTTTTTTTTAAGATTTTATTTATTTATTCATGAGGGACACAGAGAGAGAGAGGCAGAGACACAGGCAGGGGGAGAAGCAGGCTCCATGCAGGGAGCCCGACGTGGGACTTAATCCCGGGTCTCCAGGATCAGGCCCTAGGCTGAAGGTGGCGTTAAACCGCTGAGCCACCCAGGCTGCCCATGATTTTTATTTTTAATTTCCTTAAGTTTCTCTGCCCTATGGTTTGATAGCATATGAACTATTACAGAGAGAATAAGGAGAAGCAAAGAATCAGAAACACTAAAAGCAATTTCTAAATAATCACTCCAAGATTATATATATTAGATGTGCAAAAAATAAAAATAAAAAAAGATGTACAGTAGGGGAATACCATACTACTAAGATAATAGGTAGAAACTGGAGTTCATTTCGATGACAAAATGTATCTCTTATCCTATAAGTCAAAGGCCTCATTAGCCAAGAAAGGCTCTTTATGAAGCAAATAATGGTTGGTAGGGAATGACCTGAATTTAAAGACAAATGATATGTTTTGATTGATGCTAAGTTAAGAGATGCCAAATCAACAAAACTCCATTACTAAAATTCAGCAGCTGAAATAAGGTCATCCAAACTTTCAATTCCCGTTCCACATGTTGTAAGACTATCTCTAGAAGCACCAGCAAAACAGCACCATTCAATAACAACAGATCCATGTTATTTTAATCTATTAAAATAATGTTTTGTTGAAAGAAATAAAAATTATCTCTTGCAAAAACTGAGATTCCTGTTTAATTTCTGCTTTAAAATGTAAAAACACCCATAAACTCAGTAATGTATGTCAAATATATGAAAATAACAAAAGAAAAGGTAATGAGAGTGAATTAAATGTTATCAAAGCTTCCATCATTAAGCTAACCTGTCACCTATTTGTCAAGACCCAATCAGTTTCTATGCAGTTTTATAATAACACTTTCTGTAACTTGACAGAGTTCAAGGAATAAGTCTAAGATCAAGAGCATTCTAAGATTTAAAGATTATCTTCATCAACTAACCAGGTAACATTTAAAACATCCTGGATCCTTATTCCAGGAGTAGAGATCTTTAAGAGATCGGGGCATTTTAGTACCTTGAACTTTCAGTGGCATTTAGAATCTCTCAGAAGGAAGTGGGGTGGTGACTTTTATGTTTTAATGTTTCCAAAGGCTTTCGTGACATCATATCTTAAGAGCTCAACAAATCTTTCCAGCAATTGGCTTCCTGGCAGTTTGCCTCTGTTTTATAACATTTAAGTACATGAGACTTCAGTCATTAAAGACCCCTCAATATTTATCAACCACTAATTTGCTTTCTATATTTGTCTTTCTGAGTAAATTCCAATATCGCTGAGATGCATATTTCCCTTTTCTGCTCCACAGTGGTGTTCTTCTATCAAGAGTTATTAGTGAGGATTTGGTTTTCATGATGAAAAAAGAACAAGGCAGGCACTATTACTAGGAGGGATCCTAATGATACCATCAAGTCAGATTAATGAACAGAGAGCTTCCTGGTAGATTTCTAAAAGAATCTAAGTAAATAACCATTTACCTAGAAGATGAATTGAACATTTTACTTTATAAATTTACTCTGAATATTGATTGTTTTAAAAATTGTACTTTTCTTCTCCATTTTTGCTAGTTAAGCTAAAAAATAACCATGCCTTTGATTAATCTTAATATAATTAAGATAAAACAATATTAAAAGGATTTAAAAGATGATGAGTTTAAAAAAACACAAATCCAAGAGCTGTATTCTCATAATAGATATTTTAGATTAGAGCCATTTCCAATAACTTGATTTTAGTAGTTTTAATATGACAAATTTACATCCAAAGTTTCCTCACTGAATGATTTCTCAGAGTTTAACCTTCTCTGAAAAAAATCGTGAGGCCTTTAAACTGGGCAGAGGAAAATAAATGTTTTCAGCAAACACTCCTGACCTTATAAGGCTTTGGGAAGTGTGTGGAGGTAAGCTCTTTCCTGAAGTGTCATCGTCTCTAAGGATAGAAAAGGGATCTGGTTGCCAAGTGACGTTCTAATTCTCATGGTTGAGTCTGTTTTCTGGAAAAAAAAGTCATGCTCCATTTAGTAATTCCAATGTTTCTTCCTCTTCCTGTAAATGAAGGGTGCGGGAGTGGGGAACACATTCATTCACAAAAAAGGAATAGAAATATGTATCCCGTGGGAAGGAGCCATTTATAGAGCTGTCTAAAAATATGTATTTGGGCAGGTCAGATGGTATTTTGCAATATTATTGCAATGACTATTGGATTTGTATACTGACTGTAGACATGTGTTCATTTCTGAAGCAAGAGTCATCTTGAAGAACTAAGAAAATGGGTTTGCCAAAGAGATAAATTGTTGTATGGCTAATGTCTTTGTATCCAGTCCAAACCAGCTCCCCCAGGCAGAACTTATAGATATCTGTGAAATTAAAAAAGTAATAGTCTACTTAAGATTTCTTACTGATGGCATTATCTTCATAATATAGTCTTACAAGTTATAGTCTTTTTTAATTTGGTATATAATTTTATGACTTATTAAATAGGTCATAAAAATAACTGGGCAAGGAAAAATTGAGACATTGAAGGAAAAATCCAGGTCATACAGCTCATTGGGCACAGTTGACTAGAAAACTGATCCTTCTTTGACTCTGCTGATTTGAGGCATGGACTGGTTTCCACCACAGCTCATCGAGACCATTTGAGAATAGGCACAGGGTCGTGTGTTAAGGGACACAGATTATAGACAGGAGTCCTGGTTTCTAGGCTTCTCCACAGCCTTCCTCCCCGTCACACACTGGGTGATCTTGGGACAAGATCTTAACTTCTTTAAACCTCAGGTTCAAAACCAGGAATGAGGACGAATAATTCCTAAGCTTTTTCTGTCTCTAAATTCCATGATTGTGTATGTTGTGTTATCATTTGCTTTCTCTCAATTGTGGAGGAAGACCCTGTTGTTGTTGTTGTTGTTTTAATGTTCATTCAAGTCAATATTTCCCCTAGAAATTAACCACAGTTTTATTTTCTAAAATTCATTATTAGCCTTTCTGACTTGCATTGTCTTTTTATCTATGAGACAAACAGGATGCATCATGCCCTGTTTTTCAGAAAAAAAGCTGCATCTAGCTTAAGGATCTAAATGGAAAGGACAGAGGTCACAGTCTTCCTGTGATGACGGCCGCCGTCTGCATGGGAGCCTGCTTTTTTTTTTTTTTAAGATTTTATTTATTTATTCATGAGAAACAGAGAGAAAGAGAGGCAGAGACATAGGCAGAAGGAGAAGCAGGCTCCATGCAAAGAACCTGATGTGGGACTCGATCCTGAGACACCAGGACCATGCCCTAAGCTCAAAGCAGGTGCTCAACTGTTGAGCCACCCTGGCGTCCCAGGGGCCTGCTTCCTATCAGGAGGATTAATCGGGTCATTTTACCTTTCTACAACCTCATCCCTTTACCTCCCCAAGACCATCATGCTACATATGCAACTACAAATGGTTTTCTTTACTGTAGTGTTGCTACAATTTAAGATGATAACTAAACAAAAGAAGAAAAACTAAAGCTTTATGGTAAATAGTATTTTTTCAGTTTCCAAAGTGAAAACACACAGAGTTGAGTTTTTCACAAGGGAGTCTACGCATAGGTACCTTCCCCATACTTTCTAACTTACCTCTCCCTCCTCCCTCCAAACCTGAAAATAACATTAACAGCAATCTCTTCTAGTGTTTCCAAAACTTCTCTTGACTAATCCTCACCAATTTTTTTTTTTTGGGGGGGGGGGGTGCGCCAGGAAACTTTAGCACTTATTACCTGAATATTTTCTTCCACAGTGCATTTTCCCATATCTGAGTTATACCATCTGAGTCCTTGACAGAGAAGGATTTTGATCATGCAATGAAGAGACAGGGACCAACTAACTGCCCATGACCCTTCCTCAGCATGGAGAAAACAAATACCCCTTCTCCAAGTCTTATCTTTGTCCTAAATCAGAAAAGTGAAGTAAACATCATGTTTAGATCAAGAGAGATTATCTTGCCTTTTTCTACTATCCTGATCATTTGGAGGTATCTGGCCTACATAAAGGAAAGAGAGCCTACATGAATGTAGGTCAGGGAAAGAATTGCTCAGTAAAATTCAGCGTTAGCAGTAAAATGAAGGAGCCAGCTGAATGATTATATAAGCAAAAGCCAAGTCCTAATTGCAGTGTCAACCACAGAAAGTAACTTTGCTGGAATGTCTGAGGGGTTTCCAGTGGTCTGGTGGTGAGAGAGAGGAGCTGTGCCTAAATTTCATCAGCTCTGATTTCTGTTTGTTGTTATTTGTTTGTTTGTTTTTAAATAGGTTTCTTCGAACTAGGTGTGGTGGAAGGGGAGGAGGGCGGGGGGTGGGAGTGAATGGGTGACGGGCACTGGGGGTTATTCTGTATGTTGGTAAATTGAACACCAATAAAAAATAAATTTAAAAAAAATAAAAATAAATAAATAAATAGGTTTCTTGAAAGTAGAATCTAATTTTCCTGTCTCCATGGAATATCTCCCACAAGTTTATCAAAGTTTATCAGAGTAACCCCTAGTTGCACTCTGGTTCCAACATTTAGTAGCTCTGCTATCTGGGGAGCCAAAAGATTGCTTTATCACATCTAAATACATGCATTATGAGGTGTTGTTTAGTTTTATGAGTGGTATTCTCACCCCACACAGACAAATTCTATGCCATTTGAAAAATAATCAGTAGGGCCAGATATACATGAAATGTATTGCTAACTTATATCTGATAAAGCTGGATTAGAAAACCTCTTCTCTGCTTGAAACTAAAATGCATTTCTTCACATGTCTAGGCATTAGGACTCATCATTGGAATGAGCAGGAAAGTAGCACACACTCTATTAGCTGCCTCACGTTGAGCTTCAGAGAGATCTCAAGAGGAAAGGTCACACACGTTAGCAACCTTGAGTGTATTGACATTGAACATTAGAAAAAAGAAATGTAAAAAAAAAAAAAAAAAAAAAGGAATGTAGATCAATGTAAGTCATACTCCTACCATCACACTTGTCATATAATTCACTCCTCCTTCCAAGAAAAGGAACAAGTGAGAGGTCAGAGAAAGGTGAATGGTTAAGTTGCAATATTTTTGAGAGAGCGAAAGTTCCTTATTCATGAACAAAGTGGAACATGGGAAGAGAGAATGGATGGTTTCCCTTGCAATGGTAACGAGACTGAAAACTTTTACCAGATTAACTGGAATTTATATTATAAAATGAATTTTTTTTCAAATTAGTGGCTATAAACCCTGAACCCTATCTGATAATGACTAGTGCTGCTTTTTTTTTTTTTTTCTTCAGAGCTTCTGGTAGATTCATTCCTTTATGTACCCAGCAAATAGAGTTCTTGCTTTATGGTAGATACTAAGGATATAGAAGTACCCTTGAAGAAAGCATACGTACCTGATGAGATAAGTGAGTAAGCAGCTTTAACATATGGTGAAAAGTATACAGCAGAAGAGGGATGGGGAAAGCTTCACAGAAACCTGAACGACAAACAGGGGTGAAACTAGCAGGAAGAGAGGGGAAGCATTGTAGGCAGAGAGAGAGTGGCATGCTCAAAAGGAAAGCTCTGCTACCTCCAGGAGCTCCAGGCAATGAGTGTGATTTGCCTGGAACTTAAGGGACATTTGGAAAGGTGGATTTCCTCATCTGCCTCAATTACCTTGGTATCACTTCCTTCCAAAGGACAGCACTTCACACTTTTATGCAAATTACTTATTGGACCCTCTTTCCTCTTCAAGGTCAGGACAATAACAAAAATAGAGCCATATTATTCTTTAATATCTTCTCCCTACTTTCACAAAAAGAAAAGTACATTCTAGCAAGGCCAAGGTTTATTTCTTGGTAATCTTTTCTTTAATATCCATCTTTGAAGGAAAAAAGGTTTTTTTTAAGATTTTATTTATTTATTAATGAGAGACACACACAGAGAGAGAGAGAGAGAGAGAGAGAGAGAGAGAGGCAGAGACACGGGCAGAGGGAGAAGCAGGCTCCCTGCTGGGAGCCCCATGCAAGACTTGATCCTGGGACTCCAGGATCACACCCTGGGCCAATGGCAGATGCTAAACACCGAGCCACCCACAGATCCCAGAAAAAAATTTTTCTTATATTTATACTTTGTTTTCTTTAGAGGGTAAGCCTAGTTTTTCCCACAAGTATTTTTTTTTTATTAATTATTTATTGTTGTGTCTTTTCCCGGGGATATTTGCAGAAATTCTTTCCTAGGACTCTTACTTGCTCAACTGTACTTCCAACTCCATGAAATCATAAGAGAAAATGGTTCGTTCAGGAAAGCAATGGTCATCCGTGTATTGTGCCTGAGAATTCAGAATACATATGGAAAACAGGATAAAATTTGATCATGGAAATTTGGGCATATGTTAGCTGGTGAAGAGTCTTGAACCTTTCACAAAGAAGTTATTTGAAGGAAGCAACACGGTCATATCTGTGTCTTAAGAGAATTTGTGGGAATGGACTTTAACTGAAAAAAAAACTGAAGACAAAGAGATTAATTATTAACCTGCTGCAGTGTTCAGGCAATATTATTGGAACTTTAACTAGGTTGACGTTAACAGGAGACAAGAAAGGAGTGGCTCTCAGAGATGTTGAGGTCAGTTTGACAGGATGAGGTGGAGGAGACAGAGTAAGTGAGAGTAGAGCCCTTTGCTGAGATTAGAAACACAGCAGGAAAGGGAGCTATGGGACAGTTAGTGGAGGAAAATACTGAATTTAATTTTGGACACTGCGAGTTTGAGGCCTCTAGGAGCCAGTCAGATCACAATTCTTTTGGAATATTTTTAAAACTAGCAAAAGGTTCTAAGGTGTGGGTCAGATTTTCTAAAAATGACCTCAGAGGTAGAAATGCTATGTAAAGTGTATTTGGTCTGCAGGATTACAAATTGGTTATATATATGGTTTTCTATAGTCTTACCATAATGTGATTTACTTTTTAGACCAAGCTGAGGCAGCCTGGCAAAGACTAAAGATTCACTAAAGATGGGTATGCTTAGGCAATCAAAAATAATATTTAAAAAAAAATCTAGAGTCAGAAAACTAAGGAAAAAAATTCTTAGTGGAAAGATAGATGATTTCAGTCAAATTCCCTCCCCATCCCACTCATCTGCTTCCTCAGTGCCAGGACATATTTTTGTTCTATCAAAGCTCAGGTAATGTTTCCAATGAAATATCATTTCTTGGCACTTCAGCATATTTTCCACAATGAGACAAAATTTCCTTAGTTAAGATCCATCTCCTATTTGTAGCCTTTAAAATAAGAGACTTAAAAAAAATAAAAAAATAAAATAAAATAAGAGACTTTAAATAATAGAAGAGAAATATATTCTTAAATATATAAGTCCAGAAAAGGGCCAATCTCTTAAGATTTAATGGATAGGCTACTTTCATGGGCTATCACCAAGAATTATCTGAGAATTAGTCAGAATATTAAATTACAATTATCTTTACAATGAATGATAAGGTCTTGAAATGCTATATTTTTCTTCAGAGAACTAAAAACAAGCAAATGAATGTACCCTTTATCTCTCTTGATTCACAAAGCCAATGTCATCAATTGTTTTAAGGAAGCAGCAATTCACATCCAGTACATACTGTACTTCCAAAAGGGATAAAATTGTATCTTACAGTTTTTTGTTTTTTTTTTCAGGTTGCACAATGATGGTATTCCGAGGAGGCCTCTGTTTGGCAACACAGGTGAGAGATGACGTGAAGTTTATCTAAATGCCCAATAGTACAAGAAATGGAAAATAAACAGAGGATGGCTATACCCTAGAGATTTCCTAACAAGGTTTTGAACTCCTAAATGATAATTTCTAAGATCACAGAAACTTTTGTCCTGAAAGGATAGAATTTACTATATTATCCCCTAAAATTGCATTGTAATCTCCCATAGATGCATTTTCTTTAAGTATTGAGTATATTAGAAATGGGAAAACAATAGTCTTAATTTACATGTTCAATGCTAAGTAATTATTTGGATACCTCATAATAAACATATGCTAAAGAAGTAGTTTTAGATTAAAATCTATGCCCTTCCATAAGGTTCATGGACTAATATTTTTAAACTATTTTTAATAAAAATTACACATTTATATACTAAAAATATCCAACAAAGGAAAGGCAATTAAATAAGAATTAAGTCTTCCTCCCCCGCCAGCAACCCAACACCCACATTCTGCATCCTCCCCAACCTTCTCCTCTCCCAACCTACCCACAAGGAGCTACTATTATCAGTTATCAGTTTTTTGTATATTCTGCTGAAAAACCCTCTAGATATACAAGTATATACATTATCCATCTATAGATTTGCCTATCTCCTTTTGAACACAAATATGAGCACATAATAACCTATTATACCACTTAATTTTGTTTTCAATTGATGTATACTGAATATTGTTTCATGTTAATGAATAAAGACCCTTTTTTTGACTTTTTCATACTGCAAGCGTGGTATTCCATTGTATGAATGAACCATGATTTTGGAAATAGCCTTTTCCCAAACATTACATAGGTTTTGGTAGAAACTATGCTGGCACTTGAAAGATCAAGAGCAGATAATTCAGTTTCTCTTCAGATCAGTCTCAATTTCATTTCACTTCTCTGAATAATTGTATAGGTAAATGAAAAGTCCTCACACACACACACAAACACACACACACAGGGTCTCAGATTTTCTACACTGCCTCAGAGAGTTTTACTTTTAAGAATACAGACTCAAAACCCTTAGATCCTTCACACATTAAATTGTAGTCAGTATAATTACAGGGAGATATTTCCTCGCTCTCTACATTTATTCTGAGCCTTCACAATGTTTTATATTAAATATATATTAATGAGACTATTTGTTTTTAGAAACTTAATAATAAAGAACTCTAAGAGGATTGCAAGGTCAGGGAAAATTCGTGGTCAGGGGAAGTCCGTGCATGTGACTGCTCACGAGAATCATAGATACCATGCCTGAGCTTCTGCTGGTTGCTTAATAGACTGGGATTGTTGAGTCAGGAAGTGAATTCCTGAGATAAATAGTCTGTGGGAATTTCTTATGTCCTTCTCAGATTCTTTTTTGAAGCCCTTCAGCAGAAATTATTTACTATAATGGAAGTTAGGGAGAGAATTAATCTCAAAATCTACTCAGTTCCTAAGCTTGTCATGCATTCACAAAGTCAACACCCACTGTCAGAGCTCACCAAGTGTGACTAGCAGCATGTAGAGTCCTGTTCTTCCCCTGTTCCTTCCCAGAGACACCTACCCCATCCCACCCCACCCCTGCTCTTCCAAAGATCCTGGCTTCTACCAGACAACTTGGAATACACCCAGCCCACTCCTCTAATTCAAGAAAACTAGGAGACTCTGTGAAACTGTGTCTCTGATAAGGCTTTCCTAGTTGTTTCCCCTCTTTGCTCTTAAACAGTATATCATTTAACAGCATTTTCCTGAAAATATTACTAAATTTGACAGTTTTCTGTTTTGAAGGATTACAGACAGAGGAAAAACAGCTTGGAGTGTCTGCAAGCATACTCGATTTGGGGAGGAAAGACTATCACTAACCAAGTCCTAGATTCGGTGTAGCTGGTGCTTAAAATGTGTCCCCTTCCCAATCATAGAGCCTTCTGAGCACTGCATGTTGATCCAGGCTATTTGACAAGATTCAGCTTTGGATTCCTCCCCTCAGATTCTATTGTGTGTTAATTTTTCTAGACTCCAGTGCTCTTGTCTTTGGCAGTGAAGCCTATTGAATTCAAAGCCTTTCCCAAGCCTGAATCCTGTCTCCATACTTCCTGTCCTATTCTCCCAGGGATAGAAAGTTCCTAACATCCAGTACCTCATCACAAATACCCCACCCATTAGGCTAAAGCAACTGATATCAAAGAATACATGTTTGTGAGAGCTTCCTATGCTCACTAGGCACGATGCCTTGGGTGGCCTATGCAGGTTCAGAGACGGTCTCTGTAGCTAAATGAATTTGCCAGCTTCTTCCTTAATCTTTGAATGAGCTCGGTTACTCCTTCCTCAACACCTTGCATCATCCCAGTTGTAGAATATATCATTCCTGAATCTACCTGAGTTACTAAATTTATATCTGAGGAAATTCTTCATAACAACTAAATCTTCCTTTTCTGGCCATCAGCCATATCCTGGGCCGGCAGTATTCCGTTGATAAAGCCATGTTCTCAAGAAAGCAATTCTTGATCACCTGAGACCAGGCTGACAGCTTGTACTCTTTCTGCCATAATATCTTCTATTTGTGCCAATTGACACCTATCACATTATATTGTAATTTAGTGTCAAAAATTGTGTCCTATTCATCATAGCCCAGTGTCTAGCACATTGCCTGGCATGTGGAAGGACTCCATAAATATTCTCCAAATGAGTAAATGAATGAAAATTGAAGCCAAAGAAGAAAGAACAAGCATAGGGAAGGCTATGTGAACAATCAGGAATAGAAATGTGGCATAACCACCACAGATAATTTATTTAAAAGTATGTTTGCATTAGAAGTTAGTCTGACACATAACCATGAGTAAACCTTGTGTAAACCTGCCCATATATGGCAAGATAAGTGGTGATGGAGTGACATGGATTCTGAACCAGAGAATCGGGTAATTTTTGAGAGAAAATGTGTTATAAAGAACAGTTGGAGAAATATAAATGCACTTCATCACAGATTGCTTTAAGGCATTAACATGCAAGATGGCAAAATGGTATTTAGAGAGTATATACTCCTATGTGCCTTGTGTGTGTGTTTCTTTTTGAAGTGTAATTTTAATGAAGCAAGTCTGATATAATGTTATCTGGAAAACAATGATGCAAAAATGTGTAAATGATTCAAATACCATTAGCAAGGCAAAAAAATGTGTGTGGTGAAGTAGAGAGGAAACATCTCAAAATATTAGCAAAGTGTGTTTGGTGATAGAATTATGACCAACATCTTTAACACTATTTAGTATTTTCCTAAAATACTATTTGATAAGTATACATTGTCTTAGTCATTTTTAAAGTTTCTTTTTCTTACATAGATTAATTCAGTGAAGCAAAAAAACAAAACAAAACAAAAAAATGTAGTTCCCGCAGCAAGTGAACAGGTTACATATCTCTTTCCCAGACTAACATAATTTAACCATTGACTCTTTTCAACATAACAGGACAGTGAAACTATATTAAAAGAATTATTAATGCCAAAACCAAGCGTATTATTATGCCCTTAAGATGAGCACTAATTATTATTACCAAAAAAAGAAAATAATAATGTTTTAAGATACTTCAAGCAGAGACCTGTAATTCTTCACTTCTCTATAAATAAGTATCTCCAAGAAGATGGGGCACCCAAACATGTTGAGTAAGAGTTCTCATCTATCCTTTTCCACATACAAATGCAAAATCATAATCATGCATATATAGACATAAATGCATAACACAGACCTACTGCCAATGTCATACACACCTGGAGCTCATTTTGAAAAATAAAAAATATATAAAAGGATGTTTAGTTGAGCAAATAAACTATAGAAGCTCCACTCATACTCTGAGTAGTGGTCAGTTGGAAAACTAAATACTGTACCTGTGTGCATATTGATATGGATAGAATGATAGATGGACAGAATAAGATAAATAGATTCCTGTCTTCTAGGATCTAAGTAATATATGATAAAATAAGTCAGAATAAATATTTTTCTACTCTTATTTTAAAAAGTAAGGTCACTGAGATTTTTGGTATTAACAACTTTTTTATACTGTCATCATTTTACTTTTAAGAATTGAGTTATAGAAGCTTTGAAATAAAATTCTAATTATTTATATAAAAGAAATAGCTATTGGCTCTGGTCATAACATCATAATTAAAATCACAGATAGTATCATTTCAGGCAAATGTCAACTGAAAGATGGTCCGACTTATATTAACAGATTTTTGCTCACCAGCAAAATTACTAGAACATCAATTATTAGAACATCCTTCCTTTTAATTGGTTTTTAAATTGTAAATTTCCATTATGACCATTCACTTGCAAAAAAAAAAAAAAAAAAAAAAGGAAAAGAAAAAATCTTGAATTATAATAGCTTCTGTAATGCATTCTCCATCTTCAATAATTAAATTTCAAACCCACAAAAATTAATTGGGTTTTCTAAGGGAACATCATAGAAGTTAATGTTTTTAAAACATATAGAAGAAATAATGTAATGATGTTAAAATTTGTCTTTGAGATTTAATTAGAAAATACATGACTGTCAGGCTATTATAACTAATCCATAGGAAAAAAGTCAGAATTTTACCTTTAGCTTATGTGGTAAATATGAATTTTATTAAATCACTTTCCTAAAACTTTGGACAACTGACTAACAAATATCAACTTAGCTCCCAAATTTTAGTCTCAACACCATAGAAATTTGTTTCTTACTCAAGGAACAGACTCAGTCTAGAGTTCATTGTTTCCACATGCTTGCTTTGTGCCAGACATGTTTGATGTGCTTAAACATATGCCATTTAACAACCCTATGGGGTAGAAATAATCTCCTATCTGTCTTACACATAAGGAAATATGTACAGAGGATGTTCCAGAGTGTTTTTTTCAAGAGATTTTCTTATGATAGAAATTAAATCTTACTTTTATTTTTCATAAGAAATGGGAGACTTCATTTACACACAATATCATCATTAAATGTATATATAAATACAGATTAGAGAATAAAGATTTTATTTAAAAAAGAAATACAGGATGTGTCATGAAGCAACCCCTCCTGCTCTTTTTACAACCAATCTCATTGTTTTAATTTTCATATGTGAAATTATTTGTCGATTAGTAAATGTTCTCAAATGCTGCTTTTAACTAACAGAAATTCTATCACTATGTCATGTTTCTATTGCATAAAGAGATAATTACAAAGAGGGCAGAAAGTCAATTTTCTCTATAGTCCAGTACTTCTGATTTGATCTCTTTAACCTAAGGACTTTGATAATTTTTACCACTCTGCTTTAGATTTGAGCAAACTAGGAAAGAGTTTACCATCTACTTGATGATCGAGTAGCCTGCTTTAACCCATTAAAAAAAAACAAACATTTTTTTGTAATGACTGAAAGTTTGCAAAAATGATGAAATATTTTGTAATAGACTAATTAGAGAATATATAAGAGAACATGCACATATTAAAAGTATGAAATCATGATTTCTCTTTTCCATTTCTGCACATTGTCATTTTTCATTTTGTAATTGATCTGACCCAAATAATTAAACATCACCTCTTATAATGTTTGTGATTCCATAGTGTATGGATCTGTTAGGTTTGCATTTGGCTGCATTCTACAAAGAACACAACTGATAGGGGCTTAATCAGGTTGTTTATTTTTCTCACGCAACAAGGTGTCTGAGGGTAGCAGCCTTGACAATTGAAACAGCTTCACGATGTTGTCAATTCTTCAGGCTCCTACTTTCCTGCTCTTACCATTTTAGACGTATAGTCTTTTATCCTCATGATTACAAGATTGACCTTACCCCTCTAGCCATCGTATCTGTGTTCCAGGCCGTGGAACGTGCAAATGGCAAAAGTGCTGTATCTTACCAAGATTCCGCCTTTTTGTTTGTAAAGGAGTATCTTTCACAGGGTCTTCTCATACATTTTATGGTCTAGTCATGTAGCCACTTCTAGCCTCAAGGAGTCTGTTTTTAGCTGGACATACTATTAACTTAAACAAAAATTTGAGTTTTCTAAGAAAAATGGTTCAACAGGTAGTGGTATATTGTGTTTGTTAAGAACCACAGTTAGCATTTTGATAATTTATTACATTTTACTTTGAAAGTTAAGACAAAAGCATGCAACCAAATCTTCCCTACTGAGAATAACTTATTCTTTTGACATCTTTCAGATATTTACAACTGTAAAGTTGTCCTTTAATTTATTATATGGTTTTCAGAAATAATTGCATTGCCATCTTTTAAACTTTTCTGAAAAAGTCAATTTAACTCAGATAGCACTTGGATTCCATGAACACTTTATCTTGATTTCTGGATATGTTTTTATGTCAGTTTTTTAAAACAAATATATTATTTATTTATTCATGAGAGACACTCAGAGACAGAGAGATAGAGAGGCAGAGACACAGGCAGAGGGAGAAGCAGGCCCACACAGGGAGCACAACATGGGACTTGATCCCGGGTCTCCAGGATCACGCCCTTGGCTGAAGGCAGCGCTAAACCACTGAGCCACCCGGGCTGTCCTTTATGTCAGTTTTGAAGTGGATTTTATTGATTAAATAGTATTTTCAATTTTTAATCAAAACAGGTAGGATATCATAAAAAAAAAAACAGGTAGGATGTTATGTATCTTAAGCTATATGGTTTGAGGAACCTGTAATGTTACGATTGCTGACATTCAGTGTGTACCCAAATGTTTACAGTGTAGTACACTAGTATGCAAAGAGAAAGGATATACATTATTATAATTCCATGTTCCTTGCTTTTCTAAACCCTCTTTCCTGCTTTATTCTAGAAAATAAGAATGAGTTAATCTAACATTTCATGGAAACATCATGGCTAAATTTTCACAAAGATAAAAGTGCACATTTTCCTGTAAAAATGTAGGAAAACAATCCTGATTGAAGGTGTTGCAGAACTATATGTTGAACTTTATAAAGATGCAGTTCTGAGATGATCTCTGAGTTTGGAGTGTATGTCAAGATAGGCTTTGTCATCAGGGTTGATTGAGAACTAACTACACATACAAGCCTGGTCTAATTACTACTTACATGTGGTGGAGAGGTTGGGGTTTCACTTCATGCCCACAATGAACACTTGTTTGGACTTTAGGAAGACTGCCTTGAGCAAATACAAAAAAATAAAAAATAAAGAAAACTAGGAAGAAGAATTGATTTGATCAATAAGAAGTGGTACTTCGTTCTCAATACTTCATACACTGAGAATTCTTTCTTTCTTGAAAATATACAAATTGACATTAACTAGCTCCAGGTAAAGCCTCAGGAAAAAACATTGCCAATTACTTCTGATTCATTTTTGTTTCAAAATCAAATAGTAGGAAAAATATTTTTATTTATTTCTCGAATAGTAGGAAAAATGTGTTTTCAGTGATTAGCAGCCTATCTTCAGTTTTAATTCTTTATAGATACTCTAAAAGATTTTTCCTTGGTTTTGGCTGAATGTTCAATACTGTACATTTTAATAGACTAAAGCGTGTACTTATTAGTTGTGATTAGTTTCCCTACATCTATTTACACGGACACAATAGAAGGAACTGATGCTATCTATTAAGTGTTTTAATCTGTCAAATTATATTTTAAGTAATTCACACAAATTATCTCATGTAATTCTTAAAGCAACTCCATGTAGTATCATTATCACACTCATTCTCCAGATAAAGAAGCCAAGACTAAGAGAATTAAAACAACTTGACCAAAGCCTTGGCTTGCAAGAATCAGAGTCAGGATTTGAACACAAACAGAACACCAGTGAGTTTCCATTTAATCAATCTAATTTATGAATAACATTCACATCAGGTATGGAGAGGTAAATGACAAGAAATACAGCTAATGATTTTGAAATCTTCTCCGTCCTGCTGACATACCAGTTACATTATGAGTTTTTGGCTTAATGTTAAACTGGAATCAGCTCTAAAAAAAAAAGAAAGAAAGACCTAAAGGGAATGATTATGATGAGGAGAATGGTGCTTGGTTTTTAAATCACAAAGACAAGGGAGATGCCATTTTCTTCTTCTTCTTTTTTTATAAATGCAAAGTTATGTTTCATTTTGCTATTCTTTATATTTATTGGGGTGCCTGGGTAGCTTCATTGGTTAAGTGTCTGTTTCTTGGTTTCACCTGGTGTCATTATCTCTCAGTGGAGATACTGAGCCCCAGGTCCTGGAGCTCAAGTGGAAGTCAGCTTGGGATGTTCTGCCTCTCTGTCTCTCCTTCATCCATTCTCTTTCTCTCAAATAAATAAATAAATAAATAAATAAATAAATAAATAAAATTCTTTTTTAAAATTTTATTTATTTACTTAAGTAGTCTTTACATAAATGTGGGGCTCAAACTTAAGACCTAGAGATCAAGAGTCACATGCTGTTAGGACTGAGCCAGCCAGGCACTCAAGAGATGCAAAGTTACCTGGATTCTAAGAAAAATCAGGGAAATGTACATGATAGAAACTGTTCAGTTAGTATGAATGTGTATTAGTGTAGATCTATACCTCTTCCTAATCAGGTGACTTTGGGAATACCCTCTGGATTCTGGAGGACAAGATTCTGGAGGGTCTACAGCAATTTGACAAGCTAAAGGATAGTTGTGTTATTTGCTGTTTCTCAGAAGCCCAGATTGATATCCTACCAAATTCTAAGATGAATTCTAAGAAATAAATCACATCTTGATATAACTTCCAGTCCTACAGTATTACTGAGGTTCGTAAGGGGACAAGGATCTTACCACCAGGTAGGCAGCTTAGACTGGTACCGAGGTATCTCATTTGCCAATAACTTTTGTCACAGACCTTAGCCTGGGGAAATATTTAATTTTGTAAGCCTTTCAATTGTTTTCTCATGTTACTAGAAGAGTGAAAAACCAAAAGCTTCGTGCCTTGGGTTATTTGCCCAGACTAGGAACTGTGACATTAAATTCAATCCCCTTTGACTTAACTGCCTCATCTTTGACCCTTAGTCCTCCCAGTTGGGATTTACTGATCTGTGAATGTCACAACATGACCGGTAAAATACAAAATAGATTTACTGCAGAAAGGTTGGAGATGGAGCTCACGTTTTCTAGATGTTAGAAAAATAAAGGGATAGATTGTCAAGGATGCACAGCAAAATATTTTTCCAACATGATGTAATGTGTATTGTTTTATTTTTAAGCAATTTGAAAAAAAGTTAAATAGAAATAAGGCAACTAGAGAAAAAAACTTAGAGGAAACACTGAGAAGGAAAAGTTTTTGAGTTCTATGTTGGATATGGCTGGGTTACTTTACTTGGAAATTCCAGTTTATATTGAGTAAAAGGATTAACTAATGAGGAATAATTGAATTTATTTGAAATTAAGTTTACTTAGTAATTAAGTTCATCAATTTTTTTTTCATAAAGTTTTCTTAAATACTGCATAGGAGGTCAGGATAATAGAGTTCAATCCTGGTCATGCTGTGTGGTATCAGCCATTAACCACATGTAGCATTTAAATTAGAATTTTCATTAATTAAAATTGAGTAAAATTTAAGACATATTTTCTCAGTAGCATCAGCCACCTTTCAAGTGTTCCAACAGCCACATGTGGCTACATTATTAGAGAGCCAAGAGAGATCATTTCCATTTCCATCCTTGTTGAAAGTCTATTTGGACTGCCATAGTGAAGACAGCATGGGCTCTAAATTTAGACAAATCATGGTTTTTATCTTCAGGTATAACTTGTAAGTACAAGCTAATTGATTTATCTGAGCCACGATTTTAATTTTTAGTGTAGAGATAACATTTTATAGTTCATGTCTTTGTTAGAATTAAACATTGTAACAGTCTTAGATCAGGAAATCTTGTTTAGGGAGTCAATAATGTTGTGAGAGGGTTGGAAGCATGGGTTCTGGAATCAGAATGGTCTAGAGACTGGACCAAGTTATACTAATTGCTAGCTATATGATATGAATAAGTTATTTACTTTTATAAATCTTGGTTTCTTTAAATCAGAATATTAGCACCTACTTCATAAGGCTACTGTAAGAATTAAATAATTCTCTCAAAAAAATACAAGTACAATGCTTTGCATAGTGCATGGTACCCATTCAATATTCAACAAATGTAAGCTAATAAGTGTTCAAAATGATAGTTACCTGTCAAACCCAAGGCAAGTTGTATGCTGCAAAGTAAGTTCCATAAACTGGATAAATCAAAATAAAAAAACTGTAAGATACTGCCAAATATATAACACTAATAATTGTCACTGCTGTTATTAAGGAGTAGGATGTTCCATTAATTCAATTCAGTTGTTACTAAAATATAGTTTTTTTCTCAATGTTTTAATTATGTCCATGTTTTAAATAACACGTTTTATCTCATAAATTTTTTTACCTAAGAATTAATGAATAGATGTTAAATTAATGTTAAAAGAAACTCAATAGAGTAGGGTTTCTTTATTATAATTTTGCTTTTAAGTAAATAAACTTCCTTCTTGCCATATACTAAGGCATCTTAATAGATAATAATCTATTTCCACATTGTATCTCAATTTTGAAACATAACACTCTCAATTTCATAATCACAAGAGTTCAGTTTTAAAGTGGTGCAAAAATTCACTGTTTTATTTTTAGGTGCTTCCACGCATGCACATTCAGTTTACTCCAAAGAAAAGCCTTCAGTGGCTTTAAATTCTTTCTGGAAAAGCTTTGAAACTTAAAAAGAAAGATTTCCATGCATTGGTTGGTTTGTGGTTTTACCACCATGATTTTCATGTGGGAAGGCTCTTTAAAGATTGTATTTAAACTTTATACCATATATTTTCATATTCTCATTTTAATCTATAAATTTTTTATAATATGTATGCACTTTAACTCTACTTAAGGGTGTGTGTTTGTGTGTGTGTGCATATGGCTTAGAGCAATGAATTATATAAAAGACATTTAAGATAAAAAAAATAGGTGAATAACTACTTAATAAAAGAATCTCAGTACTAACATGGTTTATGTCTAAAGACTATTTAAAATGGAAAATAAAATCTGCTTTAAAATATAGTAGAGTCTTACTGGAAAATATGTACAAAGCACTTGGTAGAGTTGTTAAAAAATACATTTTTTTTTTACTTTAGTGTCTCTTCAGAAAAGAAAAAAAAATCTGTGGTGTTAGCAATTCAAAATTACAGTTTCTAGGTTGACTAGCATGGAAATAAATACAATCAATCTATAAGTTTACCTAGCCTAAAGTGTTAAAAACACAGTGGTTAATATCCTCAAGAAACAGTTGAGATATTTCTTGAGATAAAAGGTAACCATTGCAGTGAAAGCCAACTTAAACTTTCCCAGGGCTACTATTTTAGTATTTATAGCGTGTATTATTATTTTAGATAAACCTCATCTTTCTCCAGTCTTTGATCGGTATATGAATTGCATGTCATCCTCGAGTTCAGAAAAGCACAGATTTTTAGCAAGTGTTTGTGCTTGTTGTTTCTAAGCCATAATTTTAAAATCCTGCTCTTATCACTTTGTCAGTTTTGAAAAAAAAAATGAAGCACCCTTAAAAGACAAAGGAGGCAGACTTCATATAATCTTTTGGGGGCTGTCTTCTCAAAAAATGTGGAAAAACTCTGAAAGAAAGATAAAATACATGAGAAAATATTTACCCTTCATAAGCTAATGCTACATAGGAAAAAGAGAAAGGAATGAAGCAATTCATTAAATCTAATAAGCATCATTTGTATCCAAAGCCCCAATGTTAATCACTATAGTGCCTACAAGGCTAAATAAGAAAGAATCCTTGAATATAAGAAAGTAGTCTAGAAAAGGAAAGTTGAATGTGTGCTTGAGGGATAGAAAGTGAAATGGGAAAGGTATTACAGTAAAGTTCTGGAAGTGCTAAAAACAAAGCATGTACAGGGAATATGAGATATTCAGTTTGGTTGGAATATGAGATGTGAAAATAAAAAATGTTTAGATATAATTAAGAAAATGTTCATTAAGTCAAGATTATAGAGAATCTGCCTGCTGGATGCTGTATTGAATAGAAGTCAGGAATCCTAAAATCATTTTGATCATAGAAGCATCATGAGCAATGTTGTTTGAAGACCAAAGGAAGATGGGGACAAGAAAAGATTAGATGCAGAACCCAACTAGATGATTTTGCAATAGCCTAGAGACAGGATGGGACAACTTACCAGGAGAGAGCAATAATGGCAACAAGAGGGTTTTGGGAAATGTGCTCTGGGGGTAGAATCAATGATATTAGCAAACAATTAGGCTTAGGTGGAGAGAGAGAGAGAGAAAAAGAGAGAGAGAGAGAGAGAGAGAAGCTAAGGAGTCTGAAAATTTGGGCCTGGGATCTAGTAGATGATGCAACCATGATAGAATAAGAGAACTCAGAAATAATATGCATTTGGGGATGAACTGATGGGTTGACGTGAGTTTAATTTTTGTGCATACTTCTAGCAAATATTTATTGATATCATATCATATCATTGTTTTTGTTCCAGATATCCTATCATGTTCCAGAAAACAAGCAAAGTGCTAGAGATAAAATGCCGAGCACAAACAGACAGATTATAGTCTATTAAGGAAGACAGCTGGGCTGTTTGATAATACAAACAAATATAAACAGCATAACAGTGTAACAAATGTGACAAGCACCATAAAGGGGAGATGTCTAATTACACTTGAGGCTACAATAAAAAAGTCTTTCCAGTGTTTCTGGAGGGAGGTGCTTCTCCCAATAAAATGACTCTTAATCTGAAATCTGAAGAGTTAGTAGTGAGAGCCAGTAGAAGAAGAGGCCAGCAAAGGTCTTCTAAAACAGAGTCTGAGTGTGTGTGTGTGTGTGAGAGAGAGAGAGAGAGACAGAGAGACAGAGAGAGAGGGAGAAGGAGAGTGAGAGGGAAAGAGAGAGATGTAAAAACAAGCACCATTACTGCTATAGCACCTTGTGGAGAGAAAGGATGATGTGTGTGAGAAACAGAAAGATGGCCATGTCACTGAAGCAGAGTCAAAGAAAGGAAAGCATGATCCTAGGTGAAGGGGGCAAGAAAGAGCTAAACCGCACAGATCCTTGTAGTCCACGTTAAAGGGTCTGTCACCCTAAGAGCAATAGGATGACATCAAAAATGTTTAAACATGAAAGTATCATAATCAGAGGCTGAGGTGGTAACATAGACTAACATGGTGGTAGGAGACAGGAGAGGAGTAAACACATTTAAGAAATATTTCGGAAAAAAAAGAAATATTTTGGAAGGAAAGAGTAGAATTTTATGACGGATTGGAAATTGTACCTTAAGGAGAAAGAAGGATTAGGGTGACTTCCGTATTTTTGCATCACCCAATGAGATGGATGAGATGGGAGTCAGTGCAAAAAAATCCATAATGGGCAGCCCGGGTGGCTCAGCGGTTTAGCACTGCCTTTGGCCCAGGCTGTGATCCTGGAGTCCCAGGATCGAGTCCCACGTCGGGCTCCCAGCATGGAGCCTGCTTCTCCCTCTGCCTGTGTCTCTGCCTCTCTTCTCTCTCTCTCTCTCTCTCTGGGTGTCTCTCATGAATAAAGAAATAAAATCTTTTTTTAAAAAGTCCATATCAAAGGAAGAAACTATGAGCTGAGTTTTGGACTTACGCAATTTAAGGCAACCAACAGGATTTCCAGACAGATGCATCCCTAGCTATTAAAATCAAAGAACAGATATTCCTGAAGTAGGTGAGAAATGGAGAGAAATGGTAAAGGCTTGAAAGTCACTGGCAGGAAAGCAATAGTTGAAGCCGTTAGAGTAGATAAAATCCTAAAATAAATACAGAATTAGAAGAGGGAACCAAAGGCAGAACTTTAAAAAATATTCACATGAGAAAACAAAAGGAAGAGCTCCCTGGGAAGGTGGCAGGGAAGGAATAATCATAGAGATAGGAGTAGAATTTGAATAATGAAACATTGTGGAGGTTCACGAAGACGTAATTATACATTGTTCGTGTATAATCCCTGTTATTTATTTAATGATATGAACAGCATCAACATGTGCGGAACATTGCCTTTGTTTGTCTTCTAGATACACTTTCCCCACCACTCGACACACACACACACACACTCACTCACCTGCTCCCCTGCTGGGTGAGGTAAGTATGAGTAAATGGCTGTGGAAGTTTCTCTTTGTATTCCTAAATAATGGGTCTTTATTTATACCAACAGATTCTTGCTACATTCTATTGAGATCTAAAAAAATCTAAGCAAGTATAATATTATTTCTAGCATCACCTATCAAGAAATTATAGCTATTGTTTGAGCTTAACTTGTTGAAATAATGTGGCATGGGGCCAGTTTAACTCAACAATGGACGGTATCAGCCTGCAACAACAAAGTCCTAGGCTTACATGAAAACTATAAAAGGATACTTGCTGTATTGTTCTTGCCCTTGGAATGCTCCTTCCTTCCTTTCCTGTTTTGTTGCTGCCATAGGATGTCAGCTCAAATTTACTGTCATTGTTGTCATTTGGCCAATGAATATCATGAAATGCAGTAGGCACTTAACCTTGTATGAACAGGCAGGCTGAAGTCTGACTCCTCTAAGGAGGTTATCAGATTGGCTGGATGTTTCTGGCATGCAAATGTGACAGTGAGCTTTGTCTTCTTTTTCCCCAACTGATATGTACCTTTCAGAATTGCTTTGTATCTCATGCAAAACGTACAGATTTTAAGAGATAAAACCGGATTTCTTGCAAATTTTCAAAAGTAGTCTACAGAATCCGAAAGTCCATAAAAACAAAGACCTATTTTCATGGAAAATAAGCATGAGGCGAGATTTCTTGCCCTCAGCACCACTGCACTCTGAGCTAGCTCATTCTTTGTTGTGGGGGTTTGTCCTGTGCATTGTAGGATGTTTAGTGGCATCCCTGGCCTCTGTCCTCTAGATGCCAGTGGTACCCCCTCCTCCCAAGTTGTAAAATCAAATATTTCTCCAAACAATTACAAATGTCCCCGGGGCGGCAAAATCACCCAGGTAGAGAATGACTGGCTTAAGTGAAGGGCCTTAATGTAAAGTAAAAATGAGTAGATTTTGTAAAAGATCAACTGCAGAAGCATAATTTAAATTTTCCTTTGTCTTTCATGATGTGGTATAATTGTATTTAAGGAAGAAATAGAGACATTTAAATAGTAAAATCACCTATTTATACTAATAATTTCCTAATCTTTCTTGTCCTAATGAAAAATCAGGTAAACACTCTGAGATGTTTAGTTTTTCTAGTGTTTTGAATTTTATATACCAGTTTCATCCATCCATCCCTCCAACCGTTTACCAAGCTCCATTTATACTCCAATCGCTAGGTGTTAGGGAAAGCAAGCAATAAAAAGTTGAGGGAGATAATCAAACTTGCTGCTGCTTTCACAGAGTTTATTTTTACTTTTTTATGGTGAAAAATTTATATTTAGATTTAACGAGCTAGACTCAGCTTAGATGATCCCAAGTTTGTTGGCAACATTCAAGCATCATAGTCGAGAACCAGTTTAACATTTACCTTCTTCTCTCCATCGGGCCTGATCAGGGTGTTGACCTTGGCCATATCAATATCATAAAACTTCATCATAGTCTGTTTGATCTGGTGCTTGTTGGCCTTGACACCACAATGAACACAAGTGTGTTTTGTCTTCTTCTTCTTTTTTTTTTTTTCTGTGGCTGACTCGGTGGTGAGGGGGAACTTGATGATAGCATAGTGGTCCAGCTTATTTCTCCTGGGGCGCTCTTTCAAGGATATTTGGGCAGAGTTTACATTTGAATGTGTGAAAACACAGTGCACAAATAAGATGCTGTTAAACAGAGAATTAAGACAGCTTGATGTAATTGAGCAGGCATTGGCAAAATGTTTTTGCAAATAAAGTTTTATTTCTTTACATATCGTCTAGGACTGTTTTCCTGCTGCAACACCAGTCAATTAGTTGTAACATATGGGAGCAAAACCCAAACTATTTGCTATCTGGTCCTTTACAGAAAAAAATAATTTGCAGACTCTTATAAAAGAGTGAGAGTGGTTGGCCATTTTTGAATGAATCATTGGAGAACAATTGTGATGCTGAGATTTATAACAAATATATATTTGGTCTCCACCCTGTCCTTGCACACAGCTCTTAAAAACTCCTGTAATTTCCTAAATGATAAGAGCAAAAGAGGTGTCTTTTGTTATTCATGACACATCCCTTTCAACCACGCAGTATTTATGTTAATAAGGAGAATTTTGGAAAGCTACTGAGTAAGGGGACTGATGGCCAGGGGAATCAACCAAATGATGATTGGAACTTTCAGCCACACCCTTTGGCCCACCCCTTCTTACCTCCAAGACAAGGAGGAGGGCTAGAGATGGACCTGATCACTAATAGCTGATGATTGAATCAATCATACTCATATAATCAAGCTTCCATTAAAAACCCAGAAAGGATGGAGTTTGAAGAGCTTCCAATTTAGAGAACAAGTTTGACATCTCCCCAACTCCACAGGGGCAGAAGCTCCTGTGCTTAGGACATTTCCAGACATGGCCCTATGTTTTCTTCATTAGACTGTTCATTTGTAGCCTTTAAAATCCTTTGTAGTAATAAATAGGTAATCTAGTAAGTGAACTGTTTTTCTGAGTTCTGTGAACTGCTCTAGCAAGTTAATCAAACCCAGAGAGGTGGCTGTGTATCGATGCAAAATGAAGAAACCTTTTAGAATCTCTAAAAAAAAAAAGAAAGTTTTATTGGAGCTCAAGTCTGGACGATTGCCCAGGAAGCATGCTCTTTGCAGGGAAGAAACTGGAAAATGAACAGTTTTTACAGGTTAAATATTTTTTTACATCTTGTAAAAGCTCAGAAGATTATAGATTAACATATAGGCAGGAATCATGAGTTTTAACATCAAGGAATGCAGGGAGTAGTAGGAGCATTGATGGCTATCTTTTCCTCTAGGCTACTCAGTTACAAGGCAGATACACAATGTATGCTTGGTGGGCCATAGATTAGCCCTTTGGTTTAAACAACGTTTACATAAAATCATGCTGACTTAGAAAGAAATCCAAATGGCTTCCCTATGTATCAGGCCTTTAGAGAGTTTTTCTCTCATCACGTGGGAGCCTTTGATTTCTAAGCACTCATTCAGAAGCACAGGTAACCACTTAGACTTTTGACTGGCATCTGAAGTCTGGGTTGGGGTCACCTTATGGGACTGAGCCCCTAATTTGTGTGATCTCATGCTAACTCTGGTGGACAGTGTCAGAACTGAATGAATTTAGAGCACCCACTGGTGTTGGTCAGAATCGGAGAATTGCTTCATGTGGGAAAAACCCATACTCGTTTGGAGTTCAGATGTATTGAGTGAATAGTAGAGAAATAAAAGGAGAGTTTTTCCTGGATGACAACATTCTGCACAGGTGATATTTAGAGCGATAGGTGATTAGAAGGTATCCGTCTTGATAAGAGGAAGACGTAGAGTAGGCAAAAGGAGTGGCTGGTAAGAATGAGCCAATGTGGGTGGGGGACAGGAATGGTCAGATCTAAAAGACATTGGGGGCCAGAGCAAGTACGGCTTAGTAGGTAATATTAGAGATGAAGGTTTTTACTCCAAGTGTGTTGGGAAGGAGAGTGAGATGTGAGAGTTTTGAGTGATATGAGCTAAGGTATATTTTAACAAGAATAGCTGTTTTGCAGAGCATAGGATATAGGAAGGCAAGGTAGATCAATTAGGAGGCTCATAGTCAAGCCAAAGAGGCAAGGGTTTCTAGAGCTGAGATGTTAACAAGTAGAGATAGAAAGAGGATGAATTTGAGTTAAGTTTTGAAAGTCAGAATTTATGTGACTTGCCAATAACATGGATTTGAAGGATGAAGAAACAGCGGCGAGAATAATTCCTAGATTTTTGTCTTCAGTATTTGCATGAATTGCAATGCAATTTATGAACGTGGGGAGCACACAGGAGGGAGGAGGTGGGATTGAGAGCCTGTGATATCAGAAGTCCTCCTTGGGGCTATTAAATGTGCCTGTGGAAATATCAAGTAGATATTTGGGTCTATGAGTCTGGAATCATTGGGAAAGGTCAGAATTAGAGATAGGTATGTAGGATGGACGTAGAAATCTACAGTCATGAGGGAGGATGAGGTCATTTAAAGAGATGTTGCAGCTGGAGAAGGACAAGAGATGGGTATGGGGTAGAGCATTGATCTTTCTCATTCAGAGATCAACTATGGGGGAGAATGCAGCAGAAGACCAGAGGAGGTAGCCGGTGGGGTAGAAGTAGAACTAGGAAACTTGATGTCTTGGCATTGTCATTCCATGAACAGAATCCTCTGTCATCTGGTGAGAACAGCTGTCTATGTTTGTAGCTCCGAGGTAACTGAAGTTAACGTGACTGGGTAACTAGCTACGAGGCAGTAATTAGTAGAGTGAGGACTAAACTCAGAGCTTCTTATTCAGTTTACATATAGAGCTCTCGTAACCATGAGATATGTTAGAGGCCACTTGGTTTTTTTCCAGTGAGCACCAAGACCTCCCCATTCCATTCTCACTCCCACATGGCTGCAGGCAGCCCCCCGAATCAGCATTTCAATCTCCTGGCTCCAGGACCTGGGGGAAGGACTGAGGACACCAACCAAGCTCATCAGAGCCTTCCCTGTTCATTTCCTCAAACTATGGAAAGGAGAGATTCCTTACAGGGGTAATAAGCTGGGTGGATGAGTAAAGATTAAAACTGCCAGTGACTGACTTGCTGCGAAGTAGAACCCATGCAGGGGTGACACAGTGTTTGAACCCCTGGAAACCAGGTTGGGCCTGAGCCAAAAGCACTGTTCCCTACACCCCCTCCCCTCATTGTTCTACTTATACTGGTTTGAGACGGTTTTCACCACTTAGAACTAAAAATTTTCTAGTGCAATGCTTTCTCTTGTTTGGTGTGTGTCCTGGCACACTCCATTCATACATTAAGTAAAATTGAAATGCCAGAGATTGAAGATAAAATATCTTGATTTAAAATTGAGCACCTCGGGGATCCCTGGGTGGCTCAGCGGTTTAGTGCCTGCCTTTGGCCCAGGGTGTGATCCTGGAGTCCCGGGATCGAGTCCCACGTCAGGCCCCCGGCATGGAGCCTGCTTCTCCCTCGCCTGTGTCTCTGCCTCTCTCTCTCTCTCTACTCTATCATGAATAAATGAATATAATCTTTAAAAAAAAGTTAAAAAATTAAAAAAATAAAATTAAGCAGCTCAGCTATTTAACACAGACAAATTGAAGGATTTTTAAAGCTTTTCCTCCCCTTGCTACGCAAACACATTTAGTTTCATGAGAAAAATAGTTTCCACCAAATTGTTGGTCTATGAAAAGCGTCAACACTTTGAGAAAGGAATAACTTAGATGTTTTTGTTCTGTGGTAGTTTTTGTTGTTTTTTAAACTTAAGACCACTCTCTTTTTTCTCCTCCCCTTTATTTTCATAGTTTGATGGGTGGAGAATAAATGTTTCAGGGCAATGTTCTCCTGATGTTTTTATTTGCCTTTTTGTCTGGTCTTTAAAGTGTACACACCACATTTACCTTCTTGCTGCCCCTTGAGGTCTAACTCAATAAATCGATCCTCACCGTGTATTTAATATAATGCCTTTTGTATCCCTAAAGTGCAAATAAACTTTTCAGCTTTTGAAATAAATAATAAACTAAATTTATTATGACTATTGATATATTCAATATAACCATTATTATTAGACCTAGTCGTTCTCCTGAAACTGCTGCTTCTGTAAGCCTGTATTGATTTATTTTGAGTGAAGACATTTAGAAGTACTTGTCTTGCCATTGTGTGAGGAATAGAGTAGGATTTTCTACTATTCCGCATTTCATTGGGATCAGAATAGAAAAATCTGACTTCTTATCCAACTGTGAACATAGCTGCTGTCATTTTGGTGCCATCTTTTTCCCTTGTGAAATTACAGACACTGTTTCTATTTTTATTATCAGATGGAAAGTAATCCACTATTTTCTGGGACTATCTTAAGGATAGAGGTAGTGAAATTATAGCATCCTCTGGCTCTGTATTTGCAAGTCCCCATCTCCAGGGCCTATTAATATTTGGATTTTACCTATGGCAGTCACTATACTTCTGATATCTTGACATTACAAACTATATATAAATCTAGTTTCTGGCCATAAACAGGGTGGATCCTGCTGATGTTCAAGGACCATCAATTTCTACAGTTAATTTTAGCTCATAGCTCATTCCCTTCTCTGCCATATCTTTTTTGTTTCATCAAAAGTTCTTCATTCAAGTTCTATTTGCCCTTTTTCCAGCATAATCTGATCCAGGCTTGTTTTTTTACATGTCAGGTGAGTAATTGAATTTACACTGATATAAAGCAATTTCCTTCGCTCTCAGCACCCCTCCCCAATTGTTTTACTATTTGGACAAGCTAGCATATATTAAATACTTTCACATATTGTGCTTACCTCCTTTTCTATTTTTAATGTGGATTTTTACAATACATGCATCATTAAGACCTCTTTGGAATGAATCCTACCTATTCCATTTCAGACTTCAAGTAAACATTCTTTGTTTCTAGAGTGATAAGCTTCCTTAACTGGTTAAGTATTACTTATTAGTATTAGACTTATTGAGAGTCTCCTCAAATCCTGATTCAGCCCAGCTCTTTAACTATGGATTATATATGAAGTTATTGTAAAGTTTTGTCTTCTCTTAAATTTTGATTTCTTAACGTTTGGGGTGCCTGGGTGGCTCAGACAGTTAAGTGTCTACCTTCAGCTCAGGTCATGATCCTGGGGTCCTGGAATGGATCCCCATGTTGGGCTCCCTGCTCAGCAGGAGCCTGCTACTCCCTTTCCTGCTCTCCTTGCTTGTGCTTTCTCTCTCATTCTGTCAAATAAATAAATAAAATCTTAAAAAAAAAAAAAGCTTAGCCTTTGATGATACCTCAAGAGAAGTGTTGTGGCATTCCTAATAAAAAGGCTTACCCATTTCAGGCAGTAGCTAAATGTCATTTGATGTCTTCTCTCACATAAATGTTGAATTTAGTCCATAAGAGAAATTGCCTAAAGTGGATTTGAAGACTCTTCCTTTGATTCTAGTGTGGAAGTTGTTTAAGGTAAACTTGAAAAACTTTCTTGGATTTGGGCCTGCTGTGTGGTAAATTGTGCTATCCATCCATAGAGTTTGGGTGTGTGTATACATGTGTATACATGTTTTAACTGATGAATAGTGAAAAAGTTTATTTATTCAATTAACAAGATAGGTAAAAAAAAATAGCTGAGTAACATTTTGGATGAAATATACTTGAGCTTGAGCTTAAACTAACAAATGAGCCCATAGACCACAACTAATCATATAGAAGACTGCCTTAATAAGCTTACAGTCTGAGTAATGACTAAGTCCAAATATATTCTATAAGTCCACATATAGCAGTATTCATATTTGAGCATCATACTTTTTAAAGACTTTATTTTCTTAGGACAGTTTTAGGTTCACAACAAAATTGAGAAGGTACAGAGATTTCCTTTTTTGTTTGTTTGTTTGTTTTTAGATTTCCTATGTACCCTCTGCCCCTACACAGGCATAGCCTCTTTCATTATCGATATTGCCCAGCAGAGTGGTACTTTTGATACAACTGATGAACCTGCATTGATGACTCATAATTACCCCAAATTCCATAGTTTACCTTAGGTGAGGATCATAGTCTAAGAGAGAAAAATAAATTGGAGTATGACCCTTTAGGGTTAGAAACCAATGAACTTGATGACTAGTTTAAGAAACTAATTTATCCTAAACAATAGAAGGTTCAGCCCTTGTGCACTGTTGCTGGGAATGTAAATTGGTAGAACCACTATGGAAAATGGTATAGAGGTTCTTCAAAAAACTAAATATAGAAATATTGTTTGATCCAGTAATTCTACTACTGGGAATTTACCCAAAGAAAGTGAAAATACTAATTCAAAAAACTATATGCACCCCTATGTTTATTGCTGCATTTTTAAAAATAGCCAAGTTATGGAATCAACCTAAGTGTCTATTGATAGATGAATGGATAAAAAGATGTAGCATATATTTTAAAATGGAATAGTACTCAACCATTAAAAAGAATGAGATCTTGCCATTTACAAAAACATGGATGGACCTAGAGGATGTTATGCTGAGTGGAATAAGTCAGACAAAGAAAGAGAAATGCTATATGATTTCATTTCTGTGTGGAATCTAAAAGACAAAACAAATGAATAAATAGACAAACAAAAAGCAGAACAGACCCATAAATATAGAGAACAAACTGATGGGTGATTGCCAGAGGGGAGGGAGATGGAGGATGAGCAAAATGGATGAAAGGGAGTGGGAGATACAGGCTTTCAGTGATGGAATGAGTAACTCATGAGAATAAAAGGTACAGAGTAGGGGATATAGCCAACGGTATTGTAATGGCATTGCATGGTGACAGATGGTAGCTACACTAGTTGTGAGCATAGCATTACATATAAACTTTAGAATCATCATGTTTTTACACTTGAAACTAATGTAACATTGTGTGTCAATTATATTTCAGTAAAAAATTAATAAAATTAAAAAAATATGTACTTAAAAAAAAGAATAGAAGGTTCAGGGGGATATATTTTGTCATACTGATATATTGTGAAGAGCTTTCAACCAAAAAGAAGATTGTGCTTTTCTCTATGGTTTCAAGTGGCAAAAATTAGGTCCCTGAAACATCTCTGAGTACATAGATTTGGACTGTCTGTAAGGAAGGGCTGTCTTCTTACAATCGGAATTAGCTAGATGGGAATGGAATCCCATTCTTAACTTTTCTATTTTTATCAAATACATATATGTTCAAGTATGTTATCTTTTTACTTCATTTAATTTTTTAAAAAAGATTTTATTTATTTACCGAAGAGAGATAATGAGAGAGAGAGAGAGAGAGAGAGAGAGAGAGAGAGCCACACACAAATAGAGGCAGTGGCAGAGAGAGAGGGAGAAGCAGGCTCCCCCTGAGCAGGGAGCCCCACGTGGGGCTCCATCCCAAGACCCTGGGGTTATGACCTGAGCCGAATGCAGATGCTTAACCAACTGAACCACCCAGGCGCCCTGTTATTTTTTACTTCATTTAAATTCATATTCAATGAGTGTCAAAGTCATGATCTTTCTTCTACTTTAAAGTGAGTCTAACATTTATCCATCTAATTTCTCCCTACAACCCATGATTCCAGATCCCAAACTGCTGAAACCCTGTGTCAACAGTTTCCTAGCAAGAGCCCTCATTCCTCTTTTCTTTATTTCCATATTTTCTTAGACAGCCTACCATACTAATAACAATGTCCCTCAAATACTGATTTTATTTTCCCCTTACCCTCTTTGGTAACCCCAAAGCTCCCTTTAGACTTACCAGATCAGTACAAACTCTCAATGACATTAGACTCTGAAAAAACACATCCCCATCAATGTCCACAGGTAAGAGGAAATGCTTCCATCAGGTGCATTGTGGCTAAGAGGCAGAGGATAAGCCATCTACACCAGAATTTGGAAAATATTCTTGCTTGAAACCTGGATGAGCCATGGTAGCACCTCAGTTTATTTTTAGTTCTGCCAAGAAATAGCTAATTTCATACAAGAATTACCTTGACCCTGGCCCAGAGTTAAGACTCTCTGGCTATTCTTTATATACATTAATGCAATAGTAGCATTGTTTAATGCTTTAAAAAAAAAAACAAGTAAGGACAAATATGAGAAAAAGGAGAGAGAGACTTTTAGGGTATGAATTAACTTCCTTCCTTCCATCCTTTCGTCCTTCCTTCATCTCTCTCTCCCTCCCTCCCTCCCTCCCTCCTTCTTTCGTTCCTTCCTTCCTTCCTTCCTTCCTTCCTTCGGCAGACTTACTGTAATTGGGGAAAAAATTGTTAAGAGATTTAGCAACTGGGAAGAATCAAGGTGGTTATTTACTCCAAGAATTTTTATAAATATTTTTTTCTAGTGCTTCTTTGGGAAATTGACCAACTTTAGTAGGTGGTAGTTAGGTGTCTTTCTCTCTGCTGTTGATATGAAACTCCTACAATCCCCTCGTTTATTTTTCTATGTACATTAAAAAAAAATCAATGCTCACAATTTTGATTGCTTTCTCAGCAATCTTTTGTGACCTGTGGGAGTAAAATGGAAAACTGAGAGGAGGTCATTTAAAGAGCAGGCATAGGAGAAGAAGAGTAGGAAATTAATTGTATTCATCACCTCAGTCCCTTCCCAGAGGATGCCTTCCAAAATGCCATCTTTTATTTTCAAACCCATTTTTCTTCATATTTAGATGCAACTTTAGCTGGTAAGCAAGCTTTTGATCTATATTTCATAGGTCAGTATTATTTATGTGAATATTCCTTTTCATTACTGTAGAAAATATAAGCTGCTCGTATCCCCTGACTGAGCCTCTCATCCTGGCTTGCTGGTCATAAAATTATATTTTAAAAGTACATCTGTTTTCTCATTAATACCAAAGATTAAATAGCAACATGAAGCCTTCTTGATCTTTCCTTCTAATATTGGAAATAGACACTTTCTTCTGGTTAGCAGGCAAAATGAAAACAAGATGTGACAGAGAAAAAAAATGCATATAAATGGACCAAGTGACTTCCTGCTGGGGAGGTGTTTAATGTGGCGATGGGGTGTTGGGGTGCACAGAACCAAAATCATCAGCCCTACCCAAGCCTGACATTTCATAAAATGCTACTTGATGAAGACATCCTACTATCCTGGGATGACATGTAACTATTTGGAAAATGATAACACATTGAGCTCATGTACCAATCCTGTGAGAATATTTGTCATCATTTTCTAACCAAGCAAGTGGGGGATGGGGACATGGAGAAAGAGCAGGAGGAGAGAGAGAAAACAGGAGCTGCCCTGGAAAAATTGAATACAACCTGAATACCAAGTATACAACGTGGGTACCCTGTGCCATTAAAGAACAGGGACAGATGGGTCCTAGAAATTGGAGATTGGTTAAGTAAAGCAGGTTTAGTTGGATGGGTCACATAAAGGTGTGAGAATGTGTGTGCATGCACACGACGTGTGGAAGGCAATGCCATGAAGTGAGACAGGAACATGTACATCCTTTACTCAGATCAAGAAATTAATATGACATGTAGTAAGGCATGTGGTAGTCCTGAAAGTTGGCTGTGGTGTGTCCCATGTTTCTGTAGGTCACCTTAGAAGGCTCCTTTGTGGGGCACCTGGGTGGCTCAGTGGTTGAGCATCTGCCTTCGGCTCAGGTAATGATCTCAGGGTTCTGGGATCGAGTCCCGCATCGGGCTCCCGGCATGGAGCCTGCTTCTCCCTCTGCCGAAGACTCTGCCTCTCTCTCTCTCTCTATGTCTCGCATGAATAAATAAATAAAATCTTCAAAAAAAAAAATCTGTCCTACTAAAAAAAAAAACAAGGCTACTTTACTTCTCGACAATTACTGTGTCACTCAGTGTGAAAAGGCACAAAGTTAGTGGTTAAAATATGCAAATGGATAAAAAGCCAATAACCCTCTTGATTTTTAAAAATTTCCTTTGTAGTCTGGGGCAACTATTTAAAAATGGTAAAATGAATTTAATATAGTTTTGTTATTAAATGTTTTATTATTTTGTGAAAAATATATTACCATGAACATTTTAATTGATTGATTTTTAAAGATTTATTTTAGAGAAAGAGTGAGAGAGAGAGAGAGCACACACACATACATGCTCACCCGTGTGACTAGAGAGAGGGGCCGCAGGAGAGCAAGAGAGAGAGAATCTCAAGCAGACTGTACATGAAAGTATATCTAATGATATAAAAGGCTACGAAACTGTAAAATTTTATACAAGCACAGGCACGCAGGTTGAGCAAGTAGAATGATTTCTTTTGAGGCTGGATCATTATAACATGGCTTTGATGATGCTGTGATGTGTTAAGACTCTATGTGAAAAAGATAAGCATCTTCTCTTTTCTCTTCCTTCCTGACCCATCTTGAACCTTAGAGCTGATCATCTCAACTATACTATCTCAACAAAAGATTTGATTTTTTTTTTGATTTGTTGATTTCTTTCATTTTTGTATTTCTGCAACAACTGTTCAATCAAAACACAAACCTGTTTTGGGGCTATGATCTTACTTTCCCAGCACTCTGCTGGAGAAATTGAAAAATCCTCCCCCGTTGGTATCACTATCTAATCCACGGTCTCCAAACTCCCCTGCATTCTTAGGGTAGATTCTGTGTCTTTCTCTTGTCCTTTTTCTTTTCTTCAACTCAAAACCTTCACCCTCTTAAATCCTCTTCAATTTGAGAAGTCTAGTTTGTTTATCACTTTATCTAGTAGAGTTAGAAGCCAACAAACATGGCCATCCTCAACCTCTTACCACCTCTAGAAATATATTTATAATAAAAGTATGCAAACTTTTATGGAGATTATTATTTAAATATTTTTCTCTTTCTCCCTTTTCATTCTCAGAGGGTCTCCTAGTCTTCCTTTCTTGTAGGATAACACGCCCTTTAATCTCTTTCTTTCTAATTTATTTCTTGACATGTACACTCATGCTTAAATTTTTTTCATTCCAAAACTTTGCCCTCCCTAACTCCACCCAATTCTGTGTTTATCCATAGATAACATCTAAGTTCTCTTCTCCATCCTTACACAGATTCCTTAAAAGACTAATCTCTACTTTTCTGTTCCTCGTATCCCATTCTTTTCTTTTCTTCTTTTAAGATTTTGTCTATTTATTCATGAGACGCACAGAGAGAGGCAGAGACATAGGCAGAGGGAGAAGCAGGCTCCCTGTGGGGAGCGTGATGCGTGACTCGATCCCAGGACCCCGGGATCACAACTTGAGTCAAAGGCAGATGCTCAACCACTGAGTCACCCAGGTGCCCCTCATTATTTTATTTTTTTAAAGATTTAATTTATTCACTTGAGAGAGAGAGAGAGTATATGAGTAGGGGGAGGAGCAAAGGGACAATCAAACTCCCCACTGAGTGTGGATCCTGAAGCTGGCCCCTGAGATCACGACCCAAACTGAAGTCAGATGCTTAACTGACTGAGCCACACAGGCACCCTCATATCACATTGCTTTCAACTCATTCTTCAATTGACATTGTTCTCATTAAGGTCACAAATGGTCTTTCAATTATTAACTCCAATGGACGTTTTGCATTTTTAATTGTACCCCTCTCCTACGATTGAAATTGTTTTTTGTGGAAACACTAGACTCCCCTGGTTTTCAGGATACCACACCCAACTGGTTTGTGATCCTCCAGCTTTTTGTGATTTCTTCTTTTCTCTGAATTTTTTCTCAATGTTGATCTTTAACGTTCATCTCTCAACTCAATGTTCGACTTATCCCAGATAATCTCCCTTTAGGCAATCACAGCTCTCAGGTATTACTCATTTGTTAATGTTGCCAAATCTATGCTCATGTATTTCTAATCATCTCACTAAAATATCCTTCTGCTTACTTGATAGTTGCCTTAAATTGTTTATTTTTAAAAACCAAATTAATTTTCCTTTCCCCCAAAATAGACTATCCTTTGATATTCTCTGTGATAATTGTTGAGGTTCTCTTTTGCCAAGTCATTAAAATTGGAATATTGATCATCATTCTTGACTCCTCCATTTTATGCACTTTCCATACTCATGTATTTATCAGTGACTACTACAATAATTAAGCAGATTCTCATCCTCAGTTGCTAATTAGGGTCCCCTAGTGAACTTTAAAACCATCCTAGATCAATGAAAGCAGAATGTCTGGGAGGAAGGCTCAGAAATTTGTTATTCTAATAGGCAGAGAAGATTGGAAATCATTTTTTTTTTCAGTATTTCTCAAATATCTCACTTGATTTTGTTTTTGTTTGTTTTTTTACCTCCAGTACCACTGTTTCATTTTAGGTCATCTTCATCACTTATTGCATATGCTCTCCCTGGCCACTCTGGCTTCAATTTTATCCCCCTATTGTCAATCTGACCATTAGGATGAACACTCTGGAATATGAATGTTACAAACTCATATACCTCATTCTTCTAATCCTGTATACTCTCCCCTGGCTTAAAACCCTTCATTGGTTCCCCATCAAAAAAAGATAAAATCCAAGTCATTAATTGGGTACCTGAGGCCTTATTTTAATTTACTTTTCATTTGCCACTTTTTTCCTTTGATTTACCTTTCTCTGCTTCCCACAAAACAGACCCACTTATTCCCCGTGGATACAAAGTTTTTTTCTTTCTTTTATGTCCTTATATGAGGCCTCCTCTGTCTAGTAATGACCTTTTGTGATTAACTGCTAATCCTGTTTATGTTTCAGCTTTGTAACTACTTTTTCCAAGCTGGGCTAGGTGCCTTTCCTCAATTTCTCATAATGATCTCTGCCTTCAGAAATTACTGCTTTTACCACTCGAGTTTATAATGATCTCTGAATATGCCTGCTTTCTCTTTGAGAACAATGACTAGTGCTTAATCATCTTTGTATTCCCTGGTGTCTAGCATAATGCTTGGCATATATTAGATGCTCAAAAAGGTTTGTTGAATAAATGAGTAAATGAACAGTTAGATGTCATAGCTGATAAAATAAAGTTGGATGCCTAAGAGATGCTTTGTCTGAAAACAATCAAGAGATTTAAAATAGAAAAGGATAACTTTTGTCTGTTGATAATTGGGAACTTGGGAACCAGTAGGGAGACATTCTGTAGATTTAGAATATATTAGATCTCTGCTGACATTATTAGAGCTACTCCTGGAGGTAATGTGCTTCTGATTTATACATTCTAGAGCTTTCTGGTTATAATCAGGCTTCATGAGTAGAGAAAGGAATATAGAGCTGGTCTATATTAATACTGGTCCGATTAGCAATTATATTTCTCGCACGACGACGTAGTTTGTATATTACATGTTAATCTCCTGAATTTGAGTGTATTATCTATATTTTTTAGGGTTCAATCACCATGGACAAATTTTCCACTTTCCAGATCTGCCAAACTGAGTGATGTGATCAGCACCCAAATCCCCTTCAGCTTTGAAATTTTGAATTTATATTTTGTTTAATTGAAAAATTAAAATAAAAATTCAATTTTGTATTAATGTGGTATAAATCAAAATGCACAGGGACTGGATAGAAATTATTGTGACACATTCTATCAAATTTTACATTCCTTACGCATACTCTTGAGGGGAAAGAAAATGATCCACATTTTTCTGAATCAAGGCATGGTAGGGGAACATGGAAAATGTACTGTGAAATATGAAGAATGCAATGGACGTATGAAAGAATACAGAGCTGAGGCAAAGCAGTAGGTTTGTTCCAAATTGTGAAGTAGCTATATTTAACACATTAGTATAAGTCCTTTTTATTACAAATAACAACTGTCAAACCATTTTCTGGAAGATAATTGAGATGATTGGCCTGGGAATCAAATGTTCAGGAAAGAGGATCACAAAGAAGTGATTTTTAAGGTGTTTTTTTTTTTTCTCACATAAGTAACTGTCTAATCTGATAAATGCTTTTACAGTAGAAATGTATTAAGGTGGTTGCTTACTTGGTTTTGCCCATTCTACCTCCTGTGATATTGAAATGTTCAGGATCACTGAGCCCTAGTGCTGTAATGAGGATTACATATAATTTATTATGTGTACTTTCATATAATAAACTTTAAGCATATATCTATGTAGTAATAACAGACACTACTTTTTGCTAAGGAACTGATAACTTATTATAATATATATATTTATATATATGTCATATATTATGTATATATTATTATACACATATATGTATATGTTTTGGATTTCAACTGAGTATCTTACATTTTCATTATTCCATACCCCCAGCATTGGAAACTCTAGTTTTTGCTTAGACTGATTTATTAATCATAAGTTTATGATTAAAACTATAGTTTTAATCATAAGTTTAATTCTTAAAATCTTTGTGGTAGGATTTGCCAGTTTCCTCCCAAACACCTATTAACCCCTTTCTCTTTAGAATCCAAACTCTAATTTTAAGTTGGTTATATTGCTTCCTTTTTTTTTTTTTTAAGATTTTATTTATTTATTCATGAGAGACACACAGAGAGAGAGAGAGAGAGAGAGAGAGGCAGAGACACAGGCAGAGGGAGAAGCAGGCTCCATGCAGGGAGCCCGATGTGGGACTCGATCCTCGGTCTCCAGGATCACACCCTGGGCTGAAGGCAGTGCTAAACTGCTGAGCTACCGGGGCTGCCCTATTACTTCCTATTATAAAAAGCACATTGTCTTCCAGACATTTTTGCAGTTAAGTATGGCCATGGGACTGAGTTCTGGTCTTTAAAGAAATATTTGCGGGAGTTCTCTGAAAATTGCTTAAAGGGGATTGACTGAGCTAGAAGTTCAATATAGTCTTTCCTTTTCTTCTTAGCTTGTAGTCTGAAAATCAGTGGGAAGAGCTGGAGCACCCACAGCCACCTTGGGTCCTGGGTGATACAGAAGAAAGATAGGAACCATTCCTATCTGTAATTCCTACTTCCAGACTTCTGTGTGTGAGAGAAAGAAGGTTCTATCTTGTTTGTTATTCTTATTTTTTTGTTGCTGTCACTGTTAAGGAAGAATTCCAGCTGAGCTCAAGCTTGTGCTCAAGAGTCGGGTCTGGTTATGTCTGATGAAACCGTATTTCCACCAACCCTTATTGCCAACTTTTATTATGTGTTGTTAAAAGACAAATGGAAATCTATTCCTCTTAACAAGGAATGACCTGTTAAACCCACATATGACGAGGTAGTAATGTTCTTATTTCTCTCTAGCCTGTGAATTTGTGTCCACTCCAAACAAATCTCTGGAAGACTTAGGTTTTTTTTTTTTGCGTGTGTCTGTGTGTTGTGTCATTTTCTATTTTTGTGTTAGGAGAGGCATTGGAAATCTGCCTTGTAGGAAATGTAACATCTTGCTTAGAATTGTGAATACAGTGGATTCTCCATTGCACAAAAACAGGAGCGGCCTTATATTTCCTACGTGATACCCTTAAACAGTCTATTCATTCATGCAACAAGTATTTTGTTTTTGAGTAGCTATTATGGGTGGAGTAAATTATGGGAAGGCTTTGTTACTAAATAACATGTCTATATCAGCTCATGTCTATTATCACATGAGACACCTGTGAATTTGGAGAAGTTTGGAAAAAAGAAAAAAAAATTGAATTGAATGAAAAAAAGTCTAAAACTTTGTCCCTAAAAGTTGTCTTCCTTTTAAAAGTTTTTCCCTGTGTTCAAAGATAGGACTATAATCTACATTCCCCAGATGGCACCAGCCTGTAATGTTAAATATGAATGCTCAAATTACAAGGGTTCACCAGTTGCCATTACAAAATTTCTCAGTAATCCTGCCACAAAGTCTTCCAGTCTCTTCTGGGAGTCCTAGGGGAAGGGTCTCCCATGTGCTGATGATCAGCCCCTTCATATTTTTCACTTACTGGCTGCTATGCTGCTTGCAAGACTCTTAGGTGGGAGTCTCTTACCATTCTGGCTCAGTTCAGGATCTTCTAGGAGAGCACTCCTCTCCTGGAGAGATGCCATATTCAAGTTCTCTGTAGGTTACAAATCACCACACTGGCAAAGGATGCTGCTTTCATGTTAAACTGCACTGTGTTAGAAATGGATTTGTTCTATGTAGATATGAGAAAAGTATTTCTCCAGTCAGCTCTGCCACCTTGAAGCACCATCGTGTATGCTCCTAAGTCTCCTATGAATGCTTCTCCCCCTCCCCACCCTACACTCCCCTCCCTCCGCTCCTATGTATGTTCCTTCAGTATGCAGCCCTTTCTTATACCCTATCATTTGTGTTTCCATTGGAGGCTCCTGGGATATGAAGCTTTATCCCAATAGGTCCTTATTTTCCCATGTACATCAACTCATGCTAACAGCTTGCAGGAAGGGCTACTGCCCCCACCAATTAATCAGACATAGCACATCATCAGACCCTGAATACCAGTTTGGGCTCAAATGGGAACTCTGCTATGTCAGAACTTGACTTAGACTCTAGATGATTTTGACAAAGTTGAAAATGAAGCGGTAATTTTTTATGTTGTGTTTGTGTATATTATATAGGTGTGTGTATATATATATATATGCATATATGCATTACCATAGCCCATAAAGCTTATAATTTGTATCAATATGATATGCTTGAAACACAGGCAATGCGTTTTCTCATTAAGTCATCTCTTTCAATTACAAAACTAATGGAAGAGGAATGCCACATGCTGTAACATGTATTTTACTTACTCTACACTTATCCAGATGTGAACATGAGTAATGCACTTAGTTATAGTGTTCCCTTAAGCCACTGTTTTCCTACGTGCTGAAAAACCTATACACAGTTTATACACTTTTGAATTTATTTAAGAAGGGGACCTAATAAATGTTTCCCTTTTGCAGCGTTAGCAAATGTAGCTCCTGTTACCACGAGTAGAGGAGATATGGAGAGGTCAGCACTATTGTAGATAAACACAATGTAAAGACAAGGAACTACTCTTTAATTATTGGCATAGAAATATTGGCAAGAAACAAAATTACTTCCTGAACGACGTTCCATCACCTGACTAGTAGCAAAGAGCTCATTTTGCCCGTTTTCGCCAAATGAAAATCCTAACCAACTGAATTTAGGGCTGTAGAGTAAATGGTAACAACTCAGGATCCCTGACAGCGGTCATCACAGCACTGAAATGTTTCTTTAGCTAGAAAGTGGTTAGAACCATTGCGAAATATTTTATCAGGTTAACAGCTTAGGGGAAAAAAAATAGAAATACCTTTTTTTTTTTTTTTTTTTTTTTTTAAAGACACAACATATCACAACATCTGAGAAGCCTAAGGTGTAAAGCGCATCCAGCACTACCAACCACAGTGGAAAGAAAATTCCAAAGCAGGACAACCCAGAGCAATTGTTGGTAGCACCTGTGGTAGGAGAGTGAAGCTAAACAGAAAGAAACAGGGGGCATTTGTTTAATGTATGATCTTGTTGAAAGAAGGGCCCTGGCACAGATTTTTTTTTTTTTTTTCCCCTTTTAAGACTAGCCAGATGTGGTGCTCTCAAAGGGCATAGTGAGGGGACCACAGAGGAGAGCTCACACATGCTGGGTGAGAGTGGCAGATGCAGTAAGGTGGTTCTTCAGGCGGAGTCGGTACAAAGCTGCCTCCAACACAATACAACAGAAAGCGGTTTCCCCTTCAGTCATTTTTGCAGAAACTTGTACTAGATTAAAAGGCGTGATGCACGTGCTGGCGATCGCTGCGGCGCCCGGGCCTGATTAGTGGAGACTCTTTGGTCGGCGCCGTCACCTGTACGGGTTTCATCGGCCTGGTTGGAGCGGACCCTCCCCGGGGCTCACAGTAAGAGGGATTCGCTCAGGAGCTCCGGGATTCCGGCCGGCGATCAGGGTCGAGCCCCGCTTGCTCGGCGCGGGGTGCGCGTCCCGTCCCGGGGGCGCCTGGGGGGCAGCGCGCCGGCCCGCAGCGGCGCCCGAGCCCGGGGGGCGGCCGGGATCCCGCGGCCCCGCCCCCGCCCCCGCCCCCGCCCGGGACGCCCTCGCGGCCACTACTCCGTTGCTATGAAACAAAAGACGGGGAAGGTGCGCGGAGCAGGAAGTCCCGCCCTCCGGCCCCCGGCGGCCCGGCTCGGGTTCCCAAGGCTCACGCCCACCCGCCCACTCCTCATTGGCCAGTTCCCCGGCGCCTGGCATCCTTTCTCCCATTTCCTTGCCCTTCTCCACTTTCGGCCTCGGGTGAGCCCAGGGCGCCCAGGTCGCCCCCCGCCCCCGCGTCCCACCCCCCGAGGCCCTGTCCGTGGGGGACGTGCCGCGAGCCGGCCTCGCTCGGGGGCCATTGTGTACCGTGGGAGACGTGGACCGGGAGCCGGGGCGAGGGGCACGGCCGCCTCCCGCTCATTGGCGCCGCCCGCCGTCGCGCAGTGCGGCGGCGCCCGGGATTGGCCCAGCCGCGCGCGGCCCCGCCCCCGGCCCCGCCCCCGGCCCGCCCCGGCCCCCGTGTGGGAGTGCGCGCGCGCGCGTGTCCCCGCCAGGGGTGGGGTGTCCCGCCAGCGGTCTCCGCCTCCTGGAGCGGCGCTGCGGCGGCCCGCGGCCTCGCCGGGAGTCGGCCGGGCGGGGAGAGCGGCCGTGGATCGCGCTCGACGGTAATGGCAGCGTCTCCCCGGTCCCGGCGGCCTGCGCTCCGGGCTCGGCTCCCTCCTCGGGGACGTGCGCGCTGCGGCGCCGCGGGCTGGCGCGTGGAAAGCAGGGCCCGCGCACACGCGTGTCTGCGGACGGCGGGGCCGGCGGGCGGCCCGGGAGCCTCGGGACCCCGCCCGCCGGGAGCGCAGACCCGGCCGGGGCGGGAGGAGGGGCGGCGGCGGCGGCGGCGGCCGGGCTGCGTCCGCGTGTGCGCGCCTCGCCCCGCGCTGGGCCCGGGCGGGGCGCGGAGGGGCCGACCCCGCTCCCGACCCCGCTCCGGACCCCGCTCCCCCGGGGGGGCCCACGGAGCGGCCAGGCCACGGGACTCTCCTCCTCCCTGCGCCCGCGCTTGTCAGTTTCTCTCCCCTCCTCTTCTTCTTCTTCTTCTTTTTCTTTTTTTTTTTAATGGGTTATTTGTTGGTTTACTCGGCTCCTAACTTGGAGCCAACTCCTGCCCGCGTTGCTTTAGAGAACTGCGTGTGCGTGTGTCCGAGTCCGTGCGTCCCTACTTGTTGGTTCCAGCGGGGACAGTCCAGGTCCTGAGGCTTTGTGGGCAGCACGCCTGCCCCTTGGGCTCCTGCAGAACCATCTTTACGTTTGTAGAACTCGGCGGGTCCGATCGTGCAAGTGAGGCTCCCTGGGAGCTCGGGGTCCAGGGTGCGCTGCGTTGAGATGAAGGCAGGGATGAGGAGGACAGTGTGTCCTTATCTAGTTGGAGGATATCTAGTTGGAAACCTGTGCAAGTTGTGTTTTTTTTTTTTTCTTTTTTTTGTGGTGTGTATGTGTGTGTCTGAGGAGTTGGGTGCTAGTGGAGGCTTTGCTACGTGAAATGTGAGAAGGGTGCATCTGTAACTCTTAGTGCCCCCAAAGCAAGTCTGAGGCTACTTACTGTTTGTCGTGTGTACAGAGGGAGGGTGCAGACTCAGAGGCTCTTGAAAAGTTGAACCTGGGACCCTGGATTTTGTTCTCACGGATGGAGGAGGATGGAGTTGGGTACAAATTAACCTGTTCAGTTTTCTGCTCGGGGAACATTTTCATGACCAACTAACTTTTTTCTTTTTTCTTTTTTTTTTTAAACTGCCTTTCAAAGAACTAAGGTTCCAGATGGCAAATTCTATGAATGGCAGAAACCCTGGTGGTCGAGGAGGAAACCCCCGAAAAGGACGGATTTTGGGTATCATTGATGCTATTCAAGATGCAGTTGGACCTCCGAAGCAAGCAGCAGCAGATCGCAGGACGGTGGAGAAAACTTGGAAACTCATGGACAAAGTGGTAAGTTCCGTACGACTGCGCCTGTGCATTGCCTTATTTGTCCTGGGTATGGTTTCTTCTCCTCTGGTTGTACTTACACCACTCATTAATGTTATTGTTACCGTTAATTCATAATTATTGTTTTGGCAACAGCCTTTTGATTTGGAGTGGCCATTTTTCTTACATCCACTCTGTGTGTTTTAAAAAGTTGGATTCAGAGCAAAGACTTGTTGTTTTACCTTTTGTCCTACTCTTCAAGGTTCAGAGTTCCTCTATATGACTCAGATATGCAAAGTTTTTACTGTTGGCTGCTCTTTGTTGGTACATGGCCGTAGAATACTTTGGAAGTGTTTGCTCTGTCTTTATGAGGTTGTGTTGCTGTTGAATAACAGAAGAGTGCAAACAAGTATTTTTAAGAAAACCCTCTGAGGGACCACTCTTGACAACCACAGTGGGTGACGCTGAAGACAATTACTTAGAGGAAGAACCAGATTAGACCTTAAGTGAGGAAGCAGTATCTGAGAGAGAGTTTCCATTTTCATCTGTGACAATTCATTTTCATTAAGAAACTTTTTGTTTTTGTTAATGGTAGAGTTACAGTTTCTTTCATCTATTCCATTTTGAAACAGGAAACCTTTTCGATTGCACATTGTTTATTGTGAAAGGAAAATTTATGATGGAGGTGGTGGGGCTGAGAGTATCAGAAACCTCTGTGGTTTCTGCATGTTGCTTTCAGATGAATTATAATTTTACAAGAAGAAATCAAGCTGGATGTCAGTACCCTGAGAAGTCTAGGCAAGCTGGATATTCTACAGGAGTCTCCTGAGAAACTAGCTGTCAGTGTCCTATCTTACTAAGGAGGATTATGAAATAAATATGATTTAAGGTGTAGCTTGCTGCTGTGCAGAATTAATAGTTCTTGTTTTTGAAGCAATAGTACTGTCCCCTGTATGTCAGTAAATGTTTGTAGCACCATCTGGTTTCATTTCATAGATATTTGGGGCTAATTATGAATGTAGTTGATGCAAGGCTCCTGATATTTTTGTGACTGCAGAAATAGAGGTTTTTTAAAAAAAAGAAAATCCTTTGTAGGGATGTGCTGAAGCCTCCTTGAAATCATATGGTAGCAGTCGCTTTTACTTTGGCTTGTAACTGTGTACTGATATTTGTCACAAAAAAGCCACTGTCAGCGTGTAATTATCAGCGATACAGGAAGGTAATAAGATTTGCTTTATTTTCATTTATGCTTATGGAAAGTACAGATGGATACATGACTGATAGGCCTGCCATTCTAGAGCCGATGGTGGTATATGCAGAGCCAGAAATCTTTGCCAGATAAATATCCGTAGTTTTGGGCTTCAGTGTGACCTATTTAAGCTTCTGCCAATTTATTCAAATTGTGATTTTAAAATGCTCCAGACAGAGTGATGTCATAGTGTCAGAACATTACAACTTGCTACTTGAGGTCAGGCTTGGATTTTAGCATTGGATACTTAAGAATGAAGAGTATGCAGTGGGAAGAACTGCGTATATTTGGCAGGCACAAGACTAGCTGTCTTTGCTTTTCTAAAGAGGATGCAATTTAAGGTCACTCTCATTGCCTCAATCATTGGTTGGGCATAAGAGAAGGCATTCAAGGTTTTCCCCTAATTCACCAGTTATATGAGTGGCAATACATGGGTCAGATTCTATCAAGGAGCTGCACCTCCCACCTTTCTGTGAGTGGTCAGAATTTGTACATTTGTGAGTGAACATTAGCACGTCAAATAAAAAAAAGTGGTATTAGGAAGTGGTGAGCTATAGTTAACATAAAGCCATTATTATTTCAAACATTAAGAAATGTATTCATAATTTTGGTTTGTAACTGATGGTTAACATAAGTTTTATCCACTTTTAATGATTTCACCATGGGTTAGGGTTAAATAGATGGTTTTTGGGTAGTTAAGCTTCTGCCATTGTTTGTTTTATTAACCCTTTTGTGGGTTTGGGTTTGGTCTTTCCAATTGAGAAAGTTGACTCATAAGGAAAACTGTTATTGAAAGTCTCTACTTAGTGGAATGTGGGTAAGGGTGTTGGCAAAGGTGCACTGGTATGGCCTTCCCTACTTGTCTTCATTATTTGTCAGGAAGGGCAATTATTGTGTTCATTTATGAATGCATCTATGGGCTTTGTGGGGAGGAATCACATAAATAGCTAAAAAAGAGTAGATATCACTATCACACAGTGATAAAAAGGCACTGATAATTCCTAACTGAAAATATATTTTATTTAATTGTGTAATGCAGAAGCATCCCTCACATGTGTTTACCTTTTTTTCCTTGTCAGTGATGAAGGAAGTGGTTCATAATCTCAACATTGTCCTGGTAATCACATCAGGATGCTTATTATTAGTCCAAAAGTTAATCCCTCGACATGTTATCTAACTGTTTTATAAAATAACCGCAATAATCTGAGTTTAGCTTGTGAATAAGAGAAAACAGTAACTTTCAGGTCTAACTGGTAGTTATGTGAAAGGCAGGGTTAGGTGTTTAGTTAGCATTTTTTTTTTTTTTTTTCTTTAGGAAGCTCCTTCCCACAAGGGCAGATCTTAGAAGTATAAATATAAAACGAACTTTAAGTTGGGTACATTTCAGCTACCTACAAAATAAAATAACTTCTTTTACAGGGGATAGGAAGCAGTCTCAGACTGTAGGAGGAATGCCCAGTAAGTGTGTCGTTTTACTGTTCCCTGACCCCTAGAATTTAAAACAGTCAGCTGAGATTCCAGTTCCAATGAATTGTTCTGTTGGCAGAGGACAGACTTTCTATACAAGGTCACTGAGAGTAGGAGGGAGTCATCGCTCAGTTTTGTGTGTGTGTGTGTGTGTGTGTGTGTGTTTTGTTTTGTTTTTGAGAGATGTTAAGTGTTTTGTGACCAAATATCAGTGTACTGAGAAAAAGAATGGTGGCATATCCCAAAGCATCTCCTTTGGACATATTTTCTGGCCTTTGCTCTGCGTCAGTTTAAGTCAATAGCTCACCCCGAACTCTTCCAATCTTTGGATGCCTGGTTGATACAGTGATAGAGCTGTTACTCATGACTACGCATCCAGGTTCAGATATACCTGAAATATGGAATCTGCTCCAAAGCTATTACAGAGATGGGTCTCTTAAACCCTTAAACATTTATTGAGGGCCTACTGTGTTCCTACTAAGTGTTGTCACGAGGGACACAAAGCTAGATACGATGTAGAACTCTGCCTCTGACCTGTGAGGGAACACGCACACCACCAGCAGAGCCAGGCATGTAAATGGTAATGTATTACTTATATTATATTTATCAGGTAATTGCCATGTAGTATGGACGAGGCTGTGATACAGACCTTTGGGAAGTACAGTGGGGGCAAAGTGAAGAAGGACTTCCTTGTTTTTTGGCCACTGTTCAGACAGTTGTCTGTCTGGATTCTGCTGGGCACTAGGACCAAATGCATTATTGTACTCTTGTTGGAAATGCTGAGGTGAGGGTAAGGAAATGATGGCTAATCAGTATGGGAGGAATGATAATTTATTAATGTGAGGTTCCTGAGTATGGTTTTCACAAGCGTCTTAGCCAGGTGACGGAAAATGGAAGAAACAGTTCTCCATCTAATAGATACTAAATGTACTGAGCTTACATGAATGTTCAGGAAATTAGAAAAGAATTAATTGATGCCAAAGAGCAAAGCCAGTTGAGTACCTGCCTACGTTTTGTCTTGCTGTCCTTGTCATTTATTTGAAATTACGTTATTGAAAGAGTTTTAAAAGCATTTAAAAAGTGATGATGCCAAATAGCCTTTTCCTGCCTTTTACCCTCAGTACATTCAGTGCATTTGTCAAGCTTGGAACGTAATTCATTCTCGATCTTTATAATTTTACTGCGACTATATTTTAAAGGTTGTCAATCAAAGGTACTTGGAATACATGCAGCTATTTTGACAAATAATAATAGGTATTCTTTTCTAAGATGAACTCCTCAATCTTCTGAAAAATACTATATGTCAGATAAAACTTAGATTTTGGATGCCTGTTGTTTGTGTTTGTTGGGTTTGAGAGTCCACTGTCATTGGGCCCTTGGAATAGGGAATATCGTTTACTTGAATTATTCTTCATGTACTTCCTTGTTCTCAGCGAGTTTTTCCATGTTAGCAGAATCATGGGCACCACGAGACTTGGGTAGATGATAACATAGTAGGCGTCTGACCAGCGTTTAATACTGAGATTTTGAACTTGTGCTTGGCTAAGTGAAGTGATCCCAGAGTTTGCTCCTTTCTACTTTTAGGGAAAACTTTCGATAAAGTAAAAGGTTTGAAGGAATCCTGTCATGTTACTTTGGTTTATCCTTGTGACATAGGACATTCATTTCACAGAAGCCTTACTCAGTTAGTCGTCTTTTCAGCCCTTACAACAATTCTTCCTTTCTTCAAAGTTGCTTTGTGTGCTATCTGTCGATTTCATCATTCGTTTATCAAATTCCATCTACGGAAAGATCGAGATTTGTAAATACCCATTCCATTCCATTCCATTCCATCCCATCCCATCCCATCCCATCCCATCCCATCCCATCCCATCCCATCCCATTCCATTCCATGTAGTGTGTTCTACATACTGCAGAATGTAGTAAGCGCTGTAATGGGGTATAAATAAAGTGCCGTGCCATAGGGTATGATGGGAGAGAACGTGCTTGCTGGGGGTGAAGAGTCGGTACAGAATGCAGCATGGTAGAAATGTTATCCAGCTACTCTCTCCAGGATGTTTTGGATTGCAGTGAGGTGCAGGACACATCAGGCTGAAGGAATGTGGGTAAAGGGAGATTATTGAGAAGGTAAGTTAGAGAAAGATGGAGAGGCTTGCACTCTTTCAAGGAGTTTGGACTTTATTAGGTAGAAGAGAAGTGTTAAAATCTTTGAGCAGGGTGTGAAAACCAGTCAAGGCTATTCTGTGGTAGATGACTCCCTTGACTCTACAAAGGATGGATGGAGAGAAAAGAAGCTTAAAAGTAGGAATAATGATCAAGAGGAATTAAAAAGATTGGGCAAGAAATAATGAAGGGCTGAGCCAGAGAATTCAAAGTCAATGGAGCAAGTGTAGGTTCAAACGTGGGAGGTATCTTGAAGGTAAAATTTACAGGTCCCTATGACCCTTTAAAGATAGAGGATGAAAGAGAAGGTGAAGTGAAAGTGACTCGAGGTTTTTAGCCTGAAGGCAGCAATGCTCTTAATGAGACAAGGAGCATAGTAAAAAAAAGAGGAAGCTTGGGAACTGGTGCATACGTTTGTTTTTGGCCATGATGAGTTTGACTGCCAGAGTGAAATCCATTTTGAAGTCAGAAAGTTGAATGTGCAGTTAAACAGAGAAATTGAAACTGGAGACATATGTTTGGTAGATATGCCCACAGAAGTAGCATTTTAAGCTGTAGACCAGCAAGAGGTATGCAATGTAGAACAGAAGATGAGAGTCAGAGAAAAAGTCAGAGATTGGCATTTTGGCTCTGTATGGGGTTGTACTTATAATTGGATGGCAGTGAAGGAGAAGAGAAACCTGTGAAAAACAATGATGAGAGAGGTAGGACAAGAATTAGGGCCGACTGATTTCTTGGGTAGAGACAGCTTCAATTAAGGAGATAGTTTCCAATTCTGAGAAAACCAGATTCAAGTCCAAGTGGAGAAAACCAATCAGGATGAAAATTTAAGAAGTCGCTGAATATCATGAGTAGAGATCATTGTTAACCTTTCAGAGTAGTTTCATTTACGCGATGGGGCTAGATTAAAACGAGTGTGTGGATTACTGAACAGTTGTTCTACAAGTATGCCAGCTGGTGAAAAGGAAGAAAGTTCCGATAGACAGCTTGAGAGTTTGAGCCGAGTTTAACTTTGTGTGTGTGCCTGGCACCATGGGAGAGGCTCACAGATTGAGGGGGAGGGATGTCAATAGGAAGCTCTCTAAAATATAAAGGATGAAGAAATCATGAAGTGACCTCTGAGATTACAGTGTGGGAGGGAAAGTCTAAGGACAAGTAGAAGAGTAAACCTTGGTAGGTAACGAACTTCTACTTAGATAAGAGGGAAGAAAGGAAATATACAGAGTTTTGAGAGAACTTGTAAATTTAATGCTGGGTTGTCAGAAAGTGATATAAGGCATAACATTTGTAATGTTTAAACCACGTTTCAAAATTGTGTATTATTGAATAAACAATATATATTTTGACCCGTCTCCTAGCAATTAAGTGGGTAAATAAGTAAAGCATTGAGATAGAAATGAGTTCTTATCCTGTATATTAAGATCATTTTGGAAACATGCTGTGACTTAAGTGATGCCACAACACTACTTTTGTCTCCTCTGCTTGGGCATATGGGTTAGTTTTTGTTGTTTGTTTGTTTGTTTAGTATTTGTAAGCTGCTGCTATTTTCCTAGTAATGAAAGAAACATTTCAAAAATGACCAAATTTTTAGCTCTTTAACATATTAGTGTTTAAATAATTGTTAAGCTCACTCATGCTGTCTTCCAATAGCAATAACAAAAGTAGTTGTGAAAGATTCCTCATCAGCTGAGTACTACCGATGTATTAATTCCATGTCAGGAGTACCGACCCGGGCGTATTACTGTTTGCTGCTTTGCTGCACAAAACGCTGCAGACTTTCACAGGGTTTCAGGTAGTGTAAAGAACTTCAGGAACTTAAAGAACTCCTGATAATCCTCAACAGGGCAGTCAGTGCCCTTGGTATAATTATCATATGTAGGCAAAATCTGCCGAGTTTACCGTGTTGTGGTATAATATAAAATTTGGAAGAAGAGGAAGTACTGAGAAGTACCAAGTGCCAACTATGTGCTAGGTGCTGTGCAGAGTACTTTACATTTCCTCCTCTCAGAATCATAATCCTAAGAGTTTTCTAGAAGAAACCGGCCCAGAGTTGTAAAGCTAATTAATAAATGTTAGCACCAGATCCTACGTGATTGATTTTGGCATCTGTGTTCATGGTATGAAGATTCATGCACACCGTTCCATGGAATAATACAATTCTTCCTTTTCCTGTGAGAAGTGGATCAAAAGGCTCTTTACCCCCTAATATTTGATATGATCCCATTCTTCTCAAAACGTTGTACCCATTTAGACAGGTTTACTCACTATGGTTGTCCTATTTGTTATATTACCTTCTTCTGAGTTCTTTCTTCGTTCCTCTCCTACACCTTCTTTTCCTCCAACAAATATTTATTGTGCGTCTACTATATGCAAGATTCGACATTAGGTGACGGAGACAGACCAGTGAGAGATATGGTCTTCCACCCTTAGGGAAGATCAGTTGTCATTTGGAAGGAAGATAGTGAACAAATGAATGCACGGTTGATATTTTAATTACAGCTAGTCAGTTATTTAATGATGCTTATATTTAAAGAAAGTTTTTAAAGAAAGCTTCATTGAAATGATTTGTCGTTGCCCCCAAGTCCTACTATAATTAAAGTGGGAAGAACTCGAAGAACTCATGGATGCTTTGTATCATAATAATATACTTTTGTGTAATTGCAGTGAGGAACCTCTTAAAACATTTATGTGAGGAGCACAGACTAAGGATTCTTTCAGGGTTTCCATACTGTTGTTAAAAATGGAGTTATTTCCCTTCGTGGGTACATTACTTGATTTAATATAACTGAATCCTCCATGAAGTGAAGTGTGCTTTATAATGAAAGTCTGTTGCAGTAGAGGCACAATTCCTTACTGTGGAAGTTTCCATTTGCTTCAGTAGAATTTCTTTCATACATTTCAGGGACTGGGGTGAACCTGAGAAATATGCTAGCTGACCTAATGCCTCTTTGTTAACTTTTGATTCCAAGTTTTAATTAAGGCACAGTGGGGAAACTCTTTAAATACAGGGGTGCTCCAAGAATAATTAATGGCTTTACAATTCTTGTAGCACTAGCAAATCCTGTGTTTATATTTGTACCTTTGCTTTGATATGGTCAAATATATATTTAATGTATGTGAATACATATTCATACATAACAGTATATATATAGATTAGACATATTTTTATGTATGTGAAACGGTGCAGACATATATAGAGAGGCCCTCGTAAAAATCTCTAAATACATTCAAATAAATACAACAGGCAGTTGCATAGTGTTATAGAGAAAGAGCCTGACTTTCAAGTCTAGACATTAGGGTTTGAGTTATTATTTTTATTTTATTTATTTATTTGACACAGGGAGGGAGGCAGGGTGGGGGGACAGAGAGAGAGAGAGAGAGAGAGAGAAAGCATAAGCAGGGGGAGCAGCAGGCAGAGGGAGAAGCAGTCTCCCCGACCCATGCAGGGCTGACCCATGCAGGGCTGATGCAGAGTGGGGCTGATGGGATGCAGGGTTTCATCCCAGGACCCTGGGATCATGACCTGAGCCGAAGGGAGACGCTTAACTGACTGAGCCACCCAGGTGCCCCTAGACATTAGGGTTTTTAAACTCAGATATGTTCCATTTTTTTGTTTTTTGTATTGTTCCATCAAAAGGAGAGAATTGGTCATTGTGATTTCCAAGGTCCTCTTTAGCTCTAACATCCTCTGACTTGATGACTGTAATGGAATTTGTAGCCTAATTCAATACTAAGTGTTTTGCCTTTTAGTTCAAAAGCAAAGAGTAACATTGCTAATGAACCAATCCTTTTATGCACTACTTGGTGTCCTACAAAGTTGGTCATTGTATAATGCGACTGTAGATTTATTCTTTTTAAAGCTTTTCTGTGTTGGGAACCACTTTCATTCTAGGGAGCAACTTAGATATTTCTAGAAGACATCTAAGTCATTTGAATCTGAACTTGAACTTTGTGGGGAGCTTGATTTTTCTCCTTAACATACTGTTTTTAGAAAAGCAATTTTTCTTTCTCTGACTTTCGCAGTTCCTTGCACATAGCAGGAACTCAATAAATATTTATTGGATTGAATTTGACCTGCTTAGAAGTCATAGTCCTAGCGTAGGGTTATTCATTTTTGGCAGAAGCTGTCATAAATCACAGAGTTTAATACTAATCCAACTGATGAACTGTACATTCAGCAGCATATCATAGGTCAGCATGGTATGTTACACTTTCCCAAATGCAAATTTAGAAAACTGTGTGGCCCACAGGGGCCTTGATGAACAGAATCTATCCTATTTTGAATCTACTTGTGCCACTTACCCTCAGGCTCCCTGTGCCCTCACCTCTTAGAGTGATTGCATGGACTCCTGGCTTTCTGCTCTTCTCTCTGGGTATGCCTCTCAAGCCTTTGCATACCCTTTTGCCTGGAATATTCCTTTTGCAAATCTAGGTATGCCTTTCTTGATACTCTCAGGACAAGATATGAGTGAGCTGCTGCTTTATCCTCCTCCAGCACTTTGTACTTCCCTCCGTTGCAGCACTTAAAGTCTCCTATAATTCTTTTTTAAGCCATCCGTCTTTTCCACTGGAAAACTCCTTGAGGACAGGTCTGTGATTTATTTCATTCTGCCTTCCCCAGGGTCTGAAACAATGCCTGACACGTCGACGTTTGTAGAATTAACAAATGGGCTCCAATGTTCACGGAAATTTGCAAATGGGGTCAAAATAAAAATGTAAATGAGGCTAGCCAGGGATCATTAATTATATGCCTAATTCTAATTAAATTGTGATAAAGTTAGAAAGAAGATCAGCTTGAGATTCAGAAGATGCAGGCTCTTGTGTTGGATTAATGATTTTTTAATAGCCCCTTAATCTTTGTAGTTCTTAGTTTCTTTATCTGAAAATGAATGGATTGGACAGGATCTTTCCAAAGATTCCTTAGAGCAAGAATTACATTGCTCCTAAGTTAATTATAGAGAACTAGGTCTCTTCTGCAAGACTCCTTGAGGCAGGAAGTATGTTCTAGTCGTCTATAATTTCCTGGCAGTAAGCTCAGTACCTGGTATATAGCAGTTATGCAAACAATTGTACTGCATAAAGCAATACATTTCCAGATAGAATTACAATTGAAATAGAGCAAATGAGAAAAAGGTCAGGTAGAGAATAGTAAATTAAAAATCCGTAGCACTTAAAATAATCTGTTAAAGAACATTTACTTGAAACGTCTGAAGAAAATACCTGAGAGAAAATTTTTATCAGTTAAGTGTTCACCAGTAGACAAAATTAATATGAAACTGCCTATTCTCTTAGCTACAGGATAATAATTTATCAATCTGTGACAGGCTGTACCAAGTTCTGGGTTGCTGAGATTAGACTGCGCCTGCTGTAGCATGTGGCTGGCAGTATTTTTGAAATTTGTGGTACTGTCTTGTAGTTTTAAGAATTGAAAAACTATATACTATATATCTTGTTTCAACCAAGATTTGTTAAATCATTGACGTACTTGGGACTTCATCAGTCTTTACGGCACAATGAGCTTGTCTGGTTGTATCAAAGTCACACAAATAAAAAGAGGGTAAAAAGCTTTGTTAACCCCTTTAACTATACTTTTCTCATGATTTGACATTATTTCCTAAATTATATGCATTCTACCTAAGAGATTTTGAGGATCGAAATAATATTCTTATATTTAATCTTTGCTTGTGCCTTTGGGTTATTGATTTGAATACTAGTATATTAAATCATGAAAATAAGGAAGTAATATAATCATACTATTTATGTGTGTGTGTGTGTGTATATATATATATATGTATAATATGTACATACATGAAGTATTTTAGAGACTCAATCAGCCCAGCCATCTATACATCCATTTATTACACCAGTACTATATGCTAGGTACTCTGTTTTAGGTATTGTATAAAACAACAAGGAGGAAGAGTTAAAGTGAGAAGTGGTTGTCTTAAATTAAGGGCTGATGCTTGATAGTTTGAGCCAGATTTTTCTCCCTACCAAAAAAAAAAAAAAAAAAAAAGGTTATTTCTTAAAGCAAGTGTGATAATAAGTGTGAATACTTTTTTTTCATTTGTTTCCTGGATTTATTGTGTTTGTGGTTCTTGAAATTATTACTGTTCAACTTTTTTCTGTTTGACTCAAGCACTTCTGTGAGTACCAGGAGTGAATCCATGTTTTGTAGAACCTGAATTTGGAGGGGTCCTTTTAAAGAAAAATAATACAAAATTGGGTATGAAATTGAGTATGAAAGTGAATTTTTTCTATTGACAAAAGAGACCAAGTTGTAAAATTTTAAAACATTGATAAACCCACAAACATCAGAGAAGTAATCTTGACTCTATACACTTTATACTTCGATTCTCTTCCATTGCCCAAGTATATTTCCAGTCCTGGGTGCCATTGGAGACAGTTAAATGACCGTATCTGAATTGGGTATTCCTCTCCATGCTGTGTGCTGTCCATAGGTGCTTGGAGTATGTCTGAATCCATTGTGGTATTGCTTTGGCTGACAACAGTTGTAACTAGTTCCAGAACTGACTGGGCATCTCACATACCTCCTACAAAGCCACACTAAGTGGATTTCCAACTCAAATCCCCATCACCCCAACTCAAAAAATGTGCCACCTAGCAGGAGGTTAAGTCATACAAGAAAAAGACACCTCAACCAATTGTGTTTAAAGTATCTTGCTCTTAGAAGTGTTACAAAGAATGTGTGATGAAGGCTTTGGAAGAGGGCTAGCTATTGGAGGGACCCTCACGCTTATGGTTCACTGGCTTCTCAGTGAAGCTGCCTCTATGTGTGAGAGTGTACTCCTTTACACTGTGTATGCCCTTGTGCAATAGCCAATGATTTCATTTAAAAATTGTTTCATTGGTGGTTCCTTACACCCTGGTTTGAGGGGTAGGAATAAGATGGGTTAACTTACTTTTAAGTTATTTTCAGTTCTGCAGGCAGCCCTGAATGCCCCAGTGGTTGGGTGGCACCTGATGGAGTGACTGAACCATTATGTAACACATGTTTAGAGGCATGGGATATAATATGGGGAGGTGGAAAAGACTCGTTCTGACCTGACACTCATTTACTACTTAATAACTCAGTTAGTAAAATTGTACCTCTTTGTTTTATTCTTCTCAGGGTTTCAGGAACAATATACCAAAACATTAATTTAGATCTATGAAAGAGCTTTAGTGTGGGGAGTTCGGTGTACTAAAATAATATCTAAATGTGAGACATTAGTTGCCAGCAGAAGGGGCCCATTTCCTAATTTTTATTTTAAAAAAAGAGATTATTGGTGGTGTACAATGATTAGCACACTGGAGTTCTATGAAGCCACGAACAATGGGATATTGTAGAAGAGAGAATGAAAACTTTAGAGGTGGAAAGTAAAGATGTGACTTAGAAAAAAATGAATGGAAGGAGAAAATTGGATTTAATTGTATCAAGAAGGATCCAGATATTCACCAGTTCTTTGTAGATTGGAGATAATAGTTTTAAGATCAAAATGTATATTATGGAAAATGAAGAACCAGTACAGTTTGGTAAATTTCTTAACTTTTCTATGAAAGATATTATTGTGGTTCATATGAAAATATTTTGTTTCTCTTTTTTTAGGTCAGACTGTGTCAAAATCCCAAGCTTCAGTTGAAAAATAGCCCACCATATATACTTGATATCTTACCTGATACATATCAGCATTTACGACTTATACTGAGTAAATATGATGACAACCAGAAACTTGCCCAACTCAGTGAGAATGAGTATTTTAAAATCTACATCGATAGTCTAATGAAAAAGTCAAAGCGGGCAATAAGACTCTTTAAAGAAGGCAAGGAGAGGATGTATGAAGAGCAGTCACAGGACAGGTAAGAGTGTTTCAGCTTTTATTGTTTTTAATGGTAAGGTTATATTTATGTGGCTTTTTGTTCACAGCATAAATATCCCCAAGTATTTGTTTCAGAAGAAATATTGCATTTCTATATTTACTTTTCACATTATTCAAGCCTTGTAGTTTTATTTAAATTTCTTTGTGATAAGAGCTACTTCATGACGCACTGTTGTTGTTTTTTTTTTTTTTAAGACTTTAGTTCTTAGAGCAGTTCTGGGTTTATAGAGAAATTACTCCAAAGTACAGAGTTCCCATTCCACGCCCCCACGCCCCCACCCCCCCACCAACATGCATTTCTTCTGTTATTAATATCTTGCCTAGTGTGGTACATTGATAAACCAATATTGATATAGTATTATGAACTGAAGCTTAAAGTTTATATTAGGATTCACTCTTTGTGTTGCACAGCTCTGTGGTTTTTAACAAATATATAATGTTGGGTATTTACCATTACAGCATCATATAGAATAATTTCACTGCCCCAAAAATGCCCTGTGCGCTGCTTATTCATTGCCTCTCTACTTCCCCACCGCCTCCCCTGCCCCACACTTTCTGAATCCCTGACAACCCCTGGTCTTTTTACTCTCTTTATATTTTTGTCTTTTTTAGAGTGTCATACAGTTGAAATCAAATAATATGTAACTTTTTCAGACTGGCTTCTATCACTTAACTATGTGTTTAAAGTTCCCCCTTGTCTTTTTGTAGCTTGATAGTTCATTCTTTTTTTTATCACTGAATAATACTCCATTGCATTGATGTACCACCATTTGTTTATCTGTTCATCTGTTGAAGGATATCTTGGTTGCTTCTGATTTTTGGCAGTTATGTATAAAGCTGCTATAAATATTTGTACACAGGTTTCTATGTGCACATAAGCTTTCAGTTCATTTGAATAAGTACCTAGGAGCAGGATTTCTGAGTCTAATGGTAATAAGCCTATATTAGCTTTGTAAGAAACTCCCATACTCTCTTCCAAAGTGGCTGTATCGTTTCTGCATTCCTACCAGCAACAAATGAGAATTCCTGTTCCTTCCCATCCACCAGTATTTGATATTGGAGGGAGTGTCTTTAAGACACAGTCTTGATTGGATATGTGCATATGATGGATGTGGGTGGGAGATGACTCTTGATTCTCAGGGTTTGACTGCTGAGTGAGAAACTGAACAGGAGTGGCAAAGACATCAACTGAATCCTCACTTTACAGCCAGGATTCCAGATTTAGAGACTCCCCTTTAAAGTTTGTTGTTTGGCTATTTCAATGTTACATTTCATGATCTATCTTAAATTAAGATATTAAATTAAGTGAAAGAAATTAGTTTTCCATTTCTTGGATATTTTAAATATATCTAGAATATTGACAGATGTCAACAGTATATTTACATTCCCAAATTTGAAAACAAATATTAGTTAAAATATATGATATTTTAATATAGGTAACCTGAATTTTAGTTTAAGACCCTTAATCTCTCTGGATTTTAGTTTCCTGACGTATAAGGAAAACCTCCAAGGAACCTCTAATGTTTCTTTCGGGTCAAAAAAACTAGCCTCATGTAGTCTGATAAAGCATAGGGTTGTATAATAGCAAAGTCACTTATCTAAGTGTGTAGACTCAAAACTTGTCTGTAAATAATGGCCACAAAATACCCAGAATGAATAAAGCCATCAAAATCAGAGAAAAACTCTCTGCCAAAATGTAAAATGGCATAAATGTTTACTTATTTATAATTTTTTCTCTAAATTAGTGATGAACTCTAATGTAATCATGAATGTCTACCCAATTATAACTGTGGGCTCATCGCTTAATATACTTGGATCACAGTGTACACATCTTGAGGGTGGTGAAATCTTGCAGTTGCCTTTTAGTTTTAACCCACTAAGAGTCTCTTCAGGACTGCTAAGAAGAATGTGAATCACCACACAGTATCAGAGTAGAGAAATATGATATTGTTTCAAGAATGTTATCAGAAGTAAAGTAGAGAAATATTATATTCTTTCAGAAATGACCAAGGTTATGGGGAAGCCAGCTGTTTATGTTTAAAACTATGTTTTTACTTTGTAGGTCTACCAGTGATCTAGTAAAATAAAGTTATTTTATAACTGTATTTATACTTCCTGCTCGAATTTAGTAGCCCTGAAATTCTTCATGAATCAGCAAAGGAATCCATTTAATTTCACTTATTAAGATATCAGGTCAATGAGAAGGCTTATAGTTTCTCAGTCTAGGAATTTGCATTGGATGTAGTCATATATGAGGTGGTAAACCTGTACCCCACTTTTATGACTTCTTTGGAAACTGAAACATTTTCTAACCCAGTAGATGTCTTGTAATTACCATTCCATTTATAAATTTTGATATTTCTGGCTTTTTTGGGGGGAGTATCATGGGGAAATCTCTATAAATAATGGTTGCTTGTGGTAGATTTCCACAGATGATGATAGGTTGCATAATGCTGATGGATCATGTTGAGGTGACTGTAAATTCTGTGTATTAAGTGTCTAAGTAAATTTTGTCACTCTCCTAAATTCAACCCTAAGGCAAAGCGTATTAGTTTCTATGCTGGTATAGCATATTCCTAAATGAGTTTTATTCTCATCCCTGTTCCATTTTCTGATAGTGTTCTGTGACCAGCTCTTTTTATGCAGAACTTATATTTGATACATGTTTAATCAAAATTCGTAATAATGGACCATTCTTGGTACACCATACCAAGGACATAGATTTTGATTTATGTTTCTTTTGGTGGTAATCTATTTTTACACATCCACTTCTGGGTTTCCTTGGGGTTTTAAATGCAAACTGGGGCTAAAGTCTGCCATTGTACATGGAACTCTGGGACATTTTGCTCTATAGAAAATAAAAGAATCTTCTTAGAATGTTCTTATGGTTCTTAGGCAACAAGGTATTCTATTTGGTAGAATAGGTGACACCCTGATTACTGGGAATATTCTAAATTCTCTGAAAAATCTTTACTTCTGCAAATAACGTCAGCAGGGACATTGGCATTATTAAGCTAAAAACTGAAGGGGGCAGATATAGGAGAAGTAGTGATTTGGAGCTCACTGACTATACCAGTATTGCCCCAAGTAATTACTCTATTGAAGCAAACTCTGTACGTTGCTGGGTGAGTTCATGAATTAAAAAAGTTTAATGTTCCTGCTATGTCAGAAATAAGGTTCTTTGTGGATTTGTTCTAAACATAAGTGCAAGTGGGAAAATTTCAGATATCAGCTTTGATAAGCTCAGTTTTAATTGATTGCTGAAATGTGAGTAGCCTGATTCTTTTTTTTTTTTACAGCAATTTCACATGATTGTGACAAACACCATAAATAATAAATGAAGCAACATAGCAAACGGCATGCAGTGTATTTTTTGTATAGGTGAGGGGTAGAAATATAAACATTTATTTGCTAGCAAAATAGATATTATGGCTTTTCACTATGTGAAAGCCTCTTTGGGAATGGATGGAATGGTGATTTCTGGGGAGAGGCATGCTACATGCTTTGCTTGACTTTTACAGTAAACCTCTTCTCTAGTATCGCTTCTCCTAAGTTTTTTTTTTTTTCTCTTCTCCTTCCTACAAACAGTTGAACCTCATACCAAGTTAGTGCATCTCCAGCTGAATGTCTAAACCATTCTGAATTAGTGTTATGGGGAAGAGTAGTTCATTGATTTCTGGCACACATAAAGTTTTCGTGTGTATGTGAGGGGTGGAAGTTGGGGATCATGGAGAGAAGGGACAATTTGTAGTTTCAAGCATAGAGGAGAGGTGAAACTTTTATCATCTGGCTTAAATTTTTAATGGCAAAATCAAAAATGAGTATGAAGGTAGTTATAATTAAATGTAGAATTGACAGGAGGGGCCCTTCTTCAGAATGTGGATGCATAGTTTTATCAGTTGGCTGTGTCAGTAGTAAAATTTACTCTTTCATATGAAACATGTGCTGTTCACCTGCTCAGCAAGGCCTGGTTTGGGACTCTGTTTTAGAACACCCAGAGGGGATGGCCTAAGGATTCTCAGATTTTCCATATTTCAGAGCTGCTTCAGTGAGCCAGAGTGCAACAACCAGTTTTCCCCTCCCACACACTGGTTTATAACCACTGAAACAAAACCAAAAGTTAACTGAGGTGGAAAAATAGCTCTGCATTTGATGACCTCTCAGTGAAGAAAAGAAAGGCTTTTAAAAAATTCATGCCAGAGAGTAATACATAGATGTTGTCTTCTTCTTAATGTCATTTCAAAGCCCCTGCACCATTCCTTATGCACATGAATTGTAGAAAATCATAGTGTGCAATAGCTTCTATAAAATAGGCTTTCCAAGAAGATTTTTTTTTTTTTTAAAGTATTTCAACATAGAAAAACTAGTCCTGGAAGATGCTAGCCTTTGTTTAAAATCCTTCAGAAGTATCAGGCAAAACTCTTTTTCTCCACTGACCATTTTAACAAAGAAAAATGTATTAGCTGCTACATTAATAAAGTGCTTTTCCTTATACAGGACTATAAATCACTATGCTCCCTGTTTATACCTGTGCTGTAATTTATGAGATAGTGTATCAAGGACAGTCTGGGACTGATATTTTAAAGATACATGGTTAAGTTAAAAGTTGATTAAAAAAATATCAGCAACAACAATAACAGGAACAATAAAACACAAAGCGGCAAACAAACCTACTTGACTTTCTTCAGACCACTGTATGCTGACATTGCTTTGGCCAAATCATAATGTATCAATTTAAATGTTTAAATTTGTATAAATGCAATTGATTGCGTCCATCATGGAAGTAGTCATGAAATTCCTCCTGGATTTTCAGTTTAACCATATAAAGAGATCTACCTGTATGCATAATTTGGGCTTTATGGAATAGTTTCATGATGATTACTAGAATTTATAGGTTAATGGCCTCGTTTAAAATGCCACATTAAATTCAGCATTTTCTCCCAGGCAGCTCTGTATGTTGCAAGAAAATGAGGAAAGAGTGCTATTGAACAGTCTGATGCCATCTCTTCTCCAAGTGTTCTTTGTAGCCTTGGTTGGTTTCCTGACTCCAATCTTTGTCTTTTCAGTCTTTACATTATTTTCTGGATGGCCACCATATTTTTTGGCTCAATCATATCAACATCATAAAACAAAGATGTAGTTTGTTTCAAACCAAAGGCTACTGTTGCTGTGTCAGTCTACTAAGTAATCTTTCAAATCCAGTAGTAGTTTCTAGTAAAAACACTGTTTTTGTTATTACAGCAATCATTTTCAGGAGAATTAGTCGTAGGGAAGTTATGTCTTTCTTGTATAAATAATTTGTACAGTATTGAATGTATTTCATATGTTTTATGAAATATCTGTTTAATGATAGATGAGAGAGAATGATTTATTCTCTTTTAAAAAAATAATCTAACATTAAAAAAATTAGCCTAGTTTTTCTATTTCTCTCTCTCACTTTTTTTGTTGTTGTTTATTAATGTTGCAAATTGTAGTGCTTTTGCATTTCATGAGGACAATGGGCAAGCTGCAAGTAGAAAAATATGATTTCTAAATCAAAATAGGTTACTAATCTTTTTTGAACGCAAGTGCTTTATAAACATTCAGTTGCTATTTAACTTTTCAACTTTTGCTTTCTGAGCATGTTTTTCTTATCCATGGAGAATAGAGGAACTAAAGGATTAGTTTTTGATATTTTAAAATATGTAACTTGGATTGACAGGACAAATAGTAGTCAACCCTTTTGAATAGCAGTGTCTGCCAGGTAGGAAATGGAATTTTCTTTAGAAAGCTTGGACATCTTCCTTTGATTGAGTTATCATAAACGAATAGAAAGTTTAGTCTTGATAAGAGAATGCTTCCATTCATATTTTTTAAGCGTCTGAGAGATGTGAGTATACTTTTCTAAAGTTTGGAAATGAAGGGGTTATTTCTTAACACACTGTGAAAGGAGAGACCACAAGAAAGTTATTTAGACAAATGTTTTCAAAGTTAAACAAAGGGAGTCTGTTAGAGTGGGCAGGTGAGAGCTTGAAGAATCTTTGACTGTTAAGAACTTTATGACCAACTACATCTAATCTGCTTTTGCTAAGTAGATACAAAGTAATTTTCTTATTGATTTTCATGTAAGTGAAAAGTGAAAGGGGTTTTGCCAACAATTTCTCCTTTGGAGTACATTTTTAAAATCCAAAGAAGTTACTAAGATATAATTTAAAGTTAAACCTGCTGTTTTTTAAAAATTTTAAATGAAATGTTTACATTTAATTCATTTTATTTATTTTATTTACTTTTTTCCTCCCCAGCCCTGTTAATATCAAGCAGCCTCTAACTTCTGATTTATTAGCTTTTAAAAGCTTTATTGCAATTTATTTAAATTCCTTTCAAGTCAAATTATATATTATACACATATGATATTTTGATTTTAAAATTGGAGAATTTTTTTCTCCCCCTAGTTTAGAGCTTATTAAATGTTTACAAATTCCTGAGAACAATAAGCATCATATTCTAAGACAGTAAGCTAGCTCACAAGACTCAAGTGAACTTAGCTTTATGGTTGAATACCTTTTATGTTTTTCAGTCTTAAGGCAGCTTATTAAAATTGATGATTTCCTTTCAGTAAATATCTGGTGACATTCAAATTTGATAATTAAAATCCAAAAGCACTCAAGAAAGAATGCCTGTTTTTAGTTTCATAATAACCATACTCTCAACAAAGAAGGTTGATGAATGATGTCTTTGAAGGAGCAGATTTGTTATTTAGTTAAAGACAGCTCCTTTGGCAGTTTCTTAAAAAACTAAATTGAAGTCTGTTTATAAAACAGACAAGCTGCAGTAATAATCGTATATCCTAAGGAATGCTTGGAAATTTAGCTCAAGAAGCACCTTTTTCTCCCCCCAGTGATTTAACAAAGTGGAGTTTCCCGGAATCCAAACAGATTATCATCCAGCACTAATTGGTTAGGTCATAAAATAGTACTCATGTCTGACTGTTTTTGAAATAAAGGGCTTCAGAAATATTCAGTTTTCTAAATCCATTTTTAATATTAATCTTTAGTCTCTTTAAGTGCACTGTTAGAACATTGAGTTCTTGTTTGAGTTTGCATTTATATATCAATTGTTTACAGATGCGCAGGATACACATATGTGAGGGTATTACAGAAAGTACTCATTTATAGATTCAGGTGATAGAGATTGAGGCTGCTCGGTTTGGTAGGACCATAGAAGAAAAGATAATTTAGGTTTATTATTGAACTGTATTACTTTGAACATCTGATCATATGATTATGTAATTGTATGTAATCAAACATGTGCGTGTATTGGTTTCCTAGGATTGCCCTAAGAAAATGTTATGAGCTGAGTGGCTATAACAACAGTTTATGTTGTTTAAGTTGATTCTCTCACACTAATGGAGCCTGCAGTCTGAAATCAAGGTGTCAGCAAGGCTGTGTTCCTTCCGACTCTAGGGCAGGTGCTTCCAGGACCCTTTCAGTTTCAGTAACTCCAAGCTTTCCTTGGCTTCTAGCAGCATAACTTTAATCTCTGCCTCTGTCATCACAGGGTGTTCTTGTCCCTCTGCATGTATCCCCATTTCCCCCTTTTTACAAGAAAGAATACCAGTCACATTGGATCCGGGCCTTGCCTAATGACCCTATCTTAACTTTATTACATCTACAAATATCCTGTTTCCAAATATGGTCACATTTAAGGTAGGGTTGAGGTTAAGATTTCAATGGTCTTTTTTGTTTGTTTGTTTTAGAGAAAGAGAGAGAGCGAGTTCAGGGGGTGCAAGTGTGGAGAAGGGAGAGAGAGAATCTGAAGTAGACTCTACACCGAGATCAAACTCATTAATTTCTTGGTTAATTTTATGCTTATATTAAAAACATGGTATGATCTACACTTTCATCAATATATATATATCAACATAAATGAATTTATAAGTACCTTGTTACAACAAATGTTCTTACTGATTTCAATGTTATGTCTCTTTAGAAATTATTAATACTATAGATTTGTATGATTAAAGGTTATAATGTTAATAGCCCTGATTATCACTTGATTGAGATACCCTGTTTTACTCTTTTATTTTGTGATAAAAACTCTGAAGGATTAATTAAAATAGTTGATTATGACTTACATCATTATTGTTAAATCTGTTCAGAAAGTTTTCTGTATTGTAAAAAAAAAAAAAAAAAGTGCGAGGTGGGCTCCACATTGGTGGCACATAGAAGGCTATATCTTACATCCACTTGTTCCTTTAATATTAAGATGTAAAGTATTGTAAGTATGGATTTCAAATTAAAATTTTAGGGACTCAATTCAAAGATCTTTGAACAAGAGTAAATAATTGTTTCTAAAGTGGCATGTTGAATAGCTTAAACCAGGGGGTGGCAAACTATATAGAGTTAGATAGTAAATATTTTAGATTTTGCCACATGGTCTCTGGCAACTACTCAGTTGTGCCTTTATAGTAGGAAGGCAGACATAGACCATATGTAAATGAATTGACATGCTGTGTTCTAATAAAACTTTATTTACAAAAGCATGTGGTAGACTAAATTGGCTGTGGGCTGTAGTTTGCCAACTCTTGGCTTAAAGTACTTATCTCATTTTTGGACGCTAAAATTTTGAAAATGTTTCATCAGTACGACCAAGTGTATAAGCTGCATGCATTAAAAATGTGTTTGGCTAAAAGTAGCAGTACCTGACCAACAATAGTTTACGAGTACAGGGATATATAAATTTCTCAATGATGCTGTCAGAGACTCAAGTTCTTTCTGGCTTTGTAGTCCCCTTCCTTGGTTGGGTTTGTCCTCATTCTAGTCACCTTGTGGTTGTAAAGTTTCTGCTGTGGTTTCATCTTTGTTAAGGCTACTAGACAGGAAAGAAGGGCAGGCCGGCACCACATATGTCCGTCCTCTTTTTATCATAGATCAAAAAGCTGCCTGGGAGCTTTCTACCTGACTTGCTCCTTTCAGCAGATTTCTCTGAGGCCTTTTTAGGATGCTGAGTCTCCCCTTGCTGCAAAGGTGGCTGGTCTATTGATAATTTTAAATTTCAGTGTCCCTATTAGTTGAAAGGCAAGGGAAAAGGGAATTGGGAATGGGTATTCAGTCTACAGTGCCTGCCCAAATAGATAACCCAATATGCAGAGACGCAATGAATTTAGAAGTACTTTAGAGTGTAATTTGGCTTTAGGGCTTAGTTTTTTAAAAGTATGTTGTCAAAAAAAAAAAAAAGTGTATTGTCAAGAACTAATTTCAAAGGTATGTTGTCAAAAAAAATATATATAGTCAAGAACTAATTTCAAAGGTAATCAGCCAAACTTCGTAAATACTGACAGAAGACATAAGAATGGTTGGAGAAAGGGGGATCCCTGGGGGGCTCAGCGGTTTGACACCTGCCTTCGGCCCAGCGCATGATCCTGGAGTCCCAGGATCAGGGGACTCTTGTCTATCCAGTGGGTTGCACCAGAGAAGAACCCCGAGCTTAAGGAACCTGCATCTTTTCTAATGGGAGGTAAACTGGCCTGACCTTTGCACTGGAAGGAGACACTGGAGAGTAAATCTTGTTTTTGTTCCAGAAGGAGACACTGTTGCTGTCCTCCAAGGCCGTTTGCTATAGAATGTTTCTGAAAGGACAGTCCCAAACAAAGGGTGTCAGTGTCTGTGTTCATAATGCACGCAGACATGTGATAGACCCATGGAGAATTTTCTCCCGAAAAGTGTATGTTCATTTCTTTCCTAGAAACCAGAATTGTGTCTTACGAAATTTGAATATCACCAAAGAATAAGATATTATGGTAATATTTCATGTTGTTAGTTGGACCAAAATCTTGGGTTCTGCTATATGTAATAAGTTGTGTATTATTAAATATCGAATATATATTTTAAGAATCTCATATGTATGAAATAATTGTGACATCCAGGACAAAGTGAAAACTTTTTTAAGACTTTTCTATTCTTATCGGCTTTATAGGAAAAGTGGTATTTAAAAATAAAACAAGGGGGGCACCTGGGTGGCTCAGTGGTTGAGTATCTTCCTTCGGCTTGGATTGTGATCCTGGGGTCCTGGGATCTAGTCCCGCATCGGACTTCCCGTGGGGATCCTGCTTCTCCCTCTGCCTATGTCTTTGCCTCTCTCTCTGTGTCTCTCATGAATACATAAATAAAATCTTTAGAAAAAATAAAAATAAAAAAATAAAAAAAGGAAATTTACCAAGACAGTTTCATCTCAAACTCATTATCCTATAAAAGAGAAAACATTTTTTTTTCTTTTTTCATTGAGTAATACCTCTTTTAAACCTTGACTACTGTAAACTTAGGTTTAGACACAAATAATTAAAAGCAAATACTTTGTTTCAATGGTAAGGAAGATTGAAATTGTTTTATAAGAAATATGTTTTTTATCTTTGTCATCAATGACTACACCTCATGAATAGTTAGTATTCTAATTCCCTTTTCTATTTGGAGAAGCCAACTTGATTGGAAGTTACATGACTTGACAAGAATTGTATATATTTACATGTGATGTATTTCTCCTCTCTTTTTCTTTCTTTCTTTTTTTTTTTTTTTACATGTGATGTATTTCTAAATGACTCGTTACCAAGTTGGCATGTGTGAGCCTGCAACCATTGGCATCTGAAGGGTATCAGCATTGCAAACCTTTTCACCTTTATTTCAGGAGGACTCCTTTGAACAATTAGCACATTTTACACTTGTGAAAATAAGGTGTTTTCTTATCTTCATTAAATTAGTATTCTGTATGTCAAATGGTCAGTGAATGCAACTTTTGTTTTAATAAGACAGCTTATATTTGTTAGTTAAATTCAGGACTGTTTATTGAAAGCTTCATTTCATATGCCTTTGTGTGTGTGTGTGTGTGTGTGTGTGTGTGAGAGAGAGAGAGAGAGAGGGAGAGGGAGGTGTGAGGGAGGGAGAGAAATGTTGCCTGAGAGAAAGAAAAATACTGCCTGGGACATTTTATGCCTTTAATTTTCTAGATGAGCAGAGTATTTTTTTTTTTTTTTCCTTTAAGGAAGTTGGAAAGTTTAACTGAATTTTTTTTTTCTGAACTTTTTTTTCTTAAAGTAAATTGTTAGCTTATTTTACAGATGCTGCAAACATGTCAGTGATGGTTTTGTAAAGCAGCTGAAGTTTGGAGTTGGCAATTCATCACAGTACTTTTTTAGTACTGATAAAGTACCCACTTTATCAGTATTTGGTAAACTGCAGCCTGTGGGCCAAACCTAGTCTGCTTTTCTTTCTGTAAATAAGATTTCAGGGGCACGTGGACATGCCCATTGTCTGGCTACAGTGGCTGAAGTGGGTAGCTGCCACAGATTATATGGCCCACAAAGCTGAAAAAAATTTGCTATCTGGGCCTGTAGTGACCAAGTTTACCAACCCCTGCACGACTGATCCAATCGCCTCTGGCAGTCTGAGAAACTTGGCATTTTTAAAAGGAAACATTTTCCTCACTTTTCTTTTTTCCCCTGTTTCTGCCCATAATGCTTTATGAATTGTTGGCCATTGTAATCCTTTAGGGGCAATAAACTATTAATGACGGGGGCTGTCCATGACCTAGGGCTGACGTTCTTAGAGACCTCCATTTCCAATCTTGTGGCAGTATTCTGGTGTATATAATTTTAAAGCGCATAACATTTAAACCTTTCTTAATCAGAAAAAAAAAATAAATAAAAACAAACCTTTCTTAGGTTCCTTTTTTTTGTTTTTGTTTTTTTTTTTTTTTTGCACAAGATATGTTACTAGTGTGTTTGGTAGTCATCTATCTGGTGGCTTCACTACAAAGTCCATAGACCAAGGACCAGGTGCTCATTCTCATCTTTTAGAATGTTAGATTGCAGTCCTTGACTTCGTACTGTACCTCTGTCCTTACCAGCTGGCCTCTGAGTTTCCATATTTTTAAAAGTGCCCTGGCTATGTTTGATGTCGTGCTTGTTCTCAGGGCCTCCCTGAGTGAGAGCACCTCACCTTCGGTGTGCGGTTCCCAGGGACTACTGAGAGGGCGGAGGTGGACGAGGATCCTGGGTCTGACTCCTTTTATTACCACTGCAGGGCCCCACTCTCCATTGTGTGACCTCCAATCCAGTTAGCTTCTCTACTCCCAGGTGTACCTCATTTTATTTTATTTTTTTAAAGATTTTATTTATCCATTCATAGAGACACACAGAGAGAGGCAGAGACACAGGCAGAGGGAGAAGCAGGCTCCATGCAGGGAGCCTGACGTGGGACTCGATCCCGGATCTCCAGGGTCATGCCCTGGGCTGCGGGGGGTGCTAAACCGCTGCGTCACCAGAGCTGCCCTTTTCTTTCTTTCTTTTTCTTCTTCTTCTTCTTTTTTTTTTTTTTTAAAGATTGGTGTACCTCATTTTAAAGGATCCCCAGGAAAGATAAGTTTGGTGAGGTCTTTGAAGGAATTTTGCTGGAAAAGAGGGATTGAAATGACCTTTCAAAATTCTTTTGAGAATTTACCTTGGTGTAGCCTTGTATCCTACCATTTTCCCCTCACATCTCCCATTTGTGTGGATCCTTTCTAATTATTAATATAGCTAAAGCCCCCGCTTGGTCCCCACTCTCATCCGCTTCTTCTCATCACTCTTGCCAAAATGCCTCTTCCCCCATTTATCAAGGCCTTTCAGGTAGTGCTTAAATATGCATTGTCAAATAGTCAAATATTGCTGTCTTTTGTTAAAAGGATCATTTTAAATATTTCATTACCTAATCTTGAAAAAGTAAAGTTCTTCTCCTGTGTAATCTTTCACAGTATCGAGGATCGCTTCGTTGGCACTCATAACTCTGTCATTATTTTGGTAGATTTTTTTTTTAAGATTTATTTACTTATTTGAGAGAGTACTTCAGTGATGATAAAGGCCTGAGATCCTAGAAACAGGAGACATTGAAAACATTACCCTGGAAAGTGTCCGGAGGCGTGACTTTTAGAATTTGTAAATGAGCTCTGAATATCAACTTCAGATTTAGCAATGAGTGCTGTTGATTTTAGAGGGAAACAGTGTCAGTAAGCATAGTAGTCACACCATTATTATTTATTGTAGATTACTTCTATTTTAAAACAGTTTTTGAAGTCTATGCGTACATAAAATATCTTTAATGCAGCACATTTTTGGGTAAAGTTAGTGAAATTACTAAGGTTGGGGAGCATTTCTTTAATGGAGTGACCTTGTAGCTACTCCTAGCACCCATACGATAAAGCCCTTAAAACCCACAGCTTTACCATTCAGCCTGTTCCCACAAACTGCACATGGCAACAAGCCATGGCTCTCCTATTGACTTATTAGTTCTCCATCTGAGCTCTTATGAGTGTTTTCACTTCCTCTTATTCTGATTTCAACATTTCTTCAAAGACTGTTTTTGTTTCTGTGCTATATTGTATATATGACTCTGAATACACAAGCCTTTTCAGCAACTGGGGAATCCTCCAAAAATCTATGCTTTCGACATGAATAGTCCAGTTTCGTTTGTTATGTATTTTGCCAAAAGTACTTCATCCTCTTTATAGCTTGCTGTGCGGCAGACGGTAGTTACATCATTTCATGACTCTTCCGAGAGTGCCTAAGTACGTGTGCACCAATTTAAGAAGTCTTATTGTAGGAATCATCTTGAGTTCTTATGGATCGGATTCTCTGATACGAATAAGGATTTTCAAACTTGAAAATCAGTTTTCAGATTTTAGGTAAAATTCTTCTGTATTTATGTAAGGGCCATCTCTTTTGCTTCCCTTTGTTTTACTCTTTTAAAAAAGATTTCTTTGTTATTTTGAGAGCGACTGAGAACATGCAGTGGGGAAGGGTGGAGGGAGAGGGAGAATCTTAAGCAGGCTCTGTGCTGAGTGTAGAGCCTGATTGGGGGTGGGGAGTCAGTCTCCCGACCCATGAGATCATGACCTGCGCCAAAACCAAGGGTCAGATGCTCAACTGACTGAGCCAAAAAGGCAAGTTTGGATGGTTGAATCTGGTATTTCTGCCATATATACTGTCTGGGTTTTTTTGTTTGTTTTTGTTTTTTGCATGAGGGTACTAGCTCTGAGGGACATCTGAGACATTTTGAATTTGTAGACAGGGCTTTTAAAGAAAGGAATTGCTGTTCTCTTACATCAACCATGCAGACTTAGAAGCAGACTTTAAAGGAAAACAGAGGCATGTGTGTTCTCACTGTGTATTATTGTTGCGCCCCCTCACATAGCTGTTAGGATTTGTCAGCAGTTTGTTTTGACTCACTATACCAAGGTGGGGGTGGTTTTGTGTGTTTTTGTAAGTTATCTAGTGTGGGATGTCAGTAATCTCAACTTTACCATTTTGATTGGCTGTGATCCATCCACTTCTTAGCCCATATTTTAGTCCTGAAACTTGCCCTAAAAATATTTGCCAAATAGTTTTTCTCTTCCTATAACAAAACTTGATTCTTAAGATATATGCCCTTTTTTTGTTTCACATTGCCTTTGTGATATATTCATGGTATTTTCCTACACTAATTTGGGAACCTCCTTGAGTTACCCTTTTCAGTTTCTCTTGATAGTTTTTCTTCCATAATAAAATTTAATTTTATTTATTATGTTGAGACTGGGAACACTCCTAAATCCACATCTCATTTCCTGGGAGTTGGTTTTAGACACATATAACCACAATAGATTGTTTTGATCAGGGATGAGGAAGTCTCTGTCTGAAGGAGAAGATAGGGCTCCTGAAATTGATTTAAATGGGTCTTCTGATATCAGGAACCATTTATAAAGAGAAGGTGATCTAGGCAGACATGTCTTGACCCTTTCACTGTGTTCTAAGAGAAATGGCACTCCAGGGAGTAATGACACATGATGGTCCTGGCACATCGTTTACATGACTTTAAGGTTGGGGAGTAAAGCCTTAGATGAGACACAGAAGGCAAAGTGTTTTCCTTTAATCACCCAAAGTAACCATTACATTTAAAGGATAGTGTAAATGTCTTCTTGGGCCCCTGATAACTTTCCATTATGTAACTTTTTATTTTCCTCACTATGTATGTGGCATTATTCCATCAGCAAGTTAAGTTTTTCATTGTATGCATTTACCATAAATTGTCATTTATGTGGGATTAAAATAACTAGAATACTTTTAGCATTTTCAGTACTTGACATTTAGGAGAGAGACAGATGGCAAGTAAAGGTGAGGGCAGGACTTTATTTGCTGTATTGCAATCTCAAACTACTGTAAATAATTTTAATTAGATGTTATTTTAGGAAGTTTCCAATTCACTGCAGGTCACTGAAGCTTGGACTGAAGCAGAATGCACACTGAGTGTTTTAGTAGATCAACACAATCTACTGCATGTGGCTGAAAGTTCGTCTGGATCTAGTAGGTTACATTTTTAAGAGTGTAAAAATTTTACTAGATGGATCCTGGTGTGCCTTAGAGCAAAACTATTTTTCTTCTTAATTTTTAATATTATTTTAAACTTCTAGTTGAAATTCAGAATCAAGTATGTTTGGTTTAAAGATTGAAAAGTTTCTTCTGATATTTTTCCTTTTTAGTAAGCTCATTTTTGTTTTTCTTCATGGTGATTATTTTTAATTTCCCACAGGTCTACCGAGGTTTTCTCACTGCGAGGTAGTAGTTGTTACACGTACTTCAAAATTCAGTTCTTCAGTTTTCAAAAAGAATTTCTGTGAAATAGGACTTCAAAGTTGTTGTTGTTGTGGTGGTGGTTGTTTTCAGATAGAAGCTAGTTTTAGAACTATTCATGGTACAGGAAAATAAATTCACGTGTGAAGCCTTCACCAGTTATTCTTTGTGTATTTCTTTTCATCTATACAAATAATATGAAGATCTTGAAAAAAAAAAAAACAATTGCTTCTCACCATTAAAATAAAAATAAAGAGCCTAGAAATATGACTGGTACCATAGTTCATGGAGGTCAGTAAGTGATATATGCAAAAGGCAGTCTGTTCTTGAATTACAAAATATTGCATAGTCTGTACAGCTTACCAGCTCTGGTAATAGCATGTATTCGTAGTTGAATTAGTGGACAAGAAAACTTCAAATGAAAAGTTCTATAGATGATTCTTTTCTCTCAAGATTACAGTATTTCTGAAGAATAGTCTCTCCTGATACGGCAGTAGTGAAGTTAAAATTGAAAAGCCACTTTCTTTAAATGTTATAAACTTAGAGAAGATAACATTAGAATTTTGAGAAAGACCTGTAGACACTGTGTGTTTTGTTTTGTTTTAACATGAGTCCTTTTTGTTTCTTTTTTCATTTTGGGTTTGTAATCAATTTACATAGTGAATTTTGTGCTAAAATTTGTTATAAATACAGTATGATATCGATATTATGTAGTCCTCTCCCTCCTTAATTTTATTAATCTTCTGGATTGTCTTCAATTGCTAGAAATATATTTGTGTTTCCTTCAGCTCATTTGTTTGTTTAAGTAGCACTTAGCATTGTTTTATAGGAACAATACCACCTGCTGTGTACAAATGTATAAGTAATTTCTTAGATTCTGAGTGAAAGTCCTAGAAATTTACCATCAGGAAGTCTATTATACTATTGTATGTTATAGAATTTTAAGAACTATTCCTCCAGATGATGTCAATAGGGTAAAAGGAGTGCAGAGTCATGACATTCTTATTTGGGCTAGATCTTCCCCATGTAATCTGTCCTCTTATTATCAGAGTTATATCAGTCCCTAACAATTTATTTTTGAATTACTTGGCTCATTTGAATATGCAACTGGGAAATCTTGCTTGATACAGTTCTTAAGGAGGTAGAGTTAATTACGGTTTGCAGTGAAAACCAAACAAAAAAACCAAAACATCAGTAGTAAAACAGAGAGGGGCTATTTAGTGGATGATTTGAGAGGGTCTGTTTATTCTGGACCTGAAAATCTTAAGATGTGGAAAAAGAATAACTTTTAGGTTTTTTTTTTTTTAATTAAAAGTTTTACATAATTATCAAGTTCTAATTCCTTTGGAATACTGGCGTTTAGTAACTGTTCAGCTGTCTTAGAGGAAACTGTTATAGAAAGCTCAGAATTTTCATTTTAAAAATTTTGCTGTTCCAGGATTAAAAATAAAAAAGCTGTGTCTCGAAATTATTCATTATTGTTGTCACTAGATTTAAGAGAGAAGCATATTTGATTTTTGAAATTTCTATGAATAATGAAATTTTTGAATTTTTAAGGAAAATGCCTAAGAATGTGGGCCTTCCTTTTTTTTCACATCAGGATTAAAATTGGACATTTATGAATGCAACACCTCTGGATACCGAAAACAAATCTTAACAGCGTTTCTTATTCAGAAAACGAAAGTGATCATAAGCAGAACGAAAATGTCCTACTGATTGCTTGAAAACCACGAGTTGCAAAAAACGTAAAAGTCAGTGACTTTAGTCTTACATTCAGGTTTAAAAATTTGTCTTTAGTTTAAACTGGTCATGGAAATTAATCAGCCCGTTTGACCCAGAGCAAGGTATTTAGTCTACCTTCATTCTTCTCCTGGAAGGAAGACTCTAGAATGCTGTCCTGCACGGTCATGCCAAATGAGTCATTTTTCTTTGCTAGCCTCAAAAATCGGTTCTCCTCGTCCAGGGCCGATGGTTGAGATGAGGAGACTGCGATGGCTAGAACCCAGTGTCAGAAGGCAACAAACACCACTGTTTATGCACATGAGTGCTTTATCATTCCTGGATCTCCGTTCCCTTTCTTTCCAGCTTCATCTCAAGACAAGCTCCCTCAGATTTTTGCTTCGGCCCCTGTCTTTCAGTTTTTCAGGCTTTTGGGACCTCCACCTCTGCAGCTTCATCTGCCCAGAGGCTTTCGGAGCTATTTCATGCTGATTCCTCCTTCAGGTCATAGCTTCAGTGTCAGACCCTCGGAGGCGCTTTCCTTGACCCATCACCCTAAGCTCTTCTGCGCTTTAGTTTCCCTACAATGCTCTGTTCTCTCCTCTCCAGATCCTGTTGTAGCTTATATAATCTTGCTTTGGCTTACCACTGCCCTCCTGGGGCCTGCTCCAAACCCTACACACAGTAGGTACGCAGTAAACACATCTGCCAGGCACAAGGGATGTCCTCAAATGCCAAGCTGTGTGCTATTTAAGGAGTCTCTCGAAACTTCTAGGCGTTCTTGAACCTATATATAGACAGAAGCTGTTGTTGGTTTGTTTTTGTTTTGTTCATTTTTCTTTATGGGGATGGAAGGAGAAATTTAATAGTTACTAAGCCAGAGAAATCTAATTAAATTGGGTTTACTAATCTTCTATGGTCCAGAGATACTTCTTTTAATCATCTGGGGATTTTATTTTCATGTGACATTGTAGAAAGGATGAAAAGGACCTTGAAGCTGCATGCACGTTTCTTCCTGTTGACCCATAATTAGAACCAGTGTCTAGAATCTGTTTTAGTATAGAACTAAAGAGCACAGAAACATCAGCATTACAAGTGAAAGCGCTTGTCACATATTTGTTGTCTGTCCTTTACTGCTTCAAATGAGCATATTTAAAAGTTTTACTGAGAAATATGAAATTGGAATCCGATGTGTCCATGTCATGTTTTTCTTCATGGAAAGTAAAGTAAAATTTCAAAATCCCTATAGCAAAGCTCATTGGTTAGTTTTAGTTGTAAGTTAATGAACATAATATTATGAATATATTAAATACGGGAGTCCTTTGATACATGGCTCTCATCATGAAGCAGGTGAATAATACTCAGGCATTACTGCCTTCCTAAATGAATTACCATCCTCTGTTTTAATCATTATATCATGCATGATTATTTTTATGACAATTTTTCCAGTTGTATCAGCCTGAACTACTTGAACTAGCTTTTGGCTCTACCCTGCTTTTCTGAACTGTATTCTCTAGCTTCATCTATTACTCAGTATCCCATACTACAGTATGCTCTCCATATAGTTTCATTTATTTAGTTCCCTTAATTTGAAATAATTTTTAAAATTACCATGTTACTCTCTGGCTTTCTCTTGAATAATTAAACTTTGCTTTACTTGTCTAATTCCTGGATTGTGCCAACATCTTTTCCACTTTGTTGCCTTTTCAAATACCTTTCCCTTCCTAAAAAGCTCTTCCCTTCACTTTTCATATTTTTAGAGGTTGAGGCAAAGATCTAAAGTGCACATGTCACCTCCTTTGATGGGTCTTCTTTGACTACCCTGAGATAGGTTGTCCCAATTAGTATTTTGAATGTTTGCTGATGTTTTCTTCTTTTCCCCAATTATGTCACTTTTCTTTCAATATATAATTGAAGTTCTAATTCTTGATACATTTTTCTCAGTTAATTAAATGCTAGAAATTGAGTTTTCTGAGCTTTTGTATTTGTCAAAACACTGTCATTGGTTGTGTGGAAACAGAGTTCAGTCTTGGTTCTTTGGATGTCTGATACCCAGTTGATGAAACTCAGGGTCCTCAGGACTCACAGAGGAGGATACCTGAATCTACCTGGGGGTCAGGGAAGATGTCTGGTGGGGAATTACATATGAGCTGATGCTTGAGGGTTGAATAGCAGGGCAAAGTTATCATGGAAGATCTTTTAAAGAAATGGAGTATACCCGTCTAGCTCAGGAGTATGTGAAAGCATATTGTGTTGGGGTTATGTGGTTTTGGGTACCAGAAGGGTGGGAGTTTGGGGATTAGGGTTTCCTTTTTTAGACTTCTCCTCTTTTGCTCTTCTGACTTTTCCACTATGCATATGATTATGTTTCTGATGTGGGGAGGGAGGTGTGTATTGGGAATAAAAAGAAAGGAGGACACCTTGATAGTATACCATACAATTTCATATTTAAATGACAGTTTTGCATTTTGGATATTTCATGTGTGTGTTATTTTAAAGTTTGGTACTACTGATTTGTAGTTTTGGTGTTTCATTTGTTTTAAATGCTTTGTCCTAGACCATGTGCCATATGCACAATGGGCACTCAGTTAACACCTGAAGGAATTGATCAGTTTTTGAGAAAAGAGTTTGATCTTTAATTTTGGTGACTTTTTTTCGTTGTGCCCGATTGAAGTTGCAGTAGACATTGCACTTCCCACTAGGCTCAGGAGATAAGAGGATGTGTGTTATTTCTATACCCTACAATGGTTTTGTCTTTGAAATTATATAATCAGATATTTTCCTATCATATAATTTCAACTCTAAAATTTAATCTTAAAACTGCAGGTTGTTGTTGTTGTTTTTAACAAACTATTAGTGACAGAGGTGGTTTTTTAAAAGAAAAAAAACATGTAGTTCTCATCTGTCTCCTGTCCCTCACAACAAAATCTGATCTTTCATATCATTATATGATGCTTCACAAAATTGATCCTGAATCAAAGTTACCAACACTTTCCCTAACAGAAGAAAGATATTTAGATTCTTGTATTACTGACTCAGGGGAAAGTATTACACAGAGGAAAAGCCTTTGATAGACAGTGTTGCTTCCTCTAGGAAATGAAGTACAAGGATCTAAATAACTGTCATACAAACAAGGGACAACCTTATTAGGCAATTTTGGACACCTATTGAGGCTTTATTACAAGACTTTTCCCACCATGGTTCTCCAGGATTTATCAAGTGGTTATGACACAGTCTCATAAGTTGTTTTGATGTTGATAGCAATGCATTATGGGGGAGGGATAGGAAGCACAGATTATAACTGTACATTATTGCTTGCTTGCTTGCTTGCTTTCTCTCAAGAGGGAGAGAGAATCTGAAGCAGGCTCCACTCCCAGTGTGGAGCCCCTCTCGGGGCTTGATCTCACAACCCTGAGATCATGGCCTGAGTGGAAATCAAGAGGACATTTACCTGACTGAGCCACCCAGGCACTCCAGCTCTTAATTCTTTATTAACATCTAAAGCGGTAGAATTCCCAAGTAAGTGTTCAGGTGAAAATTGAGTCACATCAAATATGATTGTTGGGGTTCTTGGGTTTACATTTGTGCTAATTACATAGAACATGAGATAATTCTTTAAATTAATACAGTCAGTATTTGAAAACAGCACTTCAAATATTGTTATCAGGACTGTACTGTATTGAGTTCAGTTTTCAGTAGTAATAAATTAATTGCACTTCTCATAATGACTTTCAGTAGCAGGAATTTATCTTGCAGAGAAATTTGTTAGCAATATGAAGAGATGTTTCCAAAATGATAATAATGTATCTTTAAAAAATTGTTTATGATATGCTAGGTGAAGTGATAGGGAATTTTATTTTTTATATTTTTAAAGAATTTTATTTATTTATTTGAAAGAGCATGAGTGAGTGGAGAGGGGCAGAGGGAGAGAATGAGAAGCAGACTCCCCACTGAGCAGGGAGCTCAATGTGGGTATCCATCTGAGGACCCTGACATGTTGACTGGGTGGGAGTCAGGCTCCAGCTGAGCCAGCCAGGCATCCCGTGCATAGGGAATTTTAGATTAAAGGAAATGCTAATTAGCTTTCAAAGGATTTTCTTTTTAGAGTCTTGGTTCATCCTAAAGAGAACTGGGGGAATTGTGGAGTGACTCAGGGCTAGGGATTACTGGAATCAGGTCTCATTCCAACAGAAGTAGAGGAGGACATAGAAACATTTGAATTTAGAAGGAAATCTTCCATCTCATAAAGACTAGGACAGTTTTGTGTATAGGAGTTGATCTTCTGTCTTCACTGGGGGAAAACTATAAACAGTATTCATTACGTTTATTTCACATGTGTGTTTAACACTAGAGTGTTTATTTAGCCATAAACTACAAAACCAGATTGGAACAGTAATCTGTATTTCCTGATGTATACATACTTCATGAGCTTTATAAAAATGATATATTTTTTTAAAAGATTTTTTGTATTTGTTCATGAGACACAGGCAGAGGCAGAAGCAGGCCTCCTGCATCCGGGACCCGGTATCACGCCCTGAGCCAAAGGCAAATGCTCAACCGCTGAGCCACCCAGGCGTCCCTATAAAAATGGTATTTTAAGATATTATTTTATCATTACATTACCGGACATTACAGTGTCTCTTTAGCGGTTATGACATGAGGGGGATAGAAGGTTAAAAAAAAATTGTTATTTAAATTGTTTTTTACTTTCAGAAAGGACTTGTAACTTAAAAATAATTGCAGCAGGTTGGACATGTTAAATGTTCTGGTCTAGAAATGTGGCATAGAATTTCCCTAGAAGCTTCTGTTCCATTGTGGTTGAAATGTTTTCTCACCTTTTTAGACTACTTCATTACTGCTGAGGTAGGTGATACTTTGAGATGTGCCAAGAGAAAGTTGTGTAAAACTTCCTTTGACCTTTTCTATGCTAAAGGCTAAGCGAGATGCCTTAGACCTGCTGATTACTTTAAAAATCAAGTAGATTGTGTTCAGATAAGTAAGTTTACTTATTAAAATACTTCCGAAAATATTTCATATATAATCTTCTCTCTCTTGTAAATTTAAAAAATGGTAGTATTTTGCCCCAAGGTTAGGAGCATTATCATGGAACATTTTGGTGCATATGTATTTGTTTATTATTTATACTCTGTGCTAAAAATATTTGAGACTAAAATGCAAAAATGATTCATTTTAGTGTTTTAAAAAATATTCAGGGTTCCAGAAAATCCTATCTTTAATGTGTCTTAACTTGTATCCTCATATTTTCTCCTTTAAGGAAAGATGATCTGACTTGGCTTAATCCACTCCATGAAACTGCATTTATATCGGGTGGAAGTCATTTTGTAGTCTCCATTGTCATCCGTATTGAAGATTAGTAATTGGCCCCAGATTCCTTTGGCTCCTTTCTGATCATACTATGTTCCTCCAGTGGGATCGGCTCATAGCAAAGAGTGTTTCGGGGGCCCTGGTGGAGCTGATGTAGTCTTGTGAGTAAGTTCTGACTAATGGGATATGAGTAGAAGTGAGGTGCGCAGCTCCTAGATCAGGCCTCTGGAGGGAGGCCACACACCCTCCTACCTCTTTTCCTGCTCCCTTCCTGTTGGCTAGAACGTGAAGATGCTTATGAGTCATGTTGCACCACGTAGAGGGGAGCGGTGACATGGAAGTGGCGCAAGTGCAAGGCAGGAGGAGCCTTGGTCATTGACCATTTTGTAGAGTAAAACTGCTGTACGTGTAGGTGAGAGGGACATCAGCATGCACCACTATTATTCTGTGTCTCTGTCACATATGGGCCAAAACTGTGTGCTAGAACCCATCACTGTGCTGAAAGCACTAACCATTTCTGCTACCATTTTTTTGAGATTTAAGTTTCAAATTGTCTGATAGTCATAAGTGAAGGCATGGTCATAGGAAATAAAACTTTATTAACTATGCCTTTTTTAGCCAAAAGTAAGCACTGAATCCATGCCAATGAAACTCTTTAACATTACATTGTTGTGAATTATATATTACACTTATTCTGTTATTCTATTTTGTGACTATCCCTGTCAGATTTCATGACCCATTGAGAATTTAAGCAGATATTATCTGTTGATGGCCCAGATTTCCTTTATTTGTAGTTTTTGTGTCTGCTCTCCAGTATCTCCCTTAATCTGCATCCCCCACATCTTTCTCCTCCCCTTCTACCTTTGGCCAGGGTCCGAGGTGCTCTGGCACAGCTTTGGCGGGCCAGCTCTCCAGAGCCTTAGGACCTTAATACAGACCAGGTGCCTGGCCTTATTCCTGAATACGCACACTGGTGAAATTCAGTTACTTGCTTAGGGAGATTGTGGGCTTACATTATAATGGATGGAAAAATGTTCTGTGCTTTGCAACCTTTTAGACTTAAGTAATAACACTTACAAGAAATTATGAATGTTAAAGGAACCAAGTTCTGTGTGGGAGAAGAGTACTAGGAAAAAAAAGTTTCATAATGAGTGAGAAATTTTCAGAAAGCATTGTTTAGTTTTCAGTCCAAAAGGCAACTTACATCATCACACTGGGGATGGGATAGAGCTTCACTGAATGATGTGGTTTGCTCCCAAAGTTGTTCAGTTATGTTTCATTATATTGAAATCATCAGCTCCTGCAAAATCATTGTAAATTATGTGTGAAGCTCTAAGTGGGGAAGTTGAAAGAAGGGCAGTGTTAAATTACAAGAACAATGCACATGCTGCTCTTGGTGTCCTTTCTACGTTCTCTATTTGTGGCTGTGCCAAATTCCATCACATTCTGTATGCACAGTATAATTGCGTGCGGACACCAGGCATCTTGCATTTTAAAGAAAGCTAGGGAATGGCCAAGAACTTCCTTGCCTGTGGTTCACCCTCACCTTAAGTTTCATTTGATATGTGCATGGAAAAGGAGAAGGAACATACACCTTCCTTATCAATGTAGAAAACCTTCTAGCAGCAGAGTCTATATTCTGATCCTTGGAGCGATGTTGCAAGTCTCCTGTTTCACTGGAGCCACCTGTGTATCATTACTCTTCTGTTTACTTTCGAAAAATTTTCCTGTCAATACTTCCCCAATCTTCTGACTCCTGTAGCAGGCACAGCCTTACAGATGTCGATATTAGTCTTCATAGTGTTCACCAGCATTTGAAGGGAACTTTTCTGTAGTCTTTTCGCACTCCAGATGTTCTCTTCATTCTAGGCAGCTGTAATTCTTACCTTACTGACTTCATTGTCAGGGACTCTTACCTTTATTCCACTCAGCCCTGTGTTATCCCTGGCCACGTCATGCTACCCTTTGGAATCCTTAATTCCAAAATGTTCTGCAAATGCAGCCTCATTCCTTCTACCCCTCATATTTCCTTATACTCATGAAATCCACTCTTAAATGTCATGGGTATTCCCTGTTATACCCACTCCATTCTTCTGGTCCCTTGATTTTCTTTAGGCTTCACTGATTTCTATACCCAGCTTGGATCCCATTAATCATTTATCAGACAGTTAAGAGTTCAAATTGTAGCTCTCCTAGTTACTACTGTAATTTAAGTAATTTACCTGACTTCTCCACCTCTCAGTGTCTTTACTCTTAAGCAAGCTATTATAATATCCACCTAGTGGCAAGGTTGAGAGTATATAGGAAAACATTGGTTAACCGCCTAATATAGTTCAAGACAATTAGTGGTTATTAAATTACTGTGAACTGTTTTTACCTTTAATATGATTTGAGAGAATGATAAAAGATGATGAAAAGGTGAATCAAGTCGGCGACAAAGTAAGGGAGGGTTAAGGAATGTAGATTTGATTTTATAGAAGCTGAGGAGAGGCATTGTGGGTTCCTCAGAGAAGTGGCACTGTTTAAATAATGCACGTGAAAGGTGATTCAGTTACGCAGTTTATTGATGGTGGTAAATGCTAGAGAACAGAGTAGGAAATTTGTTGGATTATATACTGAAGCTATCGTGTTCCCAGGTTAGCACGTCTCGTTGCTTATTTTATCTCTTTTTAATGTAGATCATGTTTTATATTGTTACATTTCGTACCACATGGTTTTATTACTTCTTTATGAATGACTTAATAGAGAAAATTTTATGTATATAGTAAATGTGAGTTCATTTCTTTGGTCAAGGAGATAATGGATTTCTTTTGAAGTATCTACTATGTTGTTGCCTATTAGAGTCGTGCAGTGAACTTGAATCTGCATAAACAAAATAGGAGACGTGTCATATTGGAACCATTTAGGAATCCAAGATGCTTGGCTTTAAATTTCAAGAGCATTTGGATTTGTTGTTTCGGCACTTAATTAGAACAATATTCTCAAGATTTTAAACCTTATTAAATCGATTTTGCATAATATCTGTGAATTTATATGCTATCACAATACTCTCAAATAGGCCATTCAGATTTCAAATGAAATATGAGTGAAAAAGATTGGGGTTCACTTGATGATATAGTGCATTGTTTACTATACTAGAAAGTGGATGCTTAACATCAGCCTAGGATGTTGCTAGGCTTTTTAAAATGACTGCCTTCATACTTTTGCATCAGGGACAGTCAGTCAGAAGCAGGTAAGAATTTCAACTACTGGTAAACTGCTTTGTACCTTTAAAACAATTTAATGAGGTTAATGTTTTTAACCTGAAAACTGAGGCCTGAAAACTGAGGCAAGAGACACATGGCAGTAAAGTCCGCTATTGTTAGTTTACGTTAGTCTCCAATTTTTATTAATTCATGTATTTATTCACTGGTTCCTTCAATGTGATTTGTTGAGCACTGGCTCTGTCCAGGCCCCGTTTTAGCCACGCAGGGTAATTATCAGTTATTGAACTTGAACCCTCTTTCATGTGTATTAGAGCATGGACAGAAAATATCGGGAAAACTAAACACTGTGTACATTTTACTTTGAATGCTTTTTTTCCTTCTCCTCTTTGTTGTCTTCCTCCCCTTCCCCTTTCTATCCTTGTTACTCCCCCCAGCCCCAGCTCAGCATTCCGGGAGATGAGGAGGTGGGAATTTGGAGTGGAAGATTGGTTAAAGGGAATGGTTTTCCCACCATGGGTTTAAATCATGGCACAGTGTCTCATAGGACATTAGCTGCAAATCCGTGAAAGGGGAGATGGCTGTGACCAGATTGATGCCTTCATGCCATCTATCGGGGGCCCTTGGTGTGCCGGCTGTACTCCAGGCACAGGGGAGCCGGTGGTGAACAAACCAGTTGTAGCTCCAGTCCTTGTGCAGTGTACATTCTAGTGGGGGAGGCAGACCCTGAAAATACCACATACAGAATGCTGTAGTTTCAGTTAGTGTTAAGCTCTCTGAGGGAGAGTGATTCAGGGTAAGAGGATAAAAGAAGAGTGCTTGCTTCTATGGTAATGCCCCAGCCCCCCCCCCCCGTTAGATCTAGTATGGTCTGCCTGGCTCTGTCGTGGTCAAGCCTTTCTCAAGAAGTAGGGGTCGTTCTTTCTGTAGCTGTTCGTCTGAAAGGGAGAAAGTGGAAGAGTGACCTCTCCTTTTCAGCTTATGTGGAGTGGAGTGACTCCTGTGTCAGCTTCCTTCTCCACTTGCACCTCTGGTCTCCCACAGTCCCTGTGCAAATCCTCTCTCAGTTGTTCCAGCCCTAAGCCTGTTGGGAGTAGGAATGGGTTAGGTGATAGGTGACAGGCACCAGGGAGTGGTACGGAGGAGAGAGGGGCCCCAGAGGGGAGGGCGGAATTCACTGAGCACAGCCTGAGTCTGCCTCACAGCCTCCCTGAACCGAGGCCAGGTGTGCGGGCCTCAGCCCCCTCCAGGTGACAGGAGGGCCAAGGCCTTTGGTTTAGGTTCTAGGTACACGTTTGTTAACGAAAGCAGCCTTGCTTGGACAGCATGAAACCGGCCTGTAGTCCCATTTCCCATGTGGGGGTGGGGGGGGGAGTATTTGATTTGAAATGGAGGCTGTGGTAACAGTTTCCATAAATAGTGCCCTCAAGGAGGCCCCTTACGCATCAGGTGCCCTTTAAAGAAAGAAGACTGCAGCTACCTCACATTTCTCCCTGCAGGGAGGTGAGCAGGGCTGCAGGGGACTTTGGATGCCTTTGACGACTAACAACCTGGACTGTGGCGAATTGTGATTGCCTAGGAAGAAAACCCCAGTCGGCCTGTGTCGAAGCTCCTGGTTAACTGTTCACTGCCTGCTCCTAGGAGGGCTGATGGGAGAAGACTTACCAGGAGGGTGGGTCGAGAACCTCTGGGTTCAAAAGGTGACGTAGGACGGGGTGGCCACGTGGGGAGAAATGGGAAGTAGGCGATTTAGAACTAGTAGTAGGGCCGGGGTTTGGTAGAGGTGTTGGGGAAGGAGAGTAACGGAGGGATTATAAGGATGGAAGCTCCAAGGAGCTTGTCACCCTCGGCAGGGAGAATTTCTGAGGGCAGACCTTATGGGGACCTTGGCAAGTTGGAGCTCAGAACAAGAGAGGATAATTTGCAACTTGAAACAAAGGGTAATTGTGAACAAGACAGAAAAGCACCCTCCTTGCCAAAGGTCCAGATTGCTGAGGTGCAGGGCTCAGCCCCTGTTCTGTGGTAGGAAGAGTAACCCAGGAGCCTGGGCATCAGAGGGTGAAGGTGACTGAATCAGGGGTACTTGGGACTGATTGATTGATTTGGAAGTAGGATATAAGCGAATCAAGAAACATCAAATGTCCTATGTGTTTCTTAAACCGATGACTTAGAACTCAAGGTTTTCTTGTAACGCTCAGTGGTTTGTGGATCTGAACAAGTCTGAGTCACTGCTGTGGCCCTGAAGGCCTCTGGTGTAGACCCTTGTGGTTCAGTGTGCAGGGGGAGTTGTTCTCGCCCTTTCTTCTTAGGCGTGGGGATGGAAGGTCTCCAAGAGAAGCAGGGATGAGATCAGGCCAGGGAGTCTTCTGTTCTGTGTGGTTTTGTCTGTCAGTGACTCTGCTCAGAGCCAGAAACAGCTGTTTCAGGGAGGCTCAACCTTGCCATCTATTTTCGGTAGAAGCAGGAAGAATGGCAGAGGTGATGTTTGAATTTTAGGACCTTTTATGAGGGCCTCAGCTCACTCTGTTTAGACCTTCTGTCCTCTGTCATTTCACTTATCAAATTCAAGCACAGTCTTTTAATTTCAACACACTTAACTTCTGGGGATGAATAGGGCATTGAACGGGTTCTATAAACAAGTACTTCTCTGAGCCGTAAACAGGAACACAGCCTCACAATGATACCATGTCAACAAGGCAGGGGACGTGATGAGGGGGGGCGAGGTTGGAGAGCTTTCTCTGCCCCAATCTGGGGAAGCAACTCTGTTATCTTTGAGTTAAGGAACACGGAAGTTATAACTCAAAATGCTCATGTACCTCACTGCCATTATTCAGTTCCCTGGATGGTGCTCCTGGCTGATATGTGAGTAATACTATATGTTGATAAGGTACATGTTGCTTTTTAAAGAAACCATAAGATGAAAGGCAAAACAAAATGGGGTAGAGTCGTTGGGGTCCTAAGGATAGTGGAGGAGACTTTGAAGAAACTTTTCAACCCTCTCACAGAGGCGATTTATTTCCCTGTCCATGTCTGAAGGGGTCCTACTATTATCCTTTCCCCTATTTTAGATTTAATTTATTTGTTTACTTTGGCTCTGAGTGTGCCTGAAGAGATACTAACCCTGCAGCAACTGTAACTGAGTGAGAACATTATTTTAGTTCACTTTCAAAGGGAGGAGATCCCATTCACAGCACTCAAAATAGAGAGTACCAGTTCATTCCAGAATTGACCAGCCATGGAAAAACTTAGAATCTTTGTTAGCATGCTCATCCTAAGAAGAGGATCTGAGCCATTGGGGTTGTTAAAGAATTGACAAGCCTGAGAACTGCTAAAGCTCTTTCTTTCTTTCTTTCTTTCTTTCTTTCTTTCTTTCTTTCTTTCTTTTCTTTCTTTTCTTTCTTTTCTTTCTTTTCTTTCTTTTCTTTCTTTTCTTTCTTTTCTTTCTTTTCTTTCTTTCATATATGCCAGCTTTTCTTGAACAGCTTTCCCATGCCTCTTGTGTTGAGAGGCATTTAACATGATATATACCCCATTCAGAAGTTTGATTTGTTGCTAAATGGGTTAAAGGTTGTCACCGTATGTGTGCATATACCATTGCATTTATATTTATATATTTTATATAAATGTGTAGGGATAAAAATAATTATAAATAGAAATTGTAATTTTCTAAGTGCATAGGAATAAACATAATTATAAATGAAAATCACCATCATAATTTATAGTAGCAAATGACAGAGAAGCAGTTAAGGGAATTCAACATTCATCCAGTGAAATATTTCCATTTATAAAAGTAATGAGTTATATTGATATGTGCTGGTATGGGACCGTTTTCAAGGTTTTACACACACACACACACACACACACACACACAAAAACAAGATGCAGACACGTGTGTTGAGTACAGTCGCACAATGTGAACAGGAATATATGAAGCCACACATATTCACATCTATACTTGCTTATGTTTGCACCATGAGAAAAAATGACAAGGGCTGGTGCCATGACCTTGGAAATGAGCCTCTCTGTTTCTTCCTGAGATAGGAGGAAGAAGAAGTTGGATAAAGATACCGAGAAATACTCAAATGACAAAACGTTAGTTGAGGAAGAAAGGAAGGGAAGTCAGCACAAATCCTGTTTTTTTAAATGCACATGTCAGTACCTGGGAATCTTGAGAAAGTAGCCTCATTAGTTGGGTGATTGTACCATTTCATGTGTTCAGGGAAGAGGTTGCAAATGCACACTTGGCATATAGCACTAGCATGCTAAGGTGCTACTGAAATTTCTAATCGGGTTCTCTTTCTACTTGCCTCCAGAAGTTTTCTTTCTTATGTCTTTCTCCTCCCACTCTTTTTTCTTTCTTTCTTTCTTTCTTTCTTTCTTTCTTTCTTTCTTTCTTTCTTTCTTTCTTTCTTTCTTTCTTTCTTTCTTCTTCTTTCTTTCTTTCTTTTCTTTCTTTCTTTCTTTCTTTCTTTCTTTTGCAGCATTTTATATGAATCTGTACCCTTTTAACATTTTGTGTACATATTGGTTTTTGTGATAGGATGGTGCTACCTATTGGTAGAATTAGAAAGGACTTACTATTTAGATCATGTGCTCTGGCACTTGACTTTCAGGAGGTGAGTATACACCTTTTAACTGTTTGGCATTGAAATATTGATGGGTCTCTTAGACAGATGTTCACCATTTTAATAGTAGGTTGTGCATCTCTGATCTGTAAGGGACAAGGATTGCTGAATAATGTTAGGCACCTAAATTAATTTATGTTTGGATGTAGGGGACAGAATTAGTACCTGGTTCAATTTTCTGAATCCTATAAAAACAAGAAAAATAGAAACAATGGAATATTTGGTTTACTTGGCATTTGCATACAATTTTAAGTGTTGGAGATCATGGAGTGTTATGGCCCCTCACAGCCATCATTTCCTGGCCTACCTTTCAGGAAGTAGGGCACATAATTTCTTTAAACCAGATCTTATGAGTCTCCATTGAAATTGTTGAATTACTGGTTTTTCTAAAATTAGAATTTCACTTTTCCTGGTAAAGAGCAAAATTGAGTGAGGAGTAGCAAAAATGGAAAAAGAAAATTTTGTAGGACTTTTTAAGCTGAATGAATTTTCAGGTTATCGGCTCTGTTGATTTCCTTATATTGAGGCAAGGTCTAGTTTTTTTTGTATTTATTTTCTTGATTTCGTGGTATAAAATTCTTAAAACTTAAAGAATCTCTGTCCTCTTTGAGGTTTCATAGTCTTAATCGTGTGTGCATGTGAAATTCACACAACTTAATTATGGCGACAGGTTTAAAGCAAATGAGTTGATGCCCTCTCTCTAAGCTAAAACAGGTTATTTTCCTTAGTCGCTATAAAAAAAGACAAAGGGATGGGGACATAGAACTGCTAATTGATGAGCATGGACTATGATATCTTGGCCTTGATTCCTAGAATCAAATTAAACGTACCCCTCTCCTCGAATCTTGCTTCTACTACTTTAAACTCTTTCTTCTAGCTTCTTCTTCCTAAATCCTAGTATAGTTAGGATAAGTGGATTTCTTTGTGAAGATAACATTTTCATTTTAGGATTTTTTTCTTCTGTGTAACAATTGGAAAGTAGTGTATCTGTGGAATTTTGGAACTGTTTGATATTCTGCATGTAGAGTGAGTAAAACTGAAAGGAAATCTGGAGTCCATTTAAAGAATTTCACTGTATTATTTATAGTATCCAAGATACAGATTTTTTTTTCAGAGATTTTATTTATTTATTCATGAGAGACACACAGAGAGAGGCAGAGATATAGGCAGAGGGAGAAGCAGGCTCCATGTAGGAAGCCCGATGTGGGACTTGATCCCAGGACTTCAGGATCATGGGCTCCAGTTCTGAGCCAAAGGCAGATGCTCAACCGCTGAGCCACCCAGGCCATCCCCAAGGTAGAGAATTAACCTGAGTGTCCTTTGATAGACAAATAGACACACACACACACACACACACACACACACACACACACACACAGGAATATTATACAGCCATAAAAAGGGATGAGATCATGTCATTTTCAACAACATGGATGGACCTGGAAGCTATTATGCTAAGTGAAATAAGTCAGACTGAGAAGAAGGACAAATACTATATGAATTCACTAATATGTGGAATCTAAAAAGCAATGAAATAAAGAATTTTACTATAATTGCAATTAGTGCACAATTCTGGTGGTACTATGTTTCTAGAAATATGAGTGAGACTTTTCAGGAGCAAGGAAACAAAAACATGAGAATACGACAACATTGCTTGATTACTATTGATTACTCTTGACCAGAAGTTGAATTGTAGAGCCACTCAGTTTCTACACTAAGTTGTTATTACCTACTTTTACCTCATTATATATTTTCATGAATCTATTGATTTGACTTTAAGAGAAACCTAATGCTCCAACTTAAATATTTATAATTATTCCTTTCAAGTACTTTAAACAATGGTTGGGTATATTTGGCTGATATATGAGTCTAGACTTAGTCAAGTTATATCATTTTGCCAACTATGTTTGAAGCATAATGGGGTTATTGTCTACGTATCAGTAGAAGTGGATTTCTGTTTTGCGGATTGACAGGTGCAGTTGTAAAGTTAGGTCAGAGAAGGCTGAGTTGAAACAGACTTTCTTCGCTTTCCTTTTGCTCAGTGACGTAGCAAGTTTTTCTGAAGATTATTTTTCCAAGTCAGTAGCACAGGGCAGATCTGCGTTTTCCTCAATCTAAATCTTTAGGCTTTCATTTTTATTCACTATTCTTAATAAGCTACTAATGCTGATAGAGTAGCTTAAAATGGCTGTGTACTGTATGGTATATATATATATATTTAAGATTTATTTATTTATTCATTCAGAGAGAGCGAAGAGAGAGGCAGAGACAAGGCAGAGGGAGAAGCAGGCTCCATGCAGGAAGCCCGATGTGGGACTCGATCCTGGGTCTCCAGGATCACGGCTGCAGGCAGCACTAAACCGCTGCGCCACCAGGGCTGCCTTGTTTATAATTTTTAAATGAAACTGACCTTCCCAATTATACATTTTTCTAAACTCCTGTGGGCTTTTTATAATGTAATTTATTGGTTAAAGGATTCTTACAATTTTTGTTGTTATTTGGAATTATTTAAACATTTTGCATTAAATTCACTGCTAATATACAGTTGTTTATGGCATGTTTATTATCTAAAGTAATCAAAATCATGCATGAATTTTTGTGCTTATAATTTAATTTTTAGTTTTAATTTGTTGCATTAACTTCAAAAATGTCATTACTGTTTCTCAGCATTGTTAATTGAAGTGAAAACACTCTGTAGTCATTGTGATTTATTTTTAAATTGCTCTTATACTTTCAGTAGGGAATACTAGTAACATGAAGGCATTTCATTACCTTTTTGATGTGTCTCCAGTTTTCCTAGCTACATTGTAAATATCTGGAGATTTTCTTTCTCAGGCCTTCCTTTTTTTTTTTAAAGATTTTATTTATTTATTCATGAGAGACACGGAGAGAGAGAGAGAGGCAGAGACACAGGCAGAGGGAGAAGCAGGCTCCATGCAGGGAGCCCGATGTGGGACTTGATCCCGGGTCTCCAGGATCACACTCTGGGCTGAAGGCGGCGCTAAACCGCTGAGCCACCCGGGCTGCCCTCAGGCCTTCCTTTTATCGGTACAGTAGTATCATCTCAGTACATGTTGATCGTTGATGATGAACTGTTAAAATTAATGGCTTATTTGTTAAGTTGAATTATGAAACGGAGGGTTTTAGTACTAAAGTCTAGAATTTGATTTTATAAGATTATGCCCATAAATATACATTATTATTACCAATTTTATTAATTTCCATTCGTTGGAATAATTACTGTCTAAAGTTTTTTCAGGACAAGCTTTCACTAATTCTGACCAAGTTTGTAGTATTTTTTTTAAGCCACTTTAATAGCATTGTGATATATTTAAATGGAATCACAAGGATTTCTGGAAGCCAGAATATTTAAACAAGAGATAATATAATTAAACCTTTGAAATAGTGATTATTTTTACAAGGCATTTTCATTCCTGGAAACACGTTTCAGCATAATGATTTAAAGTGATAAATTAATAAGACATAAAACTTAATGCAATTTAGATTTTATTGGCTCTGACAGTGTTCATTGCTTTGTGTATAAGTGTATAAGTGTATAAGTGTATAAGTACCTCAGACTCACAATATGCTTATTAAATACCAACTTCTTTCTCACATCAACCTGAAACCTTCATGAGTCACTTTTCTGTCTGTCTTTATTGCCAAACTAGTGGTGTATGCAACTCTCTTATGTCTTGGACTTGGGCATTGGTATATTCCAGTTTTCAGAAATTGCTCTAAGATTTCCCTTGACCTTATTGTTTAACTCTGTGGTTTGGCCTCTGTTGCACTGGCCTCTCCTCCCACTGGTTTTTGAAATATTCGCTTCTCTGGTTTTTAGTAACATCATCTGCCTCAGCTCCTTTCTTACCTCTAAACCATTCCCATATGCATTCGTCTTGTTGGATTCTCTCCCTCCTAATGCCAGTGTTCCCCAAGGCTCAGTCTTTGACCCAAGTCGACAATCTCCTTGGTGATTTTACTTAACTCTCAATTATCATGGTCATGCTTCTGGTTCTCTTGTTTGTAATTCTTTCTGTTCAACTAAGCTCTGGTTCCACGTTGCCTATGAACACATATGCTTGGAACTCATAGCATCATCTCAAAATAATGAACTTGAACTCCACCTCTTTATTCCTTCTGTTAGTGCCATCAAGCTTTATTTAAGTCATCTATGACTACTCATCCTTTTCATCTGTTTCCCCTCTTCATTTAGTCCTGAGTTCTAATAAATCTCCTCTCTCCCAAAAATAAACTTTTCTGCTTCTCCCTGTTCCCTATTTTCTTGCAACTGTGTTGTATTTCAGTCCCCCCCCACTCATGGCTAGATTATAGTTACTGGCTGGCCTTTTAGTATCTTGTTCCTCTGTTGTGCTAAAGCTAGGAAAGTCTTCTTTAACACTTTAATCCCCAGTTAGGGGCATTTGCCTTTCTTGCAAAAGATTGAATGTCTTTTTGTCATCTGGTTTTCTTTACATATTCCATCTCATTTCTTACTGCTCCAGTCTCATCCATTGTTTTTTCATTCCTCAATCCTAGCAACATGTCCTGGTAATTCTTGTCTCTGTGCCTTTGGTCATTATTTGCTCTCCCATCCCTCTGGAAACTTTCCATTCTATCCACCCAGTTCCTTTCCCAGTTCTAATATGAGTCGATAGGGCTTGCTGGTCTGTCCTTTTCCTGAACCTGTTTTTAGCTTTAAAGAGCTGGATGCTCATGTATTCCAAAATATACTTTGTTTTACATTGGTTGCAATTGTGGGAGATTTGCCACTTCAATCGAAATTTAGATTCCTTTGTCAGAATCCTTTATTTTTAGGTGTCCTTTGCAGTAGCCCGGGGCCCATATTTGGTGCTCAGTAAACTTGATAGTTGATGGAGTCGGTCAAAGAGGGGATAATGCATCCCCCGAATAGAGGCAGTGTTTCTTGAAAGCATTTAGCTTGAGGTTAGGTGAACAGCCTATGTACACAAACACGTAGAATAGAGTCTAGGGTATGTATAACTTCTGTCATTATTTCTAAAAAGTACTTTTTGCTTCTTCTTTTGTAGACTACTTTCTGGAATGCTTTTATTTTTTAATTTTTAAAAATGTACTTTTAAGTATAGGGAATAATGATTAGTATTTATTTGTTAGAGTTCCATTAATAAGGAATCTTTAGGTGTACACAAGAGTTTAACATAACAAAATTAAGCTTTTGTGGAAAGAAAAGCTTAAATGCTAAATATGAAAGTCGAGCAAATCTGCTTAGTGTTTAGTTGTCTTAAATGGTTTCGGTGAAATTACTTGACAGGTTGGCTTCAAGTGGCTTTGTGGCCCTCAGCTTGCTCCTATTAATTTTATAGGTTAGCAAAGTAGAAAGCAAGATTAAATCAGATGACATTATGCAATTTATGTATGTTTCAGTGGAACTAATAAAAGTTGTCATTGATATTTCATAGTAATATAAATCCATTAACAGCCTTTCTTACTGTGGTTTTGTTTATCCTCCTTTGAATGGGATGGATTCTTTTATTTGTCTATCCTTCACAATTGCACTCAAAGGGAACAAAGATGTTTTTTATTATTTATTCAATAAAGACATAGGTACCTAGAGGTGTATAAGGCACTCAGATTTAAAGCTTACTTGGCCCTGAAGGAGTTACCAAAGTAGGGAAATAATACAGAAGTCATTATTATTTTGCATAGAAGGCTGATGGAAAATGCTTTGAAAGAAGTGTAAAGAAAGAACTCTGGAAGAGGGAGAGATTTCTCATGCCAGGCTTGCCTGATCATGGAGACTTCTGTGGAGAGCATTTGATTCCAGCTTAAGAAACACATGGGATATGACTGGGGACTTGGTGGGAGATAGAGGCACTGTACTGTGCAAGGCATAGGGGCGGCAGATGCAAGGTGTATGGTGGTGATGGGAGGGGAGGGGTAAAATTGTCAGGCTCTGGAGGTCGGTAATACCAGCTTTTGGATGTACCTGACTCTTAGACTGAGGAATATGTCTCGTATTCAGTAGGCCATGAGGAATAATTGAAGAGCAGTGACACTACCAGAGGTTTGTTTATGAAGATTTGACACCACTTGTGTGGAAAGATAGGATTTTGATGAAGTTGGTGATTGGGATACTTTTATAGAGACTGTTGGTTGGGGCTTTTTTTTTTTTTTTTTTTTTTTTTGAGAAGTAGAGCAAGAGAGGTGGGGGTGGGGGATAGGGGCAGGGCAGAGGGAGAAGGAGAGAGAGAATCAAGAATCTTAAGCAGACTCTACACCCAGAGCAGAGCCTGACTCAGGGCTTGAGCTCACATCCCTGAGATCATGACCTGAGCTGAAATCAAGAGTTGGACACTTCACTGACTAAGCCACCCAGGTCTCCTGAAGCCTAAATTTATGATAGTCACAGTGAGAATGGGAACTAAGGAATGGGCATAAGAGTGATTTCAGAAGAGTCAGTGAAACTTTGTATCACATCCCTTTATGCCTCTATGAATCTATTAAGTGACTTGTTCAGGATATATTATACATTTATACTTTCATCCTCAAATATGGTCAATGATGAAAGATTGAAAAGATTAAAAGATTTTACTTGTAGCAGCAAAGTCTGTTTATTCCTATGACAAATAACCTAGATTTGTTATAAAATTTAATTAAAGTTAAATATACTACTTTGCATAAATGAAAACAACAGGTTTACTTAGCCTCATTAGTTAATTTAGGTATATTGACAGATTCTTATATCTGTATTGTCTCTTGTAAGCTTTATTTTTCATCAAATTATGTTTATCTTATTATCTTTGATGAACATATAGAGTACATAAAAGCTTTGGTTGGGGGAGTTTAATCCTGTCCGAATTCCTATTCAGATTTTGAGTCCTACTCCTTGTTTTCCCCAGTTCCCAGGTATGAATGTTTGAGCATAAAAGCCGGATGACCTTTCTTTTCACTTTCATTAGTGAGAATTTTTTTTTTTTAATCAAAATTACTTAATTGAACTGCATTTCAGGTCAGCTGCATTTGAGTTTCAATGTCATCAATCAATTTTTTCTGCCCCAGGATCTTTCTTCATGGGAGAATCTAACAGGCTTTACAGGCAGCACATAAGACAGATTTTCTTTACTGAATTGCTGCCATTGGTGAGGAGGAGGAGAAAAGCCGATTTCCCAGGAGTGGGGAAGCCAAACAAATAGTCACAGTTTTCTAAGAGTAGATGAGTAATACCCAGCTTGGAGTTCTCACTATTGAATTTTTTTGGTATAGGCTTACCAGTTATCTGCAAATATTGGTTCTGTATGTCTGGTTGCTTTCTTGTGCCTCCGATGTGAGTCTTCCTTCACAGAAATATGTTCTCAAATATTTCTGTGATAAATTATAAGTGCAATATTATTTTTGGCTCTTGGGGACATGATCTTAAAGACCTTGAAAAATGGATTTGTATTTACAATTTGGACTAATATTTTCATGGTAAAAAAATGCCAATCCTTAGAAGAAGGACAGATGATGGATTTTGTAACTTTACTCAGAAAACCTCTAGATAAAGATTATGTTGTAAATACAAAATAGTTAAGGAATACCCATTTTATATTTAGAAGAAATTTAGAATAGCCAGTAGCTACTATCTATAAAGTGGGTTTTATTTTATTCCCATATCTGTCATTGCCAATCTTTTAAAATATTTTCCTCTATGTAACAGGCCAACAGTGATAAACTCCAAGATACCCGTATTGAAGATTTGTTTTGATCTAGTTAATTTGACTTCTTCCTGTTTTATTTTTTACCTGTCATTTAGAAAGAATGTGTTATGATATAGTGAAATATTCTCTAAAGTTTTTTTCTTTTTTTATTTAAAGCATTTATTTATTTATTTATTTATTTATTTATTTATTTATTTATGAGAGAGAGAGAGAGAGAGAGAGAGAAAGAGCATGATCAGGCGGGGAGGGGCGAGACAGAGGAGAAGCAGGCTCCCTGATAGGCAGGGAGCCAGGTGCTGAGCTGGATCTAGGACCTTGGGATTATGACCTGCACTGAAGGCAGCCACTTAACCAACTGAGATACCCAGGGTCACTTGCATTTGCATGATAGTTTGATTCTTGCCTTTCTCACACTGACCTGTAAATTCTGTGATCCACCCTGCCATGCCTAGGTCTGTTCTTATTCACTGTTGGACCTCACAGCGACTGGCGGAGATACATAGGGGTTTGCAGTAAATGTTTGTTGGATGACTGGATGGCTTTGTGAAACCATGTTGACTGAAGTTTCCAGCATAGTCTCTTAACACGTGCAGTCAGCCAGTCATCTTTGTCAGTTTCTGCACCATCCTCTCTTACTCTGTGTGCCACTAATGGCCAAGCAGTGATGTGAATATAACTGGTAGGCTCCAGTTATTGGAGGGTCAGTTAAAACAACAAACAAACGGGCAGCCCGGGTGGCTCAGCGGTTTACCGTTGCCTTCAGCCTGGGGTGGGTCCTGGGGTCCCGGGATCGAGTCCCACGTCGGGCTCCCTGCATGGAGCCTGCTTCTCCCTCTGCCTGTGTCTCTACCTCTCTCTCTCTGTCTCTCATGAATAAATAAATAAAAATGAAAATTAAAAAAGAGACAACAAACAAACAAGTATAGAAAGGGGAAAGAAAAGAAAGGCAAACCAAGTAGAAAAAAAGAGGTGAATTTTCAGTTACAGAGTTTCAGAGCTGAATGCAAGATTGGAATTTATCTAGGCAAGTCTTTTTTTTTTTTTTTCCCAACTTTATATTGGACTTTCACCCAGTCTCCCCTAATATTTGCACCTTTATAATTGAAATGCAATATCAATAGCTAGAAATTGACATTGGCATCATCCACAGAGCTCATTCAGGTTTCTCCAGTTATACGTGCTTTCACTGGAAAAAGAGAGAGAGAGAGTCTGTGTGTGTGTAATCACTTACGATGAGAAAATAGAAGTTTATAGGCTTACTTCAATGACTTGCTTAAGGTCACTAAGCCACTAAATAATTGATTCTTAAATTCCATGTTGCTGTGGAGTTCTGTCATAGAGTTCTAGCAGTCTTGGGATTGTTCATTAACATTAGTGTCAGAATTTGGCTAATCTTCCTGTCTTGAAAGATATTAACTCTGCCTCTTAGCCAACTATGTTCATGCAGATTACAAAAATTTAATTTTATCAACTTGGATCTATGTCAGAAATTGGAATTAAAGCCTAACTGTCGTTTTTGCCCAGCAGGAATCCCCTAATATTCAGGGAAAGGCCTAATTAAGGTTTCCTGAAACTACTCTTTAATCACTTGGATTAGAATAAAAAAGAAATATTTTTAATCACATACGTATCTGCTAATGCTTTTCTTCTGGTTACTAATTGCTTTGATAATAAAAAGTGGTAATAAAAGTAGAGACTTACTGGCTTCTTAAACATGATTTCTGAACTATATATGTTATAGAATATGTATACTTAATGCATGACGCAATATTTTAAACTTATATCTGTGAAGTACTTAAGGTTTATAATTGATCCCTGGGCAACCTGAGTGCTTTCTGGAAATAGCAGGCCTTTATGCCTAACAAAAAGTATGACAAAATTAACATAAGAGTTTGATTTGGCCTTAGAATGTGATCATCAAATTTCTTCTGTGTTGCAAGTCATTCTGTTTAATCTTGTCTATATTTTATGATTGTAGAAAAATGGTTCATAATTATGGAGTATTTTCTCAAACTGTGGAATGTTTTCGATCGGTGTCATTAATAATGTTTTCTAGATTTGACATGACCAGCCCAGTGTTTACCTTTCTTCTGATTTTTAATTTTGAGATTTAGAAATATAATGTTACCAGGATTGGCTATTTCTATCCTAAGTTCAAGTTATACCTAGTTTGTTTTTGTAATTCATTAGGATAGGCTATCTATGGAATATAATTTGTCTTTTTGATGTGATTTTCATGAATTTAGAATAAAATATTAAACTGCTTCAAATAAATCTAATTCACAAAAAGTAATTCTGGGTATCTTAATTGAGTATTTTAATTTTTTACAAGAATTTTTAGAAAGATTTTTGAGCCAAGAAATTTTTATTTTACTAATAAAATAGAGAATCCTGTGCTGAATATACTTAAAATTGTACACCATATCATTAATTTCATTTAGTAAAAATTAGGAAGAAAACATTTCCCAGTAGGAAATATCTTTGAATTGGCACCATTTCCAGGCAGTCATTGATTTTAAATGGGCATAAATCCATAACAAAACCAGTTTCACTTAATTTGTAGAGCTCCTAGCCAGGCTGAAAACGTATTCCTGGGTCTATGCTTTGTGTATTTGGTGGATCATTAGTTTATATATTCTTCTTCTTGAAGTCAATGGAGAGTTTCAAAGTTTCTTTTTTCTTTTTTTTTTCTTTTAATATCTACATACATGTTTCTTTAGGAATTTTAGACTTGTTATTTTTGCTGTACTAGCTGTATTTAGTTATTAGAGTGCTGACTCTGTAAATGTTCCATCTTCATTTTTTATTAAATTTCTTCGTTTCAGAAGATGATAATGAGACATTAAAACCACTGTGTAGTTTACCACTGCTTTATTGTTTTGCTACATACCATTAAACAGTGTCTGTGACCTTTGCCCCATCTGAGCTCTCATCTGTTTGAGAAGGCTGTTAACCAACCAGGATTTGCAAAAGAAAACAATAAGAACAGTGTTTGGCAGTTTGCTTGGTCTGCCTGGGATTTGTACACATTCCTGTCTCCCAGTCCTTGATTTTATGACACTAATAACCGTAAACAAGAGTGAGCATAAAGCAGACTTTTTATTAGATATGTTGGGATTAAAAAAATACAAGACAATGACAAGGTTATTTTATTTTCAATTGTACGTCTTTAGAATTTTAGGTTCACAGCAAAAATGAGAGTAAGGTACAGAGATTTCCCATATACCACTTGCCCTCACTAATAAATAGTTTCTGCCATCACCACTCCCCCCCCCCCCCCCCCCAATCAGAGTGGCACATTTGTTATAGTTGATGAACCTACATTGACACATTCTTTCACCCAAATTCCATAGTTGACATTACGGTTCACTCTTGGTGTTGTACACTTTGTGGATTTGGACAAATGCATGACATATTTTATCATTCTGGTATCATGCAGAGTATTTTACTGCCCTAAAACCTTCTGTTCTCTGTCCATTTTCCCCTCACCCAGCACTCTAGCAAGCACTGATTTTTTTTTAGTGCCCGCATAGTTTTGCCTTAGGTTATTCTTTTGCGTAATGTTAATCTTTACAGACAATGTGTATGCCTAAAAATTAAGTCTGAAGGCGCTGCTTATAGGCTGACCAGTGGTTATATGACAGATCCGTCACAGTGAGTTGGTTGTACCGTGTCCTGTTAATCCCACATCAACTTTTAGAACTTTACATAGCAGTCAGATGATCGATACAGTTTTCTTTTTTTTTTAATATAGCATTAGTGTCTTTTTTAAATTTTTTTTTTTAAATTTATTTGTGATAGTCATACAGAGAAAGAGAGAGAGGCAGAGACATAGGCAGAGGGAGAAGCAGGCTCCATGCACCGGGAGCCCGACGTGGGATTCGATCCCGGGTCTCCAGGATCGCGCCCTGGGCCAAAGGCAGGCGCCAAACCGCTGCACCACCCAGGGATCCCGATCGATACAATTTTCAAGTAATGATCATCCATTTTTATCATTCAGTTAGACTATTTTAATAATCACTTATGATTAAGCTCATGGTGAGTATATTTTTTTCCTGAGCTTTTCTTAGATGCAGTGTGCTGTTTATATACTTTTTCTTTTAACTACTTCTGATTTTGAAAGGGTAGCCCGGGTGGCTCAACAGTTTAGCACTGCCTTTAGCCCAGGGCCTGATCCTGGAGACCTGGGATTGAGTCCCACATCAGGCTCCCTGGTGGGGCCTGCTTCTCCCTTTGCCTTGTGTCTCTGCCTCTCTCTCTCTCTCTTTGTCTCTCATGAATAAATAAATAAAAAGTCTTTAAAAAATATATCTAACTACTTCTGATTTTATTATAACAAAGTAGACTTCAGTGAAACCAAAGTTATTTTTTCAAAATTTGTTTCATTCATACATTTGTCTGTTTTCATCTGACTCTCCATTTGTATATCCAAGAATTTTTTTATACATTCACTACTATATTACTGTTGCCCAGAATTGTGCTTGTTAGATAATTGGGCTCAATATTTGGTGAATAACAGAAGGAACGAATGAATTTGTGTAGATGTTGGGTTACTTTGTGTTTTTTTTTTTTTAATTTATTTTTTTATTCATGAGAGAGAGAGAGAGGCAGAGACACAGGCAGAGAGAGAAGCAGGCTCCATGCAGGGAGCCTGAGTGGGGGGGGACCACTCGATCCCAGGTCTCCAGGATCACGCCCTGGGCTGAAGGCAGTGCTAAACCGCTGAGCCACCCAGGCTGCCCTATTTTGTGTTTTTATTTAAGCAGTTGGCAGAGCACTGATTCTGATTTTAGAATCTAAAAGCCACAACTTATTGTAGCTAAACTATTGCTTAGTTTTCAGGAATTTTTCTTAACTTTCAGTACTCCTCATTTTTTAATATAATTTAGTCTTGAATAACTAAAATGATTTTTTAAATTGTCGTGTGAAAGTGTTCACATGACTAGATGCTAGTTTCTCTAAACAGAGTAAAACAAGCCAAATAAACAAGTAACTTAATTTTTTGAAATATTGGTAATGAGTAATGTCTACTAATGCTATCTTCATGTTTAAAGTACTTTATTTACCGAGGATCCCTGGGTGGCTCAGCGGTTTAGCGCCTGCCTTTGGCCCAGGGCGTGATACTGGAGTCCCGGGTTCGGGTCCTGCATTGGGCTCCCGGCATGGAGCCTGCTTCTCCCTCCTCCTGTGTCTCTGCCTCTCTCTCTCTCTCGCTATGTCTATCATAAATAAATAAATCTTTTTAAAAAATAAAATAAAGTACTTTATTTACCTTGAATGATTGTTATTCTGATGTTGCCAAGAGTGAGATATAAGTCCTATATTCTGTTATTTTGAGCTATGTTATTACATATTTGCTATGTAGAAAGCATGTGGAGCAAAACAAAAGAAATAGAAATTATGGCTCCTGCCTTCCATTACCATAAGAGTATATAGTTGGGTAAATATAGTAGAACAATGTAAGAAAGTCTGTGATATAGCATGAAGCTGAAATGAAGTTTATATTGTGAAAACACAGAGTTAGCCTTAATAGGATCTCTGGTGAATGAATAATTGCTTGAACAGCTTTCCGCTAAAATAGATTGTAAAACAAATCCACATACAGATCCTTAGATAAACAAATATTCCTATAGAATATGGGTCATGGATTGAACTTCATGGCTTGGACTTGATCTAAGGTTGAGGTGGAGAGAATAAAATTAGTAATTTAGTCTTATAGTTTTAATGTTATTCTAAGGGTGTTTAGAATAAATTTTATACAATTCTTAAGTATTTTAAAAAACATCATTTTAGATGAAAAACAATATTTTATAGAAAGATGAAAAATTATTTTTTTCTCTTTAAACTTACATGCAAAATCCTTTTCTTATGGTTTTAGAAGGCTCAGTAGAAGACAAATACTGGCACTAAAACCTAAATAGCCAAGCCAGCCAAACAGACCAAGGATCAGCAATATCTTTTGGGAAAAGTTTTGTAATCACTGATTAACAGAAATCACAGGTTTTCTGATTTTGCTACATAAAGCAAATATGTATTTAATACACACACACAATGATAGTATAATGAATAAGTAGTGAATGAAGTATCTTGAGATTCTGATTCCAGAGATGCCTGAGTGGCTCAGCAGTTGAGTGCCTGCCTTCAGCTCAGGGCGTGATCCTGGAGATCGGGATGGAGTCCCACATCAAGCTCCCTGCATGGGGCCTTCTTCTCCCTCTGCCTGTGTCTCCGCCTCTCTTTCTGTGTCTCTCATGAATAAATAAATAAAATCTTAAAAAAAAAAATTCTGATTCCAGTCCTGGTTCTGCTTCCAGATGTTGTATGATGTGAGGCAAGTTTTTTGGGCTTTTTACCTTATCTCTAAATTCATGGAGTTGTACCTCATAATCTCTAAAGTTCTTTACAACTCTTCAAAAACAGTAATTCTGAATAATCTTTGCACTAACAGCATGATCTTGAGAAGGATCAGTTTCTTGGTTTGTTTTTTGGTTTATAATTTTCTTTTTTCTTTTTTGTTTTTTGGTTTATAATTTTCTTTTTTTATAATTTAGTTATAAATTCTTCTTTGGTATATATGTATTTATAGTATATATTACATTATATAGCTATGTATTTGTTATATATATGTTTTCTCTTAATTGTATGTGTTTCTCTGAATATTGTGGTTATTACTTCACAAGTAAAATTACTATATATTGAACCATTAAAAATGCTTACTGGACACAGCCAGTTCTCAGGATTCTTTACAAAATTACACTGCTGGTGAGTACACTAATTAAATGCTGATAATGACACACATCTTTCTCGTGACTTTTTTGGTGAAAAATAGACTCTTTAGGAAAGTAGGTGATTAATCTTTCTGTAAAATTCTATCTGGTAAAATTCATTTCAGTGAAATTTGGATGTATTAGGAGAAATTTGCTTAGAAAAGTTAGTTTCCCTCTGTATAATGGTATTCTACTAGGTATATGTATTGTCTACTATTCTAATTGACTTAATATTAATTGACTTAATATTTAATATGGTACTTGTTTTAATCAAAACTATCTCATTGCCAGAGTTAGACAGTGAATAAGACTAAGAAAATCTTGATTTGTGTCTTTGAATAGCTCAGCAATGGTAGCTTAGTAATTTCTTTTAAATTTTTTTTTCAATTTTTATTTATTTATGATAGTCACAGAGAGAGAGAGAGAGAGAGAGAGGCAGAGACATAGGCAGAGGGAGAAGCAGGCTCCATGCACCGGGAGCCCGATGTGGGATTCGATCCCGGGTTTCCAGGATCGTGCCCTGGGCCAAAGGCAGGCGCCAAACCGCTGCTCCACCCAGGGATCCCGAGCTTAGTAATTTCTATGGTTCCATTTTTAGCTTTGTAATGAAAATGAATTGCTTTAATTTTTTAAAAAAATTTTGGAAGCAACAATGAATGTTTTATACAAATCTATAGCTAGAATTAGTCCTACTTAAGTTTCTTTGCTTTGGGTAAATTAAAATTTAGTTTCTAAACATTTCTATATTATTGATCTACATTTTAACAGTTTTCCATGTTCTTTTTTTCTATATCTCCTTTTTAGAAATTTCTACTCATTAGTTTTTAACTTAAAAATAAAAATAATGTGGTATAACATGCTGTTTCCTGTGGTATATCTGTTTTCTTTGAGCTGCTTTTCAGCCTTGTATTTGGCAAAGCTTAGCGAGGGGTTAAGGCTCACCATATCTTTGTGACCTTTAAAAAGACTATCCACTTGCTGATAACAGATAGGGATCTCCTACTTACTATCTCTGTTGTTTTTGAGAGGTTTTAAGAGTCAGTTCATTAGACCATATGAACAAATAGTTCTACTTTTGCTTTGAAGTGGAGTTTAGTGAATATTCGAGAATATAGGCAGCTTGGAGGACTGAGTGCTATTGCCCTGAAATTTTGTGTGGTAAATATGGTTTTGTTTGTTGAGACTTTTCCAGGCACAAGGTATCTGAGTGTAAGAAGCTAATTCATTTTTTCATTAACTCAGTACATGTAACATGCAATGCCACATGAAAGTGACAATTAAAAATCTCTTTGAATTTCTGACTTTTTAAAACCAGGACAAATTTCATTCATACTATTCTATATTTAGCAGACATTTTTCCTATGGAGTCCCTGCTATGTGCCGATCCTGAGAATAGTACTGTGGGGACATAGTGCTTAACATGACTTGCTTCCTATCCTTAAGAATCTTTTTTCTGCTCTCCCCCCGCCCTTTTCCCTCTTCCTATCCCTCCCTTTTATTCTTTTTTTTTTTTTTTTTTTAAGAATCGTAGCAGAGGAGACAAATGTGAATATAACTCAAGCGAAGAAAAATATAAATGCTGCACTGTTGATTTGGGCAAAGTGGTATGGGGGCTTCAGAGAGCAGAGTAGTTATTTGCAGCTCAGGGGCTGGTAGGATAGCTTCACTACTTGGAGGAGTGGTATTTGGATAGCAGCCATTTGAAGGAAGGGTCTTACATTCTGAAGCATTATGTAAAAAGATTATGTAAGCAGTATGTAAAAGAGTGTTCTAAATGCACTTGGCATGCCAGGGAATTCCAAGTCATAGTATAAGAAGTTAAGTCAGATGTTCTAAGAAGAGGTCTACTGAAAAAATGTGGTTGGGGATTGTCAGTTCAGGCTAGAGAGCATGAATAGGGTGCTCAGAAATGGAACTTTATTAAAATCAGGATACCATTGACATTTAGTTCAGGAAGTGAATGAAGTCATATAACTTGTGCTTTAGAAAGAGGATGAGTCTGAAAGGGGGTGTCTGAAGTGTATCAGAGGAAATAGATTGGAGGCACGTGAACTGATAGGTGTCCACCACTATTGTTTGGATGAGAGATACTGAGGGTCTGACCTCGGAAAAACAACTATTCTGGTGTTAGATGTGGAAGTTACTGTGCCATGAGGAAAAGAAACTGATGATTATAGTGTTGCTTATTTTCTGAGATAGCTGGTAGTGAAAGGTATGAGATGGAAGTTCTCTCACTTGTGGAGTAAGGATAGAGGAACAGCTACTCTACTATAATGGAATATGTAAGTGGATTCAAGGATCCTTAAGGAGGAGACAAAAGCTAAAGAAAAACAGAAAGAAAGCTATAGATGTAATAATGGGAGCAGATGACCTCTAAAGGCATAAAATTTTAAATTACCTAATGGATATGTAAAAAAATAAAAAGTCGTAAGTGAAGTTAATTTTAATAATATTTTGTTTAGCCTAAAATATCATTTCAACATGTAATCAATATTACAAATTCTTAACATTTTACATTCTTTTTTTTCATGCTTAGTATTTGAAATCCAGTATGTATTTGTACTTACAGCAGATCTTAGTTTAGACTAACTACATTTGAAGTGCTGAACAGCATGCATGCCTAATGACTACTTGTATAGGGCAGTGCGGGCTTGGGAAGTCCTTTTTTTTTTTTTTTTTTTTTACGTTGTCTCTATACATATTAGAAATGTTGGAGTTATGGAGTTTATGCAGAGAGCTAAGTGAAAAATGTTGATTTCTTGAAATAAAGTAGCTTAAGAAAAAAAAAAAAAAACCAAAATGCAGTTTCTTGGCCGAATGGAAGAAACTTCTTTCAGCATTAACCTAAAAAGCACTCCTGTAATTGAATGTCTTGCTAGTTCCAGTAACTGTTGCTAGTTTCCAAGATTTTAAGCCAGCGGTACAGTTTTGAGGGGAAAATGTAACTTAACAAGAACGAGCATAATGAAAAAATAAGCAGCCACCTCAAGGGGTATAACAATAAATTCAAGTTTATTCCATTGTCTTAAATAATATATATACAGCTTGATTAACTCTCATATTGATCAATTTCCAGATGATTTTCTAGGAATGAACTGCTCCCTCACTTCCCTCCAGTAGAATAATAGAACAAATAATTAATTACAACTAGCACCTGAAAGAATTCTGGGACACAGCCGAGAGGGGCAGATGAGCTACACCTCCACTCTGTCCCACCCCAACTTTCAGTTCAAGGAAGATGGAAGGTGGGCACAGAATGCTTTGAGGTGGGCTCCTTTTTACTGAGCTTTGAGAATCGTGAGGAGGTGGCTCACTCAACAAAAAAGTACCCTGAATGTTTTTAATGGTACCCTTGACGCTTTGAAAGGAGATGTATTTAATAATGAGTAGCAGTTACAGTGGGGAATCAGAGACATAGAAACTGCCACACAAAGGTATCTCAGTAGGGGCTCGAGAAATTAACCTCAGACCTCATAAATTCAGGCTCTCTCCTCAAATACTGAGCCTAAAGAAATAAACAGAGGTTCCATAATTATTCCACAAATTGTGTATTCTAAACCTCTTGGGTAATTATCGCAACTAAAAATTACACATTACAATAATCACAACTAGCAAATTACCTGGAATTGCTTGCTCAGTGAATATCTTTCCATAACCAAAATTTGTACATAACATGACTATGCATGAGAGCTATTTATAATGGAGTGTTTGTTAGCATTGGCTGGTGTGAAGACTTCACTGATTTCTCTAATTTTCATCAACGCTACAGGTTTAAATGTTGGCTGCCTCAGTATCTATGTCAAAGAGTTGTCCTATTCTTAGAATAAAGCAGTTAAACTGGTGAAATCAGATAACTATTGCAATATATATAAATATATTTATAAATTCCAAGAAAATACTAACCTCTTCATTTATGTGTTAATTCTCTTGTTAATGTCATAAAAATTTTTCCCCATTATTGAATTCGTGTCTTCTCAAACAAATATAAATATATAATAAATACCAAATTTCAATGTCTTTCAAATGTTTTAGGGGACAGTTAACTTAATAATAGAATCCACTGATAATACTATTAAATATCTGAGCTGCTTCAACTAAGCTATATATCCTGAAATACAGATTGAAGATGTGTCTAGAGGGGGTCAGCTAAACATCTTCCTCTTTTCTGACTTTCTGACTTATTTTTCTTAAAAAATAAGATGCTAGCATTTGTAAGGTAATCATATGGGCAAGCGAATTATTTTTGGGGATAGACTCTCATGGGATTTGAATATTTTTTTCATCTCTCAGTCCTGCCTGTGAGTTTTTTGGAAACTGTGTGACCTGCACTGGTAGTGGCTGTTAGCATCTGAGACTCTAATTTGGTGTTTGGCACACATGCAGTATAGAACTTCCACTTCAGTTTTTAGTTGGCAGCTCTGGAGGGCACTGGTTCCTAACCTCTTGGTTCACAGAGGTGGATTCTTTTTCCCATAAAGATGCACGTAAGCACATGAATACTTTTGCATTAGACTAGGGAGGAATGAATGAGGCTAAGAAGCAAAGTGGGAACTGTTCCAGCTGAGGAGGACTGGATGTGAGAAGGGACACTGATGCCCCAAACAGAAGGACCTGTTTAGATCTACTGCCACTTGCGTGTGTGAAGGTTGCAGTAAGGAATGAAGCTGGAGGCAGGGAGCAAGTCATGAAGGAGGGGAGTCTGACATCCAGAACAATGTGAGTGTGTGTGGGTGTGTGAATGTCTCCTTGAGGGCTTTTCTATTTATGTCCCATTAGTGGCTTGCTTACAGGATTATCCTGAAAATTGTGATTATGATTGAGCTAATTATTTTTTGGCAAATTGATACCCCTTATCACGTCTGATTTAATTATGTATATTTTCCTTTATGTGTTTGAAGAAAGCTGTTTCAACTCCCTTTTACAATCCAGGCAGCTTCCTCATCTTTCCCCAGACATCCCTGGACTCTTTCAGGATTCTGTGCTAGGCTACAGCTCAAAGTGACCCCCTGACAGAGGTGAACCCCTGAGCTGGTCCCCGTTTCTGAAGCATGTTTTTGAGGAAATCCTATTATTCTTAATTTTTACTCCTAAGAATTTTAACAGACTTTTTGTTGACGTTGTTAGTTTAGAGGATCTTGCCCATGCCCAGTACCGACAAAGACAACAAATTGCAGGGGGGGCACCTTCAAGATGGCAGTAGGCCCAGGCCCAGCCTGTTGTAGGAAGTCCCCTCACTTTTCATGGTACCACACTGAGTGAAGGAAGAAGACCATTTCATGTAAATGAATTCAGTGATGTGGTTAAGCACAACAAAGTTCTTTACAAAATGAAAATTAAAATTGTTCAGACCTGTCTTAATGCTTAATAGTTACTTAAAAGGCTAAATGACTAATTGGACTAGCCATTTGTTAGATTACTCATTTTAACCTTTGAGTTCATTATCCTTTAAGTAGCAAAACATATTTTAAATAGTCTATAATAAATTGAAATATTAAAAATATGATATGCTTGCTCATTAAAAATACTATCTTTTTCCACTTTCATAAGTACGGTATTTAACACAGTAATTAAGTATCATTTGAGTTTCCTGTACCTGGGTTTGCAAGCTATTAAAGTTATAGAACATTTATGTGTTAATAATGGCTGCTGGTACTTTTTATGTTATTTTCCTGGGTGCTTTAAAGATTATTTTTATTTCTAAGCCAATATTTCAGTGACAGGGAGAGGGTAAATCCTTTCTAAAATTTGGCTTTCAACCTGCTCTCAAGTCATGAATGATTAAAAAAGTTTTTCTTGAAAACTTATTAGTCGAACATTCAAAAAGAATAAGTGTTTTAAATCCTTTTGCAGGATTTTTTTTTAATATGCTGAAGTAGCATATTCACGTGATTGAATAAGTCAAATGGGTCAACATTCCTTTTTTTTTTTTTAAGATTTTATTTGTTTGACAGAGAGAGCACACAAGCAGTGATGAGAGGGGCAGAGGAAGAGGGAGAAGCAGGCTCCTCACAGAGCAGAGAATCCTACGTGGGGTTGGATCCCAAGACCCTGGGATCATGACCTGAGCCAAAGGCAGATGCTTAACTGAGCCACCGAAGTGCCCCTCAACATTCTTTTTAGTGAAGTATGCATTTGATAATCTTTCAAAATTTGTTTTTATTTTTTTAAAGGATTTTATTTATTCATTCATGAGAGAGACAGAGAGAGGTAGAGACATAGGCAGAGGGAGAAGCAGGTGCCTCACAGGGAGCCTGATGCAGGACTTGATCCTAGGACCCCGGGATCACGCCCTGAGCCGAAGGGAGTCACTCAACCACTGAGCCACCCAGGAACCCCTCACAATTTGTTTTTATGTTTATTTACTAAATTTGATTTATGTCATTTTTTAGTAAAACCCAAATTATGTCTTTATATGTCTTGTTCTTTTTTTTCCTATGTCAATTCTGTACATATAATTTCCCAGTAAATCGGAACATATTAGGGATTTATAGAAAAATTATCAGTAGATGTCCCTGGGATGTTACTTGGCTCACAGTTTTGGATTGAGGTTAATGGTTTTATATAGATTTTGTTTCTCAGAAATTTGTAATTCTGGGTTTTTGTGAACAAACCCATTGTAACTAGTTAAGTGCTTGCCATTTAAAGAATTCTAAAGTTAATTTTTCTGTAAATTAAATGTGAATCCCAATCATGGCGCTGTATCAGAATCACCTGGAGAGTGTTAAAAGTAACACCAGGACCTTGATACTCTGAGGCTCTGATTGACTTTGGCTGGAGTGGGCCATGGCATTGATGGGCTGTGCATGCTCCTCAGGTGATTCTGATGTGCATGCAACCCACCGGTGGAACGGATGAGTGTTGGAAGGTTCCTGGGCACCTCCTTACTCAGTGGTTTTTAACCTTGGCTGCACATTGGAATCACCTGAGGAGCTTAAGCTTCTCTGGTACTGGGTCCCATGCCCCCAGAAGTTTTAATTGTTCTAGGATGTTGCTTGGGCATGGGGATTTTATAGAACAGCCAGGTGATTGTAACACAAAGGCAAAATTGAGAACCACTGCTCACTTTTTTTCAGATGAGGAATTTGAGATGCAGACCAAAGAGATTAAGAGACTTGTCCAAGATCCATAAAGGAGAACTTAGAATTCTAATTTTTGGACTTGTAGTCCAGTGTTTTTTCCCAGGACATCATGTATTTCTTGAAAGTGGAGGTTTGGGCTTGTCATAAGTACCCCCAAAATCATGTTTCTTGGCTGCTTATCCAGAAGATGACAAATGTTTTCTGTTTTAATACTAAAAATGTGAAAGTTCATTGCCAAGATTGAATCATTACCTCTGTTATGACATAAGAGAAGTCATAAGAGCTTTGAAGTGTTCTAGAACTTGTGCACATTATCTGGAAGACAATTAGATAATCAAAGTGAAATGTGTTAGGCTGGGTTAGCTTCATGCCATAACTTCTACAGCAGGAATTATAATGCTTGTGTTTATATTTGGGTCACTCTCTAGGAGAAGGTTGCATAGGCCTATATGGTTGGAGTTAGCAACTATAATGTATAATACAAAGTGTACTTTATCAATGACATTAATAGCAAAGGAAGAAATTAGAGCAGTGGTTTAGAAATATAATGTTCAGAATGTCAGAAAAGGGGAAGTGTTAGAAAATGTTATAGGCTCGCTATATAGTCTCATATATTTGGAAATCAAATGTGTGTTTGGTACTCTTAGGGCAGAAGGAAGGTATAAGGCAGTTTTTACACTTCATCCCACATCTAATTAATTCCCCAAACAAGGTTTTCTCTAGGCCTCCCTCTAGCCTCTGTAACACCTCTATCTTACTTTACTTATTATGCTTGTCTTTCTGTTGTCTTTAGCCGAACATCTTCATGAACATAAGGGTGTGTTGAACGAAGCAGACTGTAAACTTAGGGCAGGGTTTTGCAAAATATGATCTGCAGACCAGCAGAATCAGCAGCGACACCACCTTTGGGAAACTTGTTGGAAAGGCAAATTCTCGGTCTATCCCAGAATTACTGAATTAGTCATAAGATAAAGATTACCATACCTTTTGTATTCAGTGAAGGACCTAAAATAAAAAATAAGATGCTAGCATTTGTAAGGTAATCATAGATGCCAGGTAGTATAGGGCTTTACAGATATTATTACAGTATTTGGCACTTAACATGTTTATCAGTTTGCTTTTGCTGCGTAGTGAACCTAGTGGCTTAAAAGAACAATTATTTGTTATTTCTCTTGATTCTTTGCATTGGCTGGGTGGTTCCTCTGGAGCCAATAGCTTAGCTATTGCTGGACAGCCTAGGATGGCGTCCCTTTGTGTGTCTGCGGCCTCACCTGGGTGGCTGGAGCTTCTCTCCATGTGTTTCATCCTTAGGGAGGATAGCCAGGGCATGTTCACAAGATTGCATAACAGTTCTCAGCTGCAGGAGAAGGGACCAACCATACACAAGGGCTATATAAGCCTCTGCTTCTGTTGCATTTAAGAATGGCTCATTGACGAAATTAAGTCACATGACCAAGCCTTGCTTAAAGCAGTAGAGCGTGAGTTTCCACCTTGATATGGGGGGGGGGGGGGGCAGTCACATTGCAAAGGAATGTGGATCCAGGTATGGAAGAATTTATTGCTGCTATGTAATTTATTCAGTAAGTATTTGTTGTTGAATAGCAACTTGTTTATTCTTCATAGAATATTAATGGCCTAAAGGTGCAAGATAGATATCTTTTGAAAACAAAAGGGACACTTCAAAAAAATTTCCTTTGTGATGATTTGGTCACATCTTACTCTTTTTATAATGGGGAATTGTTTTATTCCTGCTTCTGCAGAAAAAAAAAGGGTCTTTGAGGACCTTATTTGTTACAGAGAAATTGTGGATCTGTAACAGAAATGGATACAATAGATGACAGGTTCAATTTTGAGGTATTTCAGTACAGCATTCTTACTGTTTTTAAAATATGATTAAATGGATGTTTGTTTTGGAGACTTGTGGAGGTCTTCCTGGAAGTAGGTTTATCAGTTGTAAAATAGCCTGGGGACGCCTAGCTGGCTCAGTCCCTACAGTGTGGGACTCTTGATCTCAGGTTCCTGAGTTCAAGCCCCATGTTGGGTATAGAGCCTACTTAAAAAAAAAAAAAAAAAAAAAAGCAATATATGTATCTGATTCTAAGTTGGGTGTTCGTGTATCTGTATAGGAGAGAGGGAATTGGTGTAGACACGTACATAAGGTACATGGTAAACTCCCAATTGCTAGAGAACATTCTTTCATGCTGTTCACCTCATACCTTAAAACTGAATGTTTAAAAGTCTGTTTTATTCTTGTCTGGATTGTAGTGTGAATAAATAGTCATAGAAAATTTGGAAATAATAGAAGTATAAACAAATACCAAAATAACAATCACGTGTGTATAATCTTACCACCCAGAGATGACATAGCCCAAATGTTATTTCTGAATCAAATGCTGAAATGCTTTTTTTCTTTGCTTCTTATGCAAATATTTTAATTATAGATGAGACTAGTCTGTATATATGAGGTACTAAAGCTTTGGGATGCAACTACTGCCTTATCTATTTAACAAATATGTACTAATTATGCCTATTATATGTAGTTAATAAAAATGTAAAGACTGTTAAAAGGTAGCTTTTCCATGCTTGCCTATTTTTTTTATAACTTCTACATTAAGATTCCTGATTGTTTTCCTCTGTTCTCTTTTTCGTTTGTTAATTTGTTTTGTTAATTCTCTCTTTGTGTTTTTCCTTTGTTTTTTTCAATTGCAGCAACTTTTTTCTTCCTTTGCTTTTTCCCATATTTGTCACATGCTCTTTCTTCCACTGCTATTCTTTCCTGCATTTCCATCTTTGTCACTCTGGTCATTTTTATATATTTTATTTTTCAACCTAGGTATGGTATTAGATTCTGAGAGATTAACAACAAATTACCACCCTGGTGATCTCTTTGTATTTTTCACTATTTCTTCTTTTTAGAAGTATTGATGTTTCTTTTAAAGGAATCGGGTCCTTCCTTGCTGCTTAGCCCCACCAGGTACTGTTCTGAGGAGTCCAACTTCATCAGCTTTTTGCTTTCCCTGTCCCTTCCATCCTCAAACAAAACTGAACCATAAGTGTCTCCCTTAATTCCTGACATCCTCACATTCATTCACTAACAGGACATTTTGGCATCTAGGCTGCAACTTTTCATTTGAAACCTTGTGCATTTGCTTAAATTCATGCCACTCAAAATAAGCAGCAAGGGGGAAAAAAGGGTAGTTCTTGGGTTTTAAAAGAGGAAGTTTTCTTACCCACCCTTAATCTCTATCTCTAACATCTGGTTCTGACTACAGATGGGGGAAAAAAACAGACTTAAACCCCCATTCAGCCTGCTTTTTACCCCCAAACAGCTTGATTTCAGATAGCATTTCTATTTTTATTGTGGTCTGTAGGGTCAGATGTTTTGGTTAATGACTTGTAACAGGAGCTCTAAAGGTGGTGCCCGGTGCCTTGTATTTTTCTGAGTTGTCGTAATGCCAAATGCCAGCATTTCAGATTTCTGGATAGGGTTAAATTTAATCATCCTTTAATGAAACTCTGAAAGAAATTATTGTTGAGCCCATGTGTTTCTGTCTTGTTTTAGAAGCAATAAAAAACAGACATATTTAATTCATCTATACACTTAAAACATCTACTTGTTTTAGAAACAAGAAACACGTTTGGTTCATCTACTGTAAAAATAATTCATTTTTATATTTTAACTTTTGGGTAGGTAATGAATTCACATGGGGAGAATTCAAATGGTGCTATTGGATATCTGTGTATTTTTAAAACTACACATTTAAAAAAAATTTAGGGCTTTACATCTCTTTGTTGAACCAACAAGTTTAATGTAGCATTTTGTTTAAAGATTTTATTTATTCATGAGAGACCCAGAGAGAGGCAGAGACCAGGCAGAAGGACAAGCAGGCTCCCAGTGGGGAGCCTGATGCAAGACTTGATCCCTGGACCTTAGGATCATGCCCTGAGCTGAAGGCTCAACCACTGAGCCACCCAGGTGTCCCTTAATGTAGCATTTTTAAAAAAGAAATGTGTCATGATTTCTCAAGATTATTCTGTATGTTACCTTTTCTCTTACAAAATCTGTGGCTTTTTTAAAAAAAATGATTTTATTTTATTTTACTTTTTATTTTATTTTATTTTATTTTATTTTATTTTTTATTTTATTTTATTTATTTTTTTAGAGAGGGAGGGAGAGCAGGTGTGAAAGCAGGGTTTCTGAAGAAGGGTCTAGAGAGGGAAAGGGACAAACCGACTCCTCGCTGAGTGTGGAGCCCGAGGTGGGGCTCGATTCCATGATCCTGAGATCGTGGGCTGAGCTAAAAACAAGAGTCAGACACTTAACTGACTAAGCCACCCAGGTAGGTACCCCACAACATCTGTGTTTTTGATAATGGGTGTCTCCTTAAAATTTGGAATGACCAAAACGAGCTGGTCTGGATCTGCTTTTCACCTGGCACTTGATGTCTGCTCAGTAAGTAGCACTTGCCTCACTTTGTTGTAGTGGATATATCCAGGGAAGACTGCCTTGCTCAAGCTTGAATAGGTTAATGAAAAGGATAGAGCTGCTGCTGCTCAAATTATTCTTTCTGCTTTAGTGTGCAGAATTAGAGGAGATGTCTGAGAGGGAAGGATAATACCCAAGAAAATCAAGCTGTCCTAATGTCTGAATTTATAAATTACAGACTTAAATTGGGCCTAATTTTACTTACATTGTTTTGCATGTTTGTATCAGAAATTCAGGAGTATTTTTTTTTGAAAACTATATTTTTATTGAAATTTGGAGTTTATTATAGGAAGTTAGTTGTTGGATTTTTCAAAGGAAGGAAGATGGATTTAAAAAAAAAAAGCATGATATCCATAATGGCAGGTTGAAAAAATGATGAGACTGCTTTCTTTCTGATATTAGCCTCACTTTGGCAGTTTCACATTTAGCTTTAAGGGTGTTAAAAGATAACCTGAGGTATATCAAAAATTTTAAGAGTTTATTTGAACAAAAATCAATTCAAATCTGAGAGCATCCAATCTAGCGGAAAGAAAGGAACTCTAAGGAGCTTTAGAAAAGGAAAGATTTTTTATAGGCTGAAGGGAGTGGGAATAAGGAAGTTATAATAGGACAGAAAGCAAATTGGTTACTTTAGGGGCTGGCAAGGGTTCCTCAGAACTATCTAACTAGTGCCAGTCAGGTGATTCCTGATTGACTGACTTAAGATTCTATTTCTGGGAGAGCCAAAACATTTGGTGACTTGGTTTGATGACATGGGACTTAGCACAAGTGACTCCATTTGGAGCTTATTGTCTTGTTTTAACAAGGGGTGCAATTGAACTGGAAACTAGCCCATGGGGAGGTCAGTCTCTTGAGGTCATAAGCTTGTATTTCAAGAAGTGAATGTAAGCGGAAGTCTTTTCCTCCTCCTTTACCCAGAGAATGGGGGGAAATGTGTGTGTTGTGTGTGTATAAAATGTACATATTGGAATGTATATCTATCTACATATTCTTGGGTATCTATATCAATAGGTAATATATCCATATATAATTTAAATATTACTAGAGAACTGAAGTGGTATACATTTTTTAAAGATTTATTTATTTAGAGAGAGAGCAAGCATGGGGGAGAGGGGCAGATAGAGAGGGAGAGAGAAAATCTCAAGCAAACGCCCCACTGAGTGTGGAGCTGGACACGAGGCTCGATCTCACAACCCTGAGATCCTGACCTGAGCCAAAATCAAGAGTCAGATGCCTAACTGAGCCACATAAGTGCCAGACGCTAACTGAGCCACATAGGTGCCCCATATGGTATACATTTTTGAGTCTCTTTTACTCAACCTTATGATTGAGAGAATCGTCTTATTGTTGCATGTTATTCTAGTTTGTTAATTTTCATTACTGTTTGGTATTCTATTTTGTGAACATTCATTGTCCATTCTGCAATTGATGGACATTTGAGTAGTTTTGGTTTGAATAATATTGCTGTGAAGGTTCTAGAACATGTTTTTGGTGCACATACGCATGCATTTCTGATATTCTGAAATATGTATATGATTGCTGGGTCATAGGGTATGCATGTATTCCCATTTAGCAGAATATATGTATACATTTGTGACATTTTCATACGTTTATATGCTATCTATTGCTAACTTTCTTGATTATTTAAAAGTGAGTTATAGCTTGATTAATTAGCTAGCACACAAGAAAGTATTGACTATTTATATTAGGGGCTAAATGTATGTGTGGTTTCAGTATAACTAGGAGTTCAAAGACTCAGTTCCGGCCCCTAATTGGTGTGTTATATTGGGCCTGTCTTAGCCCTTTTGAGTTTGCGGTTCCACTTTTATAAATGAAAAGATAGAAATAATTCTATGATTTATAATTATGGTGATTTCATGTCTACAGTTCTGAAATTATTTTGAAATGTCCTAAAAATGTGATCTGAGTTTGCTTTTGTGGTATCTGCTAACTTGAGGAGCAAAACTACCTAGTAAAGTTATGATTTCTGATCATATCCTTTTCACAGTAATTAACTGGTGTTGGAAATGCAGGCATCTACTCGGGCTTTTCAATAAGCAGGCATGATTTTTAATAATAGGCTAATTTGTGTAGGATCCATGTTAAAGTGTTTTTTTTTCCTTTATATGGTAACAGTTTTCAGGAAGTTTAACAGAATATTTGAAATTACAGTACTAAATTTTACTATCTAAATAATTTGATAACCTAGAATTTCATGTTCAAAGAATTCTTTGAATTCTGTGGTAAACTTTAAGTTGAGCTAAATGAATCAAACGGGAACCATTGTGTTGGGTCTTATTTTTAGTGTCTGCTGCGTTTATTTTAATAATCCATTCTTCTTTCCCATGGCATTTTCCCATGTATAATTTGTATTTGCAAGTCAGTTTCAGAGTTGGAGAAAAATGAGCTAATATTTAATAGATGAATAATAATTACTTATTAGCAGGCTGTATTTAGTTCGAAGAAGGTAAGAACCTTCTTTGTCACTTTTTGTTTCATTTCTTTTCAAAGCCTGTAGTGTGTCTCTAGCTCCGTTCTTCACCGTGATTAGGGGCGTGTGGAGGAGCTGCAGGGTGCATCTCCAAGACTCTGCAGGAGTCCTGGACTCTTCCTCATAGACCTGTCCCTGGCCTGGAACTGGAAGTCATGGCAGGCATTTCAGTGAATCTTTCCTGGAGTTCAATTTATTCCACTTAGAAGAATTACATTTTTTTTTTCTTTCTGAAATTCTATCCCTCTTTTTTTTTTTTTTTTTTTGTGGTGTGGAAAATATTATTTAATATCAAATAGATGATGGGTTTCGTGTTAGTGCCCTTTTGGTGAAATAAGTTGGAATCCTTTGTTACTTTCCCCTATTTTTGTTGTGAAACATTTCAAGGTCCTTTAAATAAAAACATCTGGAAGCCAGTGGTTCTTAGAACATCTTCCTCCATCAGCCCTTTATATTGAAAAGGTTAGCTTCTCTGCATCACAGTTTTTTTCAGTGTACCTTAGTTAATTTTACCCCTGATTTATTACTCCAAGCTGGCCTCTCAAAAAGCCACTCTGGGCACACTATATATTCAGTGCCAAGAGAGTCTTTCTCTGCCTTTCACTTTCCTTCTTTCAGGTGCCAGAATGGAGCAGCATCACCCTTAGGATAACGCAGCTGCTCCTTTCAAACCTGGATGCTCCCTGGCCTTGTTCCAGCCTGTGGTGTTGTGTGCATCACTCCCCCACAGGCAGTGCCAAGATCTTTTTCTCTTTGATTAGAGGTTCTCATGATAAAATTAGTTAGCTGGGCTTGATTGACATCTTCTAAGGATATTTATGCTGGTGGATAGGCAGGGAGGCCCTGATTGTGCTTTAATTATTAAGTTACAAGGAGATACATAGCAGTGGGAAAAATCAGTTCTAGGTGGAGAAAGCACCTTAGTGGCATTTGGAGAAGATCTTTTTAATTTTTCAGCTGGCAGAGAAGTTTCTCTAGGCTCCCCACCCCACTCACACCCTTTGTTGTTCCTAAGGATAGAACCAAACATTTTGGTTTCAAATGGTAGTACACCAGGGGCTGAGAGTCTGCCGAACATAGCAGACAGATGGCTGCTTGCCTTTAGGAATCTAAAGGTTAATGGCGACGGAGAAAGGTTATTGAAGGGAGAGCTCATTTGCTCCTTTTTGAAATGAGGCATAGGTGAGCTCCATGTACGCTGAACTAGTGATGTGTGTGGTTGTCTTCTATTTCCTGTGGTGGGAGGAAGCAAGCCTTCTCTCTGACCTCTGGCAATATGTTAACCACTCAGAAGAATTTAGTCCTCTTAGGATAGAGTTGTGGGGGTGAAGTGGGGTGTGGCAGTGAGGTTATTATCAGCCAGATGTTGATATTTATGAGTGTGAAAAGTACAGACTGTCCCAGGACTGGGCCATCCAGGACTCAGGGTGAGCTCTTCAGGGTTATTGAGCAAGAGTGATGACAAATGAAAGCCCATCAGTAGTTGCCCTTGAGTCTGTGCTGAAAGAGCAGCTCAGTCCTTCCAAAACAATGACTTTCCAGCCCTGTGATGACATTAGCTGACTCCCAGCACGTTGGCTGTGTCATGAGAGGGACCAATAGTTACGTGATTTGGAAAACAGAGTGGAATCTTTCACAAATCTTTAATTAGGTACTTATATCTTCAGGCTGATTTAGATGCAGGTTTACTTAGAGGCAGAACACTGAAAACTAAAAGATCTTTTGAGATTCCTGCTAAATAGTACTTTACAGATGTTAAACATGCGCTGGAATCACCTGGGGGTCTTATTAAAGTGCAGATTCTCAATCAGCTGGTTCTGGGCTGGGGTCTGAAATTTCGCATTTTTAATAAACTAAGGTGACGTTTCTGCTGCTCGTCCAAGGACTGAAGTTTGAGTATAATTATTAGACATCTATTTTTGCTCTTGCCCTAGATCTTGAATGCTGAACCAAAATCTAAGGCCCACTAAGTAACTATTATCACCTATCCTTCTTCATGTTTAGTCTTTCTTTATTATTTCTTAACACTTGACTATGAAAATGCTACTCATAATGAAGAAGATATATTTTGTCTTTCCCTGGGGTGTATATATTATAGGTGTATTATGGGAAGAACAGTGACCAATAATAGTAATAGGATCCAAATTAAATCCACCAACCAAAATACTAGAAATTCTTTCTGATTGGAAACCAAATGCTAGGCTACACATTGCTATTTGCAGACATCTCCATGTGGTACCATATTCACATGTGTGTTATACCTAACAGATGTCTGCAAAACAGATTTTTGTGACAGATTTTGACACCGGAAATACATCAGGCTCCATAAAACTTAATGGGAAAATGTATTGCTTAACTGCAGTCCATTTTTAAAGAGCAGATTGCAGTGCATTCAGTGGAATCATTTGGGCCTTATTCTTGAGGGTTTTGGCAGAGGCTCCCTCTGCCAAAAGGGAATCCAGAGAATTCTCTATGAGAATGTCACCTGGTGGCGCGGCACTTGATTGGTTATTGATAATGTTGTGTTTGGGGTTGGCCATATTCCGCTCAGGATTCTATTTTAAATCATGGAAAGAGGACGTATTTCTTCACTAAATTTTTATCTGATGAATCATTTCTGGAAGTAGGGGAATTACTGTGGTATTTTGAAATAGAAACACATCTTTTCAGATGTGCATCAGCAATGTGATCTCTGAGTCTGTTTCAAATGGTAATACACTAGAGGCTGAGAGTCTGCCAAAGTGGAACATCTGCTTCTAAGACATGGGCTTCTGCTGCATTCCTCTCTGTGCACTATTGTTTTCTTTTGTTTCTTTTGTCAATTTGTTAAATCTAGATTATATTCCATCAAGGACACCAGGAAGAAACCCTCAAAATTCAAATCACCATCGAGAAATCTTCAACAAAAGCTTTTAAATTGGGGTAGAGATCTAAGAATTCCTACTTATTAAATTACACCTTGTACTATATTTTATTAAAAGTGGCTTTGCATTTTGTGGGCTTTTTTGGTGTTTTCTTGTTTTGTTTTGTTTTTCAATCCCTCTTTAGATGCTGGTAGAGTCATGGTCGGATATGTAGACCTCTGCATCCTTGAGCAGCCTTTGCTGCTGGTGGGCCTGTGCTAGTACAGTGGGCAGGCCCGGATAGGAAGGCAGTTCCGTAGCTGTAGCAAGGCCTCAGTACCAAGTCAGCCTCTTCCCTGATGACAGATTACTTCTGACTCTGCAGGCTGGCACATTGCCAGGCTCCTCTCCACACACAGGCTGGTCTTACCAAGCTTGGTGCTTTCATCTGGCATGTCCTTCTCCCTTTCCCCTGCCTCTCTTGCTAAGAGGTCCACAGTTGAGTACTTTCTCCCTTTAGCTTCTCTGTTCCTGAAGCATACTGAATGCACCTCAGTTACACAATTATACTGTATTGTAATTGTGTGTTTTTTTTTAATTGTGTGTTTTGATACAGAATTACTCACTTAAATCATAAACTCCCTGAGGGCAGGAGTGTAACTGGTTTTCATCTTATCCCCACTGCCTAGTACTAGTGGCAGATCAGTGTAGAGCCTCAAAAGATATTTCCTGAGTGAATAGCTTTGTTTAAAGTCACTGGAATTCCATATATATATATATATATATATATATATATATCTCCATATATCTGTTATCTCTAGATCCTGATTTCTATGCATATAAAATTATTCTAAAAAACAAGGAGAACTTACATTTGTGCAAACAAGTTAGACTTTTCAAAGAAGCGGGGAGCTGCATCCTGAGTAAGATGTACCAGCAAATGAAAAGATTAACTTGTGCTGCTGTTATAGGCTCATCTTTTTGGATTATTTGTAACTTTTCTTTCTCTCCTAATATTTGATTCCTTAAAAAATACTTGATTTCAAATATTTATGAAATAAGATTTTCATAAGTTAAATCAGTCTCCCATCATTCTGATTTTTAACTGTAATATTAAAAATGGTTTCTCCTTTTTAAATATTTGGATTTTCTTATTTCTATTAAGTTTTTAAATGGTAGGAATCTCCAGGAGAGGAATAATGATTGATTCTCATGCTTAGTATATTAATTAAATTTTGCAAGTTTTGGGTATAGCAGTACATCAGTACCATTTCACTAAAAGCCTTTACATGGTAGACAGGTACAGGAATCTGTTCAGCAGGATTTTTAAATGTCTTCTCAAGTGACATTACAGTGATGGTATGGGTACAGCTGAAAGCCAAAAGAATTATGCTTAAAAAAATCAGTGTATATACTTCAGTGTTGTTAAGTAAGGGATAATTAATAGTGCTTGACTTTCAAGCAGAGACTCCAGTGAATAGAACTAGGTAAGTCAAAATCAGGATGAGTTCTGTAAAGTCATCTTCAGAAAACAAGGAATTTAAATGGCAACTCAATTTAAAAGACCTTCCTAAGCAGTGTATAAACATTTCAGGTCTTTGCTTATATTTTACATACATATAATACTAAGGTGATTTTCTACTTTGAGCATTTAAGACTTGTAGAAGTTAAGTTGTCAGTATAAATCAGTGGATTAGCCTAATGGTATTTTCACAGTTCAGTTCATTGTGGGGTTATGTAGATAAATATGTTTTGTAAATTAACTGTGGTAAGTTTCTTCTGATCCAAATCTGAGTAGGCTGCTTTCCAATTAGTGTAGTCTAGATTTTGTCTTAAAAAAATCTCTCTTGGTTGGTTTGTTTTAGTATCAGAAAATATAGAGGTTGTAAACTTTATAATTTCTAGTATGTCAAAATATTTTTGTTGGGTAGGAATACAACTCTTACATGATGTGATTTTTTTTTTTTTAAATCCATGTTACTTAATCATATTGACAGAGGAGGGTCCAATCCTTTCAACTGCTACTATTGCTAATGATAACAATTATAATAAGTTAGTAACACTTAATAGTACTAGTAATAATGATTAACATTTATCAAATGTTTGCTTTGTCTCAGTTTCCCAAGCCAGTAATTTACCTCCGTGTATCAAACCACTACAAAACTTAGTGGTTTAATATAGCAACAATTGTTCTTTGTTGTGATTTTGTAGGTTGATTTCATATGGTGTTTGCTCAGGTATTGTTGATTCAACTGGAAGGTCCAGTGGCCTCTCTCACATACCTAGCAGGTGTTGTTGCCTCACAGCTGGAGACCTATTTGGCTTTTCTGTGTGACTGCTTGGGCTTCCTCACAGCATGGCAGCTAAATTCCAAGAACATTTTCCAATATGCAAAGGAAAAAACTGCAGGTCCCTTAGGGCCTAACTTCAAAATTTACACAGCATCATTTCTACCACATTCTATTGATCAAGGCCAGGCATAGCCTAACCTAGGTACAAAGGGAGGGGAAGTAGACACTACTAATAGGAGGAGTGGCAAAGAATTTTTGACCATCTGTAATTCTCCACTAATCTATGAGATTAGTACTCTCATAATTTATATTTTAGAGGTGAGGAAACTAAAGCTTAGAGGGCATAGGTTAGTACCTGAGGTCATTCAGCTACTAAATGATTTAAGCTCAAATTGAGGTTAATTTGACTCTGGAGCTGGTGCTTTTAACTAATGTTATATACTGCCCTAATGTCATATTAGTTCCTCAGAATGTAGGTAAGTTAAATCTATTTGTCTTTCTACTCCAAAACCAATATCTGAGGGAGTTTTATTGATGTGGGGGTTATTCCATTTGCAATCAGACTGAAATAGAGGGATTTGATTCATATTACTGATCAGCCATCATGTGGTAAACATGGTTGTCTCCCTAAATGTGGACATTTCTAAACGCTTGGTTGAGATGAAAGTTAAAGTTCTTAGACCCACCATTATCCATTGCTTACTACACATATTAGCACATTTCCTTACCAAGAACAAATAAATAAAATTAAAATTTTAAACTGTAAGTTTCACAGTGGGTGTACTCTATTTTAGCAGTCTACATTTTTCATATGGTTTCAATATCTTAGAGTTTACTATTCATTAACATGAAACACACAGTTTTAAAATTGCCTTTTTTGTTGTTATTTCTGCTGCTTTGTGGTTTTCTTTCCTTTGAAAGCCAATGTTTTTCAAGGATTTTCCTTGTTGAAAAAAGATAAATGTCAGAGATGCCTATTACGGTAAAAAACAGAATAAAAATTAAGGCTTCCAAATAAACTAATGATTTTTTAATGTTTATTATAAGTTCACTTTTCTGTGTTAGAGTTTTCAAATCCTAATTTAAGGATTTCTGCAATCTCCGACTAAAGCATATTAAGGAAAGTCTGTAACTTAAAGAGGTTATATAGCATCTCCTACTTTGTATAACTGCAGGTTATGAAATTGATTCACCATTTTTGTTTAAAACATATGGGCTTTGTAGTACCAGGGCTTTCTAGTCACTTCCTACTGGTTGGAATAAAAGTGATGATAGACTCATAGAATATTGTGAGGTTCCACAATCACCTCATTTTATAGAGGAAAACCTTTTGAATAAGAAGTTTTCAGACCTTTTTCATATCATGGAGCAATGACACCGGTAGAGCTGTGTCTAGAACCCTACACTACCAGTGCCATGCTTTCTTCCACTATATTAGACTATGTCCTTAATGAGGCTTGTTACTGGAAATGTAGAAACCACTTGTCTGAGAAGGTCCCATCACCACCACTCAGCTGCAGGATAAGTTGAATCCAGTTTAACTTTCATCAGTTTAAGAAAATCTTAGACCTAAAAAAACTTTTGTTTTAATGTATCTGTTTTTGCTACGTTCAGAAAGTTTAAGAGGTTTATGGTGGTCCAGAGAGGTCATACTGCTAACAACTATGATTTCCTATGTTTTCCTATGATTGCTGTACCTTTTTGTTTTTCATTTGGAAAGGAAAAAATGTCTCCCTGAACCCCAGTATTTCTCTGAGAGGCTGTAGACCTCTAAACTGGCTTCTTTCTCTTAAATCATTAGCATATGTACATATCATATCATATATTTGGTAAACTGAAGAAAAAAATGTGGATAATTGAATCACTTGGTAATATGTAACTAGAAATTACTTTCCTGCTGTTTGATGACAAAGAGTATATGTGATGTACTCATTCGCCTGTATAGCTATCGAACTATGTTCCTAAAAGTAGCTCAACTTGAATTACGTTTTCTTTTTTTTTTAAAGAGACTATTATAAAGGTAGGAGATAAAATCACCAACGAGATTTAAGGATAATGAGACCTAACAGATTGAGATGACTCCTTATTCTGCTTAGCTGTTATTCAATTGTTGACCTTTGTATTCCCTGCTTAATGTTCTAAAACTGTGAAATTGTAATTGAGGCCTTCTTTTAGAGCGGGATTTTGAAAAATACTGGTGTGCCATTGGCACACCAGTCCTGTGGCCAAAAGGCTAATCCATTTTAGAAAATTGAGAATTAGTGGTCAAGTAGAAGGTGTGGGGGGACTGCACTGTAGAGAGCCAGAGTGGCCTGGATATCAGTGGGGCCTGCCCCAAGATGGGGACATTGCAGTAGGTGTGGAAGTCTGTACATTTTTCTGCATGTATGTTGCACATTTGCCTGAGAACATCAGTAGAAAAGCTCTTCGGTGACATTTTTGTTTCTTGTTGAAAATTGGAAAATTCAAAGAAAAAAATGTCGAGAATACCAGAGATTACTCCAATTTTATCTTTGTGTGTAAATCCTATAATTTTTTCTATTTATCTGTAATGTGGTAGTCAGCTTTTTAATAGAACTAAAGCTGTACTGGGACTACTATTTATTTTCCTTTTTATTTTTCACTTCATTTACTCTATGGTAAACTCATGTACATACACATACAGAGTGTTAGATTGTGGTATCCACATCTGATTATACCAAAAATAAATGAGAGTTGCTTGGAAAAATGGTGTTCATATTTCCCCCAATCATTTGAATGAGGATAATATTAATGACCCGAGGGGAAGAGATAGGGGGGAAAAATCTTGTGATTTTTGCTTTCTTTTGCTGGTAACACACAATATGAGTACCAGAGAGATGAGCTTTATTCTCTTTTTTTCACTTGCTCAGGAGAGCAGGGTTGAAATGGGACAAGGTTATCAATAAGGGAAATTTCCAGAGCTAAAAGAAAGAAGTAACAGTTGTCAGGAGCAGGTAATGTGATGAGAAACTATGTAACGCTTCCTCAGAAAATACTACAAATGTGCTTATTTTACTTGAGGTTCTGGAAACTACCATGGGGGATATAGCACTAATTTCCTTTAGCTTGCTGGTATTATATTTCCATTCATGAGGAAATTAGAGAAAAGGGGAAGAAAGGAATCTTAAAACTCATAGAACAAACATTTTTCTCTAATTTTATAGTCAAGCCCCAGATTTTTAATTCTTAATGCAGTTTTTGGTAAACTTTCTTTTCATCAACATTTGGAGAGTTGATGCTTTACTAAGTGGCATTTCTATTAACTGTTTTTATATACTGCTCCTACCAGCTGTTCATTAGCACTGTTTGGGGTTCAGGAAAAACGTTCTCATTTATAGTTCTCTAAATATTTCCATGATACTTGAGATGAACATTTATTGAATGTCTGTTATGCATAAGAAGCTTTTAAAAGTATAAGACTTTCTGTTATCTAAAAAGGGAGTTTTGGTATGATGGAAGTGAAATGCAGTGTGTATATAAAATAACCACGCCGCTCTTCAGAGAAACCCTTGGCAGGTAATACGAAGTGGTGGAGGTGGTGTCTGATAGATCACATCGAGAAAGTACGAGAAAGGTACCCTGGGAGTACTTTTACAGGAAATTGATGCACGTGAAGGTTCAACAGGCTGTGGCACAGGAGCTTTGTGTCAGAGATGAGGAACAGATGGATCAACCCAAGGTGTGGAGCAGGAAGAGGAGACTGATTAGCTGGAGGAGAGCAAAGAGCAGTGGTGTAAGAAATGGCAGAAAAATAGTTCTGTCCTATGGACAGTAGAAATCCTTGAAGGAAATACCATTTTAGGACAATTTTAAACCTTATTTTATTGAGTAAAAACAAAACAAAAGCCATCCTTGAAGTGTCAAAGGTAATGAAATATAAAAATGGGGAATAGGGAGTGTAACAAGTGAAAGATAATTCAGAAGTTTCCATTAGAAGCAATAAATACCAACATAATTCAGATTACTACTTCAGTATAATTTTTTTTCTTACAGTGGCTTATGGGGAATTGCAAAGAACTAAAAATCCACATTAAGAAAAAGAAAAAGCATTCCTTCAGGGTCAGCTTTGGTTTTGCTTGTTGATGAGACTTATCTTTTATCACATTACCCCAGGTCAGAAGTATAGTTTGAACTTCTAATGTTTCTTTTTCTTTTGGGGTTGGGGGGACCTAACAAAGAAAACAAAGTTCTATGTTCTGATTACTTCTATATGAATCTCATATAGATGACTCATAATGATGACTTTCCACTTAGTTCTTAGAACTTTCATTGTATTTTATCTTAAAAAGAATGTAGGAATGGATTTTTTCTTTTCTCTCTCAAGTAATAGACTGGTCTACATTTTTAAGATTTATTTTACAAAAGGATACTTGTTACAGATTAGGTTTAGTCAAAAGACATCCCATACTAAAGACAAAAGAGTTTTCTTTATTGAAGTGAATATTGTTAAGCTTTTAAACCAACTGAAAGTACTAATAATCATATCATCCTGTAGTAGGTTCTCATAGATTTTCCCTATAAAACTGTTGGAATCACCAAAGAGATGTTGTTAATCCCACTTGGGCATTGCCACAAAGTTAAAATAACTGACATTAAACAAGTTATTTGGGGGGCTTTCTTGAATATATTGAGATAAGGTTGATTGTCCTTTTCTTCATGCAAACTGTCATAGTCATAGGAAATTTCAAGATGCACACAAATGACCCTGTTCAACCTTGGAGTAACTGAATTCCTAGCTTAAGTAGCACTCACCCTACTGTACCTGCCTGTTGCAGGGCCACATTCTGGTCAGTTCTGCATCACCCCAGAAATTGTCAGCTCCTCTACCTCTCTCACTGATTACCACCTTTGTTCTGGTTCTTTCAGAGTTATTCCCACTGCATTGTCCTGTGCCTTTGGAGATGTCTGAGTCCCCTAAATTCATTAAGAGTAGGATTGTGCCATCATCTTTGCATTATCTGTGCCTAAACCAAACTTAGTATCTATAGATACCCAAGATTTGTGGAATAAGTGACTGAATGGATGAATCGAATACTTGTCTATTGTATACTGTGAGACTCTAAAGGGCTACCTTTGACAATTGGTGATCTTAATAAAGTGTGAGAATGATGATTTTCGCCTTAAGATGGCCATCAGCTTAATGGACAATAATGATATGGGAAAAAGATCAATGATAAATACTTATACTTTTAAACAGAGGTGGTAGGTAGAATTAATAACTTTATTAATTGTTTTTAAGAGTTGATGTGGTGGGCTCTTATGGACATGCCTTATTTACGTGTGACAACGCCATAAGAGGCGTTCTTATTTAAAATTTCAGAGGTAAAAAAAAATATATATATATATATATATATATAAAATTTCAGAGGTAAGGAAACTGGTGCAGACAGACTGGTTAAGTAACTTGTTCAAGAGTAGGGATATGAACCTAGTACTATCAAACTTCAGGATAGGATAGTTGACAAATTAAGCAGAATACATGCACAGACACACACACACACATTTATTTATTTATTTATTTTAAATATTTTATTTATTTATTCATGAGAGACACACAGAGAAAGGCAGAGGGATAGACAGAGAGAGAAGCAGGCTTCTTGCAGGAAGCCTGATGTGAGACTCGATCCCTGAACCAGGATCACGCCCTGACCCGAAGGCAGACACTCAACTGCTGAGCCACCCAGGCGGCCCAGCAGAATGTATTTTGAATGTTACCTGGGAACAAAGGATATTCTATTTGAACATAATAGACATAGTTCGTGCTTGAGTTAAGTTTAAGTAAGGCATTTATAAATTGTCCATTTAAAACTGTTTTAGAGAAGAAATACATTTACTAGGGGAGCAGCATCCTTATTTTGAGCAAGCTAGTGTCTTGCTCTTCTTAGTAGACCTTTGCAGGCAACATATTCAAGAGTTTACCACAGAGAGATCAAAGGAAGTCCGGGGTTCATCCTTCCCTGCCACAGTTTTGAGCTTGCCCTTCCCAGCCATGTTAGTGGTAAATGATGTGTCCTTTAACAAAGGAAAAACACCTTCCTTAGTTACCCAATTTAGTGCATTTTTTGGACTGACATAGTTTGCTAACTTCCTTTTTAAGTGAGCAGTTCAGTTCCTAAAAAGTAACACAGAACAACTTGAAAAATCCTTTCCCTTGCTCAGATTACTTTTGGCTCACACTCTTTACTTTTCTTATGACTTGGGGTAGACTCTGAGTTTTTGTTGGTAACTGCCTCTGGCTCCCCTTAGCAATATTGGAAACCTGAAAGCAGTTGGGCAGGGAATGGGTAGGATCTTGTTTTATTTGAGGCTCTTAGGACTCATCTTAATAATAGTCTTTATTCCCATGAGGGAGAAATGAAAGGCAAGGCTTACATCAGCTTAGTCTCCTCACTTTCTTAGGACTCGAAATGTTCCCAAGGTCAAAAACAGTGTGAAGTAACTCTCTAAACCTATCTTGGAGGGCACTACATCAGAAATACAGTGAATGGAAATTGCTCTTTAACTGGACGTGAGTCTCATTTTAAGTGCCACTGTTTATATTCTTTATGTCCTGCCTTTCTTTTTATGTTGAATTTGTTTCACCTTGTAAAGATTAAGAAGAGCATGTTCTACCTTTTAAATGTGAGAATTGAATTATTAATAGTTTTTGAATAAAAAATGGTCTCCTGTTTCTTCTACCAAAGGTAGTACATTCTCACAAACTTTGGACCTTACTGATATAGAGTGTCATTTGAAGTTTTCCACTAATTCAGCATTTAAAACTTTTTATTTCTTCCTTGATTTATGACACAGCTGTTTCTTGAATGGAGAAAATGCAAGGACTACATGCAATCATGATTAGATTACATTCTTTATATGTCTCCCACATTTCGTGGTGGCTACTAATCAAATCCTAATATATTTTTTATTCATTTTTCAAGTTTAATTCATCATCCCATGATGGCTATAATTGGTGTGTTGCCCCCTATAATCTATTCATGTCTTTTTCTCCCATGCGATGTGCTAGTTTATTAAGGGTAGGATTGTGTCATCCCCAGCAGTGTGCACCCCCAGTCTCTGATGATTTTGGCTGTAGCCACCTTAAGCTGCTGAAACTTATCATAAGGAGTGAAACTCCATCATTTCTGGAAGTCATGCTCATTCACTCTGGTTCATCAACCTCACATTCTGTGCAGTAATGTAACTTGACTTTTGGATAAATTGATTCATACCATTTTAAAGAAATACAATAATAGATAGCTGAATCCAGGGTAAAAAGAGGTACCTTGCTTCCTTGCTTTGTAGGCAATATACTTTTCTTTTTTCTTTTCTTTTCTTTTCTTTTCTTTTCTTTTCTTTTCTTTTCTTTTCTTTTTTTTTTTTTTTTTAAGACCATGAAAGTGAGGCAGGGGTGGGGAGGGGCAGAGAGAGAATCTTAAGCAGGCTCCACGCCCAGCACAGAGCCCAACACGGGGCTCAATCTCTTGCCCCTGAGATTATGAAGTGAGCCAAAATCAAGAGTCATATGCTTGACCAACTGAGCCACCTAGGTGCCTCATCATAGGCAATATTCTTGATACAGCTGATGCATTTTATGGTTTTTTAAATAATGTAGCTAGCTTTCCTCCTCCCCCTCTCTCCCTTCCTCTTCTTCAAGTTTCCTGTACTATTTATTTCTTTAATGGTTTACCCAATATTGCCATCTGGAAGCTACTTTTTGATTACCTGATACTTCAAGATACTTCTATTCTGAGGATTATTTCTTAAATAACAAAATTTTATACAAAACTTCACAAAATATTTTTAAAAGATTTTATTTATTCATAAGAGACACAGAGAGAAAAGAGGCAGAGACACAGGCAGAGGGAGAAGCAGGCCCCATGCAGGGAGCCCGATGTGGGACTCGATCCTGGGTCTCCAGGATCATGCCCTGGACTGAAGGCACATGCTAAACTGCTGAGCCATCCCTGGATCCTTTTTTTTTTTTTTTTTTTTTTTAAGATTTTATTTATTTATTCATGAGAGACATAGAAAGAGGGAGAGACAAAACTTCACAAAATTTTAAAAAATAGCTTAGTTTTTTGGGGGGGAATAGACATATGGTAGCAATTAGTAAAATAAAGTATGTCTTATATGTGAAAGTGTTGCAAATTCTTTGTAAAATTAATAAAAGTTATGTGTACAAGATTGTTGAGTGTGGACAAAGTTTTTTACTTCAGTTTGGAGTAGGAGAATTTTAATGATAGAAATGTATTCTTAATTAGTAATTATCAAATCCTTTATTTTGTAGTCATCTTTTTGGTGTTATGGTGAGCAGCAGTGGGCTTAGGGAAAAATTGGCCAAGTATGGAAAATTTCATAATAGGATAAAACATTTCATCCAAAAAGATGTATAGTTGCCTTTCTTCTGTGTCGAGTTGATTAGAGGTGACTATATTCTTGGATTTTGTTTTCAAAATTGGAAGTTATTTTAGAAAGAAGAAGTGAAAAGGGGGATTAAAGCACAATAATATATGGCAAAATAATGGCAAACAAAACCAAACCCCACAACTATATAAAAGACAAACACCATATACTGTGACAATAATTTAAATGACATTGGATAGTACGATTAGGTGTCTTGTCTTTTCATATCTTGTGGATTTCAAGCTTTAAAAACATCGGCCTTTTAAATAGTGAATTTCCAAGGTGATCGTTTGCATGTGTATGGTATTTATATGTGTTTACAAATTAGACATAAAATAAATCTATATTCTGGTCTATTTGAAAATTAAGGTAAACAAAACTGTTGCATTCACATATTTTTAACAACTTAAATTTGAGTTTCTTTAAAGATTAAAGAAACTTTAGTCTTTTATAAAGTGTAAAAGTAAGAAATGTGGTGATCTATTTGGGCAGGGAACCTGATGCCAAGCTTGACCTGAAGACCTAGGGATCATGACCTGAGCCGAAGTCAGGCACCTCTCACACAATTTATAACTAAAAAGAAATTAAATAGGTAGTAGTGATTACTAGAGCTTCTAGACTACAAATTATAAAGATAAAATGTTACTATTTCTGCTTTGAGGTATAGTGTCTTGTAGCCAGTGGATCCTGTAGCTGAGATGGGTAATCACTGGCACTGTTCTCCAGACTTTAGATCTAACAGATAAAAATGAAAAACATTTGGATATGATTATGATTAAAGAACAAAGACATAAGAGGATGGAGAGCAACCATCTCAGACATAAGAAACAGTTGGTTTACTCTAATTATAGCCATCTTGATTTTTCTTTTTTCTCCTGTGTGTATCAATTGGAAGTTTGATGGACAGTTAACCCTTTTGCCTAATTATATAAATAAATTTGTTGCAGATTTTCTAAAAGGACTTTCTGCCCTTCCTTAAACTCAGATTTCAGAAGTCAGTTGCAGTTTATACTGGCCACAGTTCTTCCCTTTGATGTAGTTCAGTAGTTCAGTTTTCATTTCCTACAACTGAATTTCTTGTATCTACCATCCTCGAAATGAGGATGTGCTGACATAAGTGAGAAGATCAAAGATTCAACTAAAGAATTTTCACATTTGGATTAGGCTGAATTGTATGGAAGTGTGGCTGGATCTTAGAAAATAATGGCACATTATGTGTAACCAGAATGATTTTGCAGATTGTTTATTGTTGCCAGTCAAGCATTAAAATATGGCCTAAAATCCTGACTCTTCTTTCTCATAAATCTTCTCGTAGGTTATAATCATTATGGAAATTGGGACATTTTTTGTTTTCCAATACAGATGAATTCATTGAGGTGTAGATTATACTCTTACTTTCCTTTCGTTCCTACTTTTCCCACTTTTTTTCTTGAGTACCCTCATTTATCCTGTATTCACCTTACAATGAGAAGGTATTGGCTTCTTTTCTAAATGTTTTACAAAGAGTGCTACTCATTGACTTTATTGACAGGTGCATATTATATGATCTCCTAGGTACCTAACATGTTTCTGCTTATTATCTGAGGGTCTTTTAACACAGATATGTGAATGAAGAATAGGAGGCAGAGAACCACATCTCTCAGTGTCTAGGCCTATTGAAACACTATGAGGTTTGAAATGCATTGCAGATTTGATGGCTTTCTCTACTAATCATCCCCTGTATTTACTCTAGTCCAAAAGCAATTGCTTCCTCCTCCCATCCTCACATCCTGACCCCTCAACACACCCACAAAAGCAGCTGACACTTCAAAATAGAATGATATTCTATATGTCCCTATTGAGTTCTGGTGATTCTGAGTAAACAGGAATGTAAAGAAGGAAGGTCAGTTCAAAACTGAAAAGTTCTTCAGTGTTTTGTGTTTCAGTTGCTTCTTTGCTGTTTAGCACTAGCAGTTTTGGACTCATTAACATAATGTTGTAAACTTCTTAGGAAATGGCAGGAGGAGAGTGCCAGTGGTAGTAGTGTTTTGAAGTACGAGTCATGTTTTGAATCACGTTTCAAACCCTGTCAGAATTTCTGGAACTTAACCATGGTAATTAGAATGGAGACGACACCTGGCTTTCCCTCCATTCCAAACCATTTGTTTCTTGCCACCGTAAATCTTTCTTTCTAAAACAGATTCAATCATGTGCTCCATTTTGTAAATCCATTTGGGCTCCCCGTTCCTTCTAGCAGTAGCTCTTGACAAGGGGAGTGCATTAGAATTGCTCAAGGAGCTTCTGAATTATGCACATATCTGTAACTCATCACCAGAAACTCTCATTTCTTAATGGGAGTAGAAAGCTTATTTGATGAAGTTTGTTCATTGTTGCAGGGGCCTCTTTATATCCTGTCCCCACCAAAGTTTCTCATCTCGTGTCATGCTGTTTCCTTCGATCACCTTCTGCTCTTCTCCAGCTGTGCTAAACCTGGATATGACACAAATTGTTCTCTTCCGTTCCTCTGTGCTTTTGTATAGAAGCTGTTTTCCGCTCGTCCCCTCTTCCTCCAAGTCTTTCATCTGTCAAACTACTTAAACTTCCGCCATTTTCCTCTAATGACAAGTCTTTCCTTATGCGTCCCCATGTAGAAGTACTCTGCCTTTTGTGTTTAGTGTTTATATTTGATTATGATTTTTTCAGGAGTGCATCTTCCCATTAAACTGTGAGCTCATTGAAATCATGTACTTTATCTTGTTCATGTTTATGTTAAATGAACACATGGGTGAATAATAAAGTTGAAAGCCTCTTAGGAATTTACATGTATAGTTGGTGTGAACATTGTTTTTAGATGCATTATTAAGTTGAGGTTCATGATCAGCCACCAAGACCTATGTTAATACTGTACATAATTTTATTTTTCATAGTATATATTCCCATTAAAAATTGCACATATATTTATTTATTTTTCATCCCCCCCCCCTTGTGTCTACAGACGAAATCTCACAAAACTGTCCCTTATCTTCAGTCACATGCTGGCAGAAATTAAAGCAATCTTTCCCAATGGGCAGTTCCAGGGAGATAACTTTCGTATCACGAAAGCAGATGCTGCTGAATTCTGGAGAAAGTTTTTTGGAGACAAGTAAGTACAGATCATTATAGTCTGCATCCATTTTTGAAGAATGACCTAGTCCTGCCTCCAGTTCTATATGGTATAGATTTTACTCAAATACTTGGAGACTCTACTTGTGGGTTTTTGATGAGTGTTTTGATTGCTAATTTTTCTGTTCAGCCACCAAAAGTATGCTTTAATAACGGAACAGTTTTATGTTATTGCAAAGCAAATATCAGTTATACTATATTTACTTGATAAGCATTCATTGAGTTGTATAGTTTGCTCTAAGAAGCAAAGATACATAAGATGCTGGTAACTCTTTATGACTTACTACACACTTAAGACACATGCACAGTAGAAATCAGAAAGGGATAGGTATTATAAAAATGGCATGAATAAATTGTTCTGACAACTCAGAGAGGGCAGCAGTTGTTTCATGATTGAATGAATCAGGGACAGCTTCTCAGAGGAGGTGATGTGTCAGGTTGATTGAGACCTGAAATAGAAATGAGGATCATGTTATCACAAAATAGCAGATAAAGATGATTTCCTTTAGGTACTGCCTCCCCAGACAGAAACTTTGGTGAGCACCCTCACAATGTCCTTGAACGTAGGCAGAGCCCTGTCTGATGGTTAAGGAGGAACAGTGATTGCTTATACACTGATTACTGTTTTCATCCCCTAGTTAAAAGTCTATATTTATACATTAACTAGTGAAATGAGACCTCTAAAATGTTGGTACACACTTTGATGGTCTTAGTCCTTGACATCAGTGAATTAGCTAGAACAGTGGGTTTCTTTTTTTTTTTTTTTTCTTTATGAAATACTAAGCTTCTCTAAGAGAGTGCTAAGTGCTTAGCTTTATAACTTTTGGTTTTGGGATTATTAAAGCCCTTTCTGTGTTTCTTAAATAAAATGTATTCTGAACGATTGTTTGGCACTAAGGGGAGAAATACTTTGTGTTCCAGAAATCTTGCTATTTATAATGCTCCTGTATCCATTCACAAATGCGAAATTACAAGGAAAGGTTCATCCTCATCTAAATTAGAATAACAGCCAAAAGTACACTAATTAAATATTTGTGGAACATTGAAAGCAGAAAGGCATTGCCCAATTCTGGGAGTCTGAACTGAGAGGGTTTCTTTTTCCCTTTTTTTTTTTTTTTTTCTGAGGGTTTCTTAAAGTCACAGCTCATATATTAACACTTTGAGCCTAATGCAAACAGTGGGTAGCCTTCAAAATCTACTTTAGCTTAAAATTTTAAGAAAACTTATAGGACAAAATGTGGTATTTCTTTTTGAAAACCAAAAAATTCTGGTGAGTTATGAAATTCTTCAGTTGTCAAAAGGTCAGTAAAAAAAATGGAAAGATTGCTCACACACATTTTTTTTTTTTTAAGAGAGGATTTTGTTTTGCTGGCACCTCAAGCCACAAAGAATTATGCATTTGAGACCTCTTTATTTCCCTTTATTTATAGCAATAGACTTTAAGAGACTGATATTTCTGTCGTATGGCAGTCCAACTGCTATATGAGTGAAATCACTATTAAATCAAATGGGATAATTTTGAAATACAGATGAAATACTCTCTTACCTCCCAAACCTTTAAACCTTCCCCCCTGTCTTCACTTACTTGAGAAAGCGGTTTCATTTTTCTTTAACATTTTACTTTTGGGATGAGAGCCAAATTTAAAGCTCCTTCTGGAACTTAGACATATTTCCATAGTCATCAAAATTAATGATTCTTTTATTAGATCATTGGAGAAACCATCTTTATATTCTCTGTGGGTTTTTGCCTTATTTCACAATATTTTATTGAATGAACAAGCAAATGCATGAATGATGAAGCCTTTCAAAAGGTTGAATTCTTTTATCTTCCTTATGCTCTAATACTAGTTTATATTTTTGCATAACTTAGATCTCATAAGGAGGCATTTCTGTCATTTATCTTGCTACACATTGAAGCCACGTGAAAATGCGTTCATTTGATCTAACAGTGCCTGAAACTTGAGAGCAGAATTGTTTCCAAAAACAGAATCATTGAGGAGTTAGTTCCAAAAACAGCCAAACAGGTTATGATTTTTATAAAGCAATTTTTAAACCTAGGGAGTATTGTAATTTTTTTTCAAAGTAACTGTCAGAGCAAGATGTTAAGATTGAATTAAAATTGGGGAAAAAACTAATTTTCAAAAGATTTTGTTAAACTCCTAAAAGCAATTTTGGTACTTAGACCTCATAAAAACAGAAAGAAGGCAAAAATTATTTTATTTTTATTTTTTGAAATAATAATTCCAGTATAATTAATGTAGAATGTTCTATTAGTTTCAGGTTTATAATATACTGATTGCACAATTCTATACATTGCACAATGCTCATTAAGATAAGTGTTCTCTTAATCCCCATCACCTGTCTCACTTAATCTCCCCACTCACATCTTTGATAACCACCAGTTCTCTATGTTAAGAGGTTTTTGTTCCCTTTTCCTTTGTTCATTTGTTTTGTTTCTTAAATTCCACATATGATTAAAATCATATGGTGTTGTCTTTATCTGACTGACTTATGTTTAGCATTAAACCTCTAGATCTATCTATGTTGTTGCAAATGGCAAGGTTTTATTCTTTTTATAGCTAAGTAATATTCCAGTGTATGTACATACCACATCTTCTTTATCCCTTCATCTACTGATGGACCCTTGGGCTGCTTCCATATTTTGGCTCTTATAAATAATGCTGCAATTACATAGGCATGCATATATCTTTTCAAATTAGTGTTTTTGTATTCTTTGGGTAAATACCCAGTAAGGGAATTTCTGAATCATATGGTAATTCTAATTTTAATTTTTTGAGGAACTTCCATACTGTATTCCATAGTGGCTGCACCAGTTTGCATTCCCACCAGTAGGGCAAGAGGACTTCTTTTTCTCCACATCCTCACCAATACTTGTTTCTTGTGTTTTTAATTTTAGCCTTTCTGACAGGTGTGAGGTGATACCTCATTGTGGTTTTGATTTGCATTTCCCTGATGATTAGTGATGTTGAGCATCTCTTTATGTGTCTGTTGGCCATCTGCATGTCTTTGGTGAACTGTCTGTTCATGTCTTCTGGATTTTTAAAGTTGGATTGTTTGGGGGATTTTTGGTGTTATTTACGTTTTTTTAATACATTTTAGATACCCCTATCTTTCTTTTTGGATACTAATCCCTTATCGGATATGTCATTTGCAAATATCTTCTCCCCCTACATAGGTTGTCTTTTTGTTTCCTCTGCAGAAGGTTTTTTGTTTGTTTGTTTGTTTTTGTAAGCTCTGTGCCCAACATGGGGCTTGAGCCCCTGAGATCAGGAGTCTCATGTGGTACTGGCTGAGCCAGTCAGGCTCCCCCAAATCTTTTAATTTACTTTTACTGTAAACCCAATAATTTATTTTTGCTATTGTTCCCCTTACCTCAAGAGACCTATCTAGAAAAAAGGTTGCTATAGTCAATGTCAGAGAAATTACTGCCTGTTTTCTCTTCTAGGATTTTTATGGTTTCAGGTTTCACATTTAGGCCTTTTATCCATTTTGAGTTTATTTTTGTTTATGGTGTAAGCTAGTGGTCCAGTTTCATTCTTCTGCATGTGACTGTCTAGTCTTCCCAGATTTTATTTATTTATTTATTTATTTATTTATTTATTTATTTATTTATTTATTTATTAGACACAGAAAGAGGTAGAGACCTAGGCAGAGGGAGAAGCAGGCTCCATGCAAGAAGCCTGATGTGAGATTCCATCCCAGATCCTGGGATCACGCCCCGAGCCGAAGGCAGACGCCCAACTGCTGAGCCACCCAGGCGTCCCTGTGTGTCTTATTTTTGTAACAATACCATACTATTTTGATTACTTCAGTTTGTAGTCTATCTTGAAATCCAGGATTCTGATACCTCCAGTTTTCTTCTTCTTTTTCAAGATTACTTTGCTATTTCAGGGTCTTTTGTGGTTCCATACGAATTCCAGGATTATTTGTTCTAGTTCTGTGAAAAATGTTGTTGGTATTTTGATACAGATTACATTAAATCTGTAGATTGCTTTGGATAGTATTGACTTTTTAACAACATTTTTTCTCCCAATCCGTGAGCATGGGATGTCTTCCCATTCTTTTGTGTCATCTTCAGTTTCTTTCATCAGCATTTTATAGTTTTCCGAGTCCAGGTCTTTCACTTCCTTGGTTAAGTGTATACTTAGGTGTTTTATTCATTTTAGTGCAGTTATAATTGGGATTGTTTTCTTGATTTCTCTTTCTGCTACGTCATTATCTGTGTATAGAAATGTGACAGATTTCTAAGTATTGATTTCATATCCCAGCAGACAAAAAAATCTTTAGGTGTCATATGCCTAATACTTCATTTCTGTGCTTCTCAACCTTTTCAAAGTCATGGAAGAGTCCACTTCTCTGCTCAGGACTCAAGCCCAGCTGCCAAGAGCTTGTGCCTGACTGGAGTCCCAAGGAGATCAATAACAGTTAGGTGTCCTGGTTAACTGGTTGGGAAAGTCTGCATTTGTTAGGTTTTTATGCAGAGTCATTGAATGTTTCAGTGGTTGAATCCTGATTTTGCTTTCTTAGTCTGTTGACCAGGAGATAGTAGAAATACGTAGAAAAAGAGAAGTGACATTACTGAATAAACGTGTCTAAGTAAATTCTGCAAAATAAGGTCAATACCAAACTGAATCTTTGCACTCTGCAATAGTAGTTTAGAATCCACAAACTTTAAGCATGAGCCTCAAAAAATGGATTACTAACTGTTTAAAACAACAAAAATCCATGGATATGGTTAGACTGTGGGTGACAGTCATTTTTCTAAGCAATTCGGGTAGTAGTTTTTGGGCTACTGGTGCTAAGGACTTCTTACATAGAGAAGGTTTAGACCTATATTTCCAACCAAATTATAATTCAGCAAGAACCAGGAGTTCTTTTTATGAACCTGCATCTTTTTATGTGTCCTCTTCTGTCCATCCTTACTTCAAGTTCTGTTCTTCATGTTCAAGTTCAAGTCCTTCCTTGGACTATAGCAACCGCCTCTAACTGGTCTTTGTATCTTCAGTAACAACCTCTCTTGTTTTTCTTAGACTAGAGATCTCAGTAAAACACAGAGCTAATCATTCTGGTGTTTTATTTTGTTTTGTTTTTGTCTGAAATGCTCCTGTGAATTATTGATTCTAGGTTAAAATGTAAAATCCCATTAATAAGACAAACTTTAGGAACTGTTTTTTTTTTTTTTTTCTGACCTCACCTCTTTGTAGTCTTCTCATCCGCAAAGAAAGAATGTAACTACAAAACAAATAACACGTTATATGTATTTCCCAATGTGCTTTTTTTTTTAATTTATTTTTTATTGGTGTTCAATTTACTAACATACAGAATAACCCCCAGTGCCCGTCACCCATTCACTCCCACCCCCCGCCCTCCTCCCCTTCCACCACCCCTAGTTCGTTTCCCAGAGTTAGCAGTCTTTACGTTCTGTCTCCCTTTCTGATATTTCCCACACATTTCTTCTCCCTTCCCTTATATTCCCTTTCACTATTATTTATATTCCCCAAATGAATGAGAACATATAATGTTTGTCCTTCTCCGACTGACTTACTTCACTCAGCATAATACCCTCCAGTTCCATCCACGTTGAAGCAAATGGTGGGTATTTGTCATTTCTAATAGCTGAGTAATATTCCATTGTATACATAGACCACATCTTCTTTATCCATTCATCTTTCGTTGGACACCGAGGCTCCTTCCACAGTTTGGCTATCGTGGCCATTGCTGCTATAAACATCGGGGTGCAGGTGTCCCGGCATCTGTATCTTTGGGGTAAATCCCCAACAGTACAATTGCTGGGTGGTAGGGCAGGTCTATTTTTAACTGTTTGAGGAACCTCCACACAGTTTTCCAGAGTGGCTGCACCAGTTCACATTCCCACCAACAGTATAAGAGGGTTCCCTTTTCTCCGCATCCTCTCCAACATTTGTTGTTTCCTGCCTTGTTAATTTTCCCCATTCTCACTGGTGTGAGGTGGCATCTCATTGTGGTTTTGATTTGTATTTCCCTGATGGCCAGTGATGCGGAGCATTTTCTCATGTGCATGTTGGCCATGTCTATGTCTTCCTCTGTGAGATTTCTGTTCATGTCTTTTGCCCATTTCATGATTGGATTGTTTGTTTCTTTGGTGTTGAGTTTAAGAAGTTCTTTATAGATCTTGGAAACTAGCCCTTTATCTGATATGTCATTTGCAAATATCTTCTCCCATTCTGTAGGTTGTCTTTGAGTTTTGTTGACTGCTTTTGCACAGCAAAGGACACAGTCAACAAATCCCAATGTGCTTTTTTCCCCTCTCCTCATTCTTCGTGTTTTTGTTTCCCTAGATGGCATCCACTGCTTAGAAAGCCAGTCACCCATGCCACTTTGGAAGCTACTCTAGTCTGAGGTGGATATTTATACTCTTTGCTTCCGAGTGCCTTTGCTCATATATGTCCTATTAGACTGCATTGAACTGCTGACATGATCACATTTCCTAATAGACTAGAGAGGTTTCTTGAAAGCAAGGACCTGCTTTCCTGATTTTTGTTTCTCAGAACCTGGCACATTTCCTGGAATGTGTACACACTAATGTTAACAGACTGTATGAATAATTGGATGGATAGGTGGATGGACAGATGATATTTATTCTCTGCTCAAAATTGTCAAGGACTTTATTATTTACAAATTGATTAAAAAAAAAAAATTCTCAGTTCCTACAGTTCAACTCCCTGGAAGCCTCCCTAGCCTCTTCTTCCGTTTGTTACCATCCCAGGATTCTTCACGTCTGGTTCAGAAGTCCCCTTGTCTGGAGTATTCTAATATACCCCTTCCATATGTTCAACTTTAATTGTTCTATGCATCCTGTCCCTGTTGTGTTTTAGACATGTTTGTGTTTTTGAATGTATGTTTACTTTGTGGGTCTTTCCTGCTTGACTGTGAAGCACCTTGTTGACTTCTTATCTAAAAATTTTCATTCAGGTACATTAGTTATTACATGTCAAACTCTGTGTCCAATGCTTTCGTGTATGCTAACTTCATTTTTAATATAATCTTTAAGCGTATTGAATGAATCCTTTATGTACTGTATGCATAACAGACAGTAATTGTTGGATGAATTCATGCATTTTTCTAGCATTTGCTTCTTTTACTAATGTCCTGGTCTTTAGTCAATTTGGATTATTTGGCTCTTTCCTTTTTTTTTTTTTTTTTTTTTTAATTTTTACTTATTTATGATAGTCACACAGAGAGAGAGAGAGAGAGGCAGAGACACAGGCAGAGGGAGAAGCGGGCTCCATGCACCGGGAGCCCGGCGTGGGACTCGATCCCGGGTCTCCAGGATCGCGCCCTGGGCCAAAGGCAGGTGCTAAACCGCTGCGCCACCCAGGGATCCCTATTTGGCTCTTTCCTGACATATCAGCAATTACAAGTTTCTAGGTCTGTGCTCATATCACTCCTCCCAGTTGAAGGCTTTTATATTCTCTAGCATATATGTTCTTAGCAATCCCTCAAAGTGAATCTTGCTCTTGATTCTGTCCCTATTGTTATTATTAGATCTCTTCTTAAACCCTTCTGAGCTCTTGCTTATCCTTGTCTTAATTATTTTTATTGTTCTCAAATTATTTTTGAGTTATTTTACTTCCCATTAGACTAGAAGCTCCAAGAACTGACATTTATTTCATTCAAATGAGTTGAAGAGTAAATGTGTGTGAATGTGTGCATATGTGAGATATAGACAGGGACACAGTTTGCTTGTTTGATTGATTGGGAGGCAACAGGCTTATAGGCAGGTATGTAAGTAGGCTGTCTACATTCAGGTCTGACTGTAACATTTCCTAGGTTTGTGACTTTGGGCAAGCTACTTGGTTTCTTCATGCATCAGTTTCATTTTCTATAAAATGTTGATAAGAACAACAATATCTCCTATCCAGGGTTGTCATGAAGGCTAAAAGAGCTAAACTCTACTGATAAGGCACATAGAACAGTTTCTGGCACATAATAAGCACTCTATGTTGTGGAATAACAAACCAATTTAAACCTTTTGCCTTGTTCAAAACACCTTTATATTTATTATTAATTCTGCAAATAATACAGTTATTCAACTTTGTATGACAGATATTCCGTAGACCCTAGAAATCTGAAAGCAGAAGCCAAAAATAAATAATAAATTTTCTAAAATTGGGTATAGGACAGAACATAAGAAACTGTCCTGCTTACCATGGAAAAAAATGATCTATTTAAAGCTCAGTTCACTGTCTCTACATTTGATTTCCTGGGGAAGTGGTATGGACCTTCTTTGGTTTCCTGTATTTTCTTTTCACTTTTAATAAGAAACAAAGGACAATAGTTTCTTTACCTTCTCAGTGAGTGAGATATGTGTTTTTCTATCACATTAACTAGATCAGTGTTTCCTCTAGTCAAAGGAAAGGCAACTTAGTCATATTTAATTAAAGAAGGTTGTACACAACAGAAATTAAGGACTTGTACAAGATAACTGGACAGCAGCAGCTCGGAGAGAAAGGACAAAACTGACCTAGAACTCAAGTACTGCTATTTAATATTTCCCTTACTTAGTCAACTTCTATTATTGCCTATTAAAAAAAAATCTAAGGATCTTTATATTAATAAGGAAAACAAACTTACAGGCCTATTTTGTTTAACTCCTTATAACAAGATCTCAGATACAAAAAGCAAATAAGACTCAAATGATAATTTTCTCTCTTTAAGCAGAATGTATTCAATTTGAGGAAGATAGTATATACAGACTTGATAAATATTTAAAACTAGTTATGTGCCATTCGAAAGGTGCCTAAGGAATGTCACAAATACTAAATTATGTATTTGCTGGAGCGGTTGGAGGATCACTCTGGCTCATGGAGGAGCTGGTATTTGGTATGGGTTGCACATATGTTAATTAGGAGTCTAGTAGCCTGTCCAGTGGAAAATGTTGTGTTTGGGACTGAATTGTTACAGTGTCTACTGGAGTTCAAAAGAAAGATACAGCCGACTTCAAGGTTACATAAATGCCTTCATTTTTTTTCCTCTGTTATTTTCATCTTTCTCCTTCTCTCCACTCTGAATCCTTCAGTAAGTGACCTTTACCTAGTGAAATCACCATGATTTAGGTTCTGGTCTCATCCTTGAAACCTGATTTCACAGAACCAAGAGTATGTTTATATAATGGACAGAATTTAACTGAGCTCATAAACTGATCTATAACTCAGAATTTTTTTTTAATTTACAATGATTAATGCCACTGTCAGGCAGATGAGGATATATGTGTCATGGTAGATAAACTATATGTGGAGCCATATCAGAATTCCTTGGCGAACATGGAATCCAAATAAGGGGTAGGTGTGTGATACACTCTAGGTGTTACTCTGCTTCAAGGACCTAAGTGCTCCAATTGTTACTCTCTTTCTCTAGAACTGTGCTTTGAAAGCTCTGTCCTTTTCTGCCCCTTTGTACTTTCTTTTTCTGTATACAAAGTTACATTTTTAAAACTCTGTTCTTTTGGACCCTGAGAACAATGAAACCCATTGATGGGTTTTAGGTAGGGAAATGGTCATACTTGCTTGTTAAAAAGGTGGGTGATTCTTGCTGAAGTATGAAAATGAATTTGAGCAGTTGGCTTCCAAACCCATTTGATTGTATTTATTACTCGCTTATTATTAAATACTTTTTGAGCATATCGTTATTTATCATCTGCATACATACATATATTTTTGTACAAATTATGTGTATTCTCATATATAATACAAATAAAGTACATATAATACAAACTTTAAAAACTACATAAAGGGGATGCCTGAGTGGCCCAGCGGTTGAGTTTCTGCCTTTGGTTCAGGGCGTGATCCTGTAGTCCTGGGATTGAGTCCCATATCAGGCTCCCTGCGAGGAGCCCGCTTCTCCCTCTGCCTGCATCTCTGCCTCTCTCTGTGTGTCCCTCATGAATAAATAAATAAAATCTTTAAAATAAATAAATAATACTACATAAAGTGGACTGGGTGGCTCAGTCATTTCAGTGCCTGACTCTTGGTTTCAGCTCAGGTCAGAAGCTCACTGTCTTGTGATTGAGCCCTGCATCAGGCTCCACACTCAGCTCAGAGTCTGCTTCAGATTATCTCTCCCTAACCCTCTGCTTCTGCCCCGACTCACTCTGTCTCTCTCTCACTAAAATAAAATCTTCAAAAAGAAAAACAAAAACCCTACATAAAAATGCAAGTAAAATTTCAATGTTTTCTTCCCATCTTGAAAAGAATCATCTTGTGTACTCCATGGGGTCTGACTAGCCCCCCTATCCCCACACACTTTAGAAGCTAAAAAAATTAGAAATAGGAGACTAATAGGTAGGAGGCTATTATAGAAAACCAGGTAGCAATTATAATAATATACATAAAATAATATATTGGAATGTAATCAGTACACAAACTAAATTTTACATATATATACATAAAAGCAGTACATGGATTTGAGAATGACATAAAGATAAAAATAACCATACTTGGGACACCTGGGTGGCTCAGTGGTTGAACGTCTGCCTTCGGCTCAGGGCATGACCATGGAGACCCGGGATAGAGTCCCACATTGGGCTCCTGCGAGGAACCTGCTTCTCCCTCTGCCTGTGTCTCTGGTTCTCTCTCTCTCTGTGTCTCTTATGAATGAATAAATAAATAAATCTTTAAAAAATTAACTTACTTGATTATTAAGATATATGAGTTAAAGGAGTCAAAGGTGATGTCTCAATTTCTTATTCAAACACCTGGGTACACTTCATTGAGAAAGAAAAAATAGGAAGAAGAGGGGATTTGGCAACCAGATAAGTTCAGTTGGGTATATGTTTGGTTTTGTGGACCTACATAAATCCATGTGGTGACATACATTAGTAAGTTGAATATACAACCTTGAGGCTACAGAAAGAATATAGAATAAGGAATAGAGATTTTAGAATTGATAGTGTGTTGATGAAAGTTTGAAGATTGAGAGCCTATGGAATATTTTCTTGGCCATATGACATATTTAACTAAAAAATTAATGGTAACTTTTAGAAATGTATTTTCCATAAAATATTGCATTGAATTTCATTGACAAATTGGGAGTGATGGCGCCACTGGATCTGAGTTCTGACATGGCAGCATCAGGCTAGACGTGCGTGCCAGCTGCCCAGTTGACATGTACTCTCCTTTCATTCATTGCAATCCTTACCTGCATCTTTTTACTCATTTCTGTTAACTGCCTGGTTCCCAGATATTTGAATTTATAATCTCTGAAAGCTATGTGAAGCCATTGGACTAACTGATGTAGACCATGGAGAATGAAGAGGATGGGTCCTTAAAGAATTCTGGTAACTGGGGGTGCCTGACTGGTGTGGTCAGTTAAGAGTTAGATTCTTTGTTTTGGCTCAGGTCATATTCTCAGGGTCCTGAGATCAAGCCACGAGTCTGGCTTCACGCTGGGCATGGAGTCGGCTTCAGATTCTCCCTCTGCCCCTCCCACTTGTGTTCGCTCACTCTCTAAAATATTCTGTATGTTGGCAAATTGAACACCAATAAAAAATAAATTTATTATTAAAAAATTATTTAAATAAAAAAATCTTAAAAAAAAAAGGAATTCTGATAAATGAAGAATGCATAGAAGAAATTTGAGGATATTGCCACAAAAGTAGGGGTAGGTGGTATTACAGATATTGAAGGAAGACAGAATTTCAAGAAAAAGGGAGATGAACCAGATAATAGTATTGAAGGATCAAACTAGATACTTAAAAGCTTCCATTATATGTAATAACAGCAAGACAACTTATAACCTGATTTATTTTCTCTTTTAATAACTTCTGTAAGTGTCCTTTATAACCAAAGCTTTAATAGGCTCCATGTGGTTATGCAGTTTCTTGCATGAGTGTTGTAGAAGAGTTGTTAGAAGTTGTATATTTCTTTTGCCTCAGTTTAACTTCGGCAAGAAAACCGAAGTATCTACCAGACTTAGCCTATTGCTTATTAACTTACTTGACCTTTGTAGAGAGATTTATGAGGAATTTTGTTTTATTATTGACTTTGTTGTTTGTAAGACTGGCTGGGCTCTTAATGCTAAAGTGAAGATCATTTTAAAGCCTTACTTAAGGCCCTTTGTTGCAGGACCTTCTAATTTTAGGATCTAAAACTTCCTGATTCTTTTCAATCTGACCTCAGCAGATCAAAGGTATCTTGCTGTGATCATGTATCTTATGTGTCTTACAAACCTAGCAAGTATCACTAACTTTTCAAAGAAAATACACTGAAGAAACTTGAGGAAAGTTGTCCATCAGAAAGAAAAGAATACTCACTGTTTTAAAACCAACATCTTTGTTTTTCTATGGGTAATGGCTACTAAGTGGAAAAATTAAACATGGAACTTTGACATATTTTTATGGATTATATTTACGGTTCCTCTTCCCATCCATTTTTACCAGTAAACTTTATTTCAAAGCCATAAAATGAATGGAATTATGTCCATTTCATGGCTATAGTAAATTTATCATGTTCAAAAGTCTGGTTGTGAGACCAGAAGTTAGAAAGCATCAAATCTATCATATGAATGAGATTACTGAGAAAATCAGGAATAATGTTGAAGCAGCTATTTTTCTTGTTTCTTCAATCTTATAAAAGTGTTTGATTCTAAATTTAACTTTCAGAATATGAAAATGAGAATGATACTTGTCCATTTCACAGAGAAGTAATGCTTGTCTACACTACAAACGTTATGAAAGTTTTTGACGAAATATAATGACAAATACCCAGCATCTGTGTCTTTCTGTATGAGAGTCAAGAATTTTCACAGGAATGGCTAGATCTAATTATGAATATCCTTGATAACCATGGTTACCATCCTGTCCATGATGAGTTGTAAGGTAACTGTCTGACCGGAGTTTTGATCTGTTCTTTGTGTGGGTTGCTGGAAAACATTTGCCTTTCAAAATCAAGCAAAAACATTTGTATTTAGAAACATTTGTGATGGAAAAATAAGAACAGTATAGCCTGATAGCAATCTATTTTCATATCCTTTAACAAATTATGGAAGTAATTACAGAAAAAAGATTAGATTTAGCGAAACTCTGTATATAAAATATCAACAAACTTAGGAGTCACGATACTAATATTTGCATCCACAATAAAAATCAAAACATACTAAATATGTAATGAATGTTTCATTATCTTCTAAACAAAGCTAGCCCTCAATTTAAAGTTATTGATACTAAATATATCTTTGTTGGTCAAAGTGAATCTTTTGACCAAATTCAGATGAAATTAAAAGTAGGAATGGGTTACTATAGATAGAACAGATTTTCATTTAGTTTAAAATCAAAGTGACTGGGACAGCCCGGGTGGCTCAGTGGTTTAGCGCCGCCTTCAGCCCAGGGCGTGATCCTGGAGACCTGGGGTCAAGTCCCACGTCGGGCTCCCTTCATGAAGCCTGCTTCTCCCTCTTCCTGTGTCTCTGCCTCTCTCTGTGTGTGTCTCTCATGAATAAATAAAATCTTTAAAAATAAAATAAAAGTGACATTTTATCTCTTTGAGCTAGAATGAATTTTAAACTACTATCATCACCACCCCTACCACCACAGCAACAAAACCAACAACTAACAAATAAACATTGACTTCCTTGTTTATATTATGGCAGATACTACATCTGTTCCCACATTTTCTTCTCTTCTTCATCGTAGAGGTTTTTTTTTTTTCTTTTTTCTTTTTTTTTTGGTTTTATTTATTTATTCATGAGAGACACAGCGTCTGCCTTCAGCCCAGGGTGTGATCCTTTATCGTAGAGTTTTTATGTAAAAAAACTGAGCCACCCAGGTGTCCCTTCATCGTAGAGTTTTTATGTAAAAAATGTTAAAGTTTTATATATTCAGTTTAATATTCATACAGAAATGTATACAAATCATAACTGTGAGGTGAATTTTCATGAAGTGAACACACCAATGTAAATACCACCCAAATATATAGCCTATTCCTGTAATAAGGAGAACACTGTTTCCCTCCAACCGCTCAGGAAGTTCCATACAGCTACTTGGTATCCTGACTTCCAGTATCATGGAATCATATACAGTTGAAATCATGCAATTAGTTCTTTAAAAAAAAAAACAAAAAACTGGCTCCTTTCATTCTTTATGAAATTCACCCATGTTCTTGAATGTGACAGACTGTTCATTCTTCTTGTTCCAAGGTGCAGCTGTACCTGTTAGTTCTATTGATGAGGCTCATTGGGTTCTTTCTTCTTTGGATTATTATCAGTAGTGCTATTATGAACTTTTCCTTTTATACTTTTAAAAACCTATTTGTGCATTTCGGTTGGATGTAGATCTAGGAATGGGATTGCTGGCTTTCAGTTTCTGCATAATTTTAGCTTTAATAGCTTTTAGTTTTCTAAAGTGGCTTACCAACTGAATTACCTATGAAAAGTGTCTAAAGGTTCCTGTTGTTCCATGTCTTTCCCAGCCCTTTGATATCCTTTGTCTTTTCTTTTTTTTTTTTTATTCATAAGCCATACTAGTCAGGTCAAGTGGAATGTCACTGTGTTTTTAATGTACATTTTTTAATGTACATTTCTCTGATGACCAATGAAGCTGAATATATCTTTGTTTACTGAACATTTTGATTTATTTGTGTATGTGAAAATCATTTGCCCAATTTTGAGTAGTTATTATTAATATTTAGATATGAATCTTTTGTTGATTATATGTTTCTCCCAATGCGTGCTTTCTTTTTCATTTTTCATTTTTCTTTTCATGAACACAGGTTTTAATTTATCTTCCTTTATCCTTTGAACATTTGGGTCCTATTTCAATTTTTTGCCTGCTCCAAAGTAATGAAGATATTATCTACTTTCTTCTTAAAAAAACCTTTAATCTTAGACCTAAATATGAAAGATAAAATGATAATCTAAAATGAATTTTTATATAATATTAGGTAGGGGTCAAGATTCAGTTTCTTCCATATGTATATCCATTTGACCCAGCAGCACAGCATTTATTGAAAACCTCATTCATTCCCCACTGCTGCTAACTGATATTGCATACCCAGCCATGTCTGAGGCAAATAGTGTTATAATTTTTGTTTTTAATTGATTCTTTCTATGATTACATAATATATATTAGTAAATTATATATTAGTATACTAATAAATCTTAGTATATTTATTTCTAATATACTCTAATGGCTTATACAGAAAAAGAAAATAATCACTTAAACTCCCATCATGATTTAGTTCTTATCAGTTAAACTATGTATTGATCTCTTCAGACAGTCTAGATAGTTATTAGCATTCATTCATAGAGATTATATAATTTCAAAAATGGTATTCCCATTTAAGTGTGTCATGGACACTTTTCTATGACAATATTCTTTTGTACTACTGTTAATTGCTGTTAAAATATTATAGTCTTTGAATGTAGTATGTCCTATTATTACCACTGAACATATTTGTTTGCAATTTTTTACTATTATGAACAACACTATATTGAAGAGACTTATGGGTGGATATTCGTTCATTCATTCATTCATTCATTCATTCATTTATTTTTAACGTAACTTTGTTAGGTGAAATCCCTAGAAGTAGGCTTTTGAAGCTTGATGCCAAATTGCCTTCTAGAAGTGCTATATAAATGCTCATTCACACCTGAAGTGTATGACTTTTCAAATGCCCTAACCTTTGTTGAGATTAACACCTTTGTTATGTGGATTTTTTTTCATAGGAGTTAAAAATAAAACTTGTGTCCTTTTATGAACTTGTGGTATCATGAAAATGTTTTGCCTTTCTTTTTTTGGTGACAATCTCCTAACATTTTTTGTCTTCCATTCCTTTTATTGTTTTTTTTTTTTTTAATGCAAGGTATTCAAGTTAGAATATGCAATATACTCTTCCACTTTTACAGAGGAAGAGAAAAGCCTGGAGGATTGGAGTGACTTGTCAGTTGCTGACCTACTGACACCTTTTCAGTTTTGTTTCCCTGTATCTGTTTTTATCTGAAAGTACACTTAGTCTGTTTTCAAGACTTAAAATAAAAAAAAAAGACTTAAAATATAGTTACACTTGGTTTCTTGATAAACATACCATGACTTATCATCTGATAATAAAATAATGTAGCCTTATATTAAGTTCTTATCTCTTCTGACTTTATATGAACAGACTATTACCCTTTCCATCCTCAAAAGATTCTGTAGGGAGAAAACGAGTGGAGCATAAATTTCTAGGCTCCTTCTCCATGTAACACTTCTTGCTTTCCCTAAACACAGTTTAATTTCTGTGTTTACACAGATTTTAGTTGTGCACCTTGTTTGTCTTCAGCAAAGAAGAATAAGATACAATTTCTGTTTTCAAGGAGCTTCATCTCATGGGGTTTCCAAGACACAACCATTTTTTTCTATAATAATTTTTGCACATGGCACAATTTATTTACAAGTCTTTCCACTTAATTTGATTGTGACTTGATTTATATTTCTATTCTGAACCTACCACAATGGCTGGAATATACAAAGTCTTTCCTAGGCAAATTACTTAACCTCTTTTTAAGCCTCAGTTTTCCCATCTGTATCATGAGGATAAATATATTATCTGCCTCATAGTGTTATTGTGATAGACTCCAGTAAGAGATATAAAATACGTGGTGATTGACAGAGAGGGTAGACTGTCAATCAGTCAGTCAGTAAAGCATACATCAATAAATGGCAGCTTGTACCCCTATTGGAAGTCTGTGTCTGGCTAACCATTGGCCTTGTATTCCATTCTTTGTGGATTAACAGCTACTTGTACTTTTTAGTTGATTTTAAATTAACTCAACTTGTAATTAAAGTGACATAATTGTAAGTGGCAAAAAGGACAAATTAAAGTATTTCTGGTTGGTGAGAGCTTGAAGCTTTTATATTCTTTTCCTTCTCTTTTTCTTCCTCTTTTCTATTCCCAGATCTCTGCCAGCACCATGAAGTTTACAAGTGTTTGTAAAGCAATTTGTCATTAATATTTTCTCTGACTCGCTTCATCTCTAGGGAAAGACAGTAGAAACCACACTGCTCTGTGCTGTGGCTACAGTTTAATTAAAGGTGTGAAAAGCCATCCTCTCCGTTTCCCCCTCCCCCCATACACATTAGGAAAGAAGGTGGTGGCAACTTGAAGTCCTCTTTGGAAAGGTTAGATCCTTAGTGCAACAGTCTTAGAACAGTTGTTTTTTGAAGACATCATTGCATGCTATTTCTGTTCCTCACTCATGAAATTCTCCTCCTCCCCACCATTCTCTATGGTGGATGTTTGGCTCAGGTGATCAAAGCAGAGGTACCTGTTGTACAAATCTTGTATATAGTTAGTTTACCAAATAATGCTCTTTCTTCTTAATCCCCGTTACTACCCTTAATCAAGCTTGTTTGGACCTTAGGTTTATCACAAGTGAACTGTGAGCAAGTGTCATTTATACAAGTACTGTGGAAATGTAGCTGCTCCCAAAGTGGTATGTTAGACTACAATTTTAGAAGTTTGCACATTTTTAAATAATTTGCTCTGGGAAGTCATTGGGTATTGAAAGGAGTTATGATCTGCAAGCGCCTTAAATTTTGGAATGAAGATCATTTTTTTTTTTTATATAGTAACAGATACCAAACGTGTCTGGTCAATTGATTTACTTGTATACTTCATACACAAGTTTCTCTTAATACTTCCATGCAAAAGTAAAACACACACTATTCTTAAATCAGTAGTTCCTTGTGTAATTTTTAAAAATTTGAATACTATGGTTCACGTCCCTTTTATGTGTTGAATATTTGAACCTTAATTAGGAAAAAAAGTGTGCTTCTTAAGCACTACTTTCACTGTAACTAATGAAACTGGACACAAGTGCATATTTACACTTTGCCATAAATCAATAGCCTTCTAACATTATCAGAAGTTTTCCTTGTTTTCTTAAAACAGCAGCATTTTGTTAACCTTAATCAGAGCCTGACGTGTGTTTCTTCTAAACGGCGTCTGATGTGGTGGCTCTCTTCGGTTCTCTGCGGTTTCCTGTTTTTTTCATACATAGAGAAAAGCCTTTTGATGTATTCAGTCTCATATTTTTCTTTCTTTTAGTGGTATATCAAACCTAAACTTTTTTTTTTTTTATAAGTACAGCATAGTATCGTAAGCCTGTCCCACCATTCATTTATTCATCTTGCTGCAGACCACTCCTTCTCTGGAATTCCTCCAGGACGTCCTTATATATCCACTCCCACCCCACCCCCAATTTTTTTTTTTTTTTTTTAGCATTACACGTCTTATTTGTACCCTATATGTATGTTCTTCAAGGACAGATAGTATCTCGTATTTTCATGATTGTATTTATCCACAGTGCTGTGCCTTAGCAATTAAGAGATCAGTGACTCTCCAAGTGTTGTCCCCAGACCAGCAGCATCAGCATCACTTGGGAACTTGTTAGAATTCTAAGGTCTTTAGCCCCACCTCAGTCTTAATGAATTAGAATATCATGGGTTGTGGATCAGCAATTTCTGTCTTCATGAGCCCTTCAGCCATCCTGATGAATGCTCAAGTTTGACAACCACTGCAACAGATAATTATTGAATGAATATATAATTGTACATTTATGATAATCCTTCACTGGGGGAATTGGACAGGATAGGGCCAATGTAGGCCTTTCTGCCTGAGTCTTTTATTTCTTAAAAGGTGCTAGTAAAGAAAACTGTAAGAGTTAAATATTTATCATCTTATAAGAGGGTATATATAGCTCTTATGATGCCCTATTATGAAAACTGCAGCTTAATATTTTAAAAACATGAATGATTTCTTCCACCTCTTCAGGAGCAGGCATCTAACATCCCAAAAGGAGGAAAATTAACTAAAGGATGAATAATGAGTGTTACTTATTTTCATGGTGGGGAGGAGGTGGCGAATGTCAGAAACTGGTCAGGTGGGGGACAGACTGGGAGATCTCCCAGGATACCATTTTTTACCCTTCTAAACTTTTAAACAATGTAAATGCTTTTACTTAATTAAAATTTTGATGCATGATGATATTTAAGAAAAATAAGTTTTTAATAAGTAAGTTTCTATATGCTAACTAGTGTGGTTGATTAAAAAATTTTAAGTTTCCTTTTGTATTCATATGAAAGGTTAGATACTGTCCTTTTTTTTATCTGCAGAACACAAGGGAGTAAGAGTTAAATGCCTTCATGACTTTTCACCTGAGCTTTCGCAAAATGGTGGATTTAATTACTCTTTTGGACCTTAAATAAAGAATTCCTACTCTTATATGAGCCCATAGTTTATAGTTGTTTTAAGGAAATAAAGAGAGGGGAAATTTAACTTGATTCAAAGTCTTGTGTATGCAAGAGGTCAGACACACAGGACTTTGACTTACTCCTTTCTTTTGAATGTATTTTTAGAAATATCTTTATAGCCAGGGATTGTTTGAGAGAGAAATTGATTTAGATTTCTGTCACATTCTTATCAAATGGGAAATAATCCATTTAGCAAAACCCATTACAGGGGTTCTAAATTATGAACACCTATTTGTCTTATTTTTTTGGTCAACTCTATCATTTTGGACAAATGCAATTAATTAATGTTATGATTGAACTGTGCTGTTTTGGTGGAAGATAGTCTTAAATGACATTTGATTCAATTACTCCTTTTTTTTTTTTCCCCCTTGCACAGAACTATTGTACCATGGAAAGTATTCAGACAGTGCCTTCATGAGGTTCATCAAATTAGCTCTGGCCTGGAAGCAATGGCTCTGAAATCAACAATTGATTTAACTTGTAATGATTACATTTCAGTTTTTGAATTTGATATTTTTACCAGGCTCTTTCAGGTAAGCTTTTTATTTGGGCTTAATCCTCTCCATTTTTCTAATCTTCCCTGTGTGTGCAGGTGATGTGCATATGTTCATTTGTGTGCACATGTATGTGTACATCTCTCTCTTTCACACACAAGCATGAGAAATAGTCTCATTTTTGGTAGTCTATAATTTCGAAGTTGGTGGTGTTTTTGGTCATTGCTATAAGTTTAGGGCTTAAGTTTGGAGTATCTGGTGCTATGAGGCTGGTGATTGCTTGTTAGCTTTGAAAACAGTCATGCAAAGGAATTTTTAGAATTTCCTATTTAGTTTCTCACTTTACTTTGTCTTTGTAGCCCAGTAACTGACAATTCAAATTTTATGGGTGGGCGTTTGCTGAGGTTGTATCCCAGCTTCTCCCCTCTACCTCCGGCATTCATTTGGTGAGAAAGGAAATAGTAAACTTGGCAATAAATAGTAACTTTATCAGGTTCTGCATAGGAGATTCCAGTGGTTTGCACTGTTTTACTTAGACTTACATTGCTCATTCAACCGTTTGTTACAAATATTTTTTCATGTCAATAAATCTTTTTCATTAATATAATTATTGATTTTCATTTGCTACATAATATTCCATCAAAATAGTATGTCATTAATTTAACCAATTCCTCATTTGGAAAATTTGGGGGTGTTTTTCCCCATTTTCTCACTAATATGTATGACTGTGATATTATCCTTCTTGTCCTATTTATTGTTTTAATTTTTTAATCTGTCCTTTAAAATTATCTTCGCATAGCTTTTCAGAAGCAAGTGTCATTCAGTGATAAAAGCTAGATGCTATCATTTTATTCTTTTGTATATCTTCATGGAATGACCTAAACATGAAAACTTAAAATTTGTGTTTTGAATTTGTCTCCACCACTAAATTGTGTATCATCTATTGCATTCAATTCAAGTAGTCACAAAAATGAAAAAAAAATCCCACTTAAAATCTTTATGATTGTAGTAATTCTATAGTAAGTGAAATAAAATTGATCAGAACACAAGCTTGCTTATGTTCTGATGCAATTTTATATTATTTTAGTCTACAGTAAGATTTACTTTCTTTGAAACATGCTTTCAACAAATGTTGGTATAATATTGGTTTTCATGTTTCCCATGTTATAAGAATTTCCCTTTTCTGATTTACGATTCTGTTTGGCACTAGTTTGCAAGGATCTGGTGACTGATTTATGTAAGAAACTAAAATTGTGTGGGATTAACTTTTAAATTATGAAAGGACCTGTTAATAGGAGGCAAATTAACTCTTGTCAACAATACTTATGGAATACATTTTATTTCATTACAACTTTGAATTTATAATTCTACTTAGATGTATAGGATAAGAAATTAGATAAATGATTACAGAAATTGTGCTTTTGCAAATATTCAGTTTATACTAGTTTCATGATGCAGGTTCAGTTCTAGACCCATACAATAAAGTGAATATCACAAAATAAAGCAAGTCAAAAATTTTTTTTGTTTTCCTAGTGCACATAAAAGTTATATTTACACTATACCATAGAATATTACACGTGTAATAACATCATATCTTTAAAAAGCAATGTATTTACCTTAATTAAAAACTACTTAATTTCTATAAAATGCTAACCATCATCTGAGCTTTTAGTGAGTCATAATCTTTTTGCTGGTGGAAGGTTTTTGCCTCAATGTTGATGACTACTGACCAGGGTGATGAAAGCTGGGGTGGCTGTGGCAGTTTCTTAAAATAAGACAACAATGAAGTTCGCTGCATTGGTTGATTCTTCTTTCACAATTTCTCTGTAGCACACAGTAGGGTTTGAAAGCATTTTACTTGCAGTAGATCTTCTTTCAAAAACTAGAATCCGTCCTCTCAAGCTTTGCCGCTGCTTTATCAACTGATATTTTAAATCTATTGTTGTTTCAACAATTTTCACAGCATCTTTATCAGGAGTAAATTCTATGTCCAGAAACCATGTTCTTCACTCATTCCTAAAGAGCAGTTCCTCATCCATTAAAGTTGTATCATGAGATTGTGGTCATTCAGTCCCATCTTCAGGCTCCACTTCTAATTCTAGTTCTCTTGCTATTTCCACATCTGCAATTACTTCCTCCACAGAAATCTTGAACCCCTCAAAGACATCCACGAGGGTTGGAATCGACCTCTTTCAAACTCCTGTGACTGTTGATATTTTGGCCTCTTCCGATGAATCACAGATATCCTTAATGGAATCTAGAATAGTGAATCCTTTCCAGAAGGTTTTCAATCAACTTTGCCCAGATCCTTCAGAGGACTCACTATCTAGAGCAGCTATAGCCTTACAAAATATCTTTTAAATAAGACTTGAGGGCTCCTGAGTGGCTCAGTTAGTTGAGCATCCTGCTCCTGGTTTTGGCACAGGTCACGATCTCATGGGTTGTGAGATTGAGCCCCACATTGAGCTCCACACTCAGTGGGGAGTCTGCTTGAGGATCTCTCCCTCTACCCATCTAGGGCTCTCTCTCTTTCTATCTCATAAATAAAATCTTTAAAAAAAATTATAGGACTTGAAAGTTGAAATTACTCCCTGACCCGTAGACTGTTGTGTTGGCAAGAATGAAAACAACATTAATCTCATTGTACACCTCCATCAGAGCCCTTGGATGACCAGATGTATCAACAGTCAGCAGTAATATTTTGAAAGGGAACTTTCTGCCTGGAGAATTATGTTTGAAAGGGGGGCTGAAAATGTTCACTACACCATGTTGTAAACAGGTGTGTTTTCATCCACACATCCATTTCTAGAGCACCAGCAGAGTAGATTTAGTATAGTTCTTAAGAGCTGTAGATTTTCAGAACAGTAAATGAGCATGGACTTCATCTTAAGTCACGAGTTGCATTAGCCCCTATCAAGAGTCAGCCTGTCCTTTGAAGCTTTGAAGCCAGGCACTGGCTTTCCCCAACCCCCCCAGCTAAGGAAGTCCTACATGGCATCTTCTTCCACTAGAAGGTCATTTTATCGCCATTGAAATTCTCTTGTTTAGTGTAGCCACCTTCATTAATTGCCTTAGCCAGATCTTCTGGAGAACTTGCTGCAGCTTCTACATCGATCAGCATTTGCTGCTTCACCTGGCAGTTTTATGTTACACAGATGGCTTCTTTCCTTAAACCTCATGAACCAACCTCTGCTGGCTTCATACTTTTCTTCTGTAGCTTCTTCATCTCTCAGCCTTCCTAAGATCGAAGAGTTAGGGTCTTGCTTTGGACTAGGCTTTGCTTAAGGGGGAAGGTTGTGGCTAGCTTGAGTCTGCTCTGCAGACCACTAAAACTTTCTCCATATCAACAATAAGGCTGTTTTACTTTCTTATCAGTCCTGTGTTCACTAGCGTAGCACTTCTCATTTCCTTCAAGAACTTCTCCTTTGCTTTCACAACTTGGCCAGCTGTTTGGTGCAGGAGGCCTAGCTTTCAGCCTGTGCTGTCTTTCAACATACCTTCCTCATTCAGCTTAATAATCTCTAGTTTTTTATTTTAGGGGGAGATAAGTGTGATGTCTTTCTTTCATTTGAACACTTACGGGCCATCATAGTGTTATTAACTGTCCTAATTTCAATATTGTTGTCTCAGGGAATAGGGAGCCTGAGGAGAGGAAGGGAGATGGCAGAACACCTGGTCAATGAAGTAGTCAGAACACACATTTATGGGTTACATTTGACATCTTATATGAGTATGGTTTGTGGTGCCCCTCAAAATGATAGCAGTGGCATCAAAGACCACAGATCACCATAAGAAATATGATGATTTAAATATCTGAAATATTTTAAGAATTACCAGAATACAGGCCATCTTTTTGGCTCAGGTGATGATCTCAGGGTTGCAAAATTGAGCCCCTTTCTCCCCCACATTGAGCTTTGTGCTCCACGGGGTATCTGCTTGCGCTTCTCTCCCCCTCCCCCTCCTTGCTTTCTCTTTCTGAAATAAATCTTTAAAAAAATTACCAAATAATGACAGACTTGAAGTGAAAAAATGCTGTTGGAAAAATGGTGCCATGGTAAAATTGCTCAATATAGGGTTGCCACAAACCTTCAATTCGAAAAACAAAACAAAACAAACAAAACCCCACCAAAACCAACAAAGTGCAGTAAAGCAAAGCACAATAAAATGAGGTATGCCTGTGTAGGCCATTAGCTTATTTTTTTCAATCATTTTTAAATACATTTTGTAAAAAGACTGTGTTACCTAATACTATTTTATGATAGAACCTCTCCTTTCTTTAAAGGTTTCTGATAATTTTACAAATAATTTGTTTCACATAATACAAGGACATTTGAAGTAGTAGAAACCTTGTTTCTTCCCCTTATGAAGGAAGAGAGAAAAACTATTTTCCTACTTTAAACCTAACTGTTCATTCTGGAAAAAGTGTTTTTTGTGGGGAGCCTGAATGACTTCTTAGTGTGGATGTTAAATGCTAGAGTGCCTCAGTTATTTATGAAAGGTATGAGGGTACCTTAATGTTGGTTAAACACTTACCTAAGCTATATTTAATGTGTGCACGTATTTTCTTATAAGCTGTTTCACTTTAAAACAGCATAGGTAATCTTAATTTTTTTATGTCTTATTTATGCTTGCTGGGATGGGAAAGGAAAAGAATCTTTTTAAGTAGACGTACCATGAAAAGTTTTAGGTAAAAAAAAAAACAAAATACACCTGTGGACCCAAAATGCCCAGTCCCTTTTTTTTTAAAAAATTTTATTTATTTATTCATGAGAGACACAGAGAGAGAGGCAGAGACCCAGGCAGAGGGAGAAGCAGGCTCCATGCAAGGGAGACCAACGCGGGACTCGATTGTGGGACTCCGAGATCATGCCCTCGGCCAAAGGTGGACACTCAAACGCTGAGCCACCCGGGCATCCCTGCCTAGTCCCTTTTAAAACACATAATTACAGAAGTAGCTAAAGAACTCTCATTAGCTCCTATATGCTTCTGTGATTCTTCACTTCTTTTGGTTTCATTATTCAGATGCTTTAACTAATACACATGTGCCTTAAAATTAGGGCTATGCATAGAAAAGTAGATTTGTTAGCTTCCACTGATCTTTTGTTTTTATACAGCTTTAAAATTGAGGAATAGGTTTTTTGTAAGTTATAATTATGCATTCTGTATGGAAAATGTATTTTGGGATGCCTGGGTGGCTCGGTGGTTGAGCACCTGCCTTTGGCTCAGAGCATGATCCTGGAGACCTGGGATTGAGTCCCACGCTGGGCTCCCTGCATGGAGCCTGCTTCTCCCTCTGCCTGTGTCTCAGCCTCTCTCTCTCTCTCTCTCTCTCTCTCTCTCTCTCTGTGTGTGTGTCTCATGAATAAAAAAATAAAATCTTAAAAAACATAATAGAAGAGGCTACTTAAAAATATATATATGTTTTGTTCATGGAAGTAACCACATGAACGTATATTCTTCTGTAGTCACAATGGTGGTGATGATTTGGCAGTGAATTCTGATATCTCTAAATTGTTGAGAGTGTGAGGTATTTAGCAGGATGAGATCTGAAAGGAGCTAAGGTAAGTGTTCAAGATTGGGACCAGACACAGAGATCTAGGATAAAAGATTTCAAGAAGTTGTCAATGGAGACGAGGAGATGAGGTTGAGAATTGTCTAGGAAATGTAAGAAGGGAAGAATGTAAAGCTGGCTTCCTAGTTACGTTCTTTTCCTCTCTTCCCTTATCCTCAAATTCTTCCACAACTGGAACAATGCCAGGAAGTCATTGGAACAATCTTGTGGAGCTACCTTCCTCATTTCTTCTTTCTTCTGCCTTTAATTTTGTCTTTCTCCTCTCTGAGTATTTCAGAGATGCTGGGATTGGCAGGTGCAAACGTCCTGGAATGGAAATAGGGATTTTGCTTCCCTCTTCCGTCTCCCTGGGGCTACTGCTCCCCTTCTCCTTCCATTTCCCCACTACTAGAGAAGATAGGGTTGCCGAGAAATGGGGCAATAAACTTGAGGGGTGGCATGATAAGGAATGGGTGAGTTGGGGGAATATATTCATGACTATGGAATATATAGCATCAATGGAATAGGGAACAAAAGAAGAGGAAAGTCATCTGTCATAGCAGGGGATAAGAGTGAATCTGGACAGACCAGTCCCCATCCAGGCTCCTCTTCTAACAGAAGTTAGAAGACAGGGGCAGCCCTGGTGGCTCAGCAGTCTAGCGCCGCCTTCAGCTCAGGGTGTGATCCTAGAGACCTGGGATCGAGTCCCACGTCGGGCTCCTTGCATGGAGCCTGCTTCTCCCTCTACCTGTGTCCGTCTCTCTGTCTCTCTGTCTCTCATGAATAAATAAATAAAATCTTAAAAAAAAAAAAAAAAGAAGTTAGAAGTCAGGAAAAGGCTATTCTTGAAAATAGTAGTATTTTGGAAGAATGGAGGGAATAGCTTCCTTAATTCATTCAATTAGTTTCTGTAGTCATTTAAGAATCTCTAAGTAATTTTGTGTTGGTGAGTATGAAAACATTTCTTTTAACCTAAACAAATTGCAAAAATAATTCTTATTCTCCAAAGCATTTTATGTTGCCTTCTTTAGGCCACTGGTTAGCAAAATACTTAAAACAAACAAACAAACAAAAAAAACGGAACTACCATGTGTTTCTGACTGTGGGTTGCTTTCACAAGGAAAACAGTACACAGACTCTTTCTATTACAAAAATATTTTTGTAGTTAGAAGCTGGCCCTCTGGATTATGTACTAAGAAATGGTTGCTTAATACTGTAGCAGTTGGCTCAAAATTCCAATTTCATTTTTTTTTCACTTGTATTCTGATCTTCATATTGGCTGTCCGTAAAGTTCAGCATCTTTTTTTAACAACTCTTCCATTAATTTTTGTAGACTTTAATGGAAGTGACCCAAATATTTTATATTCTTTCCATCCTTGTCCTTTGCAGATGGGGAAGTAGAACAAAACAAAACCCAGTGCCTAGACTAGCTGTTATTTCTCAGTTTTTTTTGAAAAACATGTGCTGATATTCTTCCAAGTATTGTTTGTGTAATTTTTAGTCATGATTTTAGAAGAAAATTAGAAACATGTTCCCCCCCCCCCAACTGCATAGATAGAACCTCTCCTAATAGTATTCTCCAGGGCTCCTTTTTGCCCAATTAGATATTTTAGTGTGATGGGGGGAATGCCCCAAAGATTTTTCTTGTTATGTCAGAAAAGGTTAAAGAACTCTTCATTTCTAAATCATTCTTTCCCTTGTTATCCTCATCTCAAGAGATACCATCCACCCTGTAAATCTGAAACTTTCTTAACAATAATGAGGAACAAGTCTCAAAACAAAAGCAGGAGCCCCTCTACCAATGAGCATGTCTAGGATGCCCATCTCAACAACTTTCACTTGGAAACATAAAATACCTTTCTCTCCTTTCTGTAGAAGATATGAGTTAATAATCTGGCACATCAGATAGAGTATGATGCCAAGTTCGTGGAATAAATGGAGCTTCAGCCTTAAAAATATGGCAGAGATGATTCATTCACACCCTCAAGCAAAATTGTCTATCACTGTCTTTTTTTCTCTTAGCCATGGTAACTTGAGGGCTAACTAATCACATGAAAGAATGGTACAAACTCTTGTGTGTTCATTTATGTATTTTCATGAAAGATTTTTAATTTACTACTACATCATAAATCCTCTGTAATTGTACAACAATTATGTCACCATGGAAAGAATGGTAGGTTGGGAGTCAAGACTTATCAGACAAGTCATTGTTAGAGGAGCTTCACGACAGTTATGCCTTCCTGATCACTGTGTTCTGATACCACATGATGCTGGTATCCCTTTAGTGAGCAAGACAGGCATGTTCCTTAATCTCATGTAGCTTTTGGTTAATATATCACCTTTGCCAGATCACTTATATTCTATGGTATGGCTTCTTATTCTAGAAAATTAGATACCTTAAAGGTATAGCTTTGAACAAAAACAGACCAAGGGAGATAAGGAATGTGATGAGAACTAATAGTATTAAATAGAGTGGTCCAAGAAGGCTTCATTGAGGAAGTGACATTGGAGAGGAATTGCCTAGATATTTGGAGAACAAATTCTGGTAGAGGAATCCGCAAATATAAAACTTCAGGGGGGAGAGTACCTTTGTTTCAAGCCAACTACAGAGAAGAAGCCAGGGTGCCTGGAGAGGAGGCTGGAAGTGCAAAAGCCACAGCAGATGGAGAGGAAAGGGAACTAGACATCAACCCTAAAGTCCTAGACCTTTTATAAGGACTTTGGCTTTTACTCAAAGTTAGAGAGTTTTGAACAAAAAAGTGATGTATGTATCAAAATGATCACAAATGCCATACTGGGAATAGAATTTGTGAAGAAAGTATGTAGTTTTTCTTTTTTTTTCTTTGTATTCTATCCTGTTTTCTGCCTAAAATTTCTCAAAAAGAGAATAAGGTATGGCATGTTTGCTGTTAGGTGATAAAAGTTGACCCAAGCCACATAAGCTCATATTCACTTAAAAAACATCCGAGAGTTTCAGTAACTATATATTAAATGATGGGTTGGTATATAATTGGTAGTTGATATTACCTAGATAACACCTTTTCATTTATTCATATTTTTAGCCTTGGGGCTCTATTTTACGGAATTGGAATTTCTTAGCTGTAACACATCCAGGTTACATGGCATTTCTCACATACGATGAAGTTAAAGCACGACTGCAGAAATACAGCACCAAACCTGGAAGGTAAGCCTTTTCAGCAGTAATATTATGTGGCATATCTAATGATGAAAAGTCCTCTCTTGTCCTTTTAAGTAAATTGGTAACACCCGTGGCTGGAGGAGGCGGGGTTGTTGGGGAGGAAATGCTAATAGACCACAATGGTACTTATTAATTGAATCCTTTATATTGATTCATTGTACTTATACTGTGTTCATAAAGTGAAAGAGTATATGGTACCATGTAATTTGATAAACTTAGAAATGTATTAAGTCTCAGAGCTCTGATTTTCAAATTGGAGTATTAGCATTGTCTGTTTTCATGACACCTGGGTTTGTGTATAAAATTGTAAGTGTATATTGAATACTTGAATATTATGCTAAAGACAAAATAAATCCATTTCATGTTCATTATTTTAGGGTATTTTTCAAGATATTCAATTTGGTTCTATGCTAAACATAATTACATATAATACATAAAAACAAATATAAGTACATAAAAGCATATGTATATGTACATGATAAACACGCATAAGTATCTAAACATATATAAACCCATTCCAACCAATTTCGTGTTCTTAAAAATTCCTTTCATACTATCTTATTCTTTGTAGTTTCAGAATTCACGTTTTGTTTTTCCAGATGATGAAACTAGGTGAAACTCACAGAAGTTGGCTGTTTGGTCAGCCCCTGTGGCTTTGAAATTGTACCTTATTACAAATCTGGGATCAGAAAATCTCTTTCCTGGTTCATGCATTTACCCCATGTGCCATTAAAAATGCATTAGTTACATGGTAGGTGTTTGTGCTTTGTCAAGCAGTGTGCTGAGTATGGCAGCAATGACAGTGGAGACCTGTCCTCACACACTGACATTTTAGTAGGAGATAACAATCCAACATCCATGAGAACACTGGATGAATGTAGGAATGAGTTTGGCTGTTTTTTTTTAATGGTTACACTTTTCTTTTAATGCCATTTTTTAAATCTGATTTGTAGTGCAAATGGTGTTTGTCCTTTAACAAAGTAGTTTCTAGTACAAGCTAATACTGTCGATTCCTTTTCCTCTGCCATAATTAAAATTCCCATCTTTTTTGTTTCTAAGATTTTATGTGGTATATAAAAAGAAGGTAGTGGGTACAGAGAACAGTTTGGCTCCTATTGAATGAAGTCCTCCGTTTAGATTAGGGAGACTTGGTTCTCATTGAGATGCTGACAGTGGCTTAGATGAGTCATTCTCTTTTGGTCAAGGATCCCTCCTAAACAGATTTTTCCATAACGTCTACTCTATAGATTGGTATCAAAGTATCTTCTTGTTCTTGGCGTATTATTTGAAAGATGTGCTATGTTTGAGATTACACAATCATACAAATTTAACACAGAATTTATTTGGGAAATTAAGAAACCCAAGTCCCTTTTGTATTCTTTTATTCAAGATCATGGAGATAAATAATGTTGGGAGAGAACACTGTTGGGAGCAAAAGCCAGGCCTCATCACTATTGGACTAGTTCTCTTAAGAAAAAGCCAGTGTCCTCCAAAAGGACGTCTTGCTTTTCTTCCTAACTTGCCGTGTAATGGTTTATTCTACTAAGTTTTAGGCAATGATGAAGTGGTCAGTCTGTGGTATAGTTATGTGTAAAGTGTGATGTGGTATTTGAAATGTAAACCTAAGAAAAACTCGGCGAACAGATCAAACAATTTTGATTAATACTTGTTTTACAAAATACCTGTTTGTTCTCTTTGGAAAGTCTTTCTTTTCTTTAGCTTCATGGTACAGAAAATAGTAGGACATTCAAAGGACATTGGAGTCTCTTAGGTTTTGCTTTTTGGGGGGATCCAACTGACAGCCAGAAGTCTGTGTGGAACGGTTTTGCCTGTGATTGTGATTTAAGGGTTCCATTAATTGGCAGGTCGGTATTCTGTTTCCAGGCTCTCTAGGAGAATACGCTTTTGGGCTTTCTTGAAAAGTCCTTTCCAAAGATTCCAAACAAGTGTGAAGTTCTCAGTATTTAAAAGTCACAACTTCTTCCTTTCTTTAAGAACCCAATTTTTGGAGCACTTGGGTGGCCCAGTGGTTGAGCGTCTGCCTTCAGCTCACGTCATGACCCCGGGGTCCCGGGATCAAGTCCTGCATCAGGCTTCCTGCATGGAGCCTGCTTCTCCCTGTGCCTGTGTCTCTGCCTCTCTCTCTGTGTATCTCTCATGAATAAATAAACTCTTTAAAAAAAACCCACAAAACCAATTTTCTTGGTGAAAGAAAGATGAAATCACCTTGCAGTATTAAATATACAATTAAATTGAATGACCATATAACCATTATATATGTTAATTTATCCTGTAAAGTTATTTTTATAGTACTTGGTTCATCAGTAACTAATGTACATTAAGAAATATGAATTTCTGTCACGTATGTATAGCAATCAGGGTACTCAAATACAGCCAACAGATTGTTGACCTACTTTTGAGCTGCTTAAGGGGTTCTAAAATCCAGATCTGGTTGTCATGATGGCAAGACTGAGTGCAGTACACTTAAATAAAGATAAATGATCTAAAATGAAATAAGCAGACAGCTGTATTAATAAATAAATAACAATGAATTTAAGATCGAGTCAGCGTCTCCTTGTCAGTGTCATTAATTTGATTTATATTTTTGAACTATTTTAACTTCCTACTGCAGGACATTGAACTGGACAGGGTTGGGTGGCAGCCATGAGCTTAATCTAGTTTGCCTTCTCATTAGTATAGTTCAGCCCTTTTGATCTTTCATTTAAAGATGAATGGCTGGAACACTTAAAAGAATATTATTTTTAAACAAGTCATTCACTAAAAATGCACAATTTTAAAATGACAAAGTAACATTGAATTCCATGGTAGAAACGGACTCAGTTTCTGTCTGAGGTGAACAAATTAAATTTTTACTTTACTTCCTAAGAATGATTTCTGTCCTGGCTGTTTCATACCATCACACTTTCATACAGAGCACCTGCTGATGGGGATGGCAGTGGATTTTTTGATTTTGAAGTGCATCAACTTCAATTCTTTAGTCCTATAGCCCTGGAAGTATTTAAATGGAATTATTGTCAGTGCTGCTTTTACAGATCAATGAACGGAGAAGGACAACGGTGTAAAAATAAGATAGAGCCTTAGATTCCGTTTATTTCTTGACTTTAAAACAGTCTAACAGATGGTTTAGTAGTTAACATATACTTCGAATGTGACTAAACATAATTTTCTCATGCTTTACAGCTACATTTTCCGGTTAAGCTGCACCAGATTGGGACAGTGGGCCATTGGCTATGTGACAGGGGATGGCAATATCTTACAGACCATACCACATAACAAGCCCTTGTTTCAAGCCCTGATTGATGGCAGCAGGGAAGGATTGTGAGTATGAGAAATGGGAGTGAGGGTGCTTATTATTCACCAATTTGAAAGATAGACACTGCTTTGCGATGGAGAGAAAAGATAGTAAGGCTGATGATCTGGCTGTTTTGGGTTTTTTTCTTATTTCAAGACTCAGAAATGGAGTGCTCCTTAGTTTTTATCGTTCATCTCTTAAAATAGTGATTTTAAGGTAACTGATTTGAATTAAATTGTATATGACAGCCAGTCAATTCCAGCATCAGATTAGAACACGAGTTTGTATCTTTTATGGGAGGAAAAAAAAAAGGTACTTAAAAGTAGTTTCAAATAGATGAAAAAGCTTATTAAGAAGATAATTCTTTAAAATCACAGACTTCTGTTGCTTCATGTAACCCTCCTTTTTATTTGACTAGATTTTCCTTTTTTTTCTTACCCTTTTCTTACCCCTTTCCTTCCTTTTCTCTTTGTATCTTTCTTCTTTTGATCACACTGATATCCAATCCCTATTCCAGAATTATCTGTTATTAGCTGTATTCAGTTTAACTTAAGCTATGCATTTTTAAAATTTTAAAAATAGGTAAGTTCTCCTTTGTCTTTCAGAGTAAGAATGACTTTTTTTCTTCCACACAGTTTAAATAATCTGATAGGTGCCTTCCTGGTAAATATCTCTCATTTGTTTTAGTCATGTGCCATTCCCTTCATCTTTTTGTTCTGTTTCCTGTTCTATTCTATTGTCATATCATCAAGCTTACTTTTCTTGCCCTTTGCCCTTACTGAGTGACTTAGAGACAGACGGCTGTTCCCTTATTTGCTGTGGCACAGATGGTGATAGAAACCTAGCAGGAGAAAGTCCACAAGAGTTAGCAAAGAGAAGAAAAATTACACCTTTTCTAAAATAATTGCAAGAAATAAAATAAAAATGATAGGATATATGTGAAGAAAAATGCATTTCTTATAAGTTGGGAGCTTTCAAGAAATAGTTACGTAAAAATTGTGCGGCAAACTGGTAACAAGTATGTATATCTGTTTCTTTAACTTATCATAAATTTGGTCTCCTCAGTTATTTATACCTTACTTGTAACGCATCTAAAGATTCATCTATGTAGCTTTTGATTCACTGTGATTACAGGATTTTGTTTTTAATCGAATGTGCTGTAAGGTTTTACTTTATAAATCGAGGTTACAAATGTAAATGGGGTAATCGAGGGTACAAATGTAAATTTGTACATGTGGTCATTTTGATACAGTTTATTTATATGTTTATAATGCCTTCCATCTATTCTTGAAAAGCTAATAAAATATTATTGTAATCATTAGTTTGGCCTCTGAACTCCTATGCAAATCAGATGTTAATATTTACATACACACACCCCTTCAGAGGCAATTAATTAGTTGAACTTGAACTTCAGTGATAGATTACATTAAAATAGGTCAGATTAACATTTTAATCTTATTTAAATCTAGGTCATATTTTTAGATTATATTAAAATAGATATTATTACTGTAGACAGGGTTTTTTCCCCCCGCTAAGATCAGTAAAATGCAGGATATTATCGGGCCCGTCTATCATCAGAGTCAGCTGTCTTTTCCTTATAGTTAATGCAATATATTATGACATAGGTAATAAAGAAGTTTACTTCCATAATCAGCTGAGATTCTTTATTCCTTCCCTGCTTTAGAGAGGGACTTCTCAGTAGCATCCTGGTTCACTGAGGAGGACAGTAATCACTGAATTTCCCCTTGCACATTAGATAGACCCTTTTAACCTTTCCTCTACCAACCTTATTATCGTTTTTATAATATTTCAGTTTTGAATTCTTCATAGAATTTCTCTATGTTAAGCATGTGGTGAACAAAAATGTTATATAATAACTTAAAAACTGGCCCTTATTTAGGATATAAAACGAAAGTTACTTATCAACTCTCACTTATCACTCTTCATTTAATATTTGTAGAACTTTACCCCTGTGGAAACACTCTAAATTTGTCATTTCAGATGTGGTCAACCCTTTCCTAAATTGTAAACAACAAAAACAAACAAATAGAAATCTCACTGATTTGTTCCTTACCCCATGAGAATTGTCTGTCCTCTAGGTTCATTTTTATTCTGTATTACTAGGAAAATTTGAACATTCATGAAAATATTTATAGACTATGTAAGGATAAATATTTTTTGTTACTTCACAGAACAGTTTTAGTATAGTTTTGCCCCTTAAAATAATGATCACAGTAGTATTCTATTCTGAATTTTTCATTCAAACTATCTAGAACAGAGAGCTACCAAACAAAACTAACTGTATAACTTAATCGGTCAACATAATCTAGTAGTAATATTATCATTTTTTCAAAATCTAAAGCAGGTATTTACCAACAGAATAAACTTCATTTTTAAATGAATGTCTGAATGAATAAAAGCTTTTAACAAGATGGTCTCCTTACTGTAACTTTGAGTTCTTATTTTAATTCTAACAGTGGAACCTCAGATTTATAAATGATTTTGTGTGTGTAGCTTGATTTGAAGTAAATGAAACATATAATTGTAGCATTTTCTGATTTCTTTAAACGTGTGTGCACATGTCTGTGTATGTGTTGACGTGTGTGTGTGTGTGTGTGTGTGGGTGAATGGAAGGTGAGATGAGAAGACACGATGGGAAGCTGGAAAACAGGAACACTGTGGAGGTGTCTACATAACTTTTGTAGGAAATTTGTGGGCTTTCATTTCGTTTTTCTCTTGTGTTATTAAGCATGGTGGAAAATAATGCACCTAACAGTAACTGTGCTTCACATGAAAGACACAACCATTGCAAGTAGGTGTACATTCAAAGTATTTTGGAATAGAGCATAAATGACAAGAAAAATAAATTTTTAACTTACCTAAAGGACATACAGATAAAGGTATTTAACTAGACATAGTTGCTTAGTGGCCAAGTCCATATTCATTATGTATTTCTCATATGAAAATGATTTCTAAATTTTTAAATGTCTTGAAAGTGACTTATAATATTATGGAAACAGTGGCCACACAGGTTCTTGATATAAGTTACATTAAAAGGAAACTTCAGCATGTGGGTTTGAATATAGAAAAATCTGATTAATGTGAAATGCACTTAAAAATTGTTTTTATGGTAATAAAGTTTCTGTTTATAATCCAGCTATCTTTATCCTGATGGGAGGAGTTATAATCCTGATTTAACTGGATTATGTGAACCCACACCACATGACCATATAAAAGTTACGCAGGTAAGGACAATTTCTGGTAACATATTTATAATTGTTAAGTATCTAATGCTTTTGAAATAAAAAACTTCCTCTTATAGTGTAGCTAAAATTATTAGTACAGATATTTTTTGCAAAAGATACTTTGAGGAATTCTAAAAGTGTTTGAGAAAAATACATTACTTTCTCCATTTTTTTGGATAAAAATTTCTGTTGTTAACATTCTTGCTTCCAATATAATATTGGCACTTATGCAGATATATAGATAAATCCATAGGTAAGTATATAGATATGAAGAGAGAGCCATAGGTTTAGAAAATTCCAAAGAAGATTAGAATAATGATATGCATTAGCTTTTAGAGTCAAATGAGTACTTGAAGCTTATTGAAGATAATAAATATATTCTTATAAATCCATTGTTGGCAGCCTCATAGATTGAATGGGAGTGTAAATTGATAAGCCTTTCTTGAGGGTGATATTCAGTAATTATCCAAATCCAAATAAAAACATTTTTGACTCTGGTTTCTGTATATACCCCTCACATAGATGCAGAAAGATCTGTACATTGGGGTATTCACTTTAGAATTTTTTCTAACATGAAAAGTTAGAAACTATTTAATCATAGGTTAAATAGTGTATTCATATTGCATTATATCGTAGAATCATTAAGAGGAGAAAGGTAGCTCCACATACTCCTACGGGAACTTCGGCATCTTTATTATATAGAAAAGTTCCATTACTGAAAGCTCAATTATGTAACATTTCATTTTGTAAAGTTATATTACATAAGTTCAATTTCTGGAAAGAAAGAAAGGAAGAAAGAAATTACCATATATGAACATATGAATATACTTTTTAAAAATAAAAACTAAGAAATACCAAACTGGTAATAGCACTTAATTAAGGAGGTAGGAGGGTTTGGGGAGTTAGGAAGAAGATGAAAGGGAGAACCTGACTATTTTATTTTACATAGAGTCTAGTTTTAAAGTATTTTATAATTTATATATTTTTGTGCTTTGTATCACAAATAAAAATCTAATAAAAAACAGAAATTATAGATTTTGGGGAAGACAAGAGGTAATTTTAAATTTTATTTTGAATTCTCCAGATTTAGTGGTCTTGGTATTATTGTGTGAAGCATATTTTTTGACATATGTACAGTTGATGGACAGTTTTTAAAGTATACCATATAATTGACATTGTTTTACTCGTGTAGTAATTATGTTCTAATACATGTAAAAGGACACTCACAAAAGACGGTTCCTCTTCATAGAGTCATGGTATAAATATACATATTCTGGAGTAATACTCAATTAAATTTTATAAATATTTGATTAACTTACCACTTAGGTTCCATTGAATTCTGCAGTTGTAATCTTAGCTTACTGTAATTTTTTAATAATTGCAAACCAGTCTTTTGGATGTCATAACAATATAAATCCTTAGCTATTATTTTATTTTAGGGACTTCAATGACTTACAATTTATTTTTAATTGCTTTAGATTTATTTTTCATCTTGATCCATTCTCATCCTTTTTCTTAATTTCTTTAAAAATTATACAGTCATACATACATACTTCATGGCAGACGCAGCTTACATAGAATGCGTATATGTGCAAGTGTATCCTTGTATATATGTACTTTTTTCTTCTCATCAAGATTGTAAGATCTTTTGGTAGACTAGGAGTTAAATATTGTCACTTATTTATCCTGCCCAGCGCCAGGTACGTAATAGGCATTTACTGACTGAAACATTGTCTCCTTTAAATGAATTTTTATTTCCATAATTCCCTTTCTTTGTATCCCTATTAATTTTTCATAATTTCTTTACATGCACTGATGTATTTGTGTCTTCTTTATGACATAGATCTTTCCAGTATTTGGACACCAAGATTTTTACTATGCCAAAATGTTCAAAACTAGTATATCAAGAGAATAGATGTTTAATAAAGCATTTTTGGTTGCTGAAGTGATTCATTTTCCTGACAGTGCTGTATTGGGAAAAGAATATGCAATTTAGAGATTTAATATAGAATTTGAGGAAAACAATCTAAACTTACTGAGCCTCAGGTATTTTTTTAATTCAATATATCTTATTATGCTTTGGAGACTATATGATAAATGTGGAACACAGCCCCTAGCATGCAGGAAGGTCTTGGCAAATGCTGCTTTTCTTCTGTTCTGGAATTTCTAACGGTAGTTAAGAAATAAAATTTAATGTTCAGTCAGTATCGTATATAAATATATACAATAACAGGTATGTATGTATGTATATTTGCAATTTTACAGTAAAATTAGATGAGTACTTACAAAGAAACTAAGGTTATTTACATTTTCTTTCAAAACTGTAAGTTTTGCCTTTTGAGTCAACATTGAAGCAAGTGCCTTCCCAAAAGAACAGTCCAAAACATTAAATAATCTAAAGTATTAAAAAAGATTATGCAATTGCTGATAAAATCTCACATCGTTTAAAAAATGACTTTGTAGACCAAATTGTGATTACCAATTTAAAACATGTCTTCAACGGTAACATTCTCAACAGGATCGAGTGTAAGGAATTTACTGTAAGTCGTTGTATTTGAGATAATTCAGTTTTAAGAGTTCATGTTAGAAATACATTAACACTGCCTTTTTTCTCCCAAATTGCAGGAACAATATGAATTATATTGTGAAATGGGCTCCACTTTTCAGCTCTGTAAAATTTGTGCTGAGAACGACAAAGATGTCAAGATTGAGCCCTGTGGGCATTTGATGTGCACCTCTTGCCTTACAGCGTGGCAGGTATGATCCAGGCTTAATGGGCAACACTGATGCCTTCCTTGTATCCCCTCTTACTATTTCTCTTTTCCATTTTCTTCATCTTAATGATTCAGGAAATGATCTGTTGAATGCTGTTTTTGAGTAGTTGTTTACAAAAATCTCGTGTTTGATTTTCTGCTTTATATAATTTCATTTTTCTTGCTGTGTTTTATGTTGTTTCTTTGGCATGTGTAATTTGATTTTAGGATTTAGTCATAAACAGTACCTCCATAACACCACTGATCTCAGAATGTCACTTATCAATATTTCCAACTCTTCATATTTATGTGCTTTATTGCAGGTCAGATTCTATTTATAGTAGGTCACATTCCGAAGCGAAATAAATGCTAGTGTATAAATCTTGTGTTGATGTTTCAACGAGCCCTGTTCTCCTGAGGAAGTGTGGTTCCTGTCTCACATATGCGTGCAGTTGCCTCCTAAGGCTAATAAAATAGGACAATCAGACGGGGAGAGTCTCCTAGATACTTAGAGATCTCACAGAAACAGGCTAAAATTTCCAATTTGCAGAAGCAAAATCTAAGACAAACTGCCTTCCCCTCTGAATGCAGGTATTCAATAAATATAAATTGATTTGGTGTTTTAGACTAAGACCTGGAGAACAACTGGTTTCCCCAAGGGCTTTCTTATATTTCTTTGTCTGTAATAGAGGTTGGGGTTTAAAAATGGATCTTCAGATAGATTTCCAGTTTTGAGTATTTGAAGGATTTACAGAATATTTTGATCAAGTCATTTTTAACTGTTTAACACAGTATTGAAGTCAATATTATTGATGGGGTTTGGAAAGCAAGTAATTACATTTTTCAAATCTTTTTAAAAAAATTTGCTATGTAGGGCTGCGTGGGTGGCTCAGCAACTGAGCATCTGCCTTTGACTTAGGGCCTGATCCCAGGGTCGAGGATTGAGTCCCACATCAGGCTCCTGCGTGGAGCCTGCTTCTAAACTCTGCCTATGTCTCTGCCCCTTTCTCTCTCTGTCTCTCATGAATAAATAAATAAAACCTTTAAAAAATAGTTTGCTGTTGAGTATATAATTGACATCCTTACCCTGTTCCTGAGCCCTCTCAGTCCTTGATCTTCTCTTCAACCCAGAGCCTCTGCTTTGCCTGTAGAAGGAAAGCCTCAGAGGATCAGGCAGGGAGAATGCAGACTCAGGGCCACTGGTACTGTTGAGCTCATTACTTCCTAATAAAATATAATGATTTTCACATTTCCACAATCTTACAAAAAGGACCTCCTTCTTCCTTTGGGGAGATTTGAGAAATTGATGAAGAAAAAGAGAAAGGACAAAGAAATGAATTAGAATTGATTTATGTTCTCTTTACTTTCTTTAAAAAAAAAAGATTTATTATTAGAGCGAGCAAGCACATGAACAGGGGGGAGGGCCAGAGGGCGGAGGAGAGAGACTCTCTAGCAGAGTCTGACTTGGGGCTTGATCCCAAGACCCCAAGATCATGACTTGAACCAAAATCAAGAGTTGGACACTCCACCTGTTGAGCCACCAAGGCACCCCCTATTTATGTTTTCAGTGTCATTTCTGAGCTCCAAGATATCTTTCCTATCTCAGTAAAAATTGCTCAATATCCCTATACTTCTCCTTTTCAGTATGCACTTGGTTTATATTTTACTTTAGCTTTTCCTTAATATAAATGCCCTAATTTCCCTTTATCCCTTCACATGGGGAATTTTGTAGAGTATAGGGAGAAGTTGGAAGAAGAGTGGTGCTCAGTGTGACATCACGCTGATTCTTAACGTCTAGGCACTTGATTGCTACATAAGTTATATTAATTGTTCTGCAGACTAAACAAGGTCTTTTTATAAATGACTTTAAGTAAGTTACTCTGGTAGAGAGAGAACTGTTTGCAAGTGGATTTCACATCAGTAGAAAGTATTACAGAGATACTCAGTGCCCGACTGACAGATTGGACTGTTAGGATGATTTGCTTTGCCTGAGACCCATTCAGTATCTTAGGAGAAATAGACACCAATTGTGTTTGTCACCCCTTTGGATTGACTTATGACTTCGGGGTGGTGTTACGGTCCTGATGGTACAGAGAAGCTAAAAACTTTGTATTTCTCCCAGAGAAAACCAGAGTTTAGGCTAGTACAAACTCCTAGTATTCTCTGGCCCCACGCGTGGCCTGTGTCTTTGGCCTCTCCTCCCGGGGCCTCAGTCTGGGAGCATGCGCATACGTACATGTGGCAGGATTTGCCATCTTCAACTCAAAACGAACCCTCGCGTTTGGAAGTGAAGCTGGTTAAAAGTCAGAAGCCCCCATTAGGTTGGCAAACCCTTTTACTACCAAAGATTATTGTTTAAAGCATCATACAGAATAGCTGTTTGCCTTGTAGCCCAGTGTAAGTAAAAGAGTGTGACTGAATATAAAACAAACAGATTTTATCTATTTTACTTTTTGTAGACTTCTCAAAAGGAATTTACGCTTTAAAATTTCAGGGACAGTACAGTACAGTGTCTTTAGTAAGTTTGTGAACTATTTGCAATAAATAGGTGTGTTATGTACAAAAGACACAGGAGCATTTCCCTGTTGCCAGAGCTGTATTATTAATCCTTTGTCCCTTACATCACCACAACTTTTCTTTATATTACTGTGCATTCTCCAAATGGTACAGTTCCTCTTGCTAGTGGCTAATTAGTTCCTTGATTCACTTCACAATTTTTCTTATTGGTCTAATGGTCTTATGTAAAGATGTGCCCAATCATATTTGTAAATTGTTAACATTTGCATTTTTTTCTTTATTACTCTGAAATACTTCTCAGTTTTACTTTTAGAAATTGAGGAAGTGCCTAAATTGCCAAGCACTGAAAACTTAGTCTTTGAGTAAAATTTCAGGAGAAGGTCATTATAAAGTAGTGGTTTACTAAGTGAAGTAGTAACTAAAAGGTGACAAATGCAAAAATACTCAGAAAGTTGAAATTGTACTCAACTCACACTCATGTTACTAGCAAATAATGTTATTATTTTCATCTGATCATAGGAATTTGTGAATAGGTTAATGAAAAATGTTCAAAAGCATTATTTTTAGCATTATTTTTTAACTCCTCCCGCACAAGAGGCTTTGCAAATAAATATTCTTCTGATACATTTTGTGTATGTCTCCTGTAAACTCTTACCTCGTTGTATTTGTATTGTAAACATTACATATTTACCTGTTTCTCTTGGAGAACCTAGTTTAGAATCCCTCTCTCCTAGCATGCTAGCTGCCTCCACAGTGGCAGGTATTCAGTAAATATTTATGGACTGTATGCTAGGTAGTGTAAAGAGAAGATGACTCATTACATGAAAAAGATGTTAAATAGATAAATTGTTGATATTGTAGATCAAATGTCTAGTTCTGATCTTTTTTTTTTGAAAAGCATCCATGATTTTTTTCAAAGATTTTTTATTATGCTCAAGACCTGAGAATAAATTCTAAGTGTTTTAAACCTAAGATCCATTTGTTCCATTCAGTAGCTGCTGGATGATTCCCTTCAACTTTTCACATTTTGATTTTGTCCACTTATTTTTGAGCCACATTATTTTACTTTTATTGCTTCCAATAATACTGGCACTAGGCTAGAGGCAGTAAAACTGAATTTCTCTTTATTACTTTTTTACACCAAGAAACGTGCGTGGTGATCCCTGGTTCAAGTTTTCTCTACCCTGAAAAAAATTGTTCTTAGGCCAAGGTTTCAGAATTCCAAAGGGATATTCCATAGTCTTTATATCTCAGTGGGATCTTAGTGGTTTAAGGAAGAGTCAACTTTTGAACATTTCCACTGTGGGATAACTTAAATATTTCTACCCTACATGTAGATGTCATGAAGTGGTGCTTCCTGCCAAACAACAGATCTCTTTGGGCTGTTTTCATATAATATGAAGAGCAGTGTTTGACAATCATTTAAACATGTTATTGCAAAATGCCCTCATTACTTAAAAAAAAAAAAAAGAATCCATATAAAGTTAATCCACTTTTTTTTTTTTTTTTAAGTTAATCCACTTAAAATGCATTTGACAAACCATTGGGATGCTAAAAACCTTATATGGTGGCCTCCATGAGCTGCTCACAGGACTTAAGCTGATTGATGGTGAATATGAGAAGTAAAAGAACAATTATTGAACACTTCCATAGTTCTGCGGTATATGGCCAAAGGTTGTATCTACCCTTGTAGATGCAGTGTGGGAAATATTGTATGACTGTGAAGTCTGGGTATGAGTACACACAGCAGTGTCTCTCTTTCTCAGTGTTCTCCTTATGCAAATGGGTACAGTGCTAGAGTTCATATTTTCTTACTTTAAAGCCATTGTTTTTGTCTGATAGGCTGGTTTATTTTTTCTGTAGAGAAATGATGGTTTTCAAACTTAATTATACATAGGGATGGATCACCATGGTAGAAGGCTACATGCATTGTCTTTTAAAGACTTTATTTACTTGAAAGAGAGAATGAGCACAAGCTGGAGCAGGGGCAGGGGTACAGAGGGCAGAGAGAGAACACGCTCCCCGCGGAGCAGGGAGCCCAACACTGGGCTTGATCCCAAGACCCTGAGATCATGACCTGAGCTGAAGGTAGACGCTTAACAGGTGAGCCACCCAGGCGCTCTGACATGGATTGTTTTATCCATCATTCGCCAGTGTCTCAAACCCATTTACTTATCCATTTATTTAGGAAACATTCCTGGGCAGCTGCTATGTCCCAGGTTCTGTACTAATCTCTGAGCTAGGAAGAATGCTAAGACCCAGGCCTGACCCTCAAGAAGTTAAAATTAAATCTGAAAGTTTTATAAAGGAGCATAGGATTAATAATAATTACTTGAAATGAACGTCCTGTTATCCTTCAAATTTAATTATGGATTCGAGACATCTTTTGTTACTTTCAACTACTTTGGTTGGGCATGCTGATTGGAAAAGGATTTTAAAGGTTGCATGTCTGCCAAGAAGCTCTGATAAATCACTCAGAGTCCAATCGGAAAGAAATATTAAACCCTGACCATAAAACATAATGTGTTCAGCCAGTGTGCATTTTTAGCGAGTCATTCTTCACCAACTTTTCTTCCATTTGATGCCCTACTTTGGTTTAATTGAATTCATTGGAAACTAAAATTTTATGTAATTAACGGAAATCCTAAGAAATGCATGGTAGTGGTGTCAGTTAGTTGTTACAGGCGGCAAGTGGTTACCCTTTCATTTCTATCATAATGGCCCATTAGTCATGCCTCTGAAGAGGTGTCAGATACTTTTTTCTCCTTCTGAAACATCTGTGTTATTTAATAAATTGAATAAGCAAGCCAGAGTTTGCACAGAATACTAAATAAGTTGAATAATCACCTCTCTGGAGACATTCTTTGAAGCAGGATCACTCTGGGTGCGGCATTTCTGTTCTGTCTTTGCCAATAAAATTTGCAGTTTTCTTCCACTTCCTTGCTATTCCAGAAAACATTTTTCTTAACAAAACATTTGTCGTCTTTATCCAGAGCTGCTCCACACCTTTTTTTTATAGTTACATATTGCATAGCAGTGATGGTGCAGACTTACCACATTAGGTATAAAGGGAGGAGGGTCTGTTTTCATACTGTTTTCTTTTTATTTTTCCCCAGGAATCTAGAATGTGGCTTCTGAGCTTATGGACGGCATAGATTCTAAACTGTGTTCTCCACATCTTCTTTTCAAAATAAAAATGAATATATATATATAAATAAATATTTGTATATATATATATATATCAATTGGATGTGCAGCCTGGTTTTGAATTACTTCCAAGGACTTTAATTCAATTAAAAGTAAAATTAATTTATTCCTGTGATTATTTCTTCTGCGTCTTTTTCCAAATAGTTTAAAAGAAATCTGGAATATTCAAAATGATATTTCACAAAGTCATTAGATAAAAATCAGTAAGCCCTGTTTTTAATATGGAGCATGATTAAAGAGATTTATGGATGTCCTATATTTAGAGAGAGTAGTTGGGGAAAAAATATGTAGTTATCTGAGAGGTGAGAAGCCAGCTCACGTGCTCACATTTAAGGCACAAAGAAATAATCTTTTACTGCATCTTCCTCAAAAGCAACCAACCTTCACATTTCTAGCCTCAGTAAAACTTTTTAATCTTAGTACTACAAATAAGAAAATTCTGTTTGCCTTTAAGATGATTATAAAGTATTTCTGCCCTTGATTACATGTTGTGGTTTTTGGGTTTTTTTGTGTGTGGGTTTTTGTTTTTTTTTTTTTTTTTTATAAATGTGATAAAATGTTGGAGCTCCTGTTTCGCTTTGGGAGTAATGTAAGGGCTACCTGAGTCATCCAGAAATGTTACAATCATTTTGTGAATGACAGTGATGCCAGTATGAATGAAAAAGAGAAGAACATAAAATCTGGTAGAGCAAATACTTGACTCTGAGTCCAGTGACTATATAAAATGCGGGCTGACCTTATCGTAAGGTGCCTGCACAGTAGCGGGTATTGGCACTTGGGAAAAGTTTCTGGTTGACTATAACAAAGGCCTTCCATAGATATTTTAAAAGTTGATTCCATTAAATGAATCATCTTTAGAATGGAAACGCATAAGCTTCATGCATTAACATTTTAAGTTGGACTCTAGCAACAAATATATTAAAAGCTCTTACTATGTAAAAAAACGTATCCCAAGGAATACTCTAATTACTAGGACAAGTTTTTCATCTTCCTATTAAAAGCTGAAACTTTTCACTTAGAGCAAACGATATTTATTGATTACAGTAGTTTATTTAATTTTAAAATTTGCAATTTGAACCAAATAGTTACTTTTTTTCATTTTTGAATGATCAAGAGTGGGTAGCTATTTTAAACTTTATTTTTATTTTTTTTAATAAATTGATTTTTTATTGGTGTTCAATTTACCAACATACAGAATAACACCCAGTGCTCATCCTGTCAAGTGCCCCCCCCCCAGTGCCCGTCACCCATTTACCCCCACCCTCCGCCCTCCTCCCCTTCCACCACCCCTAGTTCGTTTCCCAGAGTTAGGAGTCTTTACGTTCTGTCTCCCTTTCTGATATTTCCCACACATTTCTTCTCCCTTCCCTTATATTCCCTTTCACTATTATTTATATTCCCCAAATGAATGAGAACATATAATGTTTGTCCTTCTCCGATTGACTTACTTCACTCAGCATAATAGCCTTCAGTTCTATCCACGTTGAAGCAAATGGTGGGTATTTGTCGTTTCTAATGGCTGAGGAATATTCCACTGTATACATAGACCACATCTTCTTTATCCATTCATCTTTCCATGGACACCGAGGCTCCTTCCACAGTTTGGCTATTGTGGACATTGCTGCTAGAAACATCGGTGTTCAGGTGTCCCTGCGTTTCATTGCATCTGTATCTTTGGGGTAAATCCCCAACAGTACAATTGCTGGGTCGTAGGGCAGGTCTATTTTTAACTCTTTGAGGAACCTCCACACAGTTTTCCAGAGTGGCTGCACCAGTTCACATTCCCACCAACAGTGTAAGAGGGTTCCCTTTTCTCCGCATCCTCTCCAACATTTGTGGTTTCCTGCCTTGTTAATTTTCCCCATTCTCACTGGTGTGAGGTGGTATCTCATTGTGGTTTTGATTTGTATTTCCCTGATGGCAAGTGATGCAGAGCATTTTCTCATGTGCATGTTGGCCATGTCTAAGTCTTCCTCTGTGAGATTTCTGTTCACGCCTTTTGCCCATTTCATGATTGGATTGTTTCTTTGGTGTTGAGTTTAATAAGTTCTTTATAGATCTTGGAAACTAGTCCTTTATCTGATACCATTACCAAGTAGGATTTATCCCCGGGACACAAGGCTGGTTCAACACTCGTAAAACAATCAATGTGATTCATCATATCAGCAAGAGAAAAACCAAGAACCATATGATCCTCTCATTAGATGCAGAGAAAGCATTTGACAAAATACAGCATCCATTCCTGATCAAAACTCTTCAGAGTGCAGGGACAGAGGGAACATTCCTCAACATCTTAAAAGCCATCTACGAAAAGCCCACAGCAAATATCATTCTCAATGGGGAAGCACTGGGAGCCTTTCCCCTAAGATCAGGAACAAGACAGGGATGTCCACTCTCACCACTGCTATGCAACATAGTACTGGAAGTCCTAGCCTCAGCAATCAGACAACAAAAAGACATTAAAGGCATTCAAATTGGCAAAGAAGAAGTCAAACTCTCCCTCTTCGCCGATGACATGATACTCTACATAGAAAACCCCAAAGCCTCCACCCCAAGATTGCTAGAACTCATAAACTTTATTTTAACCTCTGTTATGAATCCAGTATTGAGGAACTCATACCCTACAAATAAGATGAAATGGCTTACCCAGTGTCACGCAGCTATAATTAGTGGATGTAGGATTCTAATTCACATGTCCTGATTCAGAACATCTGTGCTCTTTTTCTGATTTGCTGTTTTCATGGGTCTTACAAATTAAAACAGGAAGAGTCTAGATTAACCAACATCTTCTTTTCTTCTCATAAAAGAGCACCAAAGCCAACCATCCCTTTCACTCTGGATTCTTTATTCTAAGATTACTATTAACTATCCTTATTCTTTTTTTAACAAGAAGTTATTGAATTTCTGTGGGAAATATTGTGCTCTGAAATGCTTAGTATGGACACAATTTATTCTCAGTATATGTATGTATTTTTCCAGTTACTTATTTATAATTTTTCCAAGCATTACAAAAATGATTTATGGTAACTTCAAATCTATGTGAAATATAGCAAAATAACGTAAATTAGAAGTTACTGATACAGAAAGCACTCATGCACACACACAGTAAAAAATATAAAATGCATTCCAAAATGAGACTCAAGAAGTTGTACTTCTAATTCCAGGTCCTCTAGTATATTGAGCATGTAGGAAGCCATGAAGTGATTAACCTTAAAGCATGACCTCTAATAATTAATCATCCTGAGAGCAAATAAACTGTGCTGTATATAATGTGTATCTTAAAAAAATCAAAAAAGGTATTTAAGAGGTAATACCCATCTAAATAATATTTAATCAGAAAGAACATAGAAGCTGACCAGTACTTAGAATGAATGATGATGATGGTGATATGATACTGATATTTATTTGGATTTTTACATAGGGTGTGAGTGGGGAATGGGTAATTTTGGAGGTGAAAGAATATTTTTTCTGTTTTTCTGTCAAGTGTTAATTTGTTCTCAGGTTCTATTCATACTTGATATCATTAACTGAGTATCAATGGTTGGCATAGGAGTCTGAATTATTTTGTCATGAGCATATTACATAGTTAAGTTTCAGATGAGTGTAGTACACTCATGGATAACTTCTGTATCTTTGGTTTGGAAGTAATTCTTTTTTAAGGAAGTAGAATCTACTGAGTTGTTAGAATGAATGGAATCCCAAGTACTTCCTGTTCACATTCTCAGAATATGAATACGTCAAGGACTAGAAAAGGAATTATTTATTGGTCTTTCTTCTTCATTGACATGTGTTCCTTGATCTTTCATTAACCATATGTTGACGGAAACATTATTTTAATTATTGAGGTACAATCCCAATGAGTCATATGCTATTGAAAACGTTCTTCGTGTGTATTGTCAGTCATCTGACAGAAACTAGGGCAGAATAATACCAAAGTGGCTCTATGGTGGGACTTAATTTGCATATGGCAGTAGTCCGTTTACAGAGAAAGAGTGATGGGTGAGGTCATATTTGTGTAAATACCATTAAGGAGACAGATTCAGCGTGATCTATGTCTGGATGTACATTTCAGCTGGGGTTTTGGGGGGGAGTCTTTGTTGTTTTTAATTGAGTCACGTTGAACTCTCAACAGAGGTAAAGCTAAACAGAGACTATGCTTTCTCATATATATTCGTAAAACAGCTACTTGAAAATACATGAGTGATTTGTACAGTATTAAACTTCCAGATAGCGGAGATGGAGAAAACCTAATTTCAGTAATAGATGAACTTTTCCTAGTCTTTTCCTAGGTGCCACGAAGATGCTATCATTGCCCTTCAACTCTTCTCTTTTCCAAACTCGTCTTTTCAGTTACCCTCTCTCAGGAAATGGATCATATAATCCAGAAGTCATCCTTAACCAAAACAGCATGCACATGGGCCTTGAAGGTGCTAAGAGAAGCTTTTATAGCTGAATACTGTGGCATACACATTCCAGACACTATACTAAAAAAATAATGACTAATGGGTTAGATTGAGTGGACTAATTTTTGCTTACGGTAATTATGCTTTAGTTAGGTCTTAAAAGATTTTCTATTTTTAGATATGCCTACTAAAACATTTATATATGAATTTATGTAATGTGTAGCGTGTGCTTCAGAATAATCCAAGGGTGGAAGGAGTAAGTGAAGGTATAGATTAAACAAGATTGAACATGAATTGATAATTGTTAGAGTTGGGTGGTAAATGCATTCAGATTCATTACACTTTTCTCTGCTCCTGTGTATGTTTGAAATTTTCTATAATTTTTTTAAATGTGCTAGTGAATGATGTGTCTACTTAGGGCCCAAAGTATTACTTTTCCATCCTTCGTGCATTAAAGATACAGAGGAAACATTAGCTCTTTCCCATCTTGCTCTTATATATTAGAACTATCTTACTGAAATAATTTTATGTAGATCTATAAGAAAATTCCATCACAGGCACAGAATATGGATCCCTTTTGACTTTAATGATAAGGGGATTTTATCTAGATGATATAACATATATCATCTGTGCACTTGGCATTTAATGTTGTCGTTATCAAAAGACAGGAGAAAAGTTTAACTTTCCTGAAATATTTACTCCCATGTTAGGAAATGTTAATGTCCTATAAAAGTATTAAGTCTTAGTTTTAGCATCTGTTAAAATGATGGAGCAAAATATTTAAGTTGCCTTGAAGTCCACCAATTTAAGCATATATAGCAGTAAACATTAAAGGATTTTGTGTTAGCCTGCCTGTATTTCTCCACACCACCTTAGTTCAACTACTTAACCATCCCAAGTTTCTTTCCCAAATTATCCAACAGTAGAGGAATAAGGGAATGTTGTGTTTTCATTAACCGGTGCAAAGAGCATTTGTTTTTCTTCTATGACAATGTATGTGGCAAAGGGAGATGTTCACTTGTTAATCTGGGTGACGTTTGGAAAAGAATAACTCACCTAACCACAGGACCTGAAGAGTGGATGCCCAGCAATTGTCAATGAGAAGGGAGCAAAAGTATTACTTCACTGCTGATCAGAATGTCCATGTAGGGCATGTAACCAGTTTCCCATCATACCAAGTGGGTGGGACAGTCCTGAGTTAAGTACTGAATGGTTTCTTTGAAGATGTTAGCTCTCTTTGCATCCCTTGTTTCATCTCTAAAATGGTGCTAATTCATCCCATTTCTGCCTTAAAATGATTGTATGATTTTTACTATTTTTTAAATAACACTACTAAAATCAGGGTAAGATGCAGAAACAAAAACATGGCAGCGAGCACCATACACCATCTATCTCTGGGAGGCAGCACTGTGTGCAGGGTGAGGAAACGGTCTTGTTCTATTTCCTTGCCAATTGTGAATTCTTAATTCAGTTAGTTTTGAGAAATGGACTTGGGAGACTTTGAATAAAACCTTCAGTAATTACCAATAAATGAGTTTCCGGTCCAAAAGTATTAGTACAGATCTTTTTGCAGTATCTAGTTTGAAAGCAAGATGAGGGGTGAAATTTAATATTTCACATGGTTTTATATGCCAAATGAGCTGTGTCAGAATGACAGGCTCTCTGGACAGTTGATGGTTCCTAGATGTTAATTTGCTTTATTTTTTCCCCACCAATTACAAATCAAGATTTTTTGAAACCTAGGCAATTGATGGAAATATTAAGCCATAGTTACATGCACAGGAACTTTTCCAGAAATGCTTGTTCTAATTGGTACTACTACTTTATTTATAATGAATTTTTATCAAAATATCCTTTTATAGAATGTTTAATTAGCACTGGAGCCTTTTGGGGAAAAGGGAAATGATTTGATTATCACTTTTCTGTAGGACTCTCAAATTTTGATACATTACAATTGTAAGTGAACATTCAGGAAAATGAAGTTAGAGTCCTTTTCTTTGGCAAATCAAACTTTTTTAAGAGAAGTTTTTCTTTGAATATTTGTGATACTGAACATTTAACATCTATTATGTTGGATCTCTGTTCTACTCTGTTATTTCTTCAAGACAAATCTTCCTTCACTCTCACTGCCTACTCTAAAACCTCGTTTGCAACTTCTTTTTATAGTGGGGAACATTGGCCCTTATCAGCACTGTTTTATTTGAACAAAGACCAATCATATTTTTTTGTTTGTTCAGGAGTCGGACGGCCAAGGCTGCCCCTTTTGCCGCTGTGAAATAAAAGGAACAGAGCCCATAATCGTGGACCCCTTTGATCCAAGAGATGAAGGTTCCAGGTGCTGTAGCATCATTGACCCCTTTGGAATGCCAATGCTGGACCTGGATGATGACGATGACCGAGAAGAGTCCTTGATGATGAATCGGTTGGCAAATGTTCGAAAGGTAAAATGATAGAGCACAGTTTTAATCAGGGTGGTGTGTGGGCATGAAAAAGCAATGATGCTGTCACAAAAGGGCTTTGAATGAGTTGGTTTGGGCTTGGGAAAGAAAGATGGAAGAATCAAAAGGAAGGCAAAGACCTAAGTCATGTTGATAGGCTAATGAAGTCATAGATTGAGAAAGAACTAGTGTCTACTCGAAGTACTCTTGCTGGTTTTAAACTTCAAAATGAGAGATGGTGAGAGCTTTCATATAGAAGTAAACATTGTCTAAGACTGGCAAGAAAGATCTGTGAAGAAAAAATAAAGAAAAATTAAGAAAGAAAAAAGAAAATATAAAAATTGGAAATGAGGAAACTGAATAAAAACAGACTTTGTTGAAGTCTAAAGGAAGTATCTATTAGAGTTATTTTCTTACCAGGAAAGCCAGCCTTCCTTTCGGCTACTGAGAAGTCAGATAAGATTTACCTTTGTGAATTTACCATAGTGTGTGCTCTGCTTATCAAAATTGCTGACTCAGAAAATTGACTTTGTCAATTTACTGAGAACAGATGCTGCTGCCCAGTGGAGTAGCTGAGCTCACAAAAGACTAGTCAATGAACTAGAATGCCAACTGAATAAGTTACAAGCCAGAAATATCATGGTTAAGATTACTGGACTGTTAGATATCAGGTTATTCTGTGTACAGAAAGATCTAGGAGATTTGGATTACACTCAGGATTTCTGTGTTCTCAAAATCAGAAAAATGGCAATGAGTGGTATGAAAGGATCTGCAAATGGAGTGTGAAGGTGCCCCCTCCCAGCCCTCCTCCTGACTCCAGGCAGACAGGGCTAATCAGTCATGGCACTCATCCCTGCTGAGGTCACAGCCTTAAAGAACCTCCACTGCAATTCATTAGGACTTGGCAGGTAAAGTGAAACCTATCTGCCATCTAGGTGGAGTGATAACAACACATAATGGCATCAGATACTTTGCATCTGTCCCTGTGGTAGGGAAACCCTTGGTGCAGGGAACAGACGAAGCCTTTGTTTGCATTACTCCTTCTTTAGGATATCCAAATTGAGTTCCTATACTTTCTATATTTCAGTGTTGCACACTCAACAAAGATGTATACCCTGGGTATTTTTTACGTGTACAGATACATCACCATCACCAACATGGCTACTCTGACATTTTCGGTCTGAGATTATTTCTTTTCTTCATCTCATTAATTTTTCATAAATATCATAATTTAACTCCCAGAGAAACTACTCTTGATTCTACCCTTTAATCCTGAGAATTTAGTTTTGAAGCACATAATTCCTTTGACCCAATAGATGGAAGAAAGGAAATAGTTGTTACTCAGTATCCTTTATATGAGCAAAGCATGTTTATATATTTTACTCTCTGAACAACTTGGAGAGGTAAATTTTCTTCTCATTTTTCAGATAAGGAGTGAGGTACAGATTACAACATGTCACCTGGCTGCATTAGTAAGTTGTGGAGACTAGATTCTAACTGATGTTTTCTGGGTAACAGTACAGCGATGTATCCCAAATCACACGTGTAGCTCTCTCCCATACTGAGTCATGAAATGGTTTCTACTAAGTCAGATTATTGAGTGTATGCTAGAACATTCCTCATACGAGATTATTAATTTTAATTAATAGGGGTAATAAAATGGTACATTGATGATAAAATAGTAATATAATAACAGGGCACTGTTCTGGGTTCTTAAGTCCTCGATATCATTTGGTTATCTCACCACCCAGTGAAGAAGCTACTGTTACTGTCCTGTTCTACAAAGGATAAATAAAACTGAGGAAGAAAGAAGTGAAATAGCTTGCCTAAGATCCCAGTGCTACTCTATAGCAGAACCAGTACTTTATTCCAGATCTTCCTAACTTCAAAACTCCAGTTGTGAACCATCACCCAGTATGCCTCTTTTGCCCTCCTTGCAACATGCCACACACATTGTCCTTGATAGAGTGTAACTACTTGTCTTCTGAAGGTCTTTCCAGTTCTGTAATATAATGTATGTTATGAATAATTACTGACCCCCAATACAGTCTTAACCAGAAGTTAAAAGTAATTTGAATTTGATCTGTTGATAAAAACATAAAATTATAAAAATATTCATGCCCTATAAAAATATTTATACTCACACGTACCTAATGGGTCACCAAAAATCAAGCAAATTCAGTTAAGACCTGCTAATTAACACATAATGACTACTAAATCTGTTTTCCAGTATACTAGCCATATGTGGCTAATTTAAATGTAACTTCAAAATAATAAAAGTCTAATAAAGTGTTCCTCAGTCACATCGAACATATTTTAAATGCTCAGTAACCACTTGTGTTTAGTGGGTACCATATTGAACTATACAAATATAGAATATTTTCTATGGGTATTGAGATATCTTTTATTGATATAATAGAAATAGCTATTCTCCAGTAGATAATTCTATTGGACGGAGCTTTCTTAGATCATCCCTGTAGGCTCTTAATGGAAGAAGCTAGGTCTTGATGCAAAATACCTTTCCATTTAATTTAATAACCTAATGGTCTTAGCTTGGCCTGGATATTTGACAGATATCTAGCCCTGGAATCAGCAAGCTATGGCCTGCTTTTCTTGGTTTGTTTTTCTGTGAGCGAATGATTTTACATTTTATATGAGTATATATATTTAAATGAGTTTATAAGTACCTACCTAATTTCTTTTTTCTTTTTTTTTTTTTTTTCTTCTTGGCTTGGCTTGCAAAGCCTAAAATATTTCCTGCCTAGCCCTTTAAGAAAAAGATTTCATCCCCTGGGTCTAGGACACAGGAAGCATATAAAGAATGTTTATTGAATGCGTGGATAATAGGGAATGACAGAAAAGTATTTGAGAAACATACAGCAGCTCAAGTAGTTCACATGACCTAGGAGGTAATGTTTCCTAGCTAGGGAAAAGGCATTTCACTTTTCTTCACTAAATGGATTTTCTTCTTTCAGTGATTGATGTCAGGGGAGGAGAGTGGGGACTTAAGAGTAATTCTTTCAAGAACTTTGTATACTCTAACTGCGTGGGGCGGGGCGGGGGGGAACAGGCGCTGCCTCTGTGAGGTTAGGGAACTTTGCGTCTTGGTCTGTTTCCCATTGAATGAAGTGGAAGCTTGAGCCCTGCTTAGTAGTGGCACTGACAAGCGCAAGGAGTCTTGGTGACATAGAATGAGCCCCAGAATGTTCAGGGGGACTCTCGTGGTTCCCCCAGCTCTTCTCGCCCACTCTCACCACGCATGTTTTGTTCTCCCGGGCACACTGGTGAGCTTTCTGTCAAGGGAGTTGAGAGGTTTTTACACTGATCTTCTTTTTAGTTTACCAAGAAAAGGATGGTGGTCTCAGGCATGTGTCGTTCCGAAGTCCCACTTCAGTGGCTTATTTGGCCGTCACCAGTGTCATTTCATAAAGCTGCCCTACACTCGGTGTTACTTCTCTACTTTCCTTTGGCAGTTGTTAGATATTGGAGAAATTTAAACAACTCGTAATTATTTTTTTTAAGTTGAGTCATATTTCAATTAAATGTCTTTATGTGCACTGATCTGCTTCTAGTCAATTAAACAGATTGTAAATTTTACAATATTTCATAAATCCCTGCCACTTCACTTTCCATAAAACCTAAATTTTAGTGTAGATACAAGCATCAGTCTTTCTGACTAATTGGGAAAAATGTTGCTATGACATTATGTTCTCATGGCTCTTTATATGTGCTTGTGTTTCAGGAGTTACACTAAATTGTTTTGTTAGATTTAGAGGACTGCCTTCTCCATTAGACGATTAATTCTTAAGGCCAATGTCTTCTTTCTTTTTGTGTTATCCTGGTACGTAAACACAGGCAGTAAATATTTATTAAATGAAATAATAATATGTACATGCATGCTCTCACATGTTCTTTGAAATCAGTGCCCTGATCCGATACATCTGTCTTTATTCCAAACTGAAGATTGAATATAAATATACAAAATACCAGATTATAGGTTCTATTGAGTTCTGTCTTCCAGCTGAGATTATAAACAAATATCACACTATCATTTTGATGCAATAGCTCTTCTATCTGAGTTTTCTTCCTCTCTGGTTTTTCAGTCTGTTGCATCATTCATTCATTCACCCACCCACTCGCTCATTTATTCATTCATTTTTAAAACACTTCATTTTCTCCTCTCTCAGAATGACTGTAAGTCATTGTCCAGTGGAATGGTTCCATTTTCTTCCATCTGCTGTTTCAAATACTCATCTTCCTCCTGTTTCTGAGCAGGTTGATGACTGTGTTGTGAGATAATTCCTGCCTGTCTTAAGCATATTGCATTCTTTAAATTAGTAATGCTTCTATCATAGCATGGAGGACTGTGCTGTTTGTATATTCCTGTTACCATGGTGATATCCTGTAGCTGGAGTTTATAAATAGTTGCATATTGAACATATAGAATATCTTTTCATTGTTTCTTTTATAAATATACTAATCTTCCAGAAGCAAACAGAATGTATAAAGCTACAATACAGCATATGGGTTACCATCCTAGAAAGTAGTCTATTTTATGATTTTAACTAGGAGATGTTTTAGATTTAGCCTGAAATTGTACCACAGCCTGAGTCTTCAAGCTGTCAGAATTTCTAGGATAATTGGATCTGAGTAAGTCTGCAGAGGAAGTCTAGGGTGTGATTTTAAGATCATGGCCTTCTTTTCTGACTTCAGTCAGATCAGAGCTAAGAAAAGGTGTCTATTGCCAGTCAGAGTTTTGTTTCATTTTGTCAAAGGTGTAAGGAGTCTTAACCGTTCCTCAGCAGTTATGTTGATAGAACATGTTTTTCACCAAATACATAAAATTACAAACAAAATAAAGATTTGCATTCAAAATGAAAATGTTGACAGTCTGACCTCATATATGCACTGAATTCCATAGTTCTTAACTGTTATATTTTCTTAAAAGTGTATTTAAAACTTAATGCATGGCCATGTAAAATGAAATACAGGTGTGACCAGAGATCAACGGAATTATTCTTTTATCCTTCTTTATACATTCTCCTAATGTTGCTATCACTAGTTAAAATACATATTACTAATTTAAAAACATATATTACCTATTTCTTTTCCCAATAATAATGTGTAAGGAAAGGACCCTTGATACTCTTGATCCTGAGGAAAAGAGTTCATGTGCACAGATCAATGTTTTTAGGAAAATGTTTCTTTTTTTTAATGTGACTTAGGGTCTGACCACAGGGCTCAGGTCCATGTTGGAGGAGTAAAGACAAAACTTACCACAACAGTGAAATACAAAAATAATAGACGTTCAAGATATAGGGCATGGTTCTCAACTACAGGCAGATGTACCTCCTGAAGGTATTCAGAAATATGTGAGGACATTTTGATTTTCACAATGACTGAGGGGGTGGAAGAAAGCTGTGGGATCTAGAGGCCAGAGGTAGAGAGATCCTGCAACCCATGGAACAGTCCCACCCAAGAAGAATTATTGTGATCACACGCCAGCAGTCCTCACCTCTCCCCTGGGCAGTGCAAGTAGTCATGGGTGACAGTAGGCCATGCGAAGTCAACAGGTTCATTTGCCATTTAATTGCATTCTGTCTACTGATTTTTCTTAAACTCACCATGCAAAAGAGTAGTGCTTTTTATTAGTATGGGATTCACAAAGGGAAACGCTGCCTTGTCCAAGTGCTATGTGATGGTATAGGCGACTGCAAAGACGTTGTTACAGATTCCTTTAAAATGGCTTGAATAATTAGTTTAGGAGGAGCAAGCCCTTGAGCTCTTGTACTTTGTGTGAGTCTGCCTCCTGTGGTAGACTGGAGACTTAGGCTGCGTGCCTTCTCTGCTAGCCTTGGCCCTTTTTTTCCTTCCCAGACGCTTGCATAGTGCCTGGCACGCAGTGTGCCACTGAGAAAAGTGTTTGTTTTTGTTTTTAACTGAACGATTAGTAGTGACACTGAAGAACAGTGCTATTAAAATTCCTGGAGTCCAGCAACCTGGGTTTTTGTTCTACTTAATATCTATGTCCTTGCAATTGGTTAGTTAACCCCTGTGCCTCAGTAGCCTTATCTGTGAAACCCTGCCTTTTAGGGTTGAGAGTAAATGAGCTAACACATACAAAGCCACTGGAACATTGCTGGTGCATTCTAAGTGTTAAGTATTAGTTGTCATTAACATTATTTTTGTATACTGTTTTTTATTTTTTGATTTTTTTTAAAAGATTTTATTTATGTATTCATGAGAGAGACAGAGAGAGAGGCAGAGACACAGAGAAGCTGGCTCCCCGATCCCAGGATCCCCGGATCATGACCTGAGCCGGAGCCAGATGCTCAGCCACTGAGCCACCCAGGTGCCCCTGTATACTGATTAAGACTCCTGCAATATTGCTGTGCATCTAGAAATTAAATACCAATATTTTTGAGATGTCTGTGGAAGTTTTTTTTTCTTTAAGATACTATTAGCTACCATTACTTAGAAAGAACTAGACACTACCACTGTGTTGGTTTGGCAAGCAGTTGGTTGTATTTCTTTACTCTATTAATAGCTACGGAGTTCTGATTTCGTTGCATGGCTACATTAAAATAATTTATTATAACATCATCCTTTAGGTTTAAAACTCCAAGAAAATGCAAAGTTGCCAGCATGTCAGCTGAAATCCTATTTTAAACACTAAATAGAGAAGCTTACAGTAGTCTTCTTTTCCACCTAACTAAATTGAAATAATTAAGTAGTCACTAAAGCACAGCGAAGAGCCACAGTAACTAAATAATAATTGTTTGTTGTCCAAGCGGGCTGTACCTGGTATTTTGCAAGGCAGCATGAGTTTCACATGAGGGCATTTTTCAGTGACTTAAGTTTATTCCTTTAATCCCCAGAATGTTCTTGTTTCTCAGCCATTTTTATGGAAATACTGCTGAATTATGTGTCACCCTTCCCTGACTTTTCAAAATTGGTTATGCAGCTGAGTGAATCAAAGGGCATAAGAAGCCACCACAATCGGCATGACAGACTTCTTGAAGCTTACTTTCGCTATGAGATTTCTGGGGAGGTTGCACAAAGACAGGGGAGCCATCAATTTAAATTAAAATCACATAGAATATTTGGATCAGGATGCAAAATTTATATAAATGTTTAAAGTAAAATATAAACTTCAAAGAAATGTCAGGGTTATGGAGGCTGGTCACAAGCCAGGGGATTATGTCCTCATAACAGGTACTTCAGTGGGAAGCAGCAGAGCTCAGCGTCCTTACCAGGAGGCCGTTTAACATTTTAATGGGGCTGTGTCTCTGGGATTATCCACTTGTGAGGCCCTTTGCACTTCCTGACAGTGCAATTTTATCAACCACCTCCCTGTCAAACCTTAGGGAAGGCAACTCTTTGTTCTCTTAGTAGTTCTCCCAGGATAAGTTTCTACCCATTTTCCTCTTCTTCACTGCGTCTAATTTGTAGTATCTAAAAAAATTCTGGAAGTTATTAGTAGAAGTGTAAACAATAATGATAATTTATAATAGTCTCATTTTATACACAAATCAAATATCCATATACTTAGTGCGGTTAACAGGGTGTCTCCGTTGTGCTCTTGAAGAAATTATCCCCCTCTTTAGAGGACTTGGTGGGGGGCGGTGCTGGTTGGTTGTTTTGTTTCACTTTTGTATTTTAAGACTTTCAGAGTGGTTTTAGATTTACAGCAAAAGCAGGGGAATATACAGAGATTTCTCCTATACCCCCTGTCCCCATACACATGTAGCTTCCCCCATTATCAACATCCTCCATCAGAGGAACAGATTTGTTACAATTGATAAACCTGCATTGATACATCATTATCACCCAGAGTCCATGGTTTCCATTAGGGGTCACTTTTGGTGTTGTGCATGCTATGGGTTTGGACAAATGTATAATGACACGTATCCACTATAATAGTGTCATGCAGAGTATTTTCACTGCCTTAAAAATCATCTGGAATCTGTCTTTTCTAGAATGTCATATGGTTGGAATCATACACTATGTACCTTCTCAGATTGGTTTCTTTCACTTAGTAGTAATATTTAGAGTAGACCACCAAACTGTCTTCCAAAGTGACTGTAGCATTTTATATTCACACCAGTAATGAATAAGAGTTCTTGTTGTTCCACATCCTCTCCTGCATTTAGTGTTGTCAGTGTTCTTCATTTGGGCCATCAAAGAAGTATATAGCAATATCTCATTGTTTCAATTTACATTTCCCTGATGACATATGATGTGGAGCATCCTTTCATATATGCTTATTTGGCATCAGTATATCTTTGGTGAAGTATCTGTGAAGGTATTTGGCCGATTTTTTTATTTAGTTGTTTTCGTACTATTAGATTTTAAGCTTTTTGTATATTTTTGGATAACAGTCCTTTACAGATGTCTTTTCTAAATATTGTCTCTGGTTTGTAGCTCGTCTTTTTATTCTCTTGATGGTTTCTTTTACAGAGCAGAAAATTTTAATTTTAGTGATGTCGAACTTGCCAGTTATTTCTCCATGGTTCATGCCTTTGGTGTTATATCTAGAAAGTGATCAGCAAACCCAAGGTCATCTATGTTTCTCCTATTTATCTTCTAGGAGTTTTATTAAGTATTGTGAAGGTACAAAGTATGTGTCCAATTTTTTTTTTTTTTTTGCATGTGGATGTCCATTTGATTCAGCACCATTTGTTGAAAAGACTATGTGACAAAAGAGCCACAGATTAGTTCAGTGTTTTTATATGGGTCTATTTCTAGGCTCCAGGCTCTTTATTGAAGTATTTGGCTTTCTTTTGACAATTCCAGAGCCTTGATTATTGTAGCTTCGTTTTAGGTGTTAAAGTCAGGTAGTGTCAAGTCCTCTAACTTTGTTCTTCAGTATCATGTTGATTTATTTGTGGTCTTTTGTCTCAGTATAAACTTTAAAAGTTTGATAATACAAACAAATAACTTGCCAGGATTTTTATTGGAATTGCATTGAATCTGTAGATCAAATTGGGAGGACTTTTCTCTTTTACTCTCAGTTTCTTCCCAAATTCCTACAGATAAAGCTTCTGGAAGTGTGACTGTGGATAAGCAGGGTATGATTATATTGCTCTAACATCACATTCCTCATGTAAGTTTTGTTTATTATCTAAAAGGAAACAATGGTACAGGATTCCAAAACAGACAAGTCATAAATACATATGGATGTGTGCATGTGTGTGTGATAAATGTTTTTGTAATGGACACTTTCGGAATAATAGTCTGTATAGGCTGTTCTTTAAAAGACCTTAGGTTTTATGTTCACTAATTAACATGAAAAAAGAACCAAGAGGATAGTTAGCAGCAAGGAAACTATACTTAAAATATTACATTTTAATGATAAAAGTTTCTCAGTATCCTTCATTAATTTTCTTGCATTTAGAGAAAAATGTTGACCTTCCAAGAGTCCTTCTCATCATCTTTATAATATGTGGATTTACCTTGTTCAGAAATGAAAATTCATTAAGTAAAAACCTTGTTAGAAATATTACAAAATTGACTTTGATTATCTCTGGGATTGTCAGTACTCTCATCTTATTAGTAATTGGAGAGGTTTTCTCTTGTCCTGTTTTTAATAATAGCCTGGCTGGGTTTGAAGTTTCTTACCAAATGTTTTGCCATTTCCATAATAATGGATCGTATTAAAGGTTTTATAAAATCACTCTTTAAAAGGTGTGGATGAAATGAAGAATGACTAAAATAGAATGAATCCCTGATTATTATTGGTAATTGCTGAGCGTGCTGAGATGAGCTTTTGACTACTTTACTTCTTGGGCCTTTTCTCTCAGGATTTTCTGTTAAAATTGCAAATTCGGATTTCCCTATTCATTATGGTGGTCATTAGCATCCTATTCTAAGTGCTGAAGAATTCTGTAAGATTTGTCAGAGAAATAAAGAATAGCATTTATTCATTTCAGGAAGCAAAGGGCTAGGAAAAATTGGTAAGTATGTAGACATAAAAGAATCAGATGAGGTTTTTAAATTTCTAGAGCGCCAGGATTCCAATTTGTTAAAGATGTACTCATCACTACCAGTATTAAAGAATTTGGGAGAAATTGTTAGACGAATATACTGGTATGATGGTAATACAGGCAGGAGTTAAGGTACTCGGCTTCTGTATTTTGAAAGGAGCTGAAATGAAAAAAGATAATTTATTTTAAAGTTCTGAAAGCAAGTGTAATAGTAGAAAAAGTGAAAATTACCCAAAATCAAGATAAAGCAATGAAATTATAAAAATCAACCATTCTGTATTGTGAAAGGATGGTTCCATCTTCCCAAATCTCGTAGTTGCATTTATGTAAATGATTGTTTCATATGGCGCAGTAAATTCTGCACAATTAATTCCATCTCCATATCCTGCTCCCTATACTTGTTAATTTTTTCATAGCTTTCCATTTCTTTATTCTAACTTAATAGAGTAGACAGTTAAAGATGGAGTGACCAAGAAAGGGGACCCCATTTAATGTCCTTTGAATGGCAGAAAGGACATGATCTTTTAAAGAATCCCTTGATTAGTATGGCTTCTTATTCTGCTAATTAGATTTTATTTATTCTTTAGGAGATTAAAACCAGAAGAACAGAGGTAAAGGCTCTACCATAAAATAATGAAGAAAATAAACTAGGAAAAGAATATTCACAACAACTGTAATGTAATAGAGGTTCACTAATAAATAAAGAGCTCATTCCAATCAATAAGGGGTACATTAAATAATATAATAGATAATGAGACAACATACAAAGTCAGTAAGCCAAAGAAGAAATACACTTGGCAAAAAAATACTGCTTTTTTTTTCCTAATTATTAAAGCAGTTCAAATTTAAACATTAACATGTGCCACTGAAATGCCAGTCAACTATTGAAGTAAACAAAAAATTCAAAACTATAAATACTTTATGCTTTTGAAATTTGTGCAGTGGTACCACTACACATAAGTAATAGGAGAATAAATTCATTTTACCATCTGGACAGCAAAAGGTCTTATGACCTCCTACTGATTCTCATAAATTTTTACCTACCTTAGTTATGAGCCTATTATCTTTATACTCAAAACATTCTGTGAGTCTACCCTTAAAAATTAAAATGCACGTGAATTATAGTCAAATAAAAAAGGCTTTTTTAATTAAATAAAGTAAAAGTCAAAATGTGTATTACCAAAGACATTTTTTAATGTTATTACTTTATAATAGAAACATTTCAGAATAGCCCAAGTGTTCATGGCAGGAAATGTTATGTAAATGTTGGTATATACATGTGATTCAGCCTTTAAAATTATATTCATGAAGAATGTTTAATGGCAGCTAGAATTCTTTTGCTATAATGTTAGCCAATCTAGAGTAGATTAAAAATTGTATATGTGATTAGGAAACATCACCAGTGACTATGTTCGTGTCCTCAAAGCCTTTTTTGTATTTTCCTGTAATTCCAAATTTTAAGCACTGAAATTATGCCCTTTAAAATGAGGGGGGGAGGTGGAATGATGAAAGTGCAGTTGTGAAAACACAAGGAGATGAGCACCAAAATCAGTACAATTTATTTATCATGGTGAACAGTTGATACAATATGCATACCCCTAAACCTTTTAACCTCCTCTTTACTACTTTTGCTCTTATTTCTATATGTAAGATGCTTTCCAGATCAAGATGAAAAAATAAAAATTTCTGTTAAATTCTAGAATTTTGTGTTAATGGTAAGAATTAATAGCAAATAATCCAAATGACATGTTTGATTTTTGAATGCATTGTAAGACTTTAGTCTAATTATTTGTTTCATATTTGATTTTGTTTAGGCCTAACAGTGAGAGGAATTTTCTAGGACAAAATAAGAAGGGTAGGAACTTTTTGTTTAAGGATATCTCTAATAGAATTATTGTTTGATAGTGAAGATGAGCAAACTCTGACTGGAATTTTGGAAATGTAATGGAATAGATTGTATTGTATCACTTCTATGTCAAAAGAGTCGATATTTCTAACTATATCATCCAAATGAATGTTTTATAACCACTTTTATTTCATATTTCATTTAATTTATTATTCCATAAAGTCTCCATGAAATAGATTAACCTTTTTTTTAATCTACAGGTAATTTGTGTAAGACTGCATGGCATTTTAAAGTTCTAGCTGAAACTCAAATATTACATATAGGAAATATATGTGTATGAAGTCAGATTATAGGTTTGATTATATGATTTTTTTAAATTATATGATTTTTTTTTATAATCAGTTGGCTTTAGGACTTCAGTTTGACAGTCACATTTCACATTAACATATTCCAATCAAGTGTATCCCTATCAATAATATATTTAATAATCTTGCCTGTTATTATTCAGGATTTAAATAAATGTTTTCCTACCCTTCTACTCAAGAAGTTTTATGTACATGTATTAAATCTGCATTTCTATACAAAATGGAGATGGTAGTGATTATAAAGGAATATTGGACAAATCAGTAGGAGGTGATTAAGTTAGCATAGTTCAGTTTTAGAATTTAAACTCGAGTCAGAGAGTAAGTTCCAGGTTTTTTGTTTGTTGTTGCTGTTTTCCCCAATAACTCCCGCTATCACATATCAGAAGTAGAGAACAGTAAATGGCCTGAGTGATCTTGGGTTGGGGATTAGACCTGTAGAAGAAGACACAGGAGGAAGAGCTGAGAGAAATGGCTGATTATAGCATCTGTTTGGAAAATACTATAAATCGTTAGACTAAAGATGACCAGCCACATTTCCTTTGCACAGCTCAGCTTTAGAGCATTTGTTGTTTCTATGTAACAGGAAATTCTGATGCTATAGAATCAAAATCCTTTGAAAGACCATTAAATATCCAAATATTATATAGAGATAGAGGTACAGTTTAAAAGAGGAATAATTTTAGACCTACATTAAATCAGTCTATTTGCTTCTCTTTATTTTCAGAAGGAAAAAAAGGGCCAACTTTCTGTTCTTCTCATTGAGTTGATAAATTTTTATGTCATGAATTTTTTATTTCTCATCTAAGAATTTAATTATGAGAAGGGGTGTGAAGCATTGTGTTAAGTATCTTTTCTCCTTAGACTATCAGATAGGAAGGAAAAAATTGTGATTTTTTTCAAATAAATTAAAAGTGGCCGTTTATGGAACCATCTACTAAAACTGCCTACTAAAAATGTTTACAAATGCTCATAGTTAACATTGAATTTTGCCAGCAATAATAGTTAATGCAAAGTTTCAGTACTCTTGATTACAGAATTATTCATAGAGCAGAAAGTTCAGCAAAGAATAATATGTTAGTATCTAAAGGGCATTGTTAAATTATCTACTCTTACATGGGGATTTTAATATGATTCAGGGTAACTCAGGAAAATAAATAAAATATGGTAAATTGAGTCTACATAATCAGTAAAGATGAAACATCTTTTGTTTCTTCACATTACAAATATATTCTCCATAAAATCCTTCTAACTAAGTCAACTTACAGATACTATAATGCTTCAAAATGAATTAGTTTTTCAGGAGGATGGTATATAATTGCCTTGAGAATACAATATGAATTATGCTTAAGCAAGATCTGCTTCCAGTTACATTCACAAAGCTGTTGAGAATATGCTTCTCTAGAAGTATCTAGAAGTTCAAGGTTATTGCTGCACCCCACATACTGGTTTGGATGTCCATCCTGAGAATTTTCAGTATATCCTTTCAAATCTAACAGTTCACTCAATTCACCTCAGATCCATCCCTTTATTTAAACATATTAGGAACTTGGGAACTGTTTAAATATTAGTAATTAAAGCAGAAGTTAAGGTGTGAGGTGGTCTGTTGGCTGTGTCAGAATTCTCTTTTTCAGGTAATGAAGGAAGCAGGAAGATAGCTGTGGAAGGAAAGTGCTCAGATGAGCAGAGGTTTTATTCAGCAGTGTCCATTTTGTGCACCTAGCGCTGAAAACTTTCTCTGCAAACAACTAAATGGATAAAGTGCTATGTAATTCTCTCTCTCTGTGTGTGTGTGTGTGTGTGTGTGTGTGTGTGTGTGTGTGGCAGGGAGGGGGGATGGAATAGGAACTGTAGATAGTTTTGCTTCTTCAGTCTTTTTTGTAAAGGATAATTACCAGGTGACCAAAGCATTTTTGTCAGGTGGTGGTTTTGCAAATTGTCCTAATGGGATGTGTGGAGAATTGGAGGTCCTGTGACGTCTCCTGATCTAAGATACTGTGATACTGTGATGCACATTGTTTATATCAGGAATTCTTTCTATTATGTGTATGATCATTTTGGGGTGGTTTTTATTCCAGAAGGTTCAAATTCCTGACCATGTGAGGACTCCATGGATTTTTAAGTAGAATTGTTTTTTTTTGTTTTTGTTTCTTAAAATTTTATTTATTTATTCATGAGACACACACACACACAGAGGCTGAGACACAGGCAGAGGGAGAAGCAGGCTCCCTGGGGAGCCCGATTGCAGCACTCGATCCCAGAACTCCAGGATCACGCCCTGGGCTGAAGTCAGATGCCCAAACACTGAGCCACCCAGGCATCCCAGTAGAATTATTTTATTAAGAATAGCGGCTACATTAAAATCAGTTTATTATGACTACAGAGTTTCTACTTTTTCTCTTCTAATTTAGTAACAATTGAGATTTTTTTTGTCTTATCACAGGGTAAGAGATATAAAAAAGAATCATGGAATTATTAAAAAGAAGAAAAGTTTCTTAATATGTCATGTAAAATTATGGGTAAATTTGTTGACCTATTTTAGTTATTTGGCACCCTAAAGAGAAGCAAAGAATTGGAAGTTCAGCAGTGTCATGACAATATTCAGGCATATCTGAGAGATGGACTAGATGATTTTGTTGAGCCACTCAAATTTACTTTTAAGAATATCTCAGGGTGCCTCAGTGGCTCAGTCAGTGAAGCATGTGACTCTTGGTTTCAGCTCAGGTTGTGATCTCTATGGGTTTGAGATCAAGCCCTGTGTTGGCCTCCCCACTCAGCAGGGAGTTGGTTTGAAGATACTCTCCTTTGCTTCACGCCTCCCCCCCCCATTCTCTTTGTCTCTGTCTCTAATACATAAATTAATTTTTTTAAAAAGCAGCCTTTACAGTGGGGACTGTAGCTCCCCACTCTTTAAGTGTGGTCTGTGCATAGTGACTGCCCTGCAGGAAGTACAGAATGGACAGGGAGAGTAAAAGAGAGTAACTTGACCTTGAAGAAGCCTTGACAGATAGCCCTTAGCTATATAATCAAAGGCCAGCATCAACAGTGAGGAATCGTTGATAGTGTGGGCCCTTGATACCATGTGGTTAAAATATTACTTGACTTTTGTCTTCCTTCCAAAACCCCATAACCCTAGTCTAATCATGAGGAAAAAACACCAAACAAACCCAATTTTACTAAAGCCTTATACAGTGTAACTAAGTGTGGATATGAACACAAATCTATCATTCCCCCTCAGATAAAGACAGAATGGCTAAATCTTTCTCACTGTTGCTACAGTTCAAATTAAATTGTCAATTGTTGGGATCCCTGGGTGGCGCAGCGGTTTGGCGCCTGCCTTTGGCCCAGGGCGCGGTCCTGGAGACCCGGGATCGAATCCCACATCGGGCTCCCGGTGCATGGAGCCTGCTTCTCCCTCTGCCTGTGTCTCTGCCTCTCTCTCTCTCTCTATCATGAATAAATAAACAAAAAAAATAAATAAATAAATAAATAAATAAATAGTCAATTGTTGACATTGACTGCTCTTATAAAGATGAGTAATGTTAGGGGGAAAATGGGTTGATAACCAGCTTAACACTGAAAATACTAGCATTAGGAAACAGATGACTATCAAAGCATCGGTAGGTATAAAAATCAAGCCTAGATCTCCACAGAGCTAGTAACTTAGCCTTGAAAAGGGGCTGCCTACTATTTCATAACAATATTGTTTACGTTGGTGAGGCCATTTTATTAATTAGTATGATTATTATTAGTATAATTAGTATGAAATCACCAGCAGATTATGTCACATTAAAAGAAAAATCCTAAAATAAAAAAGGGTTACATACGTACAAATCAGAGTACTTGTTGCTGGCTTTTCATTGCCATTTTATCTACAAGACAATGTAGAAAATTGCAGTAGAAATACAAAACAATGTAGAAAACCTGCAGTAGCAAAGAAAAACATTTAACTTGATATCTTTTCCATATGAACGCCTGAGGAAAATACAATTGGGCTATTTTTATTTTAAATACACATTTTTATTTTTTAAACCCTGCTTGATTTAATTAGGATGTACGAAAGTAGGGCTATGCACTGGATGCATATTTTATATGGAACAAAATGACTTCTGAGTTCTAGAATACACTATAAATCAAAGATTTAAGAAAATTTCATAATATAGAAACCAAGAGCAGTGTGCATTACTGCATTGTATGTTTCTGGTTTCCTCATAAAATGTGGACGGGGTTCTGAGGGAAATGTTTGCCTTTGATTGTTTTTACACTATGTTTCTGCTCTTCTTTTTTTCCTAGGCCTTGTCTGCAATATGTAAGAGAAACTTACCCATTTATTTTTTCCCATAATACTGCCCTTGAAGGGGCCATGTGAGTGCTTCCCATCTATTAATCAGAGTAAACTGAGTTTAACAGATGTTCAATGGCAGACACCTTCTCAAACCAAATGTCTTCCTTAAGAACTGAAAAGCCTGCACTTTGCACATCAAATCAACATCCTCTTTCTCTTCTCTGTTCTAGTGCACTGATAGGCAAAATTCACCAGTCACATCACCAGGATCCTCTCCCCTTGCACAGAGAAGAAAGCCACATCCAGATCCTCTCCAGATCCCACATCTGAGCCTGCCACCAGTACCTCCTCGCCTGGATCTAATTCAGAAAGGCATAGTTCGGTCTCCCTGTGGCAGTCCCACTGGTTCACCAAAGGTAAACCGATTTTACTAGAAACACAGATCAGTAAAGTGACAATTACGGATTGCTCAGATTCCTTTGAATTCCATCACTTGTATTTCTTGTGCTCTTAATTGTTTATGAAGAACTTTGATGTGTTTCTCATTTTGTTTATGCTGAGCCCACTATCCTATTTTTGCTTTATTACTGTAAAAGTTACATAATTATTCAGAGAGCGTAGGACTGTAGTGTCTCCCTGATTTGCAAAAATGCATAGAAGAGTAAATATAGTTATTCTGTAAGATAGATTTTAAAAGTCATTATATGTATTAAAATAAATTGCATGCCCTTCTCGAATGATATTTTACACTCATTTTCATAGTGTCATGACAAGAAAAATGTGATGGAAATATATTTGCATAAGGGCTTATGATGTGATAAATTATCACCCAGGTTTCAAGGTGACTCAGAAGAGGCAATTATTTGTATAGTACTTTTTATACCTGAAGGAATTAATTACAAAGAATTACAATATTTGCAGAGTAATTACATTACTCTTTAATATTAAAGACGTAATCCTAACTGTGTAAATCTAATAAGCCTACAGTTTGTTTAGTTTTGTGAGGACTTTTGTTTCCAAACTTGATAAGGGTGTATTTTGCTATATTAAATATAAGACTTAAAAAGTTAATTCCATTTGGGTACTATACTTTAGAGAGTCTAAGATGAGTCAGAAGCACAATATTTTAGTATTTGATTGTTCTCAATTACAGGTAACTTGATTTTAAGATCAGATTAAGACTTTTTAGGATGGCATTTAGTTAGAATTATGTAAACATTCAGCACATTCCTTTTTTCTGTAATATTTTCTAACGATAAAAGCACAAAATCATCAGATGAACCATGTAAATAAAAATAAAACCATAAAAGTCATATAAATTGAATTCAGGTGCATGTACCTTTATATTTCCATATGGGAATTAGATTCTTTTTTATATTAAGGATCCATAAGAATTCAGATAAGTTGTATAAGTAATTCTCTATTATTTGTGATTTTCCACTATTCTAGTAATAACTGGTAAAAGACAGGATCAGAGCAAATTTGCCCCTTAGTAGTAGCTTTATGTTGCAGCAGCAAATAAGAAAATGGCTTTTATTCTTTCAGAGATGTTACAAATCAAGTTGCTCTTTCAAAAAGTAAAACAACAATAACTTTGCTAGTTTCTTTTCTCTCTCCTAACTTGTAAAAGAGTGCAAATAAATTAAGAACTGCATATTATTTTCAACGAGTCAAAATCATTGTATAATTTTGATATTCTGCTACCTTTTCCTGTGTAGTCTTTATAGTCCATAACATTCAAGTTTATGTATTCATTTTCTACATAAGCTTCTCATTAATTTTTTTAACGTCATTAACTGATGATAAAAAGAAACATTAAAAGATGGCACAGGGATCTAATAAAATTCCATTATGGCTTAGAAAACAAAAGTGATAATAGACTAACTAGCCAAGAAATCATTTTTCAGTTCATGGTGCAACTTCTAATTCATTTATTTTTCCATTGTATATCGTCAGTCTTCTCCTTGCATGGTGAGAAAACAAGATAAACCACTCCCAGCACCGCCTCCTCCCTTAAGAGATCCTCCTCCACCTCCCCCTGAGAGACCTCCCCCGATCCCACCTGACAACAGACTGAGTCGTCACTTCCATCACGTGGAAAGTGTGCCTTCTAGAGACCAGCCAATGCCTCTTGAAGCCTGGTGCCCTCGGGATGTGTTTGGAACTAATCAGTCAGTGGGTTGTCGACAATTAGGGGATGGCTCTCCAAAGCCTGGAATCACAGCAAGTTCAAATGTAAATGGAAGGCACAGTAGAATGGGCTCTGACCCTGTGCTTCTGCGAAAACACAGACGCCACGATTTGCCTTTAGAAGGAGCCAAGGTAAGGAATAAGCAAAGCAGAAGCTAAACAGTCTGCTCGAACTCTTCTGACAGGAGGTAGTATAAAAGGTTGGGCAGTGTTTTTTTGTTTTTTGTTTTGTTTTTTTGCCTGGTGTGGGCACTTCCCTGAAGGTCTTTAATTTTCTCCAAGTTATAAATAATCAGAAGCTCATTAAAACTTAAAAGAAGTCAGGAAGAAGGTTCTAAGTGATGATTTAATTTTAATGTGAAGACACCAGACAATTTGCAGGAGATTTATTTTACCTTCCCTTGTTTCATCTGCCAAAACTTTTTCCTATTAATAACTTGTAGGTGGGAGAATCAGTACTGTTGTGTTTTTTTTTTTTTTTTAACTCCTCTGGTTCTGTCTAATCTGAAAAAAAGTTGACTGTAGCATATCATAAATCGATCATTGGAATTTTTGCCAACGATAGTCACCTTGCGTGTCCAGGTAAAATGAACTTTTCCCATATATAAAGGCACCACTTGCAGTTCACTCTTACAGAGTAAGCTCTTCATCCATAAAACTGAACGAGACCGTCACACGCACATGCATATACATGTGTGCGTGCTCACACATGCTCATTTGCCAAGGTTAAGTGGTAAAGAGAACTTTGTGTATTTAACTTCAGTGATTCTAGGGTAGCCAGGATATGAAGAGTCAAAATGTCTAGTTTGGCATTCACAGCAAGGGGAGGAATGGTGGGAGTTTGCCCTGACTCTGCCAGTAACTCACCTTGGTACCTTCGGTATTTTAAATATATCATCTGTTTTAAATATGAAGAACTCTAAAGGTTTCCCCCAAGGTCGTCTAGAAGGTAAGTGAAAGAAAAAGTACTAATAAAACCACTTTTATAGTGTTTTCTGAAAATGGAGTGCTTACCATCCTCAAATGTACATTACCACAACCTGAAATCTGGATTGGAGGGATCTGCTGGGTTTTTTTTTCTTTTTTCTTTTTTTCCTTTAGTTTCTATTCCGTTTCATTCATATATGGTCCTACTTGTCTTGAGAAGAGGATTGGAACAGCCTCTGATGTGAATTGACAGGTTATATCTCAGCAACATATTACAATTTATTTCTTGAATGGACTTTGGAAATACTTACAATAATTATCTTAGCCAGTTCATTGAAGACCTTTTATTTCATGGTTCTTTTACATAATATGTTGTATAGTGTAAGCACTAATACAACCTGCCCTTCTAAGCCCTAGAACACTACACTGGCTGTTAATTTTTGTATGGAAGGTTACCATTTTTTAAATTGAAGTTACTATTTCATAACTTATAGGTATGAAATTTTATTTTGTTAATTATAGGTATGAAATATTAATAGTGACTTCAGTTGTGAAGATTCCTTCAAATGTTTTGTATGTGAACTTCTGTGTCTTGATCATTGATACATATTAATATGCCAGAGAACATTGAGGAAATTGCACAGTATCTCACTGAAAGGTGGATTTTAATCTTATTTAGTTTTGGCTAAATAAGCTTCATTAAGATTCTTTAAGGCCTAATCTCATATATTGTGTGTATTAATAATGCAGTGTTTATATTCTCAAAGTTAATTTCACATTACAACCAGATACAAAGTTTTAACCAAAATTAGACTTCTAAGATTTATGATTTCAGTCTATTTCTTCAACTTCTGTGGTGGATGATAAAAGAAGGATTTATATATAGTGAATGTAATAAATGCTGTAAGACAAACATCTCTTTTTCTCTCTCATGATCTTTATGAAGGACCTTCAATAGGCTACAAGGTACGTCATAACTTACATACAGTAGAAAAAGCCTAACTCTTCTTACTCATTTCACTGTGGGGAAACGTAAGAGGCTGGCTTCCGCTAACATCTAACAGAGGACTGGGTCCAGCTGGGATCTTGTGGCCCTCAGTTTCTGGGCTCCTGCCTTGGAGTTTTGTTTCTTACATCTTTATGGTGCTTACATCCAAACCGATTAAATTTCACATTTGTAAGTGCTTTCTATATGCAAGACCCTCGTGGTGTTCAGGATAACCGGCATCGCAATGCTCTCTCCCCTTTCAAATTTAACCAAATGTTTTAATAGCAGAGAAACCATTCAGCTCCTTCAGGCAGAAGGAAAAATGACAAGGATAAGGCAAAGCTGATAGCTGCATTTTAACCTGACTAAAAATCTTACCAGCACAGATCAACCAGGCTCTGGACTCAGAACAGAGTTTTATTTCCTGCTCTAGAATTTACTGGCTTTATGAATGTAAGCAACTTATTACGTCTTTGCCCCAACTCCACTTATTTTTACCTTTTTTTTTTTTTTTTTTTACAAAGAGAAAGATTTACTTATAACATAAAAAATATCTTATTTTTTTTTAATTTAAATTCCAGCACAGTTAACATACAGCGTTCTATTTATTTCAGGTGGTCAGTGTAGTGATTCCACGCTTCTGTGCATCACCTGGTGCTCATCAGCACAAGTGCACGACTTAGTCCCTGTCACCTATTTTGTCCAGAGGGTGAGCAAAATACCTCCCCTCTGATTACCATCAGTTCTCTAGAATTAGTGTTTCTTGGTTTGTCTCTCTTATTTTCCTTACTTTATAAAATGGAAGAATAATAGTACCTTATCTAGGAGAATAGTTAACCTCCAAATAAATCCTCATGCTCCTCAGGCCTGGAATCAGAAGTAATAGCTAGATGTGAAGTAGCAGTGTATGTTGTAACAGCTGACATTTTCATTCAAAATCATCATCTCTTTCTCCTTGCTCTCTATTTAGCATAATTCCTAATGAGTATGTCGCAAGCACTTGGTTGGTGAGTTAGTCCAGTATTTAAGCTGATGGTAGAAGCAAGAGAGTGTGGGTGCGCTGGGGTGGGGTTGGGCACGGGCAGGGAAAGGGCTTGGAAGAAGAAGACATCCACCGTATATACAAGGAGGAAAACCCATTTTTTAATATATTTTTTCAGCACTGGCCTCCAGCAAAAGGTAGAATGTCATTTTCTTGTTTGAAATAGGAATTTTTTTCCTCCTATTTTAATGAGAATGATAAGTGTTAGGGTGTATCCTCACTCTCCGTACTGTGAGGTGTGCAGTTTTTAAAACATTTCATCCTGGGAATAAAGGGGGGTGGGGCTCTAGAATGGAAGCTGATGTATCTCCCTGTAACCCTCCAGTCTCGCCAGTTGTAAGCCAATACATTCTTGTGTGAAGTAGGGACAGCACTCATTTAGACTTGTTTTCATTAGAGGTTATACTTCAAATGAACGCTTCTCTTCCCATTTTAAAGATAAGAAAACTGGAGTAAGCATGAAATGCTTAAATGAGAACTAAATGTACCTGAAGAGAAGTTCATGTAAATGAGAGACAACCCGCTTCCCTTCATCATGTGTAGTCCTCTCTCAGTTTGCCACTGCCCACCATCCCCTGGAGACATTTGCCCTTTGTATTTGCATCTTCTCTAGATAAATGGTGGTGGGGGGGAACAAGAATAAATTAAATGCTAATCACACCTTCTGCTACCTGTAGGGAGCTGTGAGGGAAAGAGCCATTGAGTTCATTGTTGAAATGAAGTGTAAGAATTCTCTGTGACTTTCTTTGACTTCCTTTCTCTCCTCCCTCCCACCTGGCACAATCAAATTAGCTAAGGTAATACTTGACTTTTAATGGGAATCTGTAAGGTAAGCATTATTAGGCTTATTTATCATCTTTTATTGGTAAGAAATTTCTTTCCTGTACTACTATTTCCTTTGTCTGAAATTCTCGGATTCTAGCCACAGTTAGAAACCTACTCTTTCATAAATGTTTTGTTGGCTAGATGTTTATTGTTGGTGGTGGTTTATTTTAATTAGTTGAGGTGAAAAGATTTGCATTAAAATGTTTTAAAGTATCTGGATACTTGAAATTTATCTACTTATATCCAGATACTAACATTGCATTGAACTGTCTCTATTCAATATTTTGGGGGTAGTGTTTGTGTGGGTTCACATATGTGGGACGGGGAAAATGGGTTGCATTTGGGATTTTGTATAAATAAGTTCTGTCTTAATTGTACTAAGATTATCACAAAAGTATGTGTTTTCCCTGTATATCAAGGGTCCCAAATACTTAAAGTATTTAATTGTAGCTTAAATTTTAGCTAATACCTGAATCATAAGAAGACATTTCAAACTTCAAGATTAGCACTAAATGCTATCTTGAGGCATGTAGAAACATATTAATCTGGGATAACCTAGAATTTATAATAAGTTACATGATAACTCAGATTAAACTTCTTCCATAAGTCTAAACTTCCCCTAATATATTCACATTTCTTCAGCCTGTTTTAGCTTTATGAGTACTTAGGATATTCAAGACACCAGGGGAAATACAAAATGAACAAAGCAAAGTCTAGTGGGAATGAAACAGGTATATGATTAGTTAACTAAGAGAATAGACATAGGAAAATCATTCAGAAAACACAATACGGGGTCCTCAAGAGGAAAAAAGAAATCTAATTGAGCTGCATTGTAAAAGAAGGAACAAAGAAAGCTATGCGTAAGAAGGTCACTGGCTACAGACACGAAAAGATTAGTAGGTGTTTCTGTAGACCTGACAGGAAGGAATAGCATGAAGGTGGGGAAAGTAGGCATAGTGAAGAAGTCAATTTTGGATGGACGGAATATGGAGAGAGAACACGTAGTGTAGATTGAAACCAATAATAGGGATCCCTGGGTGGCGCAGCGGTTTAGCGCCTGCCTTTGGCCCAGGGCACGATCCTGGAGATCCGGGATTGAATCCCACGTCGGGCTCCCAGTGCATGGAGCCTGCTTCTCCCTCTGCCTGTGTCTCTGCCTCTCTCTCTCACTGTGTGCCTATCATAAATAAATAAAATAAAATAAAAATGAAACCAATAATAGAATTGTCCTGAATTCTACACTGTTATCTTTAGTTTGCGAGACAGGAAAAGGTTTTAAAGTTTGTTGTTGTTTGTTGGCAGAAGAGTAATAGGATCAGAATATTTCAGTTGGTACCATTTTCAATGCAATTGTGGCTGATTTGGGACAGTCAGCTGGGAAAGCAGAAAAAAAAGATGTCTCCGTTGAATTAAAGAAGACCTGAATCTGGGGTCCCTGGGTGCCTCAGTTGATTTAAGTAACTGACTCTTGATTTTGGCTCAGGTCGTGATCTTAGCACAGGGAGCGTGGAGCCTGCTTAAGATTCTGCCTCTCTCTCTGCGCCCCCTTCCGCCTGCCTTGCCGCTCTTAAGAAGAAGAAGAAAGCCTGAGTGCATGGGGTTGCACAGTAAACTGCTTCAGTTGGTGCTATCAATCTACACATTTGAGAAACTATTTTTCTCTCCTATTTATAAACAGGCTTTTCAGATTTCCAAAGAATATAAAATATTTATTTTTAGCTCAACTTGTAACTTACTGCACTCACGCAGGTAGTGGCAGCTAAAATGATTCTAAGTCTATTGGAATGGGTGCAGGTGGGAACGTGGAATTTCGAGTGAAACGGTGTTTGCGATCTGTTTTATCATAATGTGTAATTATCATATGGCATCTAACGAGGGAGACGTGCAAAAGAGAAATTGGAATTCTAGCACAGGTCCTAGTTTTTAGATGAAACTTCAGTGCTCTAAGATCTAGATTGTGTAGCTCTGAAATGCAATCATTGATATATTTCAAATGTGTTCTTTAAACCATGTTTCTTATTTTAAGTTGATAGAGAAGGATGTGGACTTTTATTTTAAACATTCTAAAGGCTTCAGTACCATTTCAGAAATATGAGGGGAGGAAAAGAAATTGGTAGGTCATAGATGGTGCTGTAGAGCTATTCAGGTTATATTATAGCTTTTTGCCCCCACATCAGCCTACCTTTTAAATATGAATTAATAAGAGTTTAGGTAAGAGCCACACTATAAAACTCTAATGATTACTTAAAGATTTTAAAATACGCCTAATTTTTTTTGTACGTGCGTGAATATACAAAGTTATTCTCTCTCTCTCTCTTTAAATGGCTTTAATTTCAAGTTGTTGGATTAGTAACAAGCAATTGTTTAGTCCCTGTAGTGTAAAACTGAGAAACTGGAAATCGGAAATTCTTATTCTGAGTAATTAAACACTGGTTCTCTACGGTACCTTATGAGCAAGGTAATAGTTTTAGTTTGTGTTTTTCACACTGAAAATTTCATTTAAAATTGCCTGCACTTTGAAAGCCAGAACGGGTCTCTAGTTGCCAATAGTGTTGAAGCTCCAAGCCTTGAAAGATGAAAGGCCTTTCTGATTGTACTCATGTACTATTTTATCAAGAAGTTTAAAAATATTCTGTTAACTCCAGAGAGAGATGATTTAGAACACTTTTATTTGGGAGAATTGAAATAAGAATTGCACCAGTACTGCTTTCTTTTTTCTAGAGAGAATGGTAACTTCTCAATAAAAATTTATTGGTATTTGGGGAAACTTTACTATCTTTGTATCTAGCCAATATCTGATTTATAGAAATTAAAGTACATATTCCTTCTCAATATGTATAAGAATCATGTCGTATTATATGTTTTACCTATAACTCGGTACTCCTTTGGGTGGTAGTGAATAATCACTATGGTGCTACTGACTCCCTAAGTAAATTATATGATATTTTACTTGTCTAAATAAACTGAAATTACATATTCTTTTCAAAATTATAGTTCTTCTAAGAGCTGCTGCTGTTTTAAGGTCCTCCACAAGTTAAATTCTAAACCGACCCTTTGATGTCCTTTCAGGTCTTTTCCAATGGTCACCTGGGAAGCGAAGAGTACGATGTTCCTCCCCGGCTTTCACCTCCTCCTCCAGCTGCCACCCTTGTCCCTAGCATCAAGTGAGTTACTTGGAGATCATTTGTCCGTGCATAAAGATACGATAATAGTGGATGTGAAGTACACAATACAGAAAGTACAAAGTGAATAGAAACTTGAATAGAAAGTCAACAAAAATGATCCAGCCAGGTTTAGAAACTAAGGTACCAGAAATCAAGATCCTTCCTCTTCTTGGCTGGTAACCACAGCATCTATGATACTTATCTAACTCTGGGATTACATGTGGGATTACACATGGAAGAACAGGGAGAGAAAATTTACGTCATCTTTGTACCCGAGAAGAGGAAAGGAGCTTTTCCCTCCAATTTACCTCTCTCCCTGAGTGGTGTCACATTTATCCCAACTATCCAGTGTGGTATCAGAAAATAACCTTTGATTCTTTCAATTTTCTCGATTCCTAAACTTATTCAGCCACTAAATCCTATTGATTGTTCTTTTGAAGTTTTTTATAATCAGCTAAATCTGCCCCATTGCCTCAGAGTTGGACAACTGAAAGAAGCTTACCCATGATATGTTATGATCTTAGAATTAGTATAAATGGATTTTAAAATGAGTTAACTGAAAAATAAGTTAACCTGGGTTGTCTCATTTGAAACACGAGGACACAAGAGACACATTGGACAGTCAGTTAAATGATATATGTACCCACGTCAAACCAGGATAAAACCAGGTCTCCTGATTCCCATTTTCCTATTCTTTATGTATTTTTTAAAGATAGATTTATTTATTTGTTTGTTTGTTTGTTTGTTTGTTTATTTATTTATTTATGATAGAGAGAGAGAGAGGCAGAGACACACAGGCAGAGGGAGAAGCAGGCTCCATGCAGGGAGCCCGATGTGGGACTCGATCCAAGGACTCCAGGATCACGCCCTGGGCTGAAGGCAGGCGCTAAACCGCTGAGCCACCCAGGCCTCCCAGTAGTCTTATTTAATATAAAGAGTAGGAGGGGATCCCTGGGTGGCTCAGCGGTTTAGCGCCTGCCTTCAGCCCAGGGCGTGATCCTGGAGTCCTTGGATCGAGTCCCACATCGGGCTCCCTGCATGGAGCCTGCTTCTCCCTCTGCCTGTGTGTCTCTGCCTCTCTCTCTCTCTCTCCCTCTCTCTCTCTGTGTCCCTCATGAATAAATAAACTCTTTATAAATCAATCAACCAATCAGACTACCTGCCTTTTCTCCAATAGATTTTGTTTACACAGCTGAAATAATTTAAATTCTACTTTCCCCAAACCACTTTCCTACTTAAAACCTAGCATTGTTTTCTTTCTTTTTATATGCTCTCTGCTAGCAGTAAGATCCACAGGATTTTACCCAACTAAAATATTGTTCAGTAATTCCTAATGCTTGCCCTCCAGTCTTGTCTTGATTTTTTTTTCTGTTTTATTTTTTTGAGTTTTTCAAGTTCTTCTCTCCTGTGCACCACCCTTTCAGAATCTTTATTCTAAAGGTCCATGTCTCAGGCTCTATTTCTTTATGAAAACTTCTGTGACCCTTCATTCATAATGATAGTAAGTGGTAAAACTAATTCTCATTTTTCCTACAGTTAACTTTCTACACATTTAACTATGTAGTCTGCTCCATGGTTTTCTATTTTAAAGTGCTTCTCCACATTGAAAATATTAGGGTTTGAGAACAAAACCTTTTTTATTTTCTGATTCTTCCATAACACCTTATTGTTTTGAGATGTAGTGAATATATTGAGAATACCTGGTTGCTTGGTTGATTATTGGGTAAGATCTCACCTCTAATTGAAAGTCTTAAAGCATCTTCACTTCTTCCTCTGCTGGTCCCCTAGAGACCTCTATACATATAAATACAAAAGAAGGATAAGCTAAATCCCAGCCCCCAAGAAATTTACACTCTATTTTAGAAAATTAAATTAAATTACATGGAATCACTAGAGAACATTATGCACTAAACTGTACAATTCTTACTTGTTAGTTTTACTTAGGCTTGGAGGAAAGACTGTTACAGGCTTTGTAAGTCCAAAGATGTTTATTTGAGAGGATGGAAATTCCCTAACAGAGAATAGACACAGTTCAAAAAGGGAGTGGACGAGAAAAAGCAAGAGTGTGAAATGTGACATCACTCAGGGGACAGTGGGAAACTAAGGTAATTGGAGCATTCTCCAATGGTAATTCCTGGGAACTGCCAGATAACGTAGCTGACATAAAAGTTGGAGTCAAATACACATATTCTGTATAGGAAGCTCTAAATCAGTAAGAACTATATGATATTCTAGCCTCAAATGAACTCTGGATATATGAATATGTAGTAAAACATCTAAGTTCAATTAACTCTGATAATTCAGAGAATATCAGAAAATGAAGTAAATAAAATCTTGCCAATTGGAGATTAAATTTGAGTATCGTTTATTAAATTTATATTGGCAAGTGGGATAAAAAGCAGAGGTTACAGTTTGCTTCCTATATATTTAACATTAGATACCTGTTTCTCCTACAAATTAAGAATAAATTCATAGGATAATGTATTTTATTGATATTTATCTACTACTTCAGTTTGTAAGTGCATGTGAATATATATTGTCCCCATTTACTCTTGATTTTTCCCTCAGAAACAGTGCAGTTGCTTTATTTAAACAGAGAAATACTTTAACAACATATGTTTAACAGCAAATTAGTTTTCAGTTTTACATGCTGCAAATTAACCATAATTAACAATACAAGTGTTGACTTTTAATGGCACATTTATCTCTTCAGTTTTTTATTCTGACAATATAGGTAGCAGTTGTTTGTTCTATAAAATATGGAAACTGTAGGAAAGAATTAATGAATATATAAATACAAGTGTATACATGCTCCAAATATTAATGTCTAGAGTTTTAACGTTTTGACATTTTTCAGACTTTTACTTTGTAGTGCGAATTTTTACTAAATTATATTTGTCTTGAAATAAGTTGACCAAAGCTGAGTAAGTTATTCCTTGGCTAAATAGCATACATACCGCCTTTAAAGCCAAGATAAGAATTTTGGTTTGGTTAGTTTCAGAAGGTTTCCATCAGCACTCTGACGTGACCCTGGTTTGCATTTTTAAAGAATTTCCCCGGCTGTTATGTGGAAAATTGTCTTTGGACAGCAGAAGTGAAAGCAAGACCAGCAGAGAGTATAGTCATCTGCTGTGGTAGACCAGTCAGAGATCGTCAGGGCTTTGCCTGGAGTAACAGTGATGGAGCTCCTGGATCAGCTTTGGGCATATTTTGATGCAGTTGTACCCATTAATAAATTGGATATCTGTGAGGTATGAGAGTCACTGACGACCCCTACATGCATTTTTGGCTAAAGAAACTGAATTGTTGGTGCCATTTCCCAAAGTGAGGGAGACTGGAGAAGGAACAGATGTGGGAACAGGACAGAGTGATAAAATTGAGACTTAGGGATCTGCTGAATTTGGGATGCTTATTACACACACACACACACACACACACACACACACACACCCCTAAATAGAAGTGTTGAGGGAACAGGTGGACATACCATCTAAGCTTTAAACTTTATATTATATTCAGGTTACTATTTCAGTAGGTACCATCTAAAGCTAATAAATTTATTTCTACATGCCCAGTGCTCAAATTTAGTAGATGGGTTACACTCTTAGACACATGAGTAGAACTCTGAAATTTTTAACAATATGGAACTTATATATTAAAGCATTACCTTGCAGTAGACTATACCATTTCCCCCTGAAATGTTAATTATAGAAAATATAGTTAGAACACTTCTATAGAGTAAAATTTTAGTAGACATTATTGGTTATTATCAAAATATCCCCATTTATATACTAAATTGCTAGGGAAAATAAACTAGAAATGTCACTTTGTGAATGTAGCATCAGCACCTGCCACCGCTCACTGAGAGTCACCAAAGAGGTCCACACTTCTAACCATCAGCATCTGTGCGTGTGAACGTGCACGTGATTGTGGTCTTTAAACAGTTGCCAGAAAGGTCTCTATATAAATCTAAGTGTGATACGATAAAAGCTAGATCAACGTGAGCGAAATGATTTGGCAAATTCATGGTAAGGGGGAAACTTTGTTTTGTTTTGCATCTAACTAGAAAGTGGATGACAGAGAAAGAAGAGGAAAAAATACTAAGCCACGAGTGATATTAATACAAATACCACACTGTAATTTAAAAAAAAATTTAAAGGAATGGAAATTTTTAACGGAAATTAATGGAAATTTTTCATTTTCTATGTGGCGCATACCGGGCTTCATTGCTTGTACTTAGTGTCAAAAGAGCCCGAAAACATGTTCCATTATCGTTCACCTGAGGATCAGTGTTGACAATATGTACTTTGATTTTACATGAATCCTCTCTATGCTCAGTGATAAGAAATTAGTATTATCTATTTAAATATAAGAAAATATGGTAGAAAACTTTTTAATGGAAGACAAAGCTGTAATTAAGGGCTACTCTATTTTCTTAATCCTAGCAAATGAATATGTTTGCTCTTTTATTAGTTTCAGAACCAGTTTTCCTCTGGTACCGTAAAATCTTTTTAAGACTTGCCAAGACATTGCACAATTTTTGTTTGTTTTACCTTGGGTCAATGAAAAGGTGCTCTATTACCCAAGATGGCAGTCTCCTATAAATAACATAAATTTAATAACATAAATTGTTATTTATAGGACATGACATGATATATAGGGGATGGTAGAGAGTAGGTCCTTCTTTTCAGTTTGTTCACTCTGATCGCTGTGGCATTCTTCTTTTGTTGTATCATGTAGAATGTTTGTGAATTTGATTTTGACCTACTGATGTGACTTAATATTTGAAACTCCAATTTAACTTATGAATTGGTGAGATTATGCAGGAAAATACAGTTTTGTTCAAATCTCCTGCAAAGCAGTTTGCCCATCCTAAAATAGGTTCTCTGGTGTTCTGTGGAGAAGCCCTAGAACCTACATGATACATTGATGAAAACAGTTGAGGGTTGCAAGTCTATAGTTTTAAACCAGACTCAACAGAAAAAGCAATTATGTGTAGAAAATGTACAAGATAAATATGAATATTATTTTTCTTTTTATTATACTATTATAATTTCTAAATTCACGTAGAATTGCAATTCCTTCTCCTCTTCTGTGGGAAAACATTCGGTAGATGGCTATAATCTGGATAGGAGGGAATGCCACTAATTCCAATAATGTTTAGTTTTCTCTGACTAAAAGCTATGATGGGAATGGTTACAACATTAATCCTAGTAGTCTGACAAACCTATTACTTATAATTTACAAAAAAAAAAAAAAAAACATTTATGATCACAAAAAATTAGGTAGCCTTAGAAATGTGAGCCATTTGGGTGCCTGGGTGACTGAGCTGGTTAAGTGTCTGATTTGATCTCAGCTCAGGTCATGATCTTGGCTTCCTTAGATGTGAGCCCATATCAGGCTCTGCACTGAGCATGGAGGCTGCTTGAGACTCTCTCTCTCTCTCCTTCTCTCTCTGCCCCTCCCCTTGCTTATACTCTCTCTCTCACTCTCTCAAAGAAAAAAAAACAAAAAACAAAAAGTGAGCCATTGGATTCTATTTAAATATACAGTATAAAATGTATTCCTTATACGGTCTCTTTTTTGTCCCACAGAGGCATAATCTATCATATATTCTCCATTTCTCCATAAACCTACTGATCTATTGATAGAAAACGTGTAGGGTTAGAATGAGATTCTGTTTTCATTTTAAGTGAAGGCATCTTTCTACAAGATTCTACAAGATTCAAGCATCTCTTAGTTCCTGTTAATAAGTCTAAATTCACGTAGTAAGTTAGTTATGTCATCTTAAGTTATTTGAAAAACACTAAGAATATTCAGCGTATTTGTGAAGGATGCTTATCTACAATATCTGAAATGAGTTAAAATGAATTTTTAATCTTAAAATGAAATTTTTGCAGTGGTTAAAGCATAATTTATGCACAGTAAAATTCAGCTTTGTGAGTTCTAATGCATAGCTTTGTAATCACCACCACAATCAAGTTATAGAACAGTTCCTTCACTGCAAAAAACGCCCCCGTGCCTTATGTCAGTTTCTCCCCTCACCCCAAACCCCTGGACATTACCAATCTGAATTATGTCCATGTAGTTTTGTCTTTTCCATAAGGTCATATAAATAGAAACATGCGGTGCATAGCCCGTTGAGTCTGGCTTCTTTCTACTTAGTATAATGCCTTTGAGATTCATCTGTGTTGTCAAGTGTATCAATAATTTGTTCCTTTTTATTGCTCCAGAGTAAGCATTCCAATTTAAAACAACCTATAGGGGCAGCCTCGATGGCACAGCGGTTTAGCGCCGCCTGCAGCCTGGGATGTGATCCTGGAGACCCGGGATTGAGTCCCACATCAATGGGACTTCCTGTATGGAGCCTGCTTCTCCCTCTGCCTGTGTCTCTGCATCTCTCTCTCTCTCTCTCTCTCTCTCAGTCTCTATGAATAAATAAACAAAAATCTAAAAAAAAAAAATGTTAAAAAAAAAATCAAATAAAACATACTACGGCTTGGTTATCCATCCCTCCACTAGGGACACTTGTGTTTCCAGTTTTTGGCAATTACAAATAATGCCACTTTAAATATCATCGTAGGGGATCCCTGGGTGGCGCAGCGGTTTGGCGCCTGCCTTTGGCCCAGGGCGCGATCCTGGAGACCCGGGATCGAATCCCACATCAGGCTCCCAGTGCATGGAGCCTGCTTCTCCCTCTGCCTATGTCTCTGCCTCTCTCTCTCTCTCACTGTGTGCTTATCATAAATGAATAAAATAAAAAAAATATATATCATCGTAAAGTCTTTAACATCCAACATATATTGGAAAGATAGATTCTCAATAAAGGTATGTGTTTCCTCGGTATCTACTTGATTTCTAAAGCAGAACCCTTAAAAATTTTAGAGATCTATATTGGTTCTGAATAAGTTCCTTTAAAAAAGTCACTTAAATTTGTTTCTCCAATTTATATACAAGTCTGTGAATGCTATAATTAAATCTTATAGGAAGGCTTAATGTTAAACTTAATAATAGACCACACCAACTTTTCTTGATGTCATGAAAGAACCTTCAAAATCACTCTGATGTACTGAGGAAGTTATTTGTGGCATATATGCAATCACTTCAAATACAGCTTTACTTTATGTTACCACTTCTCAGGGCAAGGACTTCCCTGAGTTAACTATTTTCCCTGTTAGTATTGTGACAGTAATACAAGAGATATGGACTAATACATACAACAGGTTCTGAAGATCTGGTTTTAAGAAAATACATTTTTTAAAACCTTGCCTGCAGATATGATTAAACAAACATTTTTACATGTAGAAAACGAGCAAAATAATATATTTAAGATGCTTTTCTAGATTATGAAAGAATCCTAAAAAAAACATTGTTCTTTTTCCCTTAGCAGCTTGGTCACCTATTTCTCTGATAACCACTCATTTTTGTCTAAAAGCTGTGAGTGCTCCCCTGGACACACATCTGCCAGGCCTTTGTTGACTCAGGGTCTAGCTGGAAGCATTTTGCAATTCAGGACAGAAATAGATGACAGACATAGATGAGTACATAGAAAACACAATGTCCGTGAAGGAACATATACCAAATACACATAATTGAACAAATTAAAGTTGAAAGAAACCGGTTTTGTCAGGCAATGTCACAGGAGGTTCGTCTATAGACAATAAAAATGGATATTTCAACTTTGCCTTTCTTCTGGAAAAGTTGATGGACTAAAAGTGCGTTACCAGGAACTCGCTCAGTTGAAGGAAAGAAAAGCACATGGCAAGGGTGGTGTTGGAGTTATAGGTTACCTAAATAAAGCCAGTGGGATATGCAGGTCACCCCCCTCACTCCAAGGATGTATAATGCTCTAGAGGGGTGTATCTGTGAGTTTGTTATGAAATGTAAAAATCACTAAGAGCAGCATTAGAAAATATATTCTCGGTTTCTTTCAAGTGTGCACTTGCAGAAAATGGATGTATTTCTCACAAAGGCTCCAATAACTAACACACAGTGAATTTAACAAGAGGTGCAGGTGGGGGAGAAAATGACTGTGCGCCTTTGAGGGAATGTGTCCTTGTGCATTACCAGCGGATTAACTCCAGAATGACAGCCACCATGCAGAATGCTGGGCCAACGTATGAGGCTAATGTAAAGGGGATGAAGTAATGGGTGTAAGTGGTAAGACGGTTTACTTGGCAGCTTTACCTTGGAAGCAGCCAAATGCAATCTGCTCTATTTTGTTCCTCTGATATCCTAAACATTTCTCAGAAGCCAAATCAAGGACCAAAAATTTTCTAGTGTCCATAGGTTAGGTATTTTCTCCACTGCCAAAGGTAATCATACATGATAGCTACCGAAAATTGTTAAACTTGTTATTTTACCACTTAGTTGCAAGTAAAATCGAACCTCCTTTTTGAATTAGTTTGTGAAGGGGAAGAAAATCCCACATACAATTACAAATCGCGTAATTATTTATGTGCACTGAGATGTCTCTTATATTAATTGTATACTTTCTATACAACTTCTTTATCTTCTGTGTACCTTGTCTTTTTATTAAAACTATTTTTTAGAGAAGTGTAGAGTGATGAGAGGCTTTATGTTTTTTTAGATTCACAGCACAATTGAGAAGGTACAGTGGTTTCCCACATACTTCCCGCCCCCATACATGCCTTGCCTTTTCCAATACCGGCATCTTCTACCTTCATGGTACATTTGTTAAAACAGCTGAACCTGTATTGACACATAATCACCCCAAGTCCATACTGTACATTCCCATTTTTTATGATAGAAACTGCTTTTATTTTTCCCCTTCAGAACTGGACAAGATTAATTTGATATAAAAAGTTATATAATGCTGAATAAAATGCACTGGAGTGAGGGGCACCGGGGTGACGCAGTCAGTTAAACGCCCGGTTGAGCATCCAGCTCTTGGTTTTGGCTCAGGTCATGATCTCAGTCAGGATTGTGAGATTGAGCCCAGCATTATACTCCGTGCTGAGCATAGTGTCTGCTAAAGTTTCTCTCTTCCTCTCCCTCTACCCCTCCCTCTCTCCATGCATTCTCTCTCTAAAATAAATCTTAAAAAAAAAGTTTTTTAATGCACTGGAATATTATAAACTGGCTTATCTAAGTAGAATATTATATTGATAGAAGAAGTTTGCATTAAAAATACAAAGAAAAATCTGACTCTTTAGAACTTATTAAAACGCTGATAAATGGGATATCTAAGCACTTTTTTGGATTTAGATACAAATGCCACTTGAAGACATTTTTCACTTCTAGATATAATCCACTAAAATCCATTTAAGCTAATAATCTATGATTAGTAAATTTTAGCTTTAAGCCCTTATTATTCCATAAAATCTTAGATGGGCTTTACTTCTCATTTTCTTCAGAAATACCCCATCTGTTGATTTGCAGGAAGGCACAGGGGGGGAGGGGTGTGTGAATTACCCCGATGAAATTCTTTATCGTTGAAGAGAAAATATAGAATCAGCCATAACGGTTGTGGTTTCAAAGACTGCCCATTCTTGTCTCAATATGCAGTCCTTCTTTGGAAACTCTTAAATCTTTGGAAGTAATCCACAACAGGCAGATAGGTGGATGTTGTTGAACAATTGGTCAGTAAGTCTTTTCCTTTTTCTTTTATACAAGAGATATGCTTGAATTGCATAGGAAAACAGGATTCATTATGAATGAAGGTATATTAGGGCATAGAAAGGATGTATATTGTTTCATTTGCTAATAGAACCCATTCTGGTCCTTGACTTAGGTAAATAGATGTCTGTGTTTATAAGGCTTAGAAAGGTCATGTTTGAAGTCCCTACTCTAATACCCATCAATCGGATCACCATTTTGCAATTCATGTTCTCACCAGCTCTTCTACTTCTTCTAAGGTTACACCACAGGAGGTGTCCCCCTTAGGTTATTAATAAGGTTATGAGCTTGGGCTCTGGGCATGACAGTGGACTTTCTGTCACTGTGCTTTCATCTCACTCTAAACTGTCATCTGAATTCAGAGATAGCTCAAACAAACAAGGATTCAAAAATCCGCATTGAAAAAAGTCTTCAAAGACAGGTAAAAAAATATGCTTTTGAAAAGTCTTAAGAGAGACATTTCTTTAGTCTTTGAACTTTCTAAGGATTCAGATACATAGTTGAAACTTGAAAACTTGAACGTTTTTCACAATGTCTTCTTGTTATGGGCGCAGAGAAAAGCCCTTAAAATTTTTCTCATTCTAGCTAGTGAGAAGAAATCTAGATGAAGTTATTTCAGGCTTTATGGCACATATACCAAAGGACTCTTGCTCCCTCTACAGAAGGTGCTTCAATATTGCAGTCACAAAGATTTTTTTTTTTTAATATTTTTAATGAAACAGAGGTTCACAATGATGAACAAAAGCTTCCGATTTATATATTAGCAACAATGTCTTGCAAACTGGTTGGATCTCCTAAAGTTAGGGTAGGTTTGTGTGTTTCTTGCATAAGCAAGGGTCGGATTTAACTCCATTAGCAACAACTGTGGAAAAACAGTAGGTTTTGTTTCCTTGTTTGGCTTTGTTTTGTTTATTTATTCTCATAGATGGGTAAAATGCCTGAAAATTTCTTTTGATATTAGGTAATTGTTGTACTCATTTTTGTTCTTTTTTATTTAGCCAGGGAATTGAAGCCATAAAAATAATGTACTGTACCTCAAAGACTTAATAAGTTCTCTTATTATCTACTTCTAATTGTTCCAGTCATTTTTAGTTCTTAGTAGTAGTTGGGGCAAAAAATTAACAATTTGAATTGTACTTGAACTTCACAGGAGAAAGAATTCATTTAATTGAATTTTTTTTCAGCTATAGGTAATATTCACAAGAGACAGAAAGTTTGACCTTTCTATAAAGACTTCACTAATACATAAAACTACAATGCGTATATATTTATTATCTTAATTTACCCACTTAAGTTAAATTGGAACAAAATGGTAATATTTTAATGACTTTGGTTTGGATAATTTTATACATCTTTTTAAACTTTAAGACCTTTTTAATCTGACAGGATACTAGTTTTTCATACTGTGCCATTTAAAGTTATAAGTATGAAAATTCTTTTATTTCATCACTAGAGTCTTAACAAAAGATTGAAAATCCTTTTCATTTGTATTTAGTATAAGAATAGCCCTTCTGATGTTACCCTGTAATGGAAAAATGAACACAAGTGACAAAGTAGTTCCTTTGATTTAAGTCTATCACACCCGACTCCATGTTCTGAATTGTTATGCTTAAACTAGACTGGATTTTCTTCCCTCTCTGGTAGGTGTACTGGCCCGTTAGCAAATCCCCTTTCAGAGAAAACCAGAGACCCAGTCGAGGAAGATGATGATGAATACAAGATTCCTTCATCCCATCCTGTTTCCCTGAATTCACAACCATCTCATTGCCATAACGTAAAACCTCCTCTTAGGTAAGCATACGGGCAGCATTTATCACCTCACATCTCACAGCATAAACATTATCATGTGTGGTTTTTGTTTTTAAGCATCTGAATCACATGTATTTAATTAAAAATCCTTCCTGTTCAAAGCCTTCTCTTCCTATATACCATTTTCTGCATTATTTTCAGGGAAAACTAAAAGATGCAGATTTCTCATTAATCAGGAAGTCATTTAATTAAATAAATTGACGAGTAAATCTAATGGACCATTTTGTTGGCCCTTTCCCCACTTAGAACAAATTATAGTCTGATAAAACTTTGCTGTACATTATGTATTGCGGTGATTCATGAATTTTCAGTACACTAGTTTCAATGCATTTTATCAGTTCTAAGCACCTATCTCAGAAGAAAAATCAGTGCTCAGAAACAAAGTATTATCCGACCTTCCGTGGAATTTTTTTTTCATGATATAAAGACTAGTATATATTCATTTCCCTTCTTGATATGCTACCTACTTCTATTCATCATATCCTGAAGAAGTCAACAAACAAAAACACAACAACAAAAAAAACAAAGTATTTCCCTTAACTATCTTTTTTTTTTTAAATCAGGAACTATTTTACCTTTCCTTAGATCAAATAAGAATGTGAGGAACAGTGTTTTTCTTTTTTTCTTCTTGTCAGTCATTCTTATAATAAAGACATTCTTGGTCTTCGAAATGGCACTCTACTGAGGTATATAAGAGTTATTAAAAATGAGTAGTGTGGGGCAGCCCGGGTGGCTCAGCGGTTTAGCGCCACCTTCGGCCCAGGTCCTGGAGACCCAGGATCGAGCCCCTTGTCGGGCTCCCTGGATGGAGCCTGCTTCTCCCTCTGCCTGTGTGTGTCTCGTGAATAAATAAAATCTTAAAAAAAATAAATAAAAATAAAAAATAAACATGAGTAGTGTGTATTGAAATATTGATGTTTTTAAATTAGAAGGATGATTCTACACTTAAATAATTGAGTTAATAATCTGTGGTCTCAAATATTTTTCTTTTTTCTCATCTGACTTACATGAGGTACTCAATAAGTCAAATCTCAGTTTTAAACCTTACTTTGTGAACTCATTTCCTTAATGTGACGGAATCCCTGGAGCTCTGCTGGGCATACTGAGGGCTCGGGCCCAGCCTTCCTGCCTCCCAGCATCTCTCGATTGAGGATAGAACTGCCGAACACCTCAGCCATCTATGTCATCTTTACTTCATGGGCCATTTCGTTTTCAAGGTCAAGTCCATCAGTGGAAAGCATTTTATGAGTGGAGTGTTTCTTTCTTTCCAGATGAAAAATCTAAAAAATGTTTTAGTGCCTTTCTTTGAGTATCACACTGAGGTGAAATCCAATGCTTGGAAAAGAGGAGCAAATCTTCATTTTAGCCAGAGAGGTATCTACAAGAGTGACCCTCGTTCGAATTATCAACACTCTGCAGAGTTCTTATCCAGGATTACTAACATTCTGCAGTCTAGGGTTCCATATTTCAAAACAAAAACCAAAGTATTTCTTGCTAATCACTGGTGTTTAAGACATTTATTGATAAAATGGTGTCACTGAGAAGATAAATAACTGAGAGGCAATTTGTTATATCAGAAGAACCAAATGTCTACTACTTTTATTAGAGGGAAGTTATTCCTTCACATCAAACACAAATTGTCACAATTCTTAGGTCTTTTGGCTCTTACAAATGTATAGTAATTTTTAAAGACTGAAGTAAGATGAGCTTTTTTGGTTTCCTTGGGATTTCATTTTTTTTCGAGAAGCTGAAGAAGTGAGAGGTATAATTTCAATGCTTTAAATTTTAATTGTCAGATCATATTGGATGAGATTTTTGGTGGCAGGCCTCCCAAATCCTGAAAATAAATTTGAATTATGACCACCATTACCATCTTTCTATTGTTATAGAGAAGTAATAAATGTTGATAATCCCTAAACTTAATTGGAGAGAATTTTTTATCTAATTTGTTCTTGAAAGCCGATGGATCAAGTACCTTCTTATGTCCTCCAGAGAGCACTCTTTAAGCTTAAACACTTCTTTCCCAATGCATTTTCCCACTTTGGAATATCAGAAGAAATAAATTGTCAATATGTGGAAAAAGTTAAACAGTAGATGAATAATTCAATTCAGTTTCAGTAAAAATCCATCATTATTATGAAAATTCAATACATGATAACTATTTTCAAATGAACCATCTCTGGCCCCTGAAATAGATGTGGCCACCAGAGAGAATGGAAATGAATTTCAGATGAAGCCACTCTTGCAGTAACTATTTAAATATCCACTATCTCCTCCGTTATGTATGTACTTTTACTTTGCCCCAAGAATTCAGAGTAAATCAGAAAAAGGAAAATATAAACTCTGCTTTCTATAGTTTTTTGTGAACAGAATAACTTGGTGAGCAGAGTTCGTTGTTACACAGCTATATTCTAAAGACAAAATATGGGACGCCTGGGTGGCTCAGCAGTTAAGTGCCTGCCTTCAGCCCAGGGCGTGATCCAGGAGTTCCAGGATCGAGTCCCACATCAGGCTCCCTGCATGGAGCCTGCTTCTCCCTCTGCCTGTGTCTCTGCCTCTCTCTCTGTTTCTCATGAATAAATTAAAACTTAAAAAAATACAAAATATGCCCTGTACTTTGTCTTCCCACTATCTTCCCATGCCCCAATTTTGTCCATTATGTTCAGAGTATGATTCCAATGTCCAATACAAATAACAAAAATACTTTTTTAGTAAGTATTATCTTTCACAGACCCCCAGATTCAAATATATGTTGTGTACCCAAGGCCTTTGCCAAAGCCATTTTTCTACAGTTGTCGGAAGTGCGAGAGTTTTCATCCTAACAGTAGTGAAATCCTAAAACAGACCTCAGGTCTTTGAATATGTCTATCAGAATTTTAATGAAACTACAGAACATTTAATAATTCTTCTTTGATGGGTTCAGTTTATTATAAGGAAAGCTTAAAGTATAGAAATAAAAACATGTTAAATACTATCAACAAATAATAAAGCTGTTGGGACTATTACATATTTGTTTTTGCCTTACTGCATGTTTTTCTTCAAAACTTGACAAGGTACTATTGAACTTGTCCAAATATATGTTAATTTTCACAGTTGTGTTTAGCTTATCAGCAATTTTTGTGGCCCTTGTAATTGTTGATTTCACTTTAAGAAAAGATTGTCTTTCATGAGCTATTTACTTCTTCTTTGTAAAAATAGTTCTGAGTAAGAATGTCTAGGAAATATTTCTTATACTTTTTCCAGAAAAGGAAATTACATTTACTTTCAAGCTTTAGCATATGATCAGGATTGCTAGTTCCTATCACCCCTCCAAATTACTTTTAAATGGAAAGTAATTTCTCTTATGATTTTTGTCCTGTGATCTCTGCTTTAGGTCTTGTGATAATGGTCATTGTGTATTGAATGGAACACATGGTACATCTTCAGAGGTGAAGAAATCAAACATCCCTGAATTAGGCATTTATTTAAAGGGTATGTATAAAACATATTCTCTTTGTGTTCTACATCTTAATGGTCAGAATTTAAAGGCAAAATTCCATGCCATTGTTATACTGAAAATACATTAAGATTTTGTGTTATCCTCTAGGAGATGTTTTTGATTCAGCCTCTGATCCAGTGCCATTACCACCTGCCAGGCCTCCAACTCGGGACAATCCAAAGCATGGTTCTTCACTCAACAGGACGCCCTCTGATTATGATCTTCTCATCCCTCCATTAGGTTGAAACCTTTAAAAAAAATTTTCAAACAAGCCACCCTGCCTGTTCTTTCAGTTAATATCTGAATGATCAGATTTCAGAGTTCAATGTAACACAGATTACAAGATTACGAATCTGTCTGAATTAGAATGGATTCTCTAGGTAGCGGTGGCTCTCAAGTTCCTGTAAACACTATTCCGTTTATATGATTGAAGCAATGGGTACAGGGCTGGCCATCAATCTGCATTGTAAGCTGTCTCTTCATGTACTGAATGCAGTCCAAAAAAACCTGTGGGAGCATCCTTCCTTCCCCTGAGCCCTTGTGTTCTAGTAGATTTGAAGTGTTCATCTGAGATTTTCTTTAAGTACAATTCTTAATGAATGTGTACTTACTTTTTCTTTCAGCATAACATGACCCAGTTCCACTTACTTAGCTAATTACATTATGGAAAATTACATATCTTATTGTAGAGAGCCGAGAAATAGACTCTGTCTTATAATCATTGCAATTGCATATCCAAAGAATCTCTGTCTCTTTGGTTCAAATTTTAATATAAAATACACTAGTATGTATGTGTGCAAAAAGGTACACGTGTGTATGTATATTAAAGCTGGTTGCTGCTGGTACCTGTGTTAATTAATTCTAGGAAGCTTCTCACCCTATTTTTAGAGGAAGACAATTGGAATCTCCACACGTCTTCAGGCTTCACGATAACAAGTCACCATAACATAAAATCATGTATGATCAAGGTCTATCTATAAACTTCCCTGAATTAATTGTTAGGCATCCAGAAATATGAAATGACCCTTTTGATTCTTTCCCAGACACCGTCAACCAATGATGTTTCTAGTTATAGAATTGCTTCTGCTCTTCCTGTAGTTCACTGCTTCATTCTCACCAACATCAATTACAAGCCTCTGCCAACACTTTTACTTAGTTTTTTTTCTCCCTCCCATTTCTTCCTGTGTGCTGGTTTTTGACCTGTTACCCCATCTTCATGACCTAGATCACCACTGTCCAGTAGAACTTTTATGTGGTGATATAACGAATCTGTATATTCACCTGTGCAACTGTGGGTGGAACTGAATTTCAGTTTTTAAGTAAACAGCTATCTATGGCTGGTGCCGGCCGTGTGAGACGACGCAGGTCAGTGTTGCAGCCTGTGTCTGTAACTCAATCTTCCTCTCGCTCTTCATGCACATCTATGCTTGATTTATACTGTTTATTTTATACCATTCCCTCTGTCGAGAAGACACCATCCTTGCACTTAATAAATAAATGTATATCCCAGGCCTACCTTGCTGAATATCGCTTTCTGCGTTGCCCGTCCCTCTTACAATGCGGAGCTCTCTCCGTGAGACCAGGGGCACTTTCACCTGTGAATCATACCTCTTTGTGAGTTTCCCTTAGATTTTCTGGTGGAATCTAAGCTCCTTGCGTTAGGACCTTGTGATTTTGATCTTCACATTACCTGTGTGCCTAGCATGGTATACCTGACATTTAGGGGCTGAAAAAAGGACTTGGATGAGTAAGATCATGAAAGTAGCAGATAGCTGAAGGTTGGAATAATAGCAAAGCTCTTTCTCCTCCCCTGACCCCTGTTGCCCACACCTTCAAATATTTTAAGTTAGAAAAAGACTTCGATCATTAGAGAAAATACTTTGAATATGTTTCATAAGGCAAGTTGGGTTAATGGTAAAGCCATTTTTCCTTAAAATATACCTTTGGCTTAAGTCAATAAATTTAAATACATGAATTTTTATTACTGGAATCTGTAGGTGTTTGCTTATATCCTGTTTCATTCACTAGGTATTTGAGATTACTTACCAAAATACATATATTGCAATATTGTAATTTTATTGTTTTAAAGAATTGAAGTATGGGAAAATATGAGTAGAATAGTAAGATGTGGCAAGGGAAAAATAAGTAGACATAAAAGCATGCTGCAATATTCTGTAGTTACTAAAGCTGGGAAATATGCAAATATAAGTAGTTTGGGGACCAGAGAAGATCGTTCTATATTTAACTGTTCCTCTTTAGAGATATCTGATAAGTAGAAAAATATATTTCTCTTCTAGAGGTACGTTTTATGTATTTTGACAATGAAATATATGCAACATTAGTTTTAAGTGAATTAAAATCCAGAAGAATAAACTTTAAAAGATAATCTATTCTGTGACATTAAATTTTTTGTACATAGTGTGATTTTCTAATAAGAGGCTGTGAACTCTTATTGTTACATTAAAAAAATTCTGTTTTGATGGTATGAGTTAGAATAATTTTTAGTTCAAACATCATGTCCTTAATATTACAAAGGTTACAAGTAGATAATAAGCTCTTTCATAACCTGCAGAGCTGCCTTTTACCAGAAAGGCCTGGAAGATAGAAAAACATTGCACGTGAACATGTATGTTTGTGTGCCTGTGTTTCTCTTCCGACACTCCCCCAAGATAAGTAGCTTTCATTCTCAAAGTTGGTAAATTGTGAGATAAACCCTGCAGGTGAAGTTCTTTATGAGCAGCAAGAGAAAATCAATCATTACTTTGGCCTGATGCTGTGTTTTCATTAATGAAGTTCTGCTGTTGACACTGACCTTTCTTTAAATGCAGGTGAAGATGCTTTTGATGCCCTCCCCCCATCCCTCCCGCCTCCCCCACCTCCCGCAAGGCACAGCCTCATCGAACACTCTAAACCTCCCGGCTCCAATAGCCGACCATCCTCAGGACAGGACCTTTTCCTTCTTCCTTCAGGTAAGAGGGAAAAGCCAAAAGAAACTTTTCACTTAAAACAAAAAACATTTTCTAAGATTGTACTGTCAAATAAGCATTAGTAGTGTATGGTTCCTAGCTCCTTAGCAGAAAAATCAGGGTAGAGGAAACCAGCAGTTGGGCAGGTTTGCTTGTCAATTGGTTAATTTAATGCAAAGGATTATAAAAATGTCAGAAGCAACAGGAATCATAGGTGCTGCCGAGCTCGTCCAATCCAGGTAACATCCGTTATGCCACAGAAGGCATCCCTGAGAACCAAAAGGGCTCCACGATGGGGCACTAGTGATGAGGACAGAATTGAGACTCTCCAGATTCTGAGCTCAATATTTCTTCCTAGTAAGTTTTAATTTTACTAGCTATGGCTGAGGGTCATAATTGCATTCAAAAGACAATGTTTTGGTAAATTGCATCATTACAACATTAATAGATTTTTCTGAAATATCTGATTTTATTGTTACCATTGTTAATTTTTAATATCAGTGTATCAAACTATTGTTTTTCAAGGAAAAATCAACACATAGCTTTTTTTTTTTTAACCTTTCGAGTGAGGAATAGAAATAAAAATAAAGAGACTTATAACAAACCATCCACTCCATTAGCACTCTCAGGAAGAAATAATCAGTTACATTAAATCTGCTGATATCATCCAGTATGTCATGTTGATGAGACTATGATCCATATTCAAATTTTTGTCTCAATTTCGTTTGGATAAACATAGAAATTTTTTTTAACAATTCCATTTTATATTAGATAAATCTAGAAGTTTTTAATGAGGGCTCAATTTTATTTGGGGCCGACTCTAGCTCAGTGAAAACTTGGGAATCTTAGTCATTACCATTCACCTTTACTAATTTTCCTAGATTTTTCTTTTCCACTCATTTTGGTAACTAGAAAGTTTGAGGCGATTCATGGATGAGACACACAAATTATACTCCTGTAACTTGAAGTAGGTAGCTTTGGCTTCTAAAAGAGGCTCATTTTTAAAAAAATAATTTTGAGTTAGTTTTTCATCAGTAAGTATTGCTTGAATTGTCCTTTGTGTCACCTGCTCTGTGAGATGCCCCCTCCCCTCCTGGAGTCCATGAATTCACTGGAAACTATGAATCAAAAAGCAAGGGTCGTACCCCTTCTAATCCAGGCAGAAAGCATGGATAGCTATTAGGCTCCTATTAATTCCTATATCATAAATACTGATAACATTTGCTATCTTTTTCACTTATTCAAATCTTTGTTTTATACATGAACTTTAACATACAAGAGTCACTCTAAAACACAGCTAACCTTTCCCAAGGCTAACTTCTGGATAATCTCTGGTCAGATTCCTACAAGGTACCTATCACTGTTTGTATATGTGGTTTAAGCCCCATGAAATAAAAGTCACTGTAGTGCCTTTTAAAATTAAGTCAAGCTTTTCAGGAGTTGGAAGAGAACATTTTTACACAAATACACACTTTCACTTGTTTTTAATCAAAAGAGCTAATTATAAAATGTTTTAGTTACCATAATTTTATTTTTCATTGTGCTTTATGTAAAAAAAAAACTTCATAAAAATGCTGTGGATATTACTAAAAAAAATTACAAAATGAAAATGCCCCTTTTATTAGGTAAAACAAAAGTCATATAAACTGTTTTTATTTCATATATAGGTCTACTTGTTTTCATTTTGCTTGACTGCCAGGCAGCTCAGCAACGACCATCCGTAACCTACTGTGAGGCTAGCATGGGGCCAGGGCAGTGTCATTTGGACCTGTTGACTGTCTCTGGACTTCCCTTGTACATGGAGGTATTCTGATTCTACTCCCAATAATGTTGATGTCACTTGATAATAAATACTCCTGAGGAAAAAAATGATAACTTATTTTCTTTCCTCTTCCAGCCTTTCATATCATTAACATGACAGGATTCTAGTCTGTTGCTAGATCCTTTATGGGATCCATTGAGATAGCAATTTTTAATCAACTCTATATATTTTTATTAAAGCATAATTAACATACAATGTTATATTAGTTTCATGTGTAGAACATATTAATTCAGTAATTCTATGCACTACTTAGTGTTCTCACAGTAAGTGTAGTTATTTCTGTCATCATAGAGTGTTCTTATGCTATTATTGACTATTCCCTATGCTGTACATTTTTTTTTTTTTTAGATTTTATTTATCTATTTGACAGAGCACAAGCAGGGGGAACAGCAGGGAGAGGGAGAAGCAGGTTTCCCACTGAGCAAGGAGCCTGATGCAGGGCTTGATCCTAGGACCCCAAGATCATCACCCAAGCTTAAAGCAGATGCTTAACCCACTGAGCCACAGGTGCCCCACCCATGGTGTACTTTTAATCTCCAGGATTTATTTTATACCTGGAAGTTTGTATCCTCTTGATTTCCTGAGACCACATATATCAGCTTGCCTCCTTTTCAAAAGAAATATTTTTTTTAATTTTTTTTAATTTTTTTTTTTATTTATGATAGTCATACAGAGAGAGAGGCAGAGACACAGGCAGGCTCCATGCACCGAGAGCCCAACGTGGGATTCCATCCCAGGTCTCTAGGATCGCGCCCTGGGCCAAAGGCAGGCGCCAAACCGCTGCGCCACCCAGGGATCCCCCAAAAGAAATATTTTAATTTTTCTTACATAATAATAAATAGAGCATGGTTTCTTTCGACTCATAAACAAGCATTTGAGTATCATTTTGCAAATTAATACATTATATATCTAAAATAAAAGATTTGTGACCTTTCTTCACTCTTATGTCCATAAACTTCATTAAAGAATACCCTTTAAATGATAAATGAAAGTTTGACTCCTAGTTATAGAATCATAAAAGGGAAATAGAGGTGATTGCTGTATTAAAGCAGAGTGTATGAATGTTGTACTGCTGTTGCTTTCACTGTTGTTCATGCTGTAAAATTTTAATCTAGTAAAATGATAAATCTTTGCTGGGCATGATTGAGATTTGGTTTCCTTAATGAAATCATTATCCCTAATTAAAGACAAAGGATAGATGTCTTAAAAAAAAAAAAAAAAAGTTGGATTTCTTTCTGGTGTTGTGCTAAATACCTGATCAAATGTCAAACGCCCCTCTTTATTCCCAGCATTCAGTGCCCTGCATACTTGAGTCAAGTTCACCTTTGCAGCCTTATAAGCCCACTGACTTCTGTGTAGCAACAATTTTCAAACTGTAAGGTCCTGTGCTTCTGCAAAGGAACCTTAGGACTCCTGCAGAATGTGGGGAGAGGCAAAGCAGGGGCACGGCTCTGATGCTTCTTTTATCTGTTTTTGGTGTTCAGCCTTCATGCAAGATTTCTTTTGGCAAATAGTAATGCCCACTGCTGTGCATGAGCATCTATTCTGGATGGGCTAGTCCTCTCTTAACAAAACCTGAAGAATCTTCAAAAAAAGCTTTCTACTTTGCTAGCAGATATGTGCTTTTGTTCAGATTACAAAAAGGCACTTCTTTTGTGCTGGTGGGTTGAAAGAGGCAGCCCCTCCTTCTACCTTGTGCCAGGGCCAGTGCTCCAGGAACAAAGCCAAGGCTGCATTTCAGTCTGCTCATTCCCATAACTACATGTCTTTGTGCAGTGCACAAAATACACAACATGCCTGGCAGCCCTTGGTGAACCTTTCTTTCACTGTTTTTCTAACCTGGAATCTCTTTTGAAGTCCTTATCCAATCCTAAAGTCACCATTCAACTCTAAAAGCCAAATAATTTGACTTGATTACAGTTAAATGAAAGTTTTCCAGTTGGATCCAGAAATGCAATTTCATAAGTAAAATAGAATACTTGGGTCATTTAGCAAGAGTTATGGAAGAGGATTTAGGCAGTTCCGTTAACTCTGACCTTTATGAAACACAGTCATGATGTGACTACCAAGGGAGCTCCTGCCATCTGAGGGTGGCACTCCCAGAGTTCAGACCAGAGAAGGAGTGAGGTGAGGTCCAGTGCTCAGCTGGCCCGGAGACCACTGGGGGGAGATGTTGAAGAAGAGGGGCTAGAGCTGGAGCAGTGGTTGGTTCTCAAACCGTAGTCCTCCAGCCAGCACCATCAGTGTCACCCGGGGGTCCTACTTAAAATTAAAATTCATAGGCTCCAGGAGGACTTACCAAATCAGAAATTCTGGGAGTAGGGCCCAGCAGTCTGTTTCTACCGGCCTTCTGGGGGATTGTGAGGCATACTCAAGGGTTAGAAATACTGAGCTGGGGTAGTCCTGGCGAAAGGCAGCCAGGGCGGTAAAGGGAGTTTACACCTGACCGCAGAAACCACAGCGCATGACAGGAACTGCAATGTTTAACAAGAGAGACGACTTTGAATACACATATTAGAGTTGTCTCTAGTTACAGTATTTGTGAAAGAAGGACTAGATTTCCTCCACGTTTCCTCAGAAGAACAGACCAGTGAATATGATTAAGATTGAAAATTTCATCACAATTTTCTAAAGTAAGAATTCTTAAGCATTTTATAAAAGAATTATTTTTTCAGGGGGGTGGTGAGTTCTCTAGCACTGAAGGCTTTAAGTAGTGGCCAGATCACTACCTAGTTAGGGAGTTTATGAATGTGAGTTAAAGAGTGAGGGCTGCGGAGAGGGAGGAATTTCATTTCACCTAAATAGCTCTTCAGACCTTTCTAACAATGAGATCCTGCATTGATACTCTTTTAAAATTTGGAGGATAACTGATAAAGCAACCAGATGGTTTTTGGACAGCCCCACAGGAAAATACACCACTATTTTAACTGTCCAATTTTATTTGCCTTTTTTTCTACACTTGAGTAAATATTTGGGAAGTGTTTCAGATAATGAAAAAAAAGGAATTAAAAACATTCCCCAGTGCCACCCCCTAGAGATAACCATTTAATAGGTTTCCTTCTTACGCAGCATAATTTCAATCAATGCATATTTCCTCATTTCTTTTATAGTGAGCAAACTTTTCCTCCCAGTCTTCCCTTAGATTTCTATAATCTCTGAACTAAGTATTAAAATTTTAATTTAGCATTACCATACTGTAAATCACAGACAATAGTACTTTGCTTTTTAGAATAGATTAATGCCATCGTGTTTATTCACTCATTTCTCAAACATTTATTACTAGATAAATGGTACATTGGCTATTGTATTTTCAGTTTGTATGTTTTAATTCTAACTGTGGATATAAAATTTTACTTTAATTAGTTTTTGAAGAATTTATTTCTAAAAACTCGATTGCTTTTCAAAATTATCGGGAGACAGTTGATTATTGTGCTGTCTGTAGTAACTGGGTTGATCTTTTCCTATTGAAACCTGAATACTTTCAACCTTGCTATAGAAGCCCAGTGTACCCTATCACTGGACTAGTAGCAAATTTAGCATAAAGAAAGACATGGGGCAGCCCAGGTGGCTCAGCGGTTTAGCGCCGCCTTCAGCCCAGGGCGTGATCCTGGGGACCTGGGATCAAGTCCCACGTCGGGCTCCCTGCATGGAGCCTGCTTCTCCCTTTGCCTGTGTCTCTGCCTCTCTCTCTCTCTTATTAATAAATAAATAAAATCTTAAAAAAAAAAAAGGAAGAAACGGATGGTAGTGATTTATAACTGACCTAAGTATTTTTTGCTATTTATGGTAATATTTTTAGTATACCTAGTGACTTTTTAAGTGAAATAGTTTAAAGGAACAATACCCTACACAACTATATATTTTGTAGTCTCTTTATGACCCTATAGTATATCCAGAAGCTAATGTTTAGTCTAAAGTGCACAGTTAGTAAGGACATAAGTATGTTTGACAAACCTTTAAATTACCCCTAAAGAGATTTTTTAATAAGTGTATGTATTGTAAAAGGCATGCCTTCCTCTGATCTAATGTTATATCAGCAATGTTTAAAATGCACAATAATGGAAAGTAAATTTTATTGAATATTTAAACCTAAATCTTCAGGAAATTTCTAAACTGATGCAGAAATCAGCATACCTAGTTCCAAATACTTACTCTTCCAAATCAAAGGATAAACATTTGTTGCATGAATTTATCTTCTCAATGCTTCCTAAAATGTTTCAGCAAAATTAATGAGGCTGAACCATTGACTTTTTAAATATCAAAAGTGCAAAATCTAACATTAGTTTTAATCTTGAATTTTATAGAAAGCAAGTTAAATAGCCTTACTTAGGTCAAAAGAGTCTCCAGCAAAGCTCGGAATAATCATTATACTCAAAAAGGGGAAAATAACAATCAAGATTTCAACTCTTGCCTTACATTACCTAGTTAAAAATCAGTGTAAATACATGCTAATTTTCTTCGTAATCAGATTCTTACATATTCTTCATGACAAATTTAAAGGGACATTAAAACAATAAAATATAAATTGGACCCTTAATAGTTATGATTTTAATCTTATGTTAGTAATTCAGATTTCACTAATTTTGAATTTATGAAAAATATGAATCAATCTGGATTTATTTTTGGTAGTTAAAAGCACAGATTTATGACGTTCAGGCCATTTGCCTAGCAGTGTGCTTGGTACTGTGTGGTAGGTGATATAATTTAAACACAATGAGAACACAAGACCCCTTCCCTTGAAAGAACTTACACTACCTCTGGAGATAAGTGGCAGACATAACAGAAGGTAATAGGAGAGAAGAAAACAGAGGAGCTAGAGATAGAAGTGGTGGCTAAGTAAATTATCAGTGAACCAGACATTGCAGAGATAGTGTTTATCTACTCAGAAATGAAACCAGTTCTATGGATTTAAACCTATATGCTACTAATTTTAAACCAGTTATATTTTTGGTCCTAACAATTTAATATAGTACACTGACAACATTTATTTTTCTGCCTTCAGTTCCAATTAATAAACATCATTAGAAGTAGCAAAAGTAAATTTAATTTGTGTATAATTCATAATTTGTACTATTTCAGATGCCACTGCTCTGACTGCGAAGGTGGTTAAAAATACCACTTTTTACTGTACATAAAAAGCTTAAAGGTACTAATACCACAATTTTTAACAATTGAATCTACTGTTCAGTGACCCAGTTAAAAATGACTTTTAGCTTAGGATGCCCAATGTAGTAATTTAAGGAGCACTTTATATATACAGGAGATTTCACACACATGAATTTATTTAATCTTCACAAATCCCAAATGTCAGGTACATTTTATAGGTTATGCCTAATGCTTAGAGATTAACAAACTTGATAATGGCGCTTATAGGCAAAATTCAAACCCTCTTTTTTTTTCTTTCACTTTGCAACAGTTTCTTTTTTTTTAATTTTTAAAAATATTTATGAGAGAGAGCACGCATAAGCAGGGGGAAGGGCAGAGGGAGAAGGAGACCTCCCACTGAGCAGGGAGCCTGACACGGGGCTCAATCCCAGGACCCTGGGATCATGACCTGAGCTGAAGGCAGATGCTTAACCAACTGAGTCACCCAGGTGCTCCTACTTTGCAACAGTTTCTATTCATTACACCGGACAGAATGGGGCAGAAAATAAAAATTTGCAGCAGCTTTTATCACCAAGAATTTTATAATTATGATCTGGAAAATATATAATTAGTATTTTGTATTGTCTAGGAATAAATGGGAAGAGCATATTTGAGCAAGTAATGAATAAATTAGAAAATAGGATTAAAAGAAGGTTAATATCAGTCATGAAATTATTGTTCTAATTTTCAAAACCTTTGATCTTTATAGAGCACTTCTAGAATGTTTTTCTTCAGCAATTTGGTAGAGATCATATTAATTTGAAAATTATCTTTACTTTTAAGACCCCTTCTTTGATCCAGTAAGTGGTCAAGTCCCTCTGCCTCCTGCTAGGAGATTACCAGGGGAAAATGTCAAATCCAACAGAACATCACAGGACTATGATCAGCTTCCTTCAGCTTCAGGTGAGTTGGCCAATAATAGTTATAATGCCTTCCTAACGTTCATATCATGCTTTTTGCTTTTCAGAGCATCTTTTTATTCATTATATAATTTAATGAGCAACTGCCAGCCTAAAAAGTATTTTTATCGCTTTAAAATTTGCTTATAAAGCTTGTATTATGAAAGGAATGCCTACAAAACTGCCTCATTAAAAAGAAAAAAAAATGATACCTTCATATTATCTTTTGTTCACTTAGTAAAGCACATAGTCTGACTCAGAACCTATTCATTCTCTAACTTTTGTTTTGCCCTACCAGATAGGAGCAATGGGAAAAATCTCTTTGTACATCAAAATGCTGCATTCTCTTATTTTTCAACTAAAGGAAAAAATCTCTTTAGAATTAATATTGGCACCAAACTATTAATTTTCAAAGGGATGTGCTGCAGTGCTCCACTGGCAGCTATTAAGCAGAATGGGAGAAGGATGTGCCATTTTAGTAAATACCAGTCATACTCCTAGCCGTTAATAATGAAATGCTGATGAAATTGCTTCTTCAGGAGGCCTTCCTCTACCACTATATCTAAAATAGTCCCATATACCTTATGTAGTCATTTTCTATACCCTCCTTGTGCTTTATTTTTCTTCAAAAAATGTCTCTATCTGAAATGCCATTCATTTGTTTGCTTGGTTTGTTATTTGTCTGTCTTTGCTAGAATATTAATGCTTTGAAGATAAGGGTCTTGTTTGCTCCACTGCTATGTCCCCATACACTCACAAGAGGGCCTAGCACACGATTCTTGGATAAATGGTTGGCTGAATAGGGGAGTAGGTGGGTAAAAGGAAGAGTAGCCGATGTATATGCTGTGCTGAACACACATTTTTCTTTGTTGAAGTGCAGTTGACCCAATGTTACGTTAGTTTCAGGGGTACAATGTAGGGACTTGATAAATCCATACTTTATGGTCTGTTCACTGCAAGTGAACCTACCCTCTGTCACCATTCAGTGCCATTACAATACCACTGACTATATTCCCTGTGCTGTACCTATTATCCTTGTGACTTACTCATTCCATAACTGGAAGCCTGTATCTCCCACTCACCTCTACCGATTTTGCCCATCCCCCACACTCTACCCCTCTTGTAACCATTGGTTTGTTCTCTGTGGGTCTGTTTCTGCTTTTAGTTTATTTGTTTTGTTTTTTAGATTCCTCATATAACTGATGTCAGATGTATTTGTCTTTTTCTGACTTACTTCACTTAGCATAATACTGTTTAGGTCCATCCATGTTATCACAAATGGCAAGATCTCTTTGTTTTTTTATGGCTGAGAAATATTCTGTGTGTATATACACACAGACATACAAACATATACATACACACACATCAGCTATCAGTGGACACTTGGGTTACTTCCATATCTGAACTATTATAAATAATGTTGCTGCAGAAAACGTGCATATGTCTTTTCAAATTAATGATTTTAACTTCTTTGGGTAAATATCAGTATGGTATTTCTGGATCATATGGTATTTCTATTTTTAATTTTTTGAGGAACCTCCAGACTGTTTTCCCCAGGGGCTGTACCTATTTACAATCCCGGCAGTGCTTGAGTGTTCCTTTTTGCACATCTTCTTCGCCAACACTTTTTTCTTCTCTCTTTGATTCCAGCCAATCTGACTGGTGTGAGATGATCTCATTGTGGTTTTAATTGGCATTTCCCTTGATAGTTAGTGATGTTGAGCATTTTTTCATGTGTCTCTTGGCCACCTGTATGTCTTTGAAAAAATGCATTCAGATCCTCTGCCCATTTTTTGGTTATTTGCAGGGAGGGGTGTTGAGTTGTAGAAGTTCTTTATATATTTGGAATATTAACCTCTAATCAAATATATCATTTGCACATAGCCTCTCCCATTCAGTATGTTACCTTCTGGGTTTTTTTTTTTTTTTATGGTTTCCTTCACTGTGAAAAAGTGTTTTGTGTGTAGTCCCAATCACTTACTTGAGGAGACCCATGTAGAAAAATGTTGCTAAGGCTGATGTCAGAGAAATTACTGCCTGTGTTTTCTTCTAGGAATTTTATGGTTTCAGGTCTCACATTTAGATGTTTAATCCATTTTGAGTTTCTTTTTGTGTATAGTGTAAGATAATGGTCTAGTTTCATTCTTTTGCATGAAGCTGTCCAGTTTTCCCAATACCATTTGTTAAAGAGACTGGTTTTTTCACATTGTATATGCTTGCCTTTGTTGTAGATTAGTTGACCGTATAATCATGGGTTTATTTCTGGGCTCTCAATTCTGTTCCATTGCCCTATGTGTCTATTTTTGTGCCAAGTACTGTAGTGTTTTGATTACTATAACTTAGTAAAGATAAACTATTAACCTGGGATTGTGATACCTCCAGTTCTGTTTTTCTTTTTCATGATTGCCTTGGCAATTGTGGTCTTTTGTAGTTCTATACACATTTTAGTACTGTTTGTTCTAGTTCTGTGGAGAAATGCTTTGTGTATTTTGATAGAGATTGCATTGAATCTGTGGATTGCTTTTGGTAGTATGACATTTTAATTCTACCAATCCATGCGCATGAAATTACTTTTCCATTTGCTTGTGTCATCTTCAGTTTCTTTTGCCAATGTCTTATAGTTTTCAAAGTACAGGTCTTTCACCTCGTTGGTTAAATTTATTCCTAGATATTTTGTTCTTTTTGGTGCAGTTGTATAAGATTTTCTTAATTTCTCTCTCTGCTACTTCATTATTAGTGTATAGAAATGCAACCAATTTTTATGTACTAATTTTATATTCTGCAGTTTTACTGAATTCATTTATTCTGGCAGTTTTTTGGTAGAATCTTCAGGGTTTTCTACATATGGTATCATGTCATCTGCAAACCGTGACAGTTTTACTACTTTACCAATTTGGACTTTTTTTCTCTCTGATTGCTGTGGCTAAGACTTCCTGTCTTGTATCCAATAAAAGTGGCAAGAACGGACATCCTTGTCTTCCTCTGGATCTTAGGGAAAATGCTCAGTATTTCACCATTATGTATGATGTTAGCTGTGTATTTTTCATATATGCCCTTTATTATGTTGAGATAATGTTCCCTCTAACCCCATTTTGTCGAGAGTTTTTCTCTTGAGCAGATGTTGAATCTTGTTCAATGCTTTCTCTGTATCTATTAAGATTTTTATCCTGTTCTGTTGATGTATATTATGTTGATTGATTTGCAAATATTGAAGCATCCCTGCTTCTCTAGGATAATATGTGATCAAGGATACTGACCAGTAATTTTCTTGTGGTGGCTTTGTCTTGATGGTTTTACCCTAAGGGTAAATGCTAGTCTTGCAGAATGTATTTGGAAGCTTCTGGAGTTTTTTGGAATAGTTAGAGGAGAATACTTATGAACTCTTCTTTAAATATTTGGTAGAATTCATCTGTGAATTCATCTGGTCTTGGACTTTTGTTGGGAGGTTCTTGATTCTCAGTTCAATATCATTACTATTAATTATCTGTTCAGATTTTCTGTTTCATCCTGATTTAGTTTCAGAAGATCTAGGAATTTCAGAAGTTTCTAGGAATTTAACCATTCCTTCTAGTCTGTCCACTTTGTCAGCATATAATATTTTTGTAGTAGTTTCTTATAATCCTTTGTATTCTGTGATTTCAATTGCTATTTTGTTTCTGATTTTGTGTTTTTATTCCTTGATAATAAAGGTTTATCAATTTTGTCTGTTTTGTTTTTGTTTTTTTCCAAAGAACCAGCTTTTGGTTTCATTGATCTTTTACAATGTGTTTTTGGTCTCTATTTTGTTTATTTCTGCTCTGGTCCTTATTATTTTCTACTTTAACTTGAGTTCTCTTTGTTCTTCTTTTTCTAGTTCTTTTAGGTATAAGTGTAGATTGTTTGAGATTTCTGTTGTCTTGAGGTAGGTCTGTATCACTATAAATTTCCCTTTAATGCTTTCTCTATAGCCCAAATATTTTAGGCCTTTGTTTTCATTTTCATGTTTCCATGTGTTGTTTCCTCTTTGATTTGTTGGCTGATTGGTTGTTAGTAGCATGTTGTTTAGCCTCCATGCGTTTGTCCTTTTTCCAGTTTTTCCTGTTTTTCCTGTGATTGATTTCTAATTTCATAACGTGTAGTTGGAGAAGATGTAGGATATTTCATTCTTATTAAATTTGAGATTTGTTTTGTGGCCTAACGTGATCTATTCTGGAGAATGTTCCATGTGTATTTGAAAAGATGTATATTTTTTTGCATGAAATATTCTGTATATATCTGAAGTTCATCTGGTCTGAAGTGTTGCTCAAAGACGACATTTCCTAATTGATTTTTCTGCTTGCATAATCCATTGATTTAAGTGGAGTGTCAGTATCCCCTACTATTACTATAGTATCCTCAGTAGTGCTCCCTTTATGTCTGCTACTTATATGCTTTATGTATTTAGGTGCTTTGGTATTGCTAGCATAGATACTTAAAACCCATTAAACCTCTTGTTGAACTGATCCCTTTATCATTGTGTAATGTCCTTCTTTGTCTCATATGACAGATGTTGTTTTAAAGTCTATTTTGTCTAATAAAATTTCTACCCTAGCTTTTTTTTTTTTTTTTCCCATCTCCATTCCATGGAATTTTTTTTTTCCCCATCCTTTCACTTTCAGGCTATATATGTCTTTAGATCTGAAGCAAGTCTCATGTAGATACCATGCAGATGGATCTTGTTTTTTATCCATTTGGCTGCCCTCTGTCTTTTGATTAGAATATTTAGACCATTGTTTTTTGGTTGTTTTATAGTTTTTATGCTCTTCTTTCCTTGCTCTCTTTACTTGTGATTGATGACTTTCTGTAGTATTATGCTTAGCTTTCTATTTTTTTTGTATCTGTTATAGGTTTTGAGTTTATAGTTACCATGAGGTTCATATATAACATCCTAACTATATAGCAGTCTATAATAGTAATGATGATCACTTAAGTTTGAACCTATGCTAAAAGAGCTTTCTTACTCCCCCCTCCACATTTTATGTATGTTTTCATATTTTACTTCTTTTTATTCACAATTTAACTATAAGCTTTTCTCTTAAAGGAGTTCCTTTGAGATTTCTTGTAACATTGGTTTAGTGCTGATGAACAACTCTTTTTTTGTCTGGGAAACTCTATCCTTTAATTTTTAATGACAGTCTTTTGGAGTAGAGTATTCTTGGTTGTAAGGTTTTTCCTTTCAGTTCTTTGGCTATATCATGTCACTCCCACTGGCCTGCACAATTTCTGCTGAGAGATCAACCTGTGGGGTTTCCCTGGTATATAACTTTTTGCTTCTCTTTTGCTGCTTTTAAATTCTCTTTATCTTTAACCTTTGACATTTTAATTATTGTGTCATAGTGTAGATTTCCATGGATTCAACTTGTTCAGACTTCTCTGTGCTTCCTGAATCTAGAGGTCTGTTTCCTTCCCCAGGTTAGGGATGTTTTCACCTATTTCCTAAAATACATTTTTCTGTCTCTCTTCTCCTTGTGGAACCCCTATAATGCAAATGTTTGCTTGATGTTGTCCAAGAGATCCTTTGACCTGTCCTTATTTTTTAAATTATTTTTTCTTTTTGCTGTTTATCTTGGATGCTTTCCATTATCCTGTCTTCCAGATCTATATCTTTGCATATGCTAAACTACTGTGAATCTCCTCTACTGTATTTTTCATTTCAATAATACAATGTTATTGTATTATTCAGCTGAGGTTGGTTCTTTTTATATTTATCTCTTCATTGAAGTACTGAGTTCTTCCATTCTTCTCTGCAGCCCAGTGGTCATTTTTATGATCATTACTTTAAACTCTTAAGCAGTATGCCTGATAATCTACATTTCATTTAGTTCTTTTTCTGAGGTTTTGTCTCGTTCTGTCATTTGGAGCATGTTCCTCTGTCTTGTCATTTTGATTTTTATGTCTTTGAATTAGGTAGAACAGCAACTTTAATCTTGAAGGAACAGTCTTGTATATGGTCCTCCCTTGTATAGACTCTGTACTTGTAAGATTGGCTGGCTGGTCCTCCCTTGTATAGACTCTGTACTTGTAAGATTGGCTGGCTGGAGGTCCCTAAGTTGAAATATTCATGGGCTGGAGTGGTCGCAGGGCTCTCCAAGCAGAGCCTGCCCTGGCAGGACAGCTGAGGCTGAAGTGACGGCAATCCAGGGTGTCACGGGGTGCTCAATGCAGAGGTACCCTGGAGGGGTGACCAGAGCTGAGGCTAACACAGGCTTTGGGGGCATGGGACACTCCATGCAGCAGGTGCCCTGGCAGGGCAGGTGGAACCTAGATGGGCATGGGCTAGGGATTCCTACCATGCTCCATACTGGGGAGGGGGGAAGGGTGTCCCAGCAAAGCAGTTGGAGCCAATGCAGGCATGAGCCAGGAGATCCCAGAGCACTCTGCATCCCAGGGCACCCTAGCAAACCATGTGAAGCTGAGGTGGTATGGGAAGTTTTCTAGGGTTCTCTGTATCTGCCACCTCAGCGTTAACACCTGGAGCTGCAGCAAGTGCTGACCAGGGTGCACACTCTGGGGATGCCTAGGTGGGACAGCTAGAGCTGGTGTGGACTAGGGGCCCAGGGCTCAGTGGGGTGGTCATCCACTTAAGGTGCTGGACCCTGCTCCCATCCATTCTATCAAGGTGGAGGGGGAATGGAAATTGTGTATTCACCAGCCTCTCCAACCTGGAGAGAGTTTTAGTAGTGTCCCCATTGTGTGGCAGGGTTCTAGGGCTAGTCCTTTTATAGTTAGTTGCTCTTTTAAACCCCAGCTTTGTTTCCATGCCCTAGTGCAGACAAATTTGCTCCTGGTCCCCCAGAGCCATCCCTCTACACTGCAGTTGGCGACATCGGGTGGGAGTTCCCTTCATTCCATCTCTCCTGCTGTTCTGTCTGTGGTCTATCTTTTGTTGTACAGAAGCTGGTCAGTCAGCCCTCAGTTCTGCAGGAGGAATTGCTTTGTAAATAGGTGCAGAGTTGGCGTGTCCATGGCGGAGGTGAGTTTAGGGTCTTCCTACAGTGCCATTTTAGACCAGAATTAACAATATTTTTGCCTCATAATTGTAAACATCAGAAGTTTTTCCTTTGTAGATTCTTATCTCCTTTCAAGAAGATTTGTTGATAGTGACAGCCATATATTCTGTAACCTCTGAATCAAGATAATTAATGAGTTGCTTTGAGAATTATCAACATAGTAGTTCTTATGTACTTGATGACACGAGTGGGAGAAGTAGAAGTCCCTCTATGATTTTACGTGTTCTAATGTTTGAAGATATCTCAGAAAAGTATAGAAAATTTTATTAACCTGTTCAAATTTTGGTCCATGCTGTCTTCGTATTTACTTGTAATCCTTCCAAGATTTCAGATATATCCCTAGGTAGCCCTTGAAACATAGTTTTGATTTCCAGATATGAAAAAAATGTGAAACTCAGGAAGAAGTGACATTATCTGGCAGCTTCTATATAAGAGAAGGAAGCAGATCCCTTAAGGAAATAACCTTAAACTATAACTTCAAGAAAAGTACCATGACTGATTTAAAATAATATATTCACTGCCACCAATTCTGGATTAAAAGAAACATGTATTCAAGTCTTTTGAAGAGTTGTGGCCAAAAGGCTGTATTTACACAGCTGCTTTACAGTTTTGCTCCATAATATGTGGGTGTTGTAGAGCCTAAAGGAGCATCATTCACATAATGATTTCAAATGTTAGGAATTCTGATTAGCATTACATTAGAAATTTCAAGGAAGAACTTTTGAGTCACAACCCTTGGTGAAATATCCCCAAATAAGCATTTACCAAGGAGCATGAACTAGCTTTTACCTGAGTGATAAAATCATCTTGATTATTACTCTGAGGGCCTCAGCTAGCTGTAACATCAAATATTTCAACCTACTCCCTGAACTCTCTTTACAAACACAGTCAACCACAGAAAATAAGATACTTTTTTTCCATCAAGATTATTTGCTGACATGCAGCTCACAGGCTGTTCACTGGTTTATTTCACACCAGCAGAGGGACTGGGCTTGTCCTTTGGATTAGGTTTGTCCATTAAAAACTGGAGACTGGGTGCCATGTGCCTTTGGGATTCTAAAATCCCTTATTTTGTAGTGATGGGTTTTTATTAATGTCTTATAAAGATGACCTTTAAGGATTCTAGTATAATTGCTGTATCTTACAAATTCAGTTTCTCTTATCTTTATGATGTTCTAAATAAATGATAGTGCTTTATATATGTTTTCTGTGAAAAAGGATTTTTTTTTAATTTAAAAGTATTTTTTTCATTGATTTAAAAATGTTTCCTGTCTAAAAAGAATGCATGCATGTATGTCTACATGGACCAACAGTGGTTCCAAATATTTTATTCCTCCCCTCCAAAATATAATATTCTTAGATGTGACAATTGATATTTAATGATATGAATGTTAATAATAAGTGGATTTTTTTAAATGGATTTTACCAGACTTGTTAAATTCACATATACTTGTATGTGAGGCAGATAATTTTTTTTGCTAAATTTCTTTACATGCGAATCTTAGTTATATGGGGCTCATGTCTATACTATCTATGTGTGAGCTTTTATAGATTTTCCAGTTTGCTTTTCTCTTGTTTTAGGTTATAATGTGCTACATTTTGAGTACCATTCTTTAAAAGTCTAGGGAATCCAATTTATAGAATAAAATTTATTAGAATAAAAAAGTCATAATGATGTGCTTGTGCTCATTTGGATGAAGTGCAGCATTAGCTCTTGGGAAACCTTTTCCTATTCTTGGTATTTAGAAGACAGTTCAAGGTAACACTAAAAGAACTAGAATATCAGCACATGACTTATGTTAAATGTGTTTGTAACTGGTAAAACATTTTAAAGGAGGTCTCATCATAAAAGGAATTCCAATACTACTTTTATTTTTACTAGCTTAAAGGAAAAGTAATGGAATATTGAATGAATTTTATATTAAGACCAAATATTCTAAAGTTCTCTCCCTTAAGATCTCAGTTGAAAATCATGGCTTCACTTCACTCAAGGGTTGGAATTGTGTATTGTCATCACTGATAAGATGTTTGAAGATAAATTATGTTTGTGTGTTTCAACAAAGGAAAATGCAGTGTTAAAAAGTTTTACTACAATATAACTACCTGAAATATCTTCCCTTACATACAGCTCTAGTTTTCAAACCACAGTATCTGGAATCTTTTTTCTTACAAATTTAATAGTAATATAGTTTTCCTATAACCATTTTCTGGATATATTACAAAACTGTATAACTTTAGCCTTAATTATCATATTATCTATCACTGTGTATCTGAAATTTTTTTATTTGTAATTTAGTGAAAACTATATTAATACATGTCCTTATAAAATTATTGTATCTATACTGATAGCAATTGAAGTTTGTGGTATATTGATCCAACTTCCAGTGGGATAACAGAGTCATAATTACGTATTTAAAATTTATTTTAATGCCTTGATCAGTTAAATTTATATTTTTAATTCTCAGATATTGTTATAGTTGAGAAAATCAGTCTGAGTCTTGATGTCTATCTCAAATATTACCCATGAATTAGAAGTAACTTATATGTCTATCTTAAATATCATCCATGGAATAAATTATCCATGAAGTAAGCAGTAAGTAGTTCTACTTACTCAGTAGTCAGTACTTCATGGATACCATGAAGTAGTAAGCTACTCTAATTTAGAGATGATGTCTCAGATTGTACATAATAATCATTTCTAAATTTGTTAGGCAGTTACTGTGAGCCAAATGTTAAAGCTAGTATTTTAAATATAGACATATAGGTATATGTGTAACTATATAATTATATATAAATGTACATTTATATGGAGAGAGTTTAATATACATATCATTTATTGGATATATTGAAGAGTTTATATAAATAGACATAATTGTATTCCTCACAACCAATCTGAAATAGTATTAATGTCAATTTATAGAAGAAAATAAATTACCCAGGGTTTCACAACTAGTAAGTACCTGTGTAATAGGATGTGAATTCTGTGTATTATCAGTAAGCTATTTGTGTATATTTGTTATCCTGCCTGCAGCTAAGCCAAATTAAGTTTTAAAAAATCACACATGTATATAACAGTGATTGCTAAACTGAGTTTGGAGATGCCCAGTGATAAAATCTGATAGTAGCAAAGGAATAGTAATGACGACAGAGGGATGGAACAGAGTATTAGGAATTATACTAGAGATTTTGAAACCTGAATCCTGGTCCTTTTTCACATGATCTTAGGAAGCCACCCACCATATGCTTTCTATACTTTATATATCAGGTTATTTCTCCATGTTGGATCTTTGAGCAGTTAGACCTGTAAAGCTAACAGAGGGGATCTGAAGCTATTTGGTTTTTTTTCTAATGAAAGTAATATATGGACGTTGGAGAACAAAATACAAAAACAAGAAAAAGAAGCCACTTCTAACCCATCATCAATCAGGAACATTATTGCCATTTGGAGTACTTCCTTCTAATGTTTATCTGTGTGCATGTTCACAAAGTCAAGATCACACTCAGTATGTCAATTCCCTCTCAATTCCATTTAACAGTTTCATAAGTATCTTACCACATCATTAAATTTTTTTATAAAGTGGCATTTTAAATTATTGTATGATAGTCCATCATTTATATGTGCTGTCAAAGACTAACATTTTAGAAGTCTAACAGAAATCCCAACTTTATTTGCAAGAAAAATGAGTTAAATGCCTTTGCTTTTGTCTAGAAATATAGAAACTTGGTGTTTGTTTTATTAAATAAGATTAATATAACAAATAGTGTATTCATCGATGTGATGACATTTACTTATTAGGCAAATCTTTCAAAATTTAGACAGTGAAGGAAGTAATAAGGATCTCTTGTGGTGAGATAGCTGTTAGCCCCTGAAGTGGAGGTGCCATCAACCCTGAGAAATGTGAACTACAGCAACGTAGCTTGCCTTTTTAAATCATAATCTGCCCAAGGACTCTTTTAGACCTTTCTTTTTTCCTAATCACTCCTGCAACAATGACAGTTTAATACCACAGATATACTTTATATTTCTGTGTACCCTTTTAGCATCTAAGATCTTTTCTTGTCCCTTAAGGACCAATTTTCACCCTCCTGGGGATACTGCCCTCATTTAGAATGCATGACCTGGAGTAATCATTTAAGGTATTCTAACCATGTATTCAGGATAATTCCCATGCCATCCAGGATTTTTCTTGATGCCGCTTTGCTCATTTATATGCTCAGAAAATGAAAATTGAATCAAGATTTAACCCTAAACCAGTACTTCTCAAATCTTTTAGCCCACCAAGGGGTTAACTCTGAATCAATTTCCCGATTGTCCATTTCTGGTTAAAGCCTCAGTGTTGTTCAAAGTCTGTTTTATCTTAAAAATTCATACAAATTTTACATTTTCCTCCTTGATAAATATGTATTCATTTCAAAATCTTAAAAAAAAATGGGGCAGCCCAGGTGGCTCAGTGGTTTAACACCACCTTCAGCCCAGAGCCTGATCCTGGAGACCCGGGATCGAGTCTCACATCAGGCTCCCTGGATGGAGCCTGCTTCTTCCTCTGCCTGTGTCTCTATGTCTCTCATAAGCAAATAAATAAAATTCTTTAAAAATAACTTTCTCACATCCTTAAGTAAAATTGGTGCTCCAGAAAGATGTACTGTTTATATCCTAAGACTCCATATATTCTTGCACTTACTTTGATATGGTTGCCATTTCTCATAGTTAGAAAATACGATGAGCATGGGCAGCAGCACTAGAATAAACACATGTCATCCTTAAGAAGATATCGAAAGGACATTTATTCTGGTACAGAAATTCCCATTGAGTTGATAAGATTCATAGTTATTACAATGTATACCCCCAAATTATAACAACTTTTGGAAAACTATAAGATAATTTCATCTTCTGTCTCATTGTTCCTTTCTATTACCTATCCATTATAAAGGCAATAAGGACCTGATATCTCTTTTAGACATTGTGAAAAAAGAACAAGTGGGAAAGTGAAGGCTGTCTGTAAACTTTGGGGAAGGATATATAGAAAGAGGGATTGCTTTTAAGCAGTTTGCTCTAATGATGAGCATGAAAATGGTCTGTTCTCCCCCCCCCCCCCCTTTTTTTTTTCTTAAGAGAATCTCAGGCAAGCTCCATGCCCAGCATACAGTCCAAAACAGGGCGCAATCTCACAACCCTGACATGACCTGAGCTGAAATCAAGAGTTGGCTGCTTAACCAACTGAGCCACCCAGGAGCCCCTCCCTGCCCCTCCCCACCGCTTCCTTTTTAATAGTTTCCACTCTTAGTTCAGGTTGTAACAGATCTTCCTTACTAGGATGTTGCTTAAGCTTTCTATGGAATTAAGCACTCACAACAAGTTTTCATGTTTTGTTCCTCTTCCACACTTCTCTGACATTACTATTAATTTATAGTAATTACTGTCACAGTATTTAAATATAGCAGTTATCATAGATGTGAATTCATTGTCCTTTCCTTTTAATGTTCAGTATATGTGCTGAAAAGACCATTACATTAATTAATTTGCATTCTGCCTCACCAAGAAGGTATAAATAATACCTCTAAAAATGAAATAGGAAAATAGATTTAGAGAGTGAAAATTGTACAAATGGCTTAGCTTAAGGTCCAAATCTTAGTTGCCAAAGTGAAATGCACCTGACCAATCCCATCTCCATGTGATGTTCCTCATCTGTATCTAGAAAAGTCTCTTGTAGCTGTAAGTTACCTAGTGCAGAGCTACTCTATCCAGTTAAATCAACTGAACAAAAAATTAAGATATGCCGGACTAAAAAAAAAATTCACCAATAGAAATTTATAACAGGTGGCCAGAGTTGCAACAGATTCCATTTTACTTCTCTTTGTAGGCTCAGATACATTGATAGTGTTCAAATGCCAAACATCTGGAGGAGGCAGGGCAAGATGGCAGAAGAGTAGGGTTCCCAAGTCACCTGTCCTCACAAATTCCAAACATCTGTAAGATTCTGAAGAGATATCAGCACTCTTGAGGAAATAAACTTTGAGTTAGAGCAGTGAGGACTAGGATTAAATGTGCTGGGATATGTGACTTTGGAATTCAAGAGAAAATACCTATTAGGAAAGTAAATCTTTACTTAAGTCCCCCCCCCCTTTTTTTTTAATGAAAAGTCTTTAAAATCGATCGTGATTCCGTCCAGAGATTGTTTGAATCACTTTCCATAGTTGATATTTGAAATATATTTTGTGTGCAAATATACCAGTTCCAGGATCAGAGATATCTTCACTTCTCTAGAGTTGATTTAATCATCATGTCTGTGTATGTGTTTTTCGTTGCTAACTTAGGTTTCCTAAATTATGTTTACTACTTATTTTTTCAAGTATAGTCATCTGCAAATTCCATTGCCAGTATTTATTAGAGCCACCTTACATAACAGATAAGTTCCTTGGGTTGTTCCTGGTGAAATGGGTCATTTTTGTGTGTGTCCTTTACCAGGATCAAAAATCCGTATGTTTAGAGTAAGGACAAGATGGTAGAATAGGTAGCCCTGAGGTCACCTCCTCCCACAGACACATTAAGCCTATAACTACAGATAGAGCAACTCTTTCTGAGAATGACCTGAAGATTAGCAAAACCGTTCTTCCACATCAAGAAGGGTAGAAGGAGCAGAGATGAGATGTGGCTGGGAACCAAGGCCCCGGCACAGCAACCCAGAAGCAGGAGGGATATCACAGGTTACAGAGGTCCTCCCTGAGGAGTTAGCAGTTTAACACTGGGCACCCTTCACCCTAGGGATGTGCATCAGGAATATGAAACCCAATGATGTTTTTGAAAATCAGTGGGGCTTCACTTCAGAAGAGCCTGAGGACCATAGAAAAATCAAGATTCCACTCTACTCTTAAAGGGCCTGTACATAAACTTACTCCAAGACCCAGTACTGAGGCAGCAGTTTGAAAAGCACCAGGGCCATTAGTGAAGATTCAGTAATTATTTTAGGGTATATGCAGGTTGGGGCAGAGATCTGCGGAAACTTTTTCCAGGAATGGAAGTGTTGGCAGACACCATTTTTCTTGCCTTCCTTCAGCCTCGTTCATCCAATGCTGGTGGTCTCCGGTTTGGATGCTCTCCATCTACTTTCCTAGCACTGCTCTCCCCACTCTGCCCTTTCCTATATAGATCTCCCCCTAAAATGTTTCTACCATGCCACACATAGAAGGCAGCTTTGGTCAGGACGAGGGTAGAGGCCAATCCCACCCACACACAGCTCACACATGCAATACCGCTGAAGCACCTGCTTCTGATGACCAGGGGATGATTGTATAGGACACCATCTATCTAAGGCCACTATCTTCAAGACCAGGAGACATAGCTGACTTACCTAACACATAGAAGCAAACACAGAGTCAGGCAAAATAAGGAGACACGAAGAATTTCCAAATGAAAGAACAAGGCAAAACCTCAGGAGGGTGGGGAAGAGAAGCTAAATGAAACAGATATGCAATCCATCTGATAAGGAGTTCAAATAAATTGGTCTTAAAGACACTCTGAGAATTTCAACAAAGAAAACATAAAAAAAGAACCAACCAGAGCTGAACAATACAGTAACTGAGTTGAAAAATACACTAGAGGAAATCAGTAGTAGCTTAGAGGAAGCAGAAGAATGGGTCAGCAATCTCAAAGGCCAAGGAGTGGAAATCATCCAAGCTGAACAGCAAAAAGGAAAAATAATCTGAAAAAAATGAGGATAGGTTAAGGGACCTCTTGGACAACATCAAGCATTCTGACATTTATAATATAAGGGTGTCAGAAGGAGAAGAGAAAGGAACAGAAAACATACTTGAAGAAATAATAGCTGCAAACTTCTCTAACTTGGAAAGAAAATACATTCAGGACCAGAAAGCACAGAGAGCCCCAAACAAGATGAACCTAAAGACATTCACACAAGCACATAATAATTAAAATGCCAAAAAATAAGATGAGAGAATCTTAAAAGCAACAAAAAGGAAAGCAACTAGCTATGTACAGGGAGCACCTGTAAGACTTTCAGCAGATTTTTCAGCAGAAACTTTGCAGGCCAGAAGGGAGTGCATGATATATTCAAAGTACTAAAGGGGGCAGAGGGGGGAACCCACTACCAAGAATACTGTATTTGGCAAGATTAGCATTCAGAATTGAAGGAGAGATAGTGTTTCCCAAACGAAAGAGTTCATCACTAAACCAGCCTTACAGGAAATATTAAAAGGACTTCTTAAATGGAAGGGGGAAAAAAAGGCTCTATATAGTAAAACTAATAGATCGATTACTTACAAAACTACCCCAAAGGTTAGAAGACAAACGTGGTAAACAACTGTACCTACAGTAATTACTTGAGGGGTGCACATATTACACAATGCAATGGAGTAGAGGGTAGAAACATAGTGCTTTCAAAAGGAGTTCAAACAAGTGACAATCAAAATAAACTGCTATATAAATAGGGAGTTATATATGAAAACTCTTAGTAACAAACTAATAAAAACCTGTCATACACAAAAAAGTAGAAGGAAATCCAAGCATAACACTAAAAAATGTCATCAAATCAAAAAGGGAGAGCTAAAGAGAACAGAGAATTGTGAAAACATCCAAAAAACAATTAACAAAATAGCAATAACTACATTTTTATCATTTCTTTAAATATAAATGAACTAAATGCTCCAACCAAAAGACACAGGGTGAATGAATGGATAAACAGGATCCATCCCTGTGCTGACTACAAGAGAGTTCACACCTTAAAGATACCTACAAAGAAAAGGCATGGAAAAAGGTATTCCATGAAAATGAGAAAACAAAAGGTGGACATCAGACAAAACAGACCTAAAAAGGGGGCATTACATAAGGATAAAGAGCAATCTAATGAGGATATAACAATGCTAAATACCTAAGTACCTAACATACTAACATTTAAATACATAAATAGTAACAGAATTAAAGGGAGAAACTGACACTAATGAAATCATAGCAGGAAACTTTAATACCTCACTTAAATCAATGGATAGATTATTCAGACAGAAAATCAATAAGGAAACAGTATCTTTGAATAACACATTACACTGAATGGACTAAGATTTATATGGAACTTCTATGGAACGTTCCATCCCCAAGCAGCAAGATACACCTTTTTAAGTGCACATGAAACCTTCCCCAGGATATGTCACATGTTTGGCAATAAAACAATTCTTAATAAATTTAAGAAGATGGAAATTATATCAAGCATTTTTTTTATCACAATAGTATGAATTTAGGAAGCAGTTATAGCAACTGGAAGAAACACAAATACATGGAGACTAAACAACATTGCTAAACAATCTGGGTCAGTGAAGAAATCAAAGAAAAAATTTTAAAAAAGATACCCTGAGACAAATGAAAATGGAAACACAAACTTCCAAAATCTTTGGAATGCAGTGAAAACAGGGAAGATTATAGTCCTACAGGCCTACCCCAAGAAACAACAGAAATCTCAAACTATTTAACCTTACCACCTAAGAACTGGAAAGAAGAACAAAGCCCAAAGTTAGAAGGAGAGGAAAGAAATAACAAAGATCAGAGTGGAAATAAATGAAAAGACTAAAGCGGGGGGGGGGGGGGGTTAAAAATCAACAAAACTAAGAGCAGGCTCTTAGAGAAAAAAGGATAAACCTCTAGCCAGACTAATCAAGCGAAAGAGGATTCAAATGAAATCAGAAATGAATGAGGAGGGACACCAGGGTGACTCAGTGGTTGAGTGTCTGCCTTTTGGCTCATGGCCTGATCCTGGATTCCCAGGGTCAAGTACCACATTGGGCTCCTTGCATGGCGCCTGCTTCTCCTCCCTCTGCTTGTGTCTCTGCCTCTCTTTCCATGTCTTTCCTGAATAAATAAATAAAATCTTTGTTAAAAAAAAAAAAAAAAGGAATGAGGAAAAGTTACAACTGACAAATACAAAGGATTATAAAAGGCTACTACAAAAAATTATTTGCCAGTAATTTGGACAGCCTAGAAGAAATAATAGCTAACTCCCTAGAAACACAATCTTCCAAGACTGACTCAGAAAGAAAGAAATAATATGAACAGACCAATTACTAGTAATGAAGTTGAACCAGTGATTTAAAAATTCCCAGGAAACACAAGTTCAGGACCAGATGGATTCACAAGTGAACTCTACCAAACATTTAAAGAAAAGTTAATATATATCCTTCTCAAAATATTCCCAAAAACTGAAAAGGAAGGAACATTTCCAAATTCAATCTACGATAGCAGAATTACCCTCATAGCAAAATCAGACAAAAGATATTATTTTAAAAAATTACAGGCTGATATCCTGAGAGAACGTAGATACAAAAATCCTCAACGAAACATTAGCAGACAACATTCAAAAACACATTAAAAGCATCATTCACCCCAATCAAGTGGGATTTACTCCAGGGATACAAGGATGATTTAGTATCAGCAGATCAGTGTGATGCACATTAACAAAATGAAGGATAAAATATGATCATCTCAATAGATGTAGAAAAAGTTTTTGACAAAATTCAACATCTATTCATGATAAAGACTCTCAACAAAGTGGTTAGATGGGGAATATACCTCAACATAGTAAAGCTGTATATGACAGGCTCACAGTTAACATCACACTCAACAGTGAAAAGCTATAAGCTTTCCCTCTGGGATTAGAACAAGACAAGGATACTCTCATAACTGATTCAACGTAGTACTAAAAGTCCTAGTAACAGCAATCAAACAAATGCATCTAAGTTCATAAGAAGTACCACCGTCACTATTTGCAGATGACATGATACCATATATAGAAAACTCTACCAAAAAACTATTAGGATAAATAAATTCAGTAAAATTGCAAGATATAGAATTAACATATAAAAATTGTTATTTCTATATACTAATAATGGACCATCAGAGAAATTAAGAAAATAATCTCATTTGCAATTGTATCAAAAAGAATAAAATGCCCCAAAAAAGCCCCCAAAAACAAAGCAAAAAGAATAAAATGCCTATGAATAAACTTAGCCAAGGAAGTAAAAAAAACCTGTACTTTGAAAACTATAAGATACTGGTAAAAGAAGCTGAAGATGGCACAACTAAATGGAAAGATGTGTTCATGGATTGGAAGTATTTATGTTGCTAAAATACCATACTACCCAAAGTAGTCTACAGATTGTATGCAATCGCTATCAAAATACCAATAGCATTTTCACAGACCTAGAACAAATAGTACTAATATTTGTATGAAACCACAAAGAATTTAAGCTTTGTTCCTATCTCAAGAATGCTTTAGCTATTTGAAGTATCACAGTGCCATATTAAAACTATACTACAAACTGTAGCAAAACGGCATATTACTGGCACAAAAACAGACACCTACATCACTGGAACAGAATAGACAGCCTGGAAATAAACCCACATGTCTAAGGTCAATCTGTGATAAAGATGACCAGAATATAAAATGGGGAAAAGACCGTCTTTTCAATAAATGGTATTGAGAAAACTGGGCCACTTCACACTATATGTGAAAAGAAACTCAAAGTAGGATTAAAGACCTAAATGTAAGACTTGAAACCTTAAAAGTCCAAAGAGAAAAACGTATGTAGTAAATTAGACCTCAATCTTAATTTTTTTTGCATCTCTCTCTCCAGGGCAGGGTGACAAAAGCAAAAATTAACAATTGCTACTACACCAAACTCAAAAACTTTTGCACAGCAAAGGAAACTATCAATAAAGTGAAAAGGCAACCCACTGAATGAGAAGAAATCTGCAAATTATATACCCAATAAAGGGTTAATACTCAAAATATATAAAGAACTCCTATAATCCAACACACACACACAAAAATCCAATAAAAAAAACTGGCAGAGGACCTGAATAGACATTTTTCAAAAAACAACAACAACAAAAAAAACACAAATGGCCACCAGACACGTGAAAAGATGCTCAACATCACTAATCATCAGGGAAATGCAACTCAAAATCACAATGGGAGTATCATTTCACACCTGTCAGAATGGCTATCATCAAGAAGCAAGCATTGGAAGGATGTGGGGAAAAGGGAACTCCTGTACTGTTGGTGGGAATGTAAACTGGTGTAGCTACTACAGAAAATATATGGAGATTCCTTTAAAAAATAAAACTACCATATGATCCAGCAATTCTACTTCTCAGTATTTACCCAAAGAAAACAAAAATAGCAATTTGAAAATATATATGCAATTTTGTATCATTTACAGTAGCCAAGACATGGAAGCAATATAAGTGTCCATCAACAGATGGATAAAGATATATATACACACCCAGAGACACACACTGGGGAATATTAGCCACAAATAGTGACATCCTGCCATTTGTGACAATGTAGATGGACCTAGAGGGTACCATGCGAAGTAAAATAAGTCAAATACCATAAAATTTCACTTGTATGTGCAATCTAAAAAAAAAAAATGAAAAAAAAACACATAAATACAGAGAACTGGTGGTTATGTGGAATTTGGGGAATGGGCAAAATAGCTGAAGGAGATTAAGAGGTACAGACAGGCTTCCAGTGAGAACACAGGCACAGCATAGGGAATATAGTCAGTGACATCATGATAACTTTGTAGGGTGACAGACGGTAACTACACTCACTGGTATCTTGTAATGTTTATAAATGTCAAATAACTGTTTACACCTGAAACTAATATAATACTGTATGTCCACTCTACTTCAATTAAAAATACACATGGTTATTAAATTTTAAAGTTGTAAATCTTAAAACTTCATTGTCAATACTGGTAGGTGTGTCTCCGGCTGCCATCGTATCCTTCCCACTTTAGGAGCATATTTAGCTATTCTTTTCAAAGATGCTTTACATTCATATGTCCTTCTCAGTATTTTGGACAAAAGCAAAATAACAGTATTAGAAAAACTCTTAGAGAGTTACCTGTAGAAAATGAGGAATTTAGACTTGCATTTAAGTGTAGGTATTTTTTCTCACCCCAAAGTAAATCAGAACAGACAAGATTTCAATGTATGAATTCTGTGGTGATTGATTAAAGGGTAAGCCTGCTAGAATTTCTAACGGTTTTTCTGGAAATCATTAGAAGCAAAGTAAAATTTATTGTCCATCGCTGCATGACATAATGGAAATACTTAATAGAAAATAAATGGAACCTAAAAACCTAGTAAGAAATGCAATTTAGCAGACCAGAATAACTTGAGATGTTTAGTCATAAATGCAGGAAACAGTACTTAAGTATGCCCTTAGATTTATCATTTGGCATTTGTCAGTGGCCTGAGAAAGGATATTAAAGAAGTGTCAGTGTCTAAAAAGTCTTAAATCCATCAATGTGTTTCACGGCATAAATTTGATAATTCCTAATCATCTTTTTAAAATCTAAGCTTTTGAAATACAGCACCAAATATGGGTATCATGGACATCCATGATACAGAGCCTTCTCGGTGCCAGCCCACGCCCCGTGACCTGCGAGGGCCGGGCGCTCGAAGTCTCTGCCTGAGTCAGGTTACGGTCTCCCCGTGGGCACCAGTGTCCTTTCATTGAACTCTGAGAAACTCCTCAGGGGACGGACTCAGAGCCCGGATCGCCCCGCCGGCTTTGCTGTTTCTCCAGCAAAACTTCGTGCGCTGGAATCGGGGTAAAGTAGGTGAGCAAAGCCGAGCGTCTGCCTCTCGGTTCAGCCTCTTTAACCACCAGTAGCTCGAAGCGTCGAGGTCATTATTAACCTGAATCCGACTGGCAGGGGCGCCGGGCCCGAGGAGGGGCCGCCGGAGGCTCCTGGCCTTTGCCGCCGTCTTCCCTCCTCCGCTGTCATCTCACGGGGCTCCAAGGATCACTGCGGAATCGGGAATAAATTCGTACTGATTCCTCAAACTTGCAACACTTGCGGACCCAGTTCTTTTTTTTATTATTATCAACGTTCAGCATGGGGACGAGACAGCCTTCCCCGCGACCGCATATAAAACACGGGGATAACGAAAAAACAATAGGGTGTTCACATACCAGAAGGTCAAAGTGACGCGGGATCTCCTTTTTCATCCCATTATTGACAGGACACCTCTTTTTTTTTCTTTCTTTCTGATCTTCACAGATGGTTCGCAGGCACCAGCCCGGCCTCCCAAGCCGCGCCCGCGCAGGACCGCCCCCGAGGTCCAGCACCGGAAGCCCCACGGGCCCGAGGCAGCGTCGGAAAACGTGGACGCGAAGATCGCCAAACTCATGGGGGAGGGCTACGCCTTCGAGGAAGTGAAGAGGGCGCTGGAGATCGCCCAGAACAACGTCGAGGTGGCCCGGAGCATCCTGCGCGAGTTCGCCTACCCGCCGCCCGTCTCCCCGCGGCTGCACCTCTAGCGGCCGGGCCCGGGCCCGGGGCCTCGCCCTGCCAGCCATACTTTTCGAATCAGGGTTGAACTGACAGAAATAATTTAAAGACGTTTACTTCCCTTGAACTTCGAGATCTGTGAACCGCTTCTCCTTGTTTACACGTCGGCCGACTCGCGGCCCGCTGCGCGCCTCCGGGTTCGCTGCCACGGCCCCCGCGAGGCCGCCGTCGGGGCTGCGGCGACGTCACGGCGGCGGCGACGTCACGCGGTCACGCGCCCGCCCCGCCCCGCCCCACGCGCCGCCGGGTCCAACGCCATTTCGCCCAGTTACAGGATGCTTCAGAGGTTCTGATCTTCAGCGTATCGAACTAATGCAAAAAAAGAAAAAAAAAAAAAAGAAAAAAGGAAAGAAAAAGGAAAAAAAAAAGTGTGTGGCCTTCACTACTGAGTCTTTCTTTTGGAAACCTTTGCTGTTGTGAGACGGGAAAATTATGAATGTATAAAGCGTTTTCTTCGTCGGTGAACTCGCTGCCTTTCTGATAAGGGGTTTTCATACGATAGAGAGGAACGTCCCTTTTTAGCGAAAGTGTCGTGATCCCTTAACCTCCCGTGTCTCCTCTGTCATCCCTCGGGTGTCCCTACTCTGCAAACACAGGAGCTAGTAGGTGGGAAGCAGCTGCGGAGGCGGGAGACGCGCACTTGCGTGGGACGCCGCCGTGCTGACGTCCTAGAACGCCGTGCTGACGTCCTAGAGTGCGGCTCCCTGACCCTCAGGCCTGCGTTACCGTGAGGCGGGCCGAGTCCGAGGGCCACTCCCTGAAATATATGAATAGTTTTCAGATAAAACTATGCTCCTACCTTTCCCAAAGTGGAAGAGAGCTCATTTCCTATTTGAGGGTCGACTACCCTCTGGGACCTAACAGGTGTAGGAACCAGTCCATATTGCAGTGGAAAGAGTGAAATCCCTGATGCACTGTTAAGTGCCAATGCTACTGTGGCAATGTTCTGTTCTTTTTCTTTTTTTTTTTTTTTTTTCTTTTTGGCCAAAAAAAAAAAAAAAAAATCTCTGCAATCAAATCAGAATCATATTTAATTTGTAGATTCTCGTTGCTGCCTCCGGTCAGGGGAAGGAAATTTATATAGTTTTGCTTTTTTTTTTTTTTTTTTTCCTCCCCAAACAGAAACCATGTTATTAGTCTTAATCTGCAAATATTTATTGAGCATCTATGATGTGCTTGACGCTGTTAGGCACTGTGTTTTTAAAGCACAAACTGTCACAAGCTGATTCTGATCTGATGTTTTGTTATTCTTTATCTGTGCTTTTGATGGCAAAAGTCTCTCTCTGGTGGACAAAGCCTAATGAGAAGTTAGTGGAGAAATGGGACCAGATCTGTGTAAAGTGCTTGAGCCCACAGAAGGTTTTCTAAATATGTACTCATTGCAGGCTTGTGCACCTTGTTACCACTCGTCTTTCAACTTCACACCTTGTGTGATGTAAAAGGATGCATCTGATAGTGAGCCTCTCTTCAGGATTTGAAAGGACAGGACCAAACATCTAGCAGGACCCCATGGAAACTGAGGTTCAAGCCTGGAGCAGTCAGCAAGTTGACCTGGGGAGGGGAACTAATGCGTTGTTTTGCAAAGTGACATGTGACACGTGCCCTTAAAGGTTTGGCTATCATGATAGGAGGTACTTGAGTCACAGGCAGGGGTGTTTTGATTTCTTCAAGTAGAGTCTGCACTGCTCAGTGTCCCCGGAGAGGAATTTTTACTCTTCCTTAGATGTTCCACCTGTGGGCAGGTATATGAGTGCAGGTTTTACAGTTTTAAAAATGGCATCAGCTAATCCTCCATCGATTTAGGAACTCCATGTACATCATCATGATTATTTACCTTTTTTTTTTTTTTTAATCGGTCTCTGATGTCATGTTGGAGTAGCACTGTATGTTTTGCTTTTAAGACTTGCTGATCCTAGGGACAACTAAAAGCCAAAAGTTGCCACTTCATTGTGATAACATTGTTCTAACTTTAGTAGAGAATGATGTAAAATACAAATGTTAGAAAACCACAGCACATCATTCAAACAGCTTTCAAATAATGTGTGAAAACCTCCAGTGAGAATTAGACGTGACAATATAGTAAATTTAGACCTACATTTTTTTTAGATCTATTTTTGCAAAGATGACTTCCCAGCCTCCACTAAGATCTCTACATCTGATACTCGATAGCAACCATTAGTCTTATCATTAAAAAGAATGAATCAGAAGCTAGTATGGAATGTAGTAGAAAGAGGGAAACTTTCTATCAAATGCAGTCATGAAAAACCCATTGCTACCTATTACCAATGACTACCAAATGCAAAAAAATATATATTTTTTGTGGAAATAATTAAACCAGAATAATTATAAAAATGATTACTTCCCTATTAATGATTGGAAATGATTGACACTCGGTTTCACTGTGATCCAGAAAGTTAGACGTTCTTCCTGTTTCTCAAGACTAGGTAATATAATTATTTTTTAAGCCAGTACACCCTAGAATCCATATAATTATATCATGGCCAACATTGACCTGCTCTCCCTCATCTCCCAACATATTCTGGGGATAGAAGTACTTATCCTCAACGATAGTCAAGTAAATTAGTTCCATAATTTCTTTATTTCCCCTTGATGTCTGCAATATCCTGGCCAAATTTTCTAGAATTGAATCCAAGCAGTGCTTATGGTTAACTTGAGCTTCGTTCCACAAAATGACCTTTAGCTCTTCCCTGTCCATTTCTCCTTGCCCACATTGCAAATCGTCTTACTAAAGCCCTAATTGCAACTTCAGAGGGCCCATTTGTTGTTAACTCAATATCTCACACACAAGAACACTTGCAAAGATTTCTTCATAATGTGAATTTTTTTTCGTTTTCAGTTCCAGAAGCATTTCCTACAGTTTGGACATTATTTTTCCTCTTGAATTTTCGACTTGAAGCTTTAATTTGCACTGAATTATCGAACCTGGTTAAAATTTTAATTTTTTCTCTTAAGCTGACAGATTTGGAAGCAAATTACAGTGTGTTTTCAACAATACAGGTACTGCCTGTTGACCTGGAATTTTAGTGCTTCTAGAAAAAGTTTCCAAAAAAAGACAGCAATAGAGTGAAGGGTTTTCTTCCCGATTACTATTTTTTTTAATGCCTTTTTTAAACTTGTCTAATGTGGCAAAATAGTTATGTGTTCAATTAATTTATATTCATCTTTTTTCAATTCTGGTTATTATGTAAACTCAAGTACTTTATCTGTTCTTTTAAGGTATTTTATAAAATGAATCTTAACAAAATGCGGAGTTGGTATTTTATTTTTCAAACGAACACAAACATTTCTTTCACGGCATTTCTGTTTTCTTTGTGTTAAGCAAAAGACATTAGATTTAGGAGCTAAGTGAACAAAGTAGTACAAAATGCCCATCCCAGATAGTTTAAATACCCAAACCATATCATTTTAAGATATTTACATGAATTAGCTCTTTCTGTGTCCTAGAACTCAAAGTCAGTTCTATTAAGGTTCTGAACCATATCTGAGAAAGGCTGAAGATCTTCAGATGACAATTGAGAATTCCTAATCGACTCTAACATCTGCTCTCTAAATTTTTGGATTTTCTAATAATTTGTTACATAAGGGAGAATACATAAAATGGCTCAGTATATAATGGAGAGGGAACAATGGAGAATTAAAAGAATGTTAGTAACTACTTTTAAATCAAGAGCCATAAAGTGTTGTGAAAGTAATCAGTATGTGCAACATCCCACATGTAGTCGTAATAGTTAGACCCTCAAAGCACATACAGTTAAATGGGGGGATATACATAAGCAAATAATATACATAAGCAAATAATTTCAATACAATAAATGTGATATAAATTATCACATTGTGCTGGAATTATGTACTTAAAGTGGGTGCTTTAGAACTTTTATTGGGCCCTTACTTTATGCAAGGAAATTAGTAGTAAAACATTTAACCCTTTCAATAACCATCAGGCCTCCTCTAGACATGGAAGGGAAGGAGGGTGTGATACATTCCTTCTGGAAATTTCGACCAGTGATAAGACTGAAGAACATTTGACAGCCTAAACGAGACACAAGGTTTTTCATGTTAACTCCAGAGGTAAAACATTTCAACTCAGGGCACCACACATCATAAAACAGTTACTTAGGCAAAGGTGAGAAGTAGTAGGGCCGAGGAACTTGGAAAAGGCTAGGGAGGGGGATGTTGTGTCTGTTGGTAAAGGACCATGTGAGACATCTAAGACTAGGAGCCATCAGATTAGTAGTCAGTTGCTGGAGGTCAGACTTGACGGTAACCATAAAAATATCCAAACATGGGCAGCCTGGGTGGCGCAGCGGTTTAGCGCCTGCCTTTGGTCCAGGGAGTGATCCTGAAGACCAGGATCGAGTCCCACGTCAGGCTCCCTGCAGGGAGTCTGCTTCTCCCTCTGCCTGTGTCTCTGCCTCTCTCTCTGTGTGTGTCTCTCATGAATAAATAAATAAAATCTTAAAAAAAAAAAATCCAAACATGAGGGTTTGCCTAACAGGAATTGCCACATCAAATGACAAGCAATAGGCTAAGGGAGATGTAATTTCCATGCCTTTTCCACATGTCCCTCTTTTGATTTTTCAGATGAAACCTGAACAGTATTCTTAACTACCTGTTTTTGCTGCTTTTTCATCCCTCCTGCCACTACCCTCTTTTAGGTCTGAATTACAACTCCCTTAGAATTTGATTTCCTGGCTCCAGTGCAAGACAGAATGAAGGTTCTGAACTTCAAATCCAATATTATTCCTCAGTGTGAAACCATTTATGGCTTTCCATGGTGGGGATTTCCTGTCTACACTCTATCCTCACCTCCCACCCCAGGCCTTCTTCACTTCTGCTGAGCTTGCAGTTGTTCAAATGTTCTTCATGTCTTTGTACGTGCCAGTTCTGAATATTCCTTTCCCTTTTCTCAGTCTGTCAAGTCTTAAATTTTCAGAGTCCAGCTCAAGCATTGTCTCTGTGAAGTCCCTCCTATCTTATACCACAGGTTGAGTTAAGCCACGTCATCTTTTTACGTCATACAGGATGATATCATCATACCTAAGTGGTTCTGCAATGACTTCATTCCATAGATGGCCCAACCTAGACTAACTTCTTTAGTAAAGGGAGCATATCTAGTATCTGTATCTCAAGCTCCTCATTCAGAACCCAGTCCGTAGTGCACCATAAAACATTTCAAATAAATAAGAAATGCACTCTTAAATAGCCAATACTAGAACCAGTCCTGAGTTCTGGTTTCACCTCCGCCACTATCTATGTGGATTCTTTTGATCCTGCTTTCTTCACCCATGGACCAGAAGCTATGTAAGCCTACTCACTAGGGTAGATACTTTAGTTTTTGTTCACTGTTGGGATAGGGAGCAAAAATTAATAAGCAAAAAAAAAAAAATCAGATTGACCAAGTAAAGGCTGGAAGATTATAAAATTTATTTTGGTATTTTGGTAAAGCTCAAAGCTTTTAGGAACTTGAGAGGCTAAGAGAATACTCAATTTTCGTCATCAAGAGATTCTGACGTGTCTAAGAGATTACTGCTCACAAATTCCTATGGCAACATAACAGTGGTTAAGAGCCCAGGCTGTGGAGCCGGGTTGCCTAGGATCAATCTCTGCCTCTCTCACTTCCAAGTTATGTCCTCTTCAGCAAGTGTGCTAACCTCTGTGTCCTTTAGTTGCCTCATAGGTAAAAGGACAATGTACCACACCTACAGTAAAGGATTGATGGGGGGGGGGGGGAACTCAGCGAGTGACTCCAGATAAAGAACTCAGAATATGCCTGCTACCCCTGAATCCTCGATCAACAGCAGCTCTCACTACCATATTGAACTTAAGCCACAGTTCACCTCCTAGAATCCCCAGAGCAGACCTCAAAGAGAAGCACGTCTGATTTGTTCTATCCCTTCACAAAGCAAAGGGCAGACGACAGTGGGACAAGACCGGTGTGGCTAAAATGAGGAAATTTGAAATCTTATGGGTAATAATCTATCCACTCTGCTGGAAAAGTGTGGAGTTGGGTTTCTAACATAAAACCTTTACTACCGTCATGCATTCCTCCTGAACTTGGTACTCAAAGCCCAGTACAGTGAGGGGAGAGCTTAGAGATGGTGAGCTGGCTGGACCACCAAGGCCAGTCTGGGTTCCCCGAGAGCTGCTTGCTTCCCTGCTGACCACCTAAACGGAAAACTCAGAAGCTCCATATTTACAGAAAAAAGGCTTTCTTGCTTGTTGTTCTTGTTGTGCTTTGGGTTTTATGATTTTTGTTTTTTGTTTAAAATCTAGTTCAGGCACCAAAAAAGTGTTTTGTCTTTAGGGTATAGAGAAAAGTGGCGAAACGAGTGGGTTTTTTTAGTTCCTTCATACCAAATGCAGCCAGATGTTGAAAAGGACTTTTCCTTTTCTCCTAGAATGAGGCTAAAGCTCCAACGCTGAAAACAACAGACGAAATGCATCCATATTCTAAAAACCCACCTAGCAAACCTCTGCAGGACCCATTAAGAGGCTGGTGGCAGATTTTTTTCTATAGCCTCCAAAGTCTATAAACAGAAGGTGATGGATTCCAGGGTTGGCCTTGGATTCCAGGGTTGGCCTTGGAGAAGTGAGTGGTGGATAAGAATGTTAAGGATTGAATCCACTTCTCCCAATCCAAGTGATTATATCTCTAGAGAGCCAACTGCAGACACTGAAAAGCTGTCATTTCTTCCTACTGGATGTCTGTGCAGTGGACTTACCCATCTGCCACGTGTGAGAATTTGAGCAAAAACAAAATGGTCTACAGTGAATCACTGATCAGCTGCCCCACTACTGAGAGGGCAAGGATGCATCTCCTTCCCTTGGGGCAAGCAGACCCCTGTCAAGGCAGCTGAGCTTGAGCCGTCTTGACAGGACCCAAGAGAGCTACCTACCAGGCACAATAACCCAAGCAGCAAAAGATTTGGGGTGTATGCCACCAAACTGGGTACAATGGAATTCAGCCAATGGGTATGAGTCAAAGAATAACCTAGTGAGTGACCTCCTAAAGAACTCACATATGAACACAATGAGTGTCTACACTGAGGACTTACCGCACATGCATGCACACACGAAAGAGAAAAAAATCAAGGACACACTACAATCGCACTTGTGAAGAAAAATAATGCGCTCCCATTAACTCTCCCTCCCCTGTCCCAACCCTGAGGCAGCAGAAGTCTAGAGGAACAGTAGAAAAGAGTAGGTCTTGCTCATTCTCTTCTTTGAAGCCTGAGGCTGATGCCTGGCCAGGGCTGAGAGACACGGGACAGGTTAGACTGGATTAGAGTATTCATGACCAAACAAGAAAAGCGAGAACTGATAAACATTGTGATATCAGAGGAGGAAAAATGATAACCATGTTGGCAACCTATCAGGTTCAAAGTGTTCAGTAAATTGGTTACTAAAATTAAAACAAACATAATTTCATTTAAAATGGACTTTGGTGGTTTCCTTAGCTTAAAAAAAAAAAAAAAAAGTATTCAAAATCATAGTAGGCCCCAGCACAGAGTCCTTCTCTAGGAAGATGCTGTGGGTTTGGCAGATCTATTTGTTTCTCTGGAGAAACCTCCTGCTTGGTAAGCTCAGTTCTAGCCAGCCCTCAGGTTGCAAACCCGGGTTATCCGCCCCACAGTGGAGGTTCTCTTCTGTCACCCAACCGGGCAGGTTCCAGCCTCGGCCCCACTCTCCCTTCACTGCAGACACTCCTTTTGCCCCTGTAGACTATTCAAACCACATTTGTTGGCTGGTTTATGGAGTAAATATGTGGGGCATGAAATAAAACATCTGGCATCAACTTACCTAGAATATCACTGACTACACTGAGATTACTCTCAAAAGGAACTCTACATTTCCCTGAAGAAATGTGCCCGTGTAAGACGCAAAATACCTCTGCAGAAAATTAAACTTAATCACAAGTACCTAGGCCCTAGGCTTTTCAGACATGAATCAAAAACAGCAGTACCAAGATAGCTATTTGTATAAATATTTAATCAAGAGCGACGTGCAATGTTATTTATCTGGAATTTCTTGCAAAATAAAGTGGAATAGATTGTTGAAAGCACGACCAATGTATCTCTCTTGGGCTTTGTAATCAGTGCTAATACAATTAAACTTTTATCTAGCACTTTGGATTTGGGTCAGTTTTCTATTTCACTTTCAAAGTTCTAATTCTCAGAACTCTTTTGAAATAGGTGCCTTACACTTCGCATCTTCTCTTTGCGCTTTAGGAGAATTTATAAGCCAGAGTCAAAAGTAACTTTCCCAGGCTCACTCAACAATTCACAAGAAGAGCTGGAATTATAAACCATCAATTAGTCCTACTCCACACATTAGATATTAAAAATAGACCTCAAAGGGATCCCTGGGTGGCTCAGCAGTTTAGTGCCTGCCTTCGGCCCAGGGTGTGACCCTGAAGTCCTGGGATCAAGTCCCACATGGGGCTTCCCGCATGGAGCCGGCTTCTCCCTCTGCCTGGGTCTCTGCCTCTCTCTCTCTCTATCTTCCATGAATAAATAAATATAATATTTTAAAAAAAATAGACCTCAAAACAACCAGGCAAGGTCTAAGCAATTCCTTTTGTGGGCCAGAAAGGGAACTGACAACGAGCAAGTGTGACTTTCACCCGCTGCCATCATTGCATATGGCAGCAGTGTGGGCCAGAAAAATACATGTGTTTATCGACCAGTTGTCTTGTATTAAGAATGGTTTGGCCACTGGTCGACACTATCTTGCACAGTGAACAGCCAAGTAGCTGAAGCTAAACTCTACGCTGCAAATTCTGCAAAGCAGTAGCAACTTGAAAACGCGCAGTAGTTAACCAATCTGCATTCCAAGATGGCTTAGCTCGGTATGATGGGTCGTTTGAACTAGTCATTTTCAAAGTGTGTAAACACCTATTTTGTTTTTAATTGGCTGTGTACGTTAAAAAGAGGAAAAGAAAAAATTACAGCATACCATCTCTCAGCAAAAGTAAAGCAGATAATTGATCGCTTCAGTGAAAAGCCAATAAGCAGGGAAGGGGAAACAAATAAATAACCTCCCAGGTTAAATCAAAAACATCTGTTTCATTGTGAAGCTCCAACGTGTAACACAGAAGCACTTTTGGTCACCAGGCTATTAATCTCCGAGAGGCTATAAACTTGTCATGTTAAGAACACTGCAAATTCAGCTTGAATATACTTCGCTTTTCACAGTAATGGCATGTAAGGGCGCTTATGCCTCTCATCATCTCTTCAGTGCCTTGATAAGACCAATGTTCTTGTTCTCTTCTCAGAGGACCACTACCACTTCAGTGCGTGACTTGTCAATCCTTTGTGGTATTAACCCCTTAAATTAGATTCACTTGGAATTGAAGATTGGAACGAGAGCACTCGCTTCCCTTTAGAGATCACACACTATCATTCCACCTGGAAATTTCAAAAGTATGCAAAAGTATTCAAAACCTCCACTGTTGATTAAGATCTGTTCTTAAATGGATAAGGAGATTCAAGCTGCACTTTCCTCAGGAGAATGGTCAAGGGCTTGATAAAACATTACCGATAAAATGCTAAATTGCAGCATAGGATTTAGCAGTACTCAGACTCTATTTTGTGTGCCTTAGCTAAGTTAAACTCTACCATCCTCAGATCGTACTTCATGCCTACATTTCTTCTAGAAAGAAGAACATAAGCCACAAGATATTGTGAAAACCCACAGGTGAGTCTAAAAGACTTTGAATGGCTTCAGTGATACTCTCTACATTTCTTTTAAAAAGATATTAAATTCTTTATATTTTTTACAAAGATCAGGAACCCGAACTCTTTTGTTGATTGTTTACAGGCTCATTTCCCCCCAACTTCCCTAATGCATGGCTTCCATATATAGTTTCAGCTCATTCAAGTTCTTAGCAGTTCTAAAATCTTGTTCATCTCTGTGAGAAAAGGCCTCAGAAAGAGTTCTGGCTTCTAACATTGTTCACCCATAACTTCAGAAGTCATTGGTCCATGATATCATTCTACTATTAACTTTTTGTCATATAAAGACCCAAAAGAACTGTCAACCAAATCGGTGACTGCCATTTTGGCTTTTGAACCATATAAACAAGTTATGTCAACTCTCTAGGCCCATTTCTGCATCTATAACATCTCAAGCTTAGACTGATGTTTTTCTATAGATTCTTTCAACCTAAATCTATATAGGAGGAGAACACCAAGATGGCAACGTAAGTTGCTTCTGAGTTTCCCTACTCCCATTGATGCCTTAAATATACAGCTACACATGGATCATTTTTCTGAGAATCCTAAAAACTAAATAAGTGATTCCTATATAGCAGACAACTGAGAAAACACCTAAATACCTTCATCTAAACAGGCAGGATAAGCTAATTTGCATTCTTGCCATAAGCTCCACATCAGTCACAGCACCACACAATCCAGAGTGATCCCCTAACCTATAGATTTTCCCTAAAGAGCAAAGGGGTTGGTAAAAGGGTACAAACTTTTAGTTACGAGTAAGGCCTAAGGATCTAATATTAACTATTAGATCCTTATTACATTAGACTGTAGTCTAATGTGACTACAGTTGGTAATAATGAATTGCATAATTAAAATTTGCTAGAACTTGTGTTCTTACCCCCAAAAAAGGAAAGTATGTGAGGTATGGCTGTGTTGATTACAGGAATCCTTTCATAATGTCTATATCAAGTTATCACATTGTACACTTCAAATGTACCATTCTGCTTGTCAATTATACCGCAAAGCTGACAAAGATAGAGATATGAAAATATAAATCTAAATAGGGAAGTATATTCTATATAAACCACTTCAACTCTTGATCAGAACTGTGCAGGCAATCAACCTTATATTTCTTTGAGGTTAAAAACTTGCATTTCCTTGTCATTAGATGACTGGTGGGGCTATCTTAATGACACATGAGTCAGACACATCTAAATCTGATTGTTGGCACCCCATGAATGATAATTCAGAAGCAATATGTGTGAAGCTTCTTTAGATGAGGGTGTACTTTCAGCAGAGCTCCGGTAATGCAGGAATTTGAAAGCCAACACGATTTAAGGCAGAATTTCTGGGAGACCTCTGCACCAGCTTTCAGCTCACTGTGCTGCTGTCTTTGGTATGTTATTAGGAAGATTAACTTTAAGCACTCACCGGTTTAGTTCTGAGCAAGATGACTGACCTTTGTTTCCATCAGGGCAGTGGGTTTGCTATAAATCCCCAAGTCTTAAATTCTGGAAGCCTAGAGATAAGCAGCTGCTGAGGGCTTTGCAGTCACTCCTGCTATCTGACGACACCCACAGCACACGCTACAAAACCTAGCCACGTGAAGAAATCTTTAAAGCCCACGTGCTAAATGTGAACTTATTTGAGGCATTACTGATGAGCTATTTTCATAGATGGATAGACCTGGAAGGGCCCTCAAGAGCTCACCGTGTTCATCTTCCTGACCTCGTTGCTCTGTCCTTGTCATTTTAAGAGATATGCACACCACGTGAAATCCCGACCCGGGCTGGCCTGGATTTCTATTGCTATTCTTGGTCATTTCGTAATATTCCTTCCAACTTAAAGGGGAGTTCAAAGCCCTCAACATTTTTCGGTTATGTAAATTGAAAGCAGAGAAACATTGACATATTGCGAGACTATCCAGCAGTGAGGTCATGTGCAAACTTTTCATGCATATTTAGACGCAGTTAAGTTTCCCTTAGGTTAGAATAGATATCCCGGCTACCTGTGATTCAAATATTGTCAGTGTTGTTCAAACTTCTGACAAGCAACTCTGTTGCTCAAACTAAGAATACGATGTGGTGCCAGTTACAATTCCGTGCTTCATTCTTGCAAATGTGACTTCTGCTGTTGAGGGCCCCAAAGAACTGCTTCACTCAAAAACACCTACCGCAGGGACTCACTAGCCAATGGGATGGAATGTATTAGCCTAACAAAATTCCACACTAAAGATCTTTGCTGAAAAACCTTAATTGTTAGAGACTAATTATTATAAATTATCTCTATTAATTTGTACATTAATTAACTGTGTGCGCATGTATGTGTGTTGGGGGTCGGGATGTACAGTCTGCAACTGGTTTAATGGAAGAAATCCCTGCAATTCAATAAAGGGGAAAGGAGAAAAAAAGAGTGGGAAATATCAGGGAGGGAGACAGAACACGAGAGACTCCTAACTCTGAGAAACGAACTAGGGGTGGTGGAAGGGGAGGTGGGCAGGGGGTGGGGGTGACTGGGTGATGGGCACTGAGGGGGGCACTTGATGGGATGAGCACTGGGTGTCATTCTATATGTTGGCAAATTGAACACCAATAAAAAATAAATTTATATATATAAAAAAAAGAAATCTCTGCAATTCTAGCTGTGTCATCATTGATGATTCTTCACATGACAGAAAGATAATGACACTATTTGCGACCTAGTCTCCTTATCTACAAAGAAGAATGGTAGTACCGTCTCCCATTTATTTAAAAGAACTAAGAAAAAAATTAAATAAGCACTATCTTTTAAAAGTTCTGAAAAGATGACTCAAAACCAATTAATAATAACATATTGAAAGATACATTACTTTGACCACTGTGAATGAGTGCGCTAGTGCACAGTGATTCTGCCTTTAAAGTGAAGAAAGGAGGCATTTTTTTTTCTTTTTTTGAGAGCCACATCCTCATCTGAGGCATCCTCCCTCCCCTGAAATTAATCAGCACGCAGCAAATCTGCTCTTTAGTCAGTGTTAAAATTGTGGCAGCCTGCTGCGCCTGCCGTCTTGACACAGCAATTACAGTGCAAGAACAAGACATTATTATCAATCTCTAGATGCTGAGACAGTGACATCCACCAAAAAAGGGAGTAAATCAGAGGGAATGGAAGAAAAAGACAGAGAGACAACTGCAGAGAGGTGCAGGGAGCTGGGGGATGCGAGAAACAGAGATAAAACCAAGCTCTAGAGGAAAATAAAGATATTAAAAGAACAGAAAATATGGCACCAAAATCCACTGCTGGATCACATTTTACGTTCAACAGGGACATCTGTCAGATTTGGCATAATTGATTAGCACTAACAAATACAAGTTAACAGAACTTATCAAGTAGGATGTGACCCTGCAATTTATTGTGCACCATTAGAGATCTGAGATGAGAATAGGACAGTTTCAAGGGAAAAATATAGAGTAGGGCAGGGTCATCTAGGGACATGTTAGTCCTTTCCATTTAAGTCATCACTCATTGAATGTTTACTTGGTGTCCCATATTATATAAAATAATGGAAACGAGACACAGTCCTTACCTCAAGAGTTCATGGTGTAGGACTAAGGTGGGAAACATTCATAACTAGTTAGAATGGAACAATCAAGGATCTACTTTCAAGTGTGAACAGCCTCTTCACTGCTGCTGATGGGTGTGCAGAGGATGGAGGCTCTCAGGGTACCTACCCTCACCCACACTCTCAAAGCTAGAGGTCGCTTTAACACTACTCTTTTTGACAATCCCCCATGCTCTGGGATTTTCTCTGTCACTGCTCATGTCCAAGAACATTGATGGAAATTTCTGCGCAACACTGCTCTCCAATAGGCAATGACATAAAAGAAACTACTGAATATAGTCTAGACATTAAACACAGGGACTTTGGAGTCAGGCAACATGTAATTAAATCACTGGACTGCATCTTACTACTTTCATCATCTTTGACAAGTTACTTATCCTAAGTATTATCATCTGTAACATAAGGATAATTGGATATACTTCGCAGCATCGTTGAAAGGATTAAATGATCATATAGTAAACACTTAAAATGTTAAATTTGTTAAATGTTAAATTTTCTAATTTGGGGTTGTATTAGTTTTTCAGGGCATCCATTCCAAAATTCCACAGATTAAGTGGCTTAAACAACTCAAATGTATTTTCACACATTTCCGGAGGCTGATGGTCCAAGATTGAGGCGCCATCAGGCTTGGTTTCTTCTAGGGCTTAGACTGTTGATTTGCCAATGGCCATCCTCTTGCTGCCTCTTCACAGTGTCTTCTCTCTGTGTACACATGACCCTGGGGTCTCTGTGTGTCCGGATTTCCTCTCTGGCCCACCAACATGACCTCATTTCTTTCTTTCTTTCTTTCTTTCTTTCTTTCTTTCTTTCTTTCTTTCTTTCTTTCTTTCTTTCTTTCTTCTTTCTAAGATTTTATTTATTCATGAGAAACACAGAGAGAGGCAGAGACACAGGCGGGGAACCCCATGTGGGATTCGATCCAGGGACTCCAGGATCATGCACTGAGGTGAAGACAGATGCTTAACTGCTGAGCCACCCAGGCATCCCAACCTCATTTCATCTTATCCCCTCTTTAAGGCCCTGTCTTCAAATACAATCAGATTCTGAGGTCCTGGGAGTTACACCTCAACATATGAATTTTGCGGAGGGACACAATTCAGTCCATAACAGGGAGACTATCATGCTTACCGTGCAGTAAATTGATACACATGCAAACACAGTCACACCTATGTGACTTCCTCCTAGAAAATATAGAATTTTTTACCCCAAATGCTCCATCAATGTGCCATCCCAATCAATACCATCTCTTCTTCCAGAAGTAACCACTATTTTGACTGCTTTTAGGATAAATTCGGCCTATCTTTGGGCTTCACGTAAGTGAAGTCACACAGTGTGTGTTCTACTGTGTTTGGCTCCTTTGATCTAACCCTATATCTATTAAAAGCATCCAAATAGTTCCCCATAACAGTAGTTTCTTTTTTTTAAAATTGATATGCGTGAATATAATTTGTTCATTCATCCCACTTGTATTATTTTCTGTTTGGGAGTATTATGAATAAAGCTGTTACAAACACTCATATGTCTCTTAGTGAACATGTGCATTCATTTCTCTTGACTGAATTTGGTTATTTAGAGGTATATTGCTTAATTTACAAACAAATGCAATTTTTGAGGTAGTTTTTTTCTTTTTCTTTTTAAATTTTTATTTATTTATGATAGTCAGAGAGAGAGAGAGAGAGAGAGAGGCAGAGACATAGGCAGAGGGAGAAGCAGGCTCCATGCACTGGGAGCCCGACATGGGATTCGATCCCGGGTCTCCAGGATCATGCCCTGGGCCAAAGGCAGGCGCCAAACCGCTGCGCCACCCAGGGATCCCTGAGGTAGTTTTTTTCTTATTTTAATTTCAGTGTAAGTAGAGAACATACTCTGAATAATTTTAATCCTATGAAATTTGGCAATATTTGCTTTGAGGCCAGTACACACACTATTTTTTTGAATATTCCATGTGTCCTTGAGAAGAATATTCCACAATTACATCGAGCAATGTTCTTTAACTGTAACTGATGTCAATGAAGTTGTTTAGTCATGTGTTTTTATATCTTACACATATTTACTCGTTTTTTGATCACTAAAATCTTTAGCTAATTATGTTCTTTTTTCCTATTCCTCTTTTTGTTTTATTAACCTTATATAGTTTGAAGCTATGGTATTTGATGCATATAAATTTGGGCTGTTATAGATTCCTACTGAATTGACTTTTACCTTTATAAAATGTCCCTATCTCTGGTAATATTTTTCCTTAAAAAGTGTTTTACTTATGTTAATAAAGCCACACACACTGTCTTTTGGTTAATGTGTTCATGGTACATTTTAAAAACACTTTACCCTTGGGGGCGCCTAGGTGGTTCAGTCAGTTAAGTGTCCAATTCTTGATTTCAGCTCAGGTCATGATCTCAGGGTTGTGAGATCCACACTGGGTGTGGAGCCTGCTGAATAGTCTCTCTCTCTCTGTCCCTCTCCCTACCCCTTCCCGCTGCCTGTGTTGTATACTCTCTCTAAAATTAAAAAAAAAAAATCGTTTTTAAAAAATGCTGTATCTTCAACCATTCTTTCTCCACATATTTTAAGAGTAGTTCATCTAAATATATGTATAGGTATATTATTAGCCAGTATGACCATCTTGGTCTTTAATAGAGAATTTAGTCCAGACGAATTTCAATTACTCATATACTTAAATTTAAGTCTATGGTCTCGCTATTTGTTTCTGAATGTTTTTGGTTGTGTGTTTTCTTGCCTTCTTTTGCATAAATAAAACTTTTCAAAATTATTCTACTTTTTCTCCCATCCTCAGCTTTTAATACAAACTTTCACTATTTTCTTGGTAGTTAAAAATAATTTAAAGATTACAATACACACCCTTTACAACTATTGAATACTTAAGACTATGTTTATCTGCTTTAAAACGGAACTTTTTGACTTGCTTTTAGAAGTTCCAGGTATCTTCGATTTTCTTGAACATATTGATTGCATTCACTTTAAAATTCTTTCCTGAAAATATAAATATCTGTAACATTTATTTGTCTCTTCCTATTTCCTGTTGTTTCTTTTTGGTATCCAGCCAATTAGTCTTTTTGTTTGTTTGTTGTTAGCTTCCTTTATATTCTGATTGGAAGCAAGACATCACGGGCGAGGAACTGTAAAGGCTCTTGATGGCATTTTCCCCAAAAAGCATTAAAATGTTTTTGAAAGTATTTAGAGTTCGGGTGGATCACTTATTTTTTGAATATCAGCGTTAGTCTTTGATAGGTCTGGCCTATTTGGATTTTGCTCTTAATCCTAGGATAGGATCTTTCAGGGTGGGCCTCAGGGAATGCCTAAGTGTTTACCAGGCCCCTCTATTTGGATAGAATTTGAACGAACATCTGTATATCCCCATGTAGCCCTGAAATCTCTATTCAGCTCTTCAACTTCTGGCTGCTGCTACCTATCTTCTAGGTTTTATAAAAACCTTTCTGTATGTTTGTGCAGTATAGGAGTCAATAACTTAAAAGGGAAATTATACATGGATTTTTTTTATCCTCCCCTCTTTATGGCTCTATTCTCTCTGGGATTTTACCCCTCTGGAAGCCTTTGTGTTTTTTTTTTGTTTTGTTTTGTTTTTTAACCAGGTTAAATCATTGCTTTATGTTTGTGCTCTATTCCCATGCTTAGTTTCTCTCCAATGTTGTCACCATCATCATTGTCATCAATATCATCACACACACACACACACACACACACACACACACACACTCCCATTTCTTTTTATTGGCTACTAGACTGATTTAATATCACCTAATCTGTAATGAACAGAACAGGTACTTACTGTTGAGCTATTATCTTTAATACACAAGTGTGATTCTCTCTAGATTAGATTTGAAGTTTAATAGTCATAGACTTTATTGCCTTGGTAAAATAGTGCTAATGAGTGCAAATTTCTGATACTATGACAACTCTCAGGGAAATTCTTGGTGCTTCTAGGAATATTATAGATATGACTACGGGGATAGTGTTCAGGTGAAACACGAAATAGCCTCTCAATAATTATGTATCTAGGGTTTTAAGAATGTGTATAACTAAGAGAAAAAAATGAGTAAGTGAACTGGAAAGAATAGGGTGTTGGTAATTAGGTGGAAAATGCATGTCAAATAAAGACCATGAAATAAATTAAACATTCATGGCATACCCATGTGTTAAGTGCTATACTAAACACAGTAGAACTGAAGGCTATTTATTTTGGGGTATTTGGCCCCAAGAAGTTAACTATAGTCTTGAGAAAAAAGATTAAATGGAAAATTATACAAATTGAAGCGCTATATAGCTGTTTAAATAGCAGTAAGACTTCTGGAAAATGTACAAAGTAGAATGTATACATTGAACATAAAATCATCTCCATATAAAATAAGAAAAAGAATAAAACAAGCAGGATATTAGTTCCAGTTATCAGCAGGATAAAAATCTTAAATCTTTGCACCTTACAAAAACTAAATGTTGCCAAATTGTACTTTACCACATAGGGCGACAGGACAGAAACACTAGGTTTTGTGCCCTAAATAAAAAGATTATAGTTCTAATGGGAGCTTTCAGTTTTTCTTTTTTTGCCCTATTATCAAATTATAGGACTAGTTGGATGCTGGTTAGCAACATTTTAGACTTGGTGAGGCCCAAGAGGGTTTCAGAACATGTCATCGAAGTAGGATTAAGACTTAATTCCATTTATACATGGCTGCACTGCAGCTTTACCAAATCATAATCTCAAATTATTTTCACCAAGCTCAAAAAAGTGTTTCTGACAGAGCCAGTTTACAAGTCAGTGTTTTAAACCACCAATTGCATTTTGTTACTTTTTAATTTGTGCAGTGCATTCAAAAACTAAATACAAAGGATGGCTGGGTGGCTCAGTAGTTGAGCATCTGCCTTCTGCTCAGGACGTGATCCCAGGGTCCTGGAATCAAGTCCAGCATCAGACTCCCTGCAGGGAGCCTGCTTCTCCCTCTGCCTATGTCTCTGCCTCTCTGTGTCTCTCATGAACAGATAAGTAAAATATTAAAAAAAAAAAAACTAAATACAAAATGTCCCTGCATGTTCAACTTCAGTAAGATATTTTACTAATACAAAAAAAAAGTCCCAAATGAAATGAAATAGATAGTTTCAAAGATTAAAGAAAAGTTAGGAAATCTTTCTTGACCATTATGACTCACTTTTGTGTGAGAGTCACATGAGAAGAATTTTCACTTATGATGCTTTAGAAAATAATGTAGAATTTCTGGTCAGGCGATATGACTGCCTAAGGAACTGAAACATTTCTTCCTAAAAATAAGTGGAGATGCTGAACACACACACACACACACACACACACACACAAAATTGGAATTCATAACAGAGCTTGCAAGAAAGAAAAGAAAATCTCAAGGTGCGAGAAACAAGTAGTGAACTGTAAACTAAGGTAATAAACATGTGAACTTATGTTGTCACTGCCCAAGGGGCTGTTATTATTCAGAATCTTGGAGGGGAGTCTTTCATTAAGCTCATGCAAAGAGAGTCGACAGGGCCATGGGCCCTTAAAAGGTAGGAGCTAGAACTCCTGCATAAAACTCCAATCTCAAAGGGCCAAAAACTCAGCAGAAGGCAAATTATGAAAGTCTGCACATAGCACAAGGAATTGAAAAGAAAACTTACATGTCTTAACCAAGACTCTAGATAGAAAACAAGAATCCTTTGAAAATTTGAAGAGCTAAGTTTTACAAATCCTGCATATTTAGATCTTGAAATAACAGTACCTTTGAAATGCTAAAAGTATAATTTAAAAAAAACCAGCAAAAATTTAAGTATTTGTTGAGGTAAAGAAAAAATAAAAACCATAAAGGTAAAACAAGAACAATAAAAAGTTTAGTAGGGACTAATTAGAACATCTAGAAACATATTGAATAACTGAAGGATGGATCTGATACATTAGAGTGAGATTCTTAAAGGCTGTGGAAGAAAGTTTAAAAGCAAGTACAGTAGAAACACAGATCCCATACAAATAGGTAGGTAGACTGGGAGAAAATTATGGCTTCTACTTCCAGCAATGAAGACAAGAACATGACGTTACCTCCTAACATACAATAACCAGAAAACTAAGACTGTTTGAAAAAAAAAAAAACTTTTTAAACATTGGGCAACAGGCAGTTTTCACACTATGGACAAGTACACAGAGACGCTAAACAGTCTGTGGCATTTTATGGAGCTCTGAAGTTGGAGCTCAATGTTCAGGGAGTTCAATGCAGATGAAATTGGTGGGCGGAGTTCCAGAAATGGAGAGAGTGTCAGCAGAAAAATACCCCAGATGTCTGCACTGGCTTCTCTGTGAGTCTTTACCAAGGCCTATGCCACACACACACACACACACACACACACACACAGTAAAACTCTGCAAACAGGAGTAAAGAATAACCAGGGAGCTGTGAGGAGAGCAACTGCCAGAACTCACAGTGGATAAGGCGTAATTTGAGTGAAAATAGCCAGACTGGAAAGTCCTCCGTGATCATTAAAAGTAAAAGAAAGCCCAGCGGTCTTCCCAGTTATACAACAAAATCCAGACCTTCAACAAAGTAATCAGCAAAATGTCCAGCCTCCTGTCGAAATTACTAGATACGTCAGGAAACAAGAAAATGAAACTAACATCCAGAAGGAAATGAGCTCAGTGGAATCAGATTCAGAAATGTCAGGGATGATAGAACAAGTATAAAAGTGGATTACAATAGCTATAACTTTACTTACGTTATTTTTTATTTAAAGGGAAATATGGATAAAATTAGAGAAATGTGAGACATGATCAGTTTGGGGGAAGACCTTTTGAAATAGGACATTAAAACCAGAAAACATAAGGTACAAAGTATGCGTATATTTATGTGGACGGACAAATACATAACTGCCCTGTTTTCCCTTCACACTTTCAGAATTATTTGCAGAATAAAGTTTATGAGATGAAGATCAAAAGATCAGTTTTATTATTGTATAGTTGGCTAGAGAATATGACTTTATTCCTCAGCCATTTTGCTCTCCATCATCTGAGCTACTAGCTCGGATAGCCTGTGCCCCTGCAAGGGAACTCAGGACAAGGGGAATGAAAGTTCTCAACAGAAATTCATAAATCTGATTACATAGAATAATATAAAAATCACAGACAATAAAATATATCTTCAATATACATAACTAGGGACATTATTCCCAAATTGCCACAACATATGTTCTCTACTTGGTTTCAGATTATTACTCTTGTGTCTGGGGCAAGAAGATAACTAAACTTTTCTGGAGGTGCTAATCTTGACTCCTTGAGGGGTAGAAGAGCCTACATTTTTCTTCCCAGTTCTTCCCATCTCATTACTTCAAGACTGTTTTCCTGAGATCAACCAGGAGGTGCCTTAATTTCTATAATGAGGTAAAGAGAACAGCAGACATAGATCTTCCTCTTCATCATCATCATCTTTTTTTTTTTTTTTGGTTACAGACTCTACCACTCTTTCCAACCAGTATGAATATCTTTAAAAATCTCCAAAAACACATCATAAAATACAATCATCTCCGAGTGGTAAGGTAATGTTTTATTCTTAATTTCTCCCAAGGTTTCTTTATTTCCATCAACAGAGACCAAAAGGACCCTCTGTTCCCACCAGCTCTGGTTCTCATGGGATTATATCTAATCAATGACTTCTCTCTATTTTTACATTCCCTTACCTACTCGTTGGTCATCCCTCTTCCCTTCTTAGTATGTGAAGTCCAAGATGAATAAAATTCCGTCATGCTATCACTGATGTAAATTTTAGTGACTTTAATGTTTAAGTTGATGATTCTTCCAACACTCTGACCTTCTTTGGGTCAATTATCTTGTGTTCTATTCTTTCTCAAGTAGGCCACATCCTAAGTTTTGTCTTTGCCTACAAATAAAACCCTCCATAATCTCAACTTCATGCAGCAAATTCTCTGACCATAGTCTCCCTTGAGTAACCTAACTCCTGATCCCTCAGCCCTACGAGTATCTCTAATCTACTGATCCCACCACCTCGCCATTCTCTTTCATCCCCTTGATGGCCTTTCTCCTTTCATAACATAAATGCTAGGCCACCCATTATAACCCCTTCATTGCACTCATTGTCCATTCTCTTACCCTCTCTTATCATATTTCCTTGGCTTTGTCAAGCCTTGATTAGATTTAAGCCTTGGTTAAATCAAATTCTTTGTCTACTCCATGCTTACAGCATGCAGCTAAACACAGCAAGAGAAAATCACTCTCAAATCATGACCACAAACCTCAAGAGGGCCTCTAATGCCAGCCAGAAAACCTACCACATCTACCCTGGCCATTTATTCTCACCATTGTCTAGATGATTACGTACTTCTCTTTCTCCTCAAAGATCCCAAAACTCCTGTCTGACCTTTACTCTCAGTTGATAGTTTTTATTTTTTTTTTAAGATTTTATTTATTTATTCATGAGAGACACTGAAAGTAGAGAGAGAGACACACACACAGGCAGAGGGAGAAGCAGGCACCATGCAGGGAACCCAACGTGGGACTCAGTCCCGGGTCTCCAGGATCACACCCTGGGCTGAAGGCTGCACTAAACTGCTGAGCCATCCGGGCTGCCCTCAGTCGATAGTTTTTCTTCCACTTCAGTGAAAAAAATGAGAAATGTGAACCCATTAGTAAAAACTCCCTCCGACTTCCAATACCACATCTACCCACCTATGAGCATCTGCACTCTTAGACTCAGCCTCCCCACCTGACAACATAAGAGAGCTCTATTGGCTCCTATGTGAAGTCCACCCCTCTTGAAAATGGTCAAGTGTGGGGCAAGAGTTCAAAGGAAAGCCCACTCTGTGTATATAGATATATGCACATCATAAAAAATATATTATATATATTATATTGATACACATATACATTATATAGTGTGCATGTGTATCTAAATCAGTGGTGAGGAAGACACCAATATAAATAAGAAAGGAAGTTTAGGTATAAAAGGAAGAGATACTTTTAGTAAGAAAAATAAGTGACTGTAGACTTAGTAAACACATGCTATGTCCCAAGCACTGGGCTAAGGTCTCTCATCATCCCATTTATTACAAAAAGTACTGTATATAAGGAAACTGAGACTCTGAGCAGTTGGATAACTTGCCCAAACCATAAAGCTAGTAAGTGGTCAAACTGGGTTTTCCCCAGTGATAGCCTGCCCCCAAAGCCCATGCTCTAGTCAATGTGCTGTAAGAGAAAAACACCATAATTTCCTGGGTGGCTGGTCCTAATGAATTTTCTAGACATTCTCATTTCCAGACAGTGCTTTGTAATATATAGCTCCATGACATTGAATCAGGAGCTGATGCTTGGCTTAGCCTCCTTGGGTCTGAGTGTGACAGAGCTGTCTTTTGCTAAAGCCCCGTCAGGATGGGCCCCTCAGGCAGCAGTATTTCAATGACAGGTGTGCTGATTCTTAGATATGGTTTTCTAATCAAGTTATAAAGTGCTCTGGGACTCCTCCGGATGAACTGTAGCCTATAAATGTAATCTGCAGTTTCATTTGCCCTACGGTCAAGGGATTGGATCAAACGCCTTGAATCAAACACCACTGCCTTGACCTCTGACTCTCTCGCCTTACCAAACAGGAGTAGAGACAGCTTCAACTACAGACAGCAGGAATCCTAAAACACTTCAGCCAGCCACCAGGGTAGCAAAAATGCATCTAAGTGATACTTATTCCCCTCTGCTAGAAATCCAGAGGTCCCGTGAGGTGCTGGAGCCCCATCCTGAAGGTTCTCAAGGGCTGATTATGCACATCTCTTCCCATGTGCAATGGCATCACGTCAGAAGACTTTACACTCTGAAAACAAACCCTACAAGTCAGGCATTCCCCTGTCTCTAGAGCTATTTTTACTATCCCACCACTGTAGAAGTCCCCAAAATTTTGTAAGTGTCTCAGATCCTGCCAGAAGGAATGTCATATATGAAGTGTCAGATGATTAATTGGTCTACAGTCAATGTTCCTACTTATGAAATAGGGAATCCTGCCAAGGCTCGTTATTCTTGGTGATGCACCAAAACAGGTGTTAGAGATGAACTCAACGCGCTTCAGAGCAATCCTTTCGCCAGTAGACTGGCCTTGAACAGATAAGAGTTGGGATCACTATCAGAATGAGGCCAGACATCTTATAATCTGTAACAGAAATTGTAGGATTTTAAAAACAAAAGACTCGACATATGATGATTCAAGGCTGCAGGACAGGTTCTTAGCAAAACAACTTCACAAGGTGGTCTCTACTCCACAAACTTGTTAATTTTGTTTCTCATGAGAACACTAAAGTTCTACTGACTCTCAACAAATATCAGTTTGCAATACAATCCTATCAACTATAGTCATCGTGTCATACATTAGATACTCAGATGGAATTTATAACTGGAAGTTTGCACCCCTTTACCCACATCTCCCTACTTCTCCTACTCTATTCCCACCTTCAAGCCCTGAAAACCACCATTCTACTTACTCCCTTTTTCTATAAGTGTGAGGTTTTTTAGTTTTGTTTGATTCTGTATACAAGTGGCATGGTTCAGTACTTGTCTTTCTCTCTCTGGCTTATTTCACTTGGCATAATGTTCACCAAATTCATCCCTAACATCACAAATAGGACATTCTTGTTTTTCAAGGCTGAATAATCCTCCATTTGTGTATGTGTGTGTGCGTGTGTGTGTGTGTGTGTGTGTGTAACATCTTTACCCAATCAATCACTGATGGACACTTTGGTTGTTTGCATATCTTGGATATTGTTGATATTGTTGCAGTGAACATAGTTCTTTTAGTAATTTCATTTCCTTGGAATATATATACCGAGAAGCATATATGGTGGTTCTACTTTTAATTATTCAAAGAAACTATATATTGTTTTTCATATTGGCTGTACTATTTTACGTTCCTACCAACAGTGTGTAAATGTTCCCTTTTATCCACATCCTTGTTGACATTTGTTCTCTCATCATTATTATAGCCATCCTAAAATATGTAAGATAATACCTCCTTGTGGTTTTGACTTGTATTTCCCTAATGATTAGTGACACTGAACCTCTTTTCTTGGGCTTGCTGGCCATTTGTATGTCTTCTTCAGAAAAATGTTTATTCAGGCCTTTGGCCAATTTTTTAAATTAAATAGCTTTCTTGCTATTGAATCAGAAACGTTCCTTGTTTATTTTGGATATTAACCCCTTTTTAGATAATGAGGTTTGCAAATATTTTTTCCCATGTGGTAAGCTGTCTTTTCATTTTATTGATAGTTTCCTTTGCTGTGCAAAAACTTTTTTTAAAATTTTTTTTCAGAAACTTTTTAATGTTGATTTTTGCTTTAGTTACCTTTGCTTTTGGCATCAAATACAAAAATTCATTGTCAAGACCAAAGACAAAGGGACGCTTGGGGGGCTCAGCTGTTGAGCATCTGCCTTTGACTCAGGGCATAATCCCAAAGTCCTGGGCTCCCACATCAGGCTCCCTGCATGGAGCCTGCTTCTCTCTCTCTGCCTATGTCTCTGCCTCTCTCTATGTCTCTCATGGATAAATAAATAAAATCTTAAAAAAAAGACCAATGACTAGGATCCTAACCTCTTTTTTTCTTTCAGGACTTTTAATAGTTTCAGGTCTTATGTTCAAGTCTTTAATCCATTTTGAGTTTATTGAGATAGGGATGGAGGTTCATTCTTTTGCATGTGGATATTCAGTTTTTCTAACACCATTTATTGAAGGACTACCTTTCCCCAATGTAAATTCTTGGGGTCCCTGTCAATAATTAATTGACTATATATGCATGGATTTGCTTCTGGGATTTCTGTTCTGTTACAAATATTTTTTTTCATGCCTATACTGTTTATTACTATAGTTTTATAATGTAGTTTGAAATCAGGACATGAGATGTCTCCAAGCTTTGTTCTTTCTCAAGGTGGCTTTGGCTAGTTGAGGTCTCTTGTGATTCCATTAAAATTTTAGGATTTTTTTTCTTCTGTGAAAAATGTCATTGAAATTTTGATGGGTATTACATTGAATCTGTAGATTGCTTGGCTAGCATGAACATTCTTAATATAAATTCTTCCAATCCATGAACACAAAATGTCTCATTTATTTGTGTCTTCATCTTACTTTCATCAATATTTTTAGTTTTATGTGCATAGATCTTTTATCTCATTGGTTAAATTTGTTCTTATTCTTTTTGATGCTACTGTAAATAGTTTCTTAATTTCTTTTTGATAATTCCAGTTGGTATTAGAAATAACAAATTTTTATATATTGATTTTGTATTCTGCAAGTATGCTGCATTTATCAATTAGTTCTAGCAGACTTTGGGTGGAATCTTTAGGGTTTTTATGTATATCATGTCATCTGCAAACAGACAAGTTTACTTCTTCCTTTCCAATTTGGATGCTTTTTATTTTTTTTTTCTCATCTGATTACTGTCGCTAGGACTTCTAGCACTATGTTGAATAGAAGTCGTGAGAGTGTGCATCCTTGTCTTATTACTGATATTAGAGCAAAAGCTTTCAGCCTTTCACCTTTGAGTATGATGTTAGTTGTGAGATTGTTGTATATGGCTTTTTATTATGTTGAGGTACATCCCTCTGTATCTAATTTGTTGAGTTCTTATCATGAAAAGGTGTTGAATTTTGTCAAATGCTTTTTCTCTTTCTATTGGGATCATCATGTAATTTTTATCCTTCATTTTGTTGATGTGGTATATCAGATTTATTCATTTGTATGTGTTGAAACATCCTTGCATCCCAGGAATAAATCTCATTTGAGCATGGAATATAATCCTTTTAATGTACTGCTGAATTTTGTTTGCTAATATTTTGTTGAGAAATCTTTCATCTATGTTCATCAGGGATATTGGCCTGTAATTCTCCTGTAGTGCCTTCAACTGGCTTTGGTATCATGGTAATTCTGGCCGCATAAAATGGGTTAGGAAGTGTTTTTTGTTTTTTGTTTTTTTTTTGTTTTGTTTTGTTTTTTTTTGTGGGGAGAGTTTAAGAAGGGTGGTATTAATTTTTCTTGAAATATGTAGTAGAATCCATCAGTAAAGCCATCTGGTCCTGAACTTCCATTTAGAGGTTTCTGATTACTGATTCAATCTCCTTGCTATTAATTGATCTGCTTAGATTTTCTATTTTTCATGATTTAGACTCAGTAATTTGTATGTTTCTATGAGTTTATCTCTTTCTTCTAGGTCATCTAATTTGTTGACATAAAATTATTCCTAATAGTTTCTTATGATCCTTAGTATTTCTTGTTACCAGTTGTAATGTTTCCTTCCTTTCTGATTTTAGCCCCCCGCCCCCACTTAGTTTGTCTAAACATTTGTCAATTGGTTTACCTTCTCAAGAAAAAAAAAAGCTTAATTTAATTGATCTTCTTTAGATCTTTCTAGTCTCTATTTCATTTATTTCCACTCTGATCTGTGTTATTTTCTTCCCTCTACTAACTTTGGGCTTATTTTGTTCTTTTCTAATTCCTTGATGTTTAAAGTTAGGTTGTTTGGAATCTTCCCTTTTTCTTAAGATAAGCATTTATTATTATAAACGTTCCTCTTAGAACTCCTTTGCTGCATTCCTTAAGCTTGATATGTTGTGTTTCCATTTCATTTATCTCAAGATACTTAATTTTGCTGTTGATTTCCTCTTTGGCCAACTGGTTGTTCAAGAGTAGGCTGTTTAATCTCCACAGATTTGTGAATTTTCCAGTTTTCTTCCTAAAATTGATTTCTAGTTTCATACTATTGTGGTAAGGGGAGATGCTTGATAGGATTTCAATCTTCTTAAATTTGTTAAGACTTGTTTTGTGGCCTAACATATGATTCCAAGTTCTCTGTTTCTTTTGCTTAATCTAGTCTGTTATTGAACCCCTCTATTGAATTTTTCAGTTCAATTATTGTTTTCTTCCGTTATATAATTTTTTTGGTATTTTTAAATATTTTTCCATGTTGAAATTATCACTTTGCTCCTGCTTTTAGTCTCCTTACCCCAATAATCATCTCTATGACCATTGTTTTGAATTCTTTATTAAGTAAATCGCTTATCTTACTTTTATTAAGGCTGGTTCCTAGAGATCTATCTTGTTTGGAAATATTTTAATTTTTTAGTTTTTATTAATACTATATGTAGGCTTTTGCACATTAAACAGGCACTTCTATCATGACAGACTGGCCCTTGTAGACAAACCTCATCAGTCAGCCCAGACTCAGCTCCTCAACTCTTTAAGATTGAAGCAGCTGCCATCTTTGCTATTAGTGGCTTTCCAGAAGCTGAGGACATGCCAAGACCTGTCAGTTTCCCAAAGGTGTGGGGAATGCCCATATGCCTATTCAGGTTCCAGGATGACTACTAATTGCCTGACCCTTCAGCTTTCTAATGTGGACTAATTAGAAGCTCAACTTCCAGGCAGCAGCTGGGAGTCAGGAGATTAGATGTGTGGTCTAACCTCCATCAGGGAGAAATTGGGAGCTGGGTGATAGATTTGCCTACTCACTCCATGTTGAGCCAGAGAACAATCTCTGAATTTGCTTATGTCCTCAAATAAAACTACTTTGTTTTGTGTCATCACTGGGGACTCATGAATGCCAATACAGTCAGATCCTAGCACTAGGTGAGTTGTGAGCCAGTAACAGTTGGGTGACAGCCATAAGACTTGGGGTGTAAGACACACAGGCAAGCCACTTCCAGGGAGAAACTGGACACTTGGTTTTATTTTTAGAGCAAACTGGGGGAAAACAGCAAAGAATATGCCCAGCAGCTCTAACTTACTCCTGGGAGGATCCCAGTCATCACATGTAAGGATGAGAAGCCAGAACCTTCGGCAGCATCTGGATAAGCATACCGTCATATCGCTTCCAGGGAGAAACTGAAGGTAGAAATTTTTGCCTACTCCGTCTGTGCTTAGTTCAGGGAAGATAGCTACAAGAAGTGTTTTTATTCGCCCATTTGAAAACTGTTTTTTTTCTATTATGGTCCTGTAGGGCTTGTGAAAGCTGAGCCCTGCTGTATATTAGTGCTAGAAGATTTGAAAGGTCTATTCCACAGGTGGCTCCCTCAAAAGTTGGAACACAAGATGTGTAGACAAGCTCTTGTCTAGGGAGAAAGTAGAATCTTGGTTTTATTGTTGGACCAAGCTAGAAGGAAGAAACAGGAGAAATGCACACTGGCTTTTGGGCCCCTGACAGGATCATAGTCATCGCCTACATGTAGCCTGATTAGAAGACAGATCTTCAGGTAGCAGCTTGTAAAGTATGCAGTCAAAAACTTTCCAGACTCGGAAATGGGTGTTTTTGACTGCAGCTTCTGCACTGAGTCCTGGAGGGAATAGCCTCAGCCCCTTCTTATGTGCCTATTAACAATTGCTTCTTAGTTTGCTATTATAGTCCTGTGGTACTCATGAATGCAAGCTGCACTGGCCTTCAGAGCTAGGTGATTTGCGAGCCCATTTCTCAGGTGTTAGCCTTAAAGATTGAGAATCTACCTTGAAATAATATATAGAATTGGCAAATCACTATGTTGTATACCTGAAACCATTGATGTATGTCAACTACATTTCAATAAAATAAATAGTTTAAAAAACTGGGGACTCTAGATGTATGGACCAACCCTTTGCTCCTCAAGGAGAATCTCATAGCTGAGATTTACCTCTCAATTTTATTGGCACTCTAGCAGAGGTGGAGTTTTTGGTGAGAGTGTATCTTAGCCTTTTCTTCCTATTCTGATGCAAGTTTTTTCTCAGTTCCTTAATGTATAGAAATCACTCATCTAGTTTCTGGATATCTCACAGAGGGAACTTGATAAAGATGAGGGCATTGTGGATAGCTGCTTATTTGGTGTGTCCAGGGAAGGGAGGAAATTTAGGATCTTCCTATGTTGTCATCTTTTCCACTTTTGATAAAAATTGAGCAAGGGATCACTCAACCTCCAATCCACCATTCTATTAGTGAGATGGGGAGGGGGAAAACTACTTTCCAGAGTCCCTTGCAACTTAGATTCTTTACCTGAATAAAATTCTACCTGTTGGAGAGACAGGTTTAAGATTTAGAAGACTTAATAGAGAGTTTTAAGAAGCAATATTTAAATGTCTATTCGCTTTTTTCCTCTGTAATGAGACAGTTTCCACGACAGCTTATTTCCAAAGCTGATTCAGAGCTCCAGAGTATTCTTGTATTTATTGCACTAGAATTAGTGCATCTGATGGACATCTGAGATTGTCTTGCCTCATTTGGGTTAAAGGCAATAATGGTGTAAGACTATTGGAAAATGGGACACACAAAACAGATTGTATGAAATGACCAAAAAAAGTTTAAATTATCCAACATCAACAGGAATAAAGGTTAGGCTTTGTTAGAACAGTAAGTTTCTAAAATAGGTCTTGATAAAGATGAGTACAGTGACCGTAAATTAGACTGGCAGCTTATAATTACTCTAGATGTAGATGAAGAATGAGGAAGGGAGGAGGAGAAAGAAGAAAGTAGGAAGGGAAAAAGGAAGGAGAGAAAGGCAGAGAGAGAGAGAGACAGAACAAAGGGTAAAGGAGAGAAGGAGCGTCAAAGAAAATGAAATCAAGGCTTAAATTATTAAAGTATTATCAAGGACCTGGAGCCTGCCCTAAAATGATATCTTATCAGGATAATAAAGCTAAAAATCAAATGTACAGTCTGATCATGTAGGCTGAATTAAATAGAGATGGAGGTAGAGTGTCATCAGCCTCTTATGTAATTTAGTACAATTTTTCATAAAAAAAATAAATTGGATTCTCACTCTTGGAATGAATATACTTAAGTAGATTCAAAGGAATCTGAGTTCTCATGCCCTCCAAGCCTACTACTCCTGCCATCTTGGCAGAAGCAGCCTTTTATCCCTGTCTTAGGTAAGGCTGATTTTACTTTGTTTAGAGATCTTGTGAGTCCTCTAGTCACCTTGCAAGCAAAAACCAACTCTCCTCATGACAATTCACCAGACTTATCGCTTCTCAGAGTAGAGTCAGATCCCACATGCCCAGGGGCTAAAAGCAAATTCCAACATGTAAAGTGATACTTTTATAGCAAAATTTTTTCAGATTTTCCTAATTTAGTATATTAGTATATTAGTATATTTAACATCTAAAAAATACGTGTGACAATGGATTTCTAAGGCCCTATGTGGAAAAAAAGGAGCACATTTTTATATCAGGTCAAATTTATCACTGTGTGTACATTTACCAGAGATACTTGATTCATTGTGTTAGCTCAAGTATCTAGGAGTGCTCTGACCCAAGACTGGCTTGCTTATATGGAATGACATGAACATTCCATAGCATTCTGAGTATATTACAGAAAGAGGAGTATAAAGGCTCAGGAACAGAGTAATGAAAGAGTAGATTTATTATGTATATCTTACTCACCCAAACTGTAATTATGTCTGTAGGAGGACCCAGAAAACATATTGCTCACCAAAGCACAAAAAAATGCAGAAGTTATCAGATTATAATAAAGTGGTATATAAGTTATCCCTTGTGGATTAACAATGAGGTGAGAAATGCTGCCATATAATGGCCCAACTTACTTCACTGATGGATCAAAGAATTGTGTTGGTTAATTTTATGTGTGAGGTTTCCCAATTCAAACATAAAGATATACACAGATTGAAAGTGAAGGGATGGATAAGGATATACCATGCAAATAGCTAAATTGAGATAACAATACTTAAAGTAAACAAAGACTTTAAAACAAAGACTAACAAGAGACAAGGAAGGGCATTACATAATGATCAAGGGGTCACTTCAATAAGAGGATATAACAGTTTTAAATATCCATGTTAGCAACATTGGGGCACCTAAATACACAAAGATTAATAGACATAAAGGCAAAAATTGACAGTACTACAATAATAGGAAACTGTAACAACCCATTTACAACAATGGATAGATCATCCAGGTAGGTATCAATAAGGAAACAGTGTCTTTGAATGACACATTTACCAGATGGACTTCACAGATATATACAGAATATTCCATCCAAAACGAAACAAAATACAATTCTTTTCAAGTGCACATCTAATAATCTCCAGGATAGATCTCCTGTTAGGCCACAAAACAAGTTTCAATAAATTAAATAAAATTGAAATCATATCATGTGTCTTTTCTGACCACTATGGTATGAAACTAGAAATTCATCACAAAACAAAAACTGAGAAAAATATAAACATGTGGAGGCTAAACGATACGTTACTAAACAGCTGACGAATGAAGAAAAATGAGAGGAAATAAAAAATTATATGGAGGTGGATGAAAATGAAAAAAAAAGTAGTAGTAGTCCAAAATCTTCATGATGCAGCAAAAATAGTTCTAAGAGGGAAAATTATAATTAGAACAAAATCAGAAAAAGCTCAAATAAGTAATCTAACCTTATACCTAATGTAGCTAGAAAACGAATTACAACCAAAATCCAAGATTCACAGAAGGAAGGAAATAAAGGCCAGAGCAGAAATAAATGAGAGACTAAATAATAAAAAAGACTAATGAAAAAAAAAAAAGGCTAGTTCTTTGAAAAGACAAAATAGATAAGCCCTTAGCCATACTAATCATGAAAAAAAAAAAGGAGAACATAAATAAATAAAATGAAATGAGAATGTGGAGAAGTAACACCACCATAGAAATACAAAAGATTATAAGAGAATGCTACAAAAAAATCCTGCCACCAATTTGGACAACCTAGAATAAATGGATAAAATCCTAGAAGTTGTCTCCAGAAACTGATTCAGGAATAAACACCAAATCTGAAAGACCAGTTACCAGTAACAGAACTGAATTGGTAACCAAAAACTCCCAATCAAAAGTCCAGGACCAGATGGCTTCAGAGGTGAATTCTATCAAGCATTTAAAGAAGAGTTAATTCCTATTCTCCTCAAACTATTTAAAAAAATGGAAGAGATGGGGATCGCTGGGTGGCTCAGTGGTTTAGTGCCTGCCTTTGGCCCAGGGAGTGGTCCTGGAGTCCAAGGATGGAGTCTTACATGGGGATCCCTGCATGGAGCCTGCTTCTCCCTCTGCCTGTGTCTCTGCCTCTCTCTCTCTCTCTCTCTCTCTGTCTCTGTCTCTCATGAATAAATAAATAAAATCTTAAAAAAAATTTTAAATTAAAAAATAGAAGAAAAAGGCAAGCATCCAAATATATTCCACACTGCCAGCATACCCTGATGGAAAAACTGGACAAACACACACATACACACAGACAACCACCTACATGCCAATATCCACAGTGAAGAGAGATCTAAAACTCCTCAGGAAATTATTAGTAAATAACTTCATCAATACATTTAAAAGGCTATTCACAATCCAGTGGGATTTATTCTGGGATGCAAGAATGGTTCAATATTTGCTAATCTTTCATGATACACCACATCGACAAAACAAAGGATAAAAATCTTACAATCATCTCAGTAGATGCAGAAAAAGCATTTGACAAAACTCAAAAGTTGCTCATGACAAAAACTCTCAATAAAACAGATTTAGAGGGAATGTACCTCAACATAATAAAGGCCATATATGACAGACCCATTGCTATCAATGTACTCAGTGGTGAAAAACTGAGAACTTTTCCCCTAAGATCAAGAACAAGACAAGAATGTCTGCTGTCACCACTTTTATTCAATGTAATACTGGAAGTGCCAGTGACAGCAATCAAACAAGAAACAAAAGGCGTCCAAATAGGCAAAGAAGAAGTAAAATGGTCACAATTTGCAGATACCATGGCCAACAGACACTTGAAAAAATGCCAGCATCACTAATCATTAGGGAAATGCAAATAAGAACCACAATGAGATATCACCTCAGGCCTGTTGGAATGGCCATCAAAAAGACAAGGATAACAAATGCTGGTGTGGACGTGGAGAAAAGGAAATCCCTATGCAGTGTTGGTGGGAAAGTAAATTGGTGCAGCCACTATGGAAAACAGAATGGAGGATCCTCAAAAAATTTTAAAAAGAGCTACAATATGATCCAGTACTTCCACTTCTGGGGATATATAAAAGGAAATAAAAACACTAACTTGAAAATATATTTGCACCCACATCTTCATAACAGCAGCATTATTACAATAGCCAACCATGGAAGCAATCTAAACGTCCATCAATGGATGAATGGATACAGAAATTGTGGTATATATGCACAATGGAATATTGTATAGCCATAAAAAAATGAGAAATTCCTATCATCCATGGCAATATGGATGGACCTTGAGGGCTTATCTTAGATGAATATGACAGAAAGCCAAATACTGTATATTGACTTAAATGTGGAATCTAAAACAAATGAACAAACAAACAACACCAATAAACAGACTCGTAGGTCAGACTTGTGGTCAGCAGAGGCAGAGGGTAAGATTGAAGGAAGGTGGTCAAAAGGTGCGAACTTCTAGTTGTAAGAGAAATAAGTACTTGGGATATAACGTACAACACGATGACAATGTGCAGCAACTACTGTAGCTGACACGACAGTATGATATGTAGGAAACTTGTTAAGAGTTAATCTTAAGAATTCTCATCATAAGAATTGTTTTTTCTTGGGGCACCTGGGTGGCTCAGTTGGTTAAGCCTCTGACCCTTGGTTTCAGCTCAGTTCATGACCTTTGAAATCATGAGATAGAGCCCTGCATCAGGGTCCCTGCTCAGCAGGGCATCTGCTTGGGATTCATTTTCTCCTCCCTCTCTGCATCCCCCTAAAATAAATAAATACATTTTTTAAAAGAATTTTTTTTCTTTTCATTATAAGATGATGAATGTTAGCTGAATCAACTGTGGTAATCATCTCACAATATATGGAAGTCAAACCATTATGTTGTAGACTTTGAACTTACACAGTGATGTATGTCAATTTTTTCTCAATAAGACTTGGGGGGAAAAGAGCCAAACTGAGATGTCCTGAGTTAGAAGAAATTCCACCTATGGACTACATTTAGCTCCTGCTTGAGAGTCGCCAGCCTACTGGTCTGCCTTACATATTTCAGACCTTCCAGCCCCTACAATCAGGGAACCCAATTCCTTGAAATCTCTCACTTTCTCCCTGACTGATTTAATAGAGGACCAATGACAAGACAGGAATCAATGAGCATGAATGCTATAATAGCAGTCAAGTCCAGATTGTTAATCAAAATGCTTTAATAATTGGGAATCATCGGCAGCAGCCTAAAATATTTGGGTAAAAGATTGCTGTTATATAGATTTTTGTAAAGCAAAACAATGACAAAAAAGCAAATAAAACTATCAAACCACAGATCTGGCCAGTGTACACATAACTTGAATTGTTATCACTGTAATGAAGTGTCATTGCCTTTCACCTACTTCCCAGACCTGTTTTATTTAGAGATCTTTGAATCAAGAGATAACGTGTTCCTTTGACATTGTCACAAGTATATAATATGGAGTTTCTTTACAGCCTTCCACCAAAAGATTCTGCTTCTCATTGCTAGAATTACCATCAACTAGGAAAGGGCAATGTTCAGGCACTGGCTCTGCGGGTCAGAATTCCATCATGAGAAAAGTCCGACCAAGGGCTTAGGACATGAGGTCAGGAAATAAATGGAATTTCAGCCTGAGTCCACATCAGATAGGCCCAGTGAATTTGCAAATAAACTCTGAAGTTATTTTCTTTGTTTCTGAATGCGTAGTTGGTAAATACACAAACTATAACTAGCAGAATCCCAATATTGGCTCCCTGACCAATGGACCCAAGGGTATTAAAATAGGGGCATATTCGAAGCCCCTGAAATAATCCTTATCCACTAAACAAAACACTGAACCTTTGGGGAAATTTCAGAAATGAGTACCAACATCAAAGTCTTGATAAAATATAGGGGTGATATGATGGGTTAAATTATATTCCCCCAAAAGATACATTGCTGTCCTAACTAAGCTCTGGATCCTCAGAATGTGACCTTTTTTGGAAATAGGGTTGTTGTGGATGTAATTAATTAAATTAAGATGACATCCTAACTAGCGTAGGGTGGGTCCTTAATCCAATATGACTGGTGTCCCTTTAAGGAGAGGAGAGAGACACAGAAAAGGGAAGGCCGTGTTACAATGTAGGCAGAGACTGGAGTGAAGCGTCTGCAAGCTAAAGAATGTTAAGGATCAATGGCCACCAGAGGCCATGAAGAAGCGAAGAAGATTCTGCTCTCCAGATTTCAGAGTAAGTATGGCCCTACCAACCTTGATTTCAGACTCTTGGCCCCCAAGACTGTGAGACGATACATTTCTGTTGTTTTTTGCCACCCAGTTTACCATACTTTATCACAGCAGCCCTAGGAAAGGGATGCAGGTGGTGCCCCTTTCACATCTTTGTTTAACTTCCTTGTTTCATCATTGAAAAATTTAGGTCTTCAAGAATGACATAGGAATATCTTAACAGGCCAAGTGGAAACTTTAGTTGGAGCTGACTTACCAGATATGGACACTGGACTGGAGCAAATCAACAGAGCCTCTAGTGACCGGTATGAAATAATTAAGATGGCAAATGATTTTTTTTTAATAATAAACCAAGACTATTAGAATCAATTTGTTTTCATCTGACAGAGCCAACAGTATTTTTCACAATGTTAATTCATCTGTTAATTTTCTGGTTCTCTATTAGAAGCCTGCCCATAGGGATTTTGATCACGTCACAGTCCCCAGAATATCACACTGTCCACTACATTAAAAGCATCACGCATATTGGACCAGGTGAGAATAATACACATATCTCGGGAAGAAACATGCACACAAGATGCTGGGAGGTAGACCCCAATGAAACACAAGGACATGCCAGTTCAGTGAAATATCTGGATGTCCCGTTTTCAAGCATATTGTAGCCTTCCAAGGAATGACAATTGCTGCACTGTGTCCTACCAAGCACAGAGAAAAAGTTAAACAGCTAGTGGGCCTCAGACTGTGGATGCAACAGATATATCTGGGTCTGTTGCTCTGACCATTCCTCAATTACCTCGTACAACTTTCGATACGGCCTAATGAAGGCTCCCCAGCTGTCCCGGGTTGCATTACAAGCACTCTGTCACTTGAGCCTTAACACCCAGCTGACCTAATGGTGCCTACATTTCCTGTAGGCTGTTATAAAGCTAAATGGAGCCTGCCACAAACCTCCATTTGGACATTTCAGAGTTTTGAGCAATAAAACACTCTGCTCAGCAACTATGGGAGCATCATTTGAGATTTAGCTATGGATTTGAGATATAGCTCTGGATTGTTGCTGTCCTGGTAGACAGTGAAGAAGTCCGTCACCACAAGACAAGTGACCAGGAACTTGGACTACCCATCTTATATGCAATGTCGTCTATCCCACTAAGCCATATCTGAGCATGGGTGGCAGCCGCCCATTGTCCAATGGAAGTGGTACGTAGGAGATCTAGCTCGAGTAGTTCCTAACAGCTCAAGAAATTTGCACAAACAGGTGACTGATCCTCATAATGCACTTAAACCTGATGCACTGATTTCCTCTCTCTCAACCAACATCTTTGGTTCCATAAGAAATTTCCCAATGACAGGTTGAGAATAAAAATTGGCAGCCTGCTTTACTGATGCCTCTTAAAAGATTCGGAAGCTTTGTCCCTTTATTGCTATTTCTCTTGGCAGAGTTGTCTTGGAATGGGAATTGTTTATATTTTTAAATATAGCAGAATCTCTTCTCAGAGCTGTAATTTGAGCCATAAAATACACATATAAACTGGTCATTAATTTCTGCTTTAAAGATAATATTTTGATTTTGTTTCTATAATTGAAGATGGGTTAGCTAAAGTCGTGGTACCTGACTTTGACAAATTCACAGACCACTCACAATACTTAAGGAGTCAGAGAGATGTGGGACAACACCAAGCTTGGAATAAAATTCTAAAATCAAAGATGTGAAATGAAAATCATTAGTAGAAAATAAGAAAATAAGAGGGATGCAGAGTTCAAGCCAAATGCCACAAGATGTTCGAAGTATATAAGGTCAGTTTGGCAGATTCACAGCTGTCTTGAGGGTACAATAAAGGGAGCAGCATTGACAAAGTAGAGCTGACTGGGGATTTAAAAGCAAAACAAAACTAAAACAAATGAGAAGAACTTACTAGAGATACTTTTCAGAAGAGACCAGGCAGGAAAGTATTTGAAATCTGGGGTTAGGTTGGATAGGCCTATGTTTACTAATAAAGAGAATACACACAGAAACATTCAAACCTTCTCAAAAGAACTATATATCAGCAGATCCAGCCATATCTGTTGCATTCAAAATGCACTTTCTTTCCTCACCCACCTTCCCATACCTCAAACTTTTAACATTTGCATTAAAAAAACAAAAACCTATGAACTCTTTATGGGATTCTAATATTTAAATATATAAAGGAAAGACACTCTGATTGAATGCGAGAAATGGTAGAAAGCTAATAACTCCCCTGTCTTGGTCTTCTCCCCACCCTTAGCTGCCACTGGTTTGAAAATCATCAGTATTCAAGTTTCTGTTGAGAGCAAGATCACAGCTCCATTTTAAAATAATAATACTAAAAAAAATAAAAATAAAAAAATAATACTATTGACTTAAAATGGAAAACAATCTAATTTTTCCCAAAAAAATGTATTTGAAAACTATAAAAATGGTGGTTTTAAATTTGTCTCCTATAGCTTTGACATCCTTTAAGGTTATAAAACTGTCTCGACTTATTTTTTGCAGCCTCAAAAAAATCTTCATGTGATTCTAGAAGCACAGAGTAATATGAATGCTTGAAAAAAAGGGATAAAATAGTTTATCAATTATAGCTGGGCCCCATGGGGACTTAATAATCTTATCCTACCCCTACCTTGAAGCAGGAATCAACACTTCAGTAAAACCTGTGGCAGTTTCTAAGCTTTTGTGAAATTAAATTTGCTTTGGGAGATTCCGTAAAGATTTTGTGGGAAGTTGGAGAGAGGGTTGCATTTGCATGCCACACAAAAATACTTAATATAATTCCCTATTAGACACCTCAGTTCTACCTTGAGAGTTCTAATTCATCTGTAATCATATCAGTTCCCTCCCACCCTTCCAGACTCCAACTTTTCCAGATCTCTCAGCTTCAATTCACTCCCCACAACCTCCCCTCCCCTCAGGTCTTGCTGGAATTTGACCTTCTCTTTTTCCCCTTGCCACAGAGCAATGGGACAGTCATTCCCAGCCTAACCATTTGCTCAGCAAAGCATCCAAACTTCCTATGCTCCATTCCTCTGAGAAGTCTGTAAACAGCCGAGTTTTCCATCCCAATTTTTCTATCATATTTTTAACTTAGCTTTGCATGACTAATGTAGCAAATTTCCACTGACAACATGTTTTTTTTCCCCCATCTGCATTATTTTATAGCCTTACCTCTACCCACGGCCTCTCCATGGCATATTATGGCAAACTTTCTAATATTGTATAGATTAGTCGAGAAAGGCTAGATTATGTTGCAGCAACAAAGAAATCCAAAATCTCAGGGACAGAAAAAAAAATCTAAATCTATATCTCACTCATTCTACATATCTGGGCGGGCGGAGGGGGGGTGGTCAGCTGGGGTTTTGTGCCTTTTTACCACACTCAAGAACCCAATCTATCTCAAACAGTGGGGGCCACGCTGGCAAAGGGAAAGAAAGCTCTGGGGGGTTCCGGCAGCAACGATTGAATGCTTGGGCTCAGAAATGACAGGTATCTTCTTCCCATACCTCATCACCTGTCCACAAAGGGGCCACAAAGCACCTGATTCTATGTGCCCAGAAGGTGGGAAGCCAAAAATGCCTGTAAACATCATAATGATACCACATTGCAGTAGTAATTTCTCAACCCATCCCTTATTTCCTCCTGCACAAAATGCACACGTGTAGTCCTCAGGTTTTGGCACCATCTGTCCCTCGTCCACTTTATTTCTTGCCAGGATGCGTTGCAAAAAAACAGCTCTTTCTACTCCGCCATTCCTTTTTCTCTCCTCAGTCTCCAGTTTCCTTTCTCTAAGTATTATCAACAAAGTATTTTAAGCCTGAGGTTGAAATACAGAATTTTGCCAAATTCACCCTAATACGGGGTTTGAAGGCTTTCCTGCATTGTGAACTGTCAGAAAATAATCAGCAAGATTCTCAGCCTCTTCTAGTCAACTATTCCAAGGAATAAGGCTAAGCCAGATATAGATTTGTGGATAGAAACCAAAATTAATTTTTGTCACTTGCATCTGTTAGTCTATTTGGAAAGGGAACAGTGGTAATTCATGAGTAGGTGAAAGTTGATTTTTGTCAAAAAAATTTCTCCTATTTAGAATAGAGGTGGCTGGTAGCACAATTTATTTCCTTTTGTCTGAGCATCTAATCCTCATTTGTACACAGTAGGTGGTTCTAATTTCAGTTCTTCTATGTGATGAGACACTGATCAGTTGATTCTTAGAAATGTGTAAACAGGCCAGAAGAAACAAGGATTTCTTTTTTTTTGCAATGACCTCTTACTTACAATTCCTGTTAATACTCTATATAGAGGGCTTTACATTTAACTGTCACAACTTTACAAGTATGTAGTATTTCCTCACATTTTAAGTTACAGAAACATTCTCCGACAGATTTAATTACTTCCCCAGTTGTAAGTGACAAGAGTTGTCAGGTATCCCTTCAACAGGAACTGTTTTCTCGATATAAACCCAGTTTTTTTTTCCATTCATCTATTTGTGAGGATTCTTGAAGCCAGACATGTTAGTTAGGATCCGATTCAGCTGCATAGACCAACAAAAGCAGTAGCAGCACCAGAAGTGCTTTTTTAACTTATGCCTCTGTCTGGAGATGGGACGTCCTGAGCTGCTATGGTAACTCTAGGGAATCATTAGGGGCCGGGATCCTAACTTTCTTTCCTTCATCCTTTCCTCGCACATGGCCACAATCCATTCTCAGTAGCAGTTTAAGTTCCAAGAGGAGTGCTGGATTTCCAGGGTTTCCAACCATCAACGCCTTGTTGAGGGGTAGCATGGAGAATGCAGACTCCTGCTAAAAATGAGTGCTTCTCATCCCAGATCTTTTTAAGCAACATTCTCTGAAGTCTCCAACACGTCCACATACATTTCACCAATCAGAACTCAGCATGTGACCCCATCTCATTATGAGGGCTGTTAGGAAATCTGGCGAATAAGGTCTTTCATTCTGAGAGTCAATGAACCCAAGGGAGCTCTAAGGGATTTGTCACTAAGGAGAACGGGAAGAAGGGGTGTTTCACAGGCGATGGCAGTCTCGGCTACAGTTGGAGAGTGGATTTCAGTTGAATTTTCTAACCATCTTCAACTTCTGGTGAACGATAACTAAGAGTTATCATGAAATTGGTAGTATGGCATTTTATCACTTCGGGGATCACACACCCATTCCACATGTGTCTTATTATCAACAGAATAACATTGGAGAGTAGATTGATTATCTTTACTTGTCAACAGTCATAACAGCCCCCGATTCTGCTTGCCTGGGTTTGTCATAGGTGATCTATGACAAGAGGCTACACATAGGCTTGCAAGAACCCCAGGACCTGAACCACTCCTAAGGCAGGACAGAGCTCCATACCCTGCCATGATTGGACACGATGGCTTATTTTCTTTGCTCAGTAATTCAGAAAGATTTCTTGAATGTCCGAGGCCAACTACCGTACTGGGCCCTGAGAATACACTAGAGAATTATGCTCTTGCTTTCACGAATTTTGTATTTTTATGGGACAATGTGACAGAGGAAAATATATAAAATACCAGAGTGGTAATTGTGAAGGAAAATAGAGCAGGGGGTGGGATAAGGGGTGTGTCTGTGGGAAGTAGGGAACATTTTAGAATCTAAAGTTAAAAGTCTCTGGGATTGGGGGTATTTGAGTGACTACTTAACCAAAACACAGTGCCCATGTGCATACCTGAAGGAAGGACATTCCAGGTAGTAGGAGATTCAGGGTTAAGGTATTCTCAGACTCAATATCTGATCCAGTGACCCAGTGTCTGGAGTTTTGTTAGCTAGATTACCGTATCACTGACACAATTCTATTTATCTGCCTGTTAAATGTCTACAAAGTTCTCTGTGATCAGGCTCAATCTACTAGCCAGGACATCATATTTGTCCTTGCTGGACTTTCTGGGCATTTCAAAAGCTACCTTTTTCAAACCCAGTAGTCAATTGGCACCTTTCTCTATGCTCTTAGGCTACCATGCTCCACCTGCCTCATTAGTCCCCCTCATCCTGTGGCTGAGTCTGCCTTCATAAATCTGTTCAAAGTATCTGTTAATTTTCTAATTATAAACCTCTCTACACTAAGTTACGGATCTTCTGATTTTGTCCTAAAGTTTACGCCTGGGAGAAAACATAGGCATTTCAAGCTTTCTTGTGTCTGTACTTTTAGATAAAAACTTGCACTTGCCTTGAAATGTTTGTCTCCAGACAGGCAGAGATCCTCTAATACAAGCAGCTATGTGTACACACACACAAAATGATCAGTATTATTTAAAAAGTTCCATGGAAATGTTCTTATAGTTCTAGGTTTCTTCTGGAATAAAATGAAACTGATATTTATGTAGTACATTGGTGTTTACAGATTTTTGTATTTATGAATTATTTTAAATTCCATGAAGAAATGGATAAATGTCCTTTTCCATGATCTTCTCTGCTCCAACCTCCTTAACACCATTTTTTTTTTCTGATGATCATCCAAAATTTTGATCCTCAGAATCTCTCCTATAGACTGAAAGCAATAGGTTTCTAAATAATCTCATTGTTAGACTCTAACCTCTCACTTATACAACAGACTAGTTCGTAGTTAGGATGTCACTGGTATGTTAGTGTTCACTAGATAACAGACCACCTCAAATCCTGGTGATTTGAAATAAACCATTTATTTAGTTGAAAGATTGAGTCAGCGGAGCGGCTTCTCTGGTCTGATCTCTCATATATTTAATGTTGGATGGCAAATAAGTTTGTGGCTGAATAGCTTAGAAGGATGGCCTCACTGGCTGTCAGTCAGGACAGCAGAGAGAATTGACCTTCATGTCTCATCTTATAGATTAGTCCAGGCTTCCTCACATGGCTATTGCAAGGTTTTGAGATCAGCAATAGAGAAGTCCCAATGTGTGTTTGTCATGCTTCCTAATGGTCATAATCCAAAACCACTCAATGATCAAAGCCTGGCTTCCAGGAGTAGAGAAATAGACAATGTCTTGCTGGGAGGAGGTGCAAAGTCGCACTAAAAAGGGATGTGCATGAGTACCCATAGTAGTTTTATGATTATAAAAAAAAAATTGGAAGCAACTTGGGTGTCCTTTAATAGGTAGATACACGAAATGTGGTATATCCATAGAATGGAGTGTTCTTCAGTGACTAAAAAGAAATGAACTATTAAACCATGAAAATACATGGAGGAGACGTAAATGCATATTACTAAGTGAAAGAAGCCAATCTGGAAAGGCTATATACTGTGTGGTTTTAATATAGGATATTCTTGACAAGGTAAAACTAGAGGGGATCCCTGCATGGCTCAGCGGTTTTGCGTCTGCCTTTGGCTCAGGGCGCGATCCTGAAGTCCCGGGATCGAGTCCCGAGTAGGGCTCCCTGCATGGAGCCTGCTTCTCCCTCTGCCTGTGTCTCTGCCTCTCTCTCTCTATGTCTATCATAAATAAATAAAAATAAATCTTTAAAAAGAAAAGGTAAAACTAGAGACAGTAAAAGATCAATAAATACCATAAGTTTGCAAGAAAGAGGGAAGAATGAGTGGAACACAAGGCTTTTAGGGCTGTGAAACCGTTCTGTAGAATACGAATGGTGGACACATGACAATGCGTTTATTAAAATTCATACAATAAACAATAGAGTGAACTCTGATTTGAACTATGGACTTCAGGTAATAATGATTGTCAATATTGGCCCTGTCAAAACACACATACCACACTAATGATGATGTTAATAGGAAAAACCATGTGTGTGAGAGTGGAAGGAGGGAGGGGAAAAGGAGTGTGTGGGAATCTATTCCTTCCCCACAACTTTTTTTGTAAATCTAAATGCTTCAAAAAATAGTTTTTTTTTTTCCTTTTGGAAAGAGTGGTACACATAAAGGGATGAGAACATATGACTGCTTTTACCATCTACCACAGTGTCTAAGACCATTCAAAATCTGCCAAACTTTACTCTCTGGATTCATCTCATTTCCCCAGGCCACCTGGTCCAACAACCTAGAAATCCCCAACAGTTTCCCCAAATACGACTGCATTTCTAAACCCAGGTGCCTATTCTGATGTTCCTCCCTTAGCTTGGGGCTCCGACCTCCCTTTTTCTCTGAAGTTCTTTTTATTTCCTGGCCAGACTATTACTTTCTCCACAATTCCTGTCCCTATCTTTTAGTCAAAAAGAATCCCTTCTTCTGCATTCCAACAACACCCTGCAAGTGGATTATCGATCCGTTGGCCTTTTACTTTGCTCAGTTTTCACATCTGTTTCTACATGTTGGCCAGTTCTTTGTCTTAATTTTCTCTGATTTAACTATAATGCCAAGTACAGTGCAAAGCACATAAGTGGAACCGAGTGAATGTCGATTGGAAATAGTAATTAAATACAGAAGAGAGATGATAATTTAATCATGAAAGTTGTTTTCTTGCTTTGTTTTCCCTAAGTAGTTTGGATTTCCTGGTTGTCTTTCACTGCTAATGACCCAAGTGCCATTTCACTTGTAAAATATGAAGAATGGTATGGGAAGAAAGTTATTCAATTACACAAATAATAATAGCAAGTGATTTCATGTAAAGTATGTGGTAGAAAAGGGAATCAGATCTATGGCATATAAAGAATGGCACATTTAACTTATGGACTGTGAAGGAAAATAGATATAAATTATTAGCTTTTAGAGCCAGATTTCTACTATAATCGACAGCACTAACATTACAAATATTTCGATATCGTTTCATACGAATTTGGTCGTCAGGACTGTAGCATTTAGGGGTACCTTTTTTTCTTTAGTACTATGACAAGTGGAAACAGTAGGGATTTGAGTTTCTGATTTTAATTGATAAGCAGATTGCTTTTTGCCAAATATCGAGCTCTAATGGTCTAAGGTCTGCTCACTTCTCAACACCATTTCTGTGCAATTGAAATAAAATGATCAATTAGTCTTTTAAGCACAACATCTGTGTTTCGAGGGCAAGTTGAGAACGGAAGTAAAAATCGATTTTGTGGATGGGTCTCAGAGGAGTTCTGGCTCTTTCCCTTCTGGAAAGTTCCCATCTCGGAGCTGAAGACAGCTGCTAGAATTAGGACAGAAGTGAAAGATAAGTGTATGTTTAGTACATGACCTACGGTGAAGTTTGACACAACTGAAGGTGACAGTTGACACAACTGAAGGTGAATCTAATGCTATATTAGCTGAAAAAAGCACGAGTGACCTAAGGAGAAATGGCCACCAGGTGTTACACACCTGGAAGGGAGAGAGAGCCAGGACCGGGACTGCATGAAGGCTCTGCTACCAGGACGGGTGAGCTGGCCTGGGATGGGAACGGAGGGGGCGGAAGGTCCACCGGGGAGCATCCATCTGCTGCAAAACTAGGTAACAGCTTCCCACGACTCCCAGTTTGGGAATCTGTCCCGGTCAACACAAGTGCTTATAGGAACGTGCGTAGGGGCACCTACTTGAAAACAGCTCCCAGAAACGCGTGTCTGCGAAAGCATGTTCACGGGACTCAGAGCAAGAAATAACCTGTACTTTTAAGAATCTCGGGTTAATGCTCGCATCCCAGGATACAGGAACACAGAAGACCACGGAATGTGCAGACCCGACCACCAGGGTCTCGTGTAACCCAAGGCACGTCCGGAAGGAAAAGCTCCTTGGATTCACTGATCCCCCCACCTTCTGCCTGAAAAGATTCTCCCCTGCTTAGTGCTCAAGGAAGGAGCCTGGGGCCCAGCAGGTGCCTTGCATCGCTGCCACCTGCAGCCCAAGCAGGTGGGGGAGCGCACCCCAGGCCGAGGGCAGGAAAGGCGAGCGCCTGCACGGTGGCATCACAGAGGCCTGCACCCCATTTGGTGGCTCCGACGGTTTGGGGCGCCCACACCGATGAAATGCACACGGGAATCTCCTACAAATTGCTGCGGCCCTTCCTCCGCCTCTCGGCTCCAGGGCACCCCCCACCCCCACCCCCCGGGATTACAGGGGCGAAGGGCCGAAGCGGGAACCCACCCACCCGGTCAGCCTGGGTTGAAGCCACTGGCTGACACCCCAGGGAGCTCGGCCCCCCGCCTCAGCCTTCCCGAACCCCTCGGGTCTCCCTTGCTGACCTCAGGATCCGCACAGGGGATCAAGGTAACGGATGGAGACAGGGGGGCAGGGCGCTCCCCCCTCCTGTGCCCCGCCTTTGCTTTCCCGGGGCTTTGATGTAAACTCCACTTACCCGGACGCCCCGGAGCCCCCGCGGCCCGGCAGGTGCAGCGCCCGCCTTCGGCCCAGGGCCTGACCCCGGGGTCCCGGGATCGAGTCCCGCAGCGGGCTCCTCGCGGGGAGCCTGCTTCTCCCTCTGCCTGTGTCTGTGTGTCTCATGCATGCATGAATGAATGAATGAATAAATACCTTCAGAAAAATAAAGACTAAACTAAAATAAAAAATAAATCCCACTTCCCAAACTGGAACGCCCCGCGTTCTGCGTTGATCTCTGAAGCCAGTTATGTCCCTGAATTTGCTTTGCAAGCTTTCTTCCAGCTTCTTTGCAGCCACTCTCTAGGGTTAAGCGGTTGTGTAGCTTTTTATCTTCTTCCACAAACCCCCCTGCCCCCCCCCCCCAGATGCTGGCTGCGGATCTGCAGGGGACCCTCTCGGAGGCGGGGGCTCTTGAGGTCGCGACAGCCTCCCCCCCCGCCCCCCCCCACCCCCCCGCCAGCCTGTGCGCGGCTGCAGGCGGGGCTCAGCCTCCTCATCAGCTGGGCCAGGGGACAGCGAACCCCGGAGCCCGGAGCCCCGGCGCTTCGCTCCCAGACCCAGGGCAGCGCGTGCGCCCCCCTGATGCGCCCTGCGGGAAGCTCCCACCCCGCACCCTTCAAAGCAGCAGCGGGCAGGCGGCCGCGGGCCTGTCCCGGGCTGGGGGCCGGAGGGCAGAGCCACACCCTGCCCCACCCCCGGGACCCCAGGCCGCCCGCCCGCCCACAAGAACCCCCGCTGGCGCCCCGCAGGGCTCCAAGCACCTGCTTCGGCTTGGAGGAGGACGAGGGGAGGGGGCCTCCCGCAGCCCCGGAGGAGCGGGCCGAGGCTGGCGGCAAGGGGGGGACACCAGAGCCTTCTGCGGGCCACGGCACAAGGGAGCGGGGCCCAGGAGAGCCCAGGCTCTGACCGCCTAGAAACCCCACAGGGCACGGGGTGTGTGGGGTCCCCGACAGGCCGCCGAGCAGGTCCCCGAGCAGGTGTCCCCGAGCAGGTCCCCGAGCTGCTCTCCGAGCTGGTCCCCCGAACAGGTCCCTGACAGGCTACCAAGCAGGTCCCCCCGAGTAGGCAGCCCCAAGCAGGTGCCCCCGAGCAGGTCCCCTGAGCTGGTCCCCAACAGGCCGCCGAGCAAGTCCCGGAGCAGGCCCCCGAGCAGGTCCCTGACAGGCCACCGAGCAGGTCCCCGAGCAGGTGCCCCCGAGCAGGTGCCCCCGAGCAGGTCCCCGAGCTGGTCCCCTGAGCTGGTCCCCCGAACAGGTCCCTGACAGGCTACCAAGCAGGTCCCCCCGAGTAGGCAGCCCCAAGCAGGTGCCCACGAGCAGGTGCCCCCGAGCAGGTCCCCGAGCTGGTCCCCCGAGCTGGTCCCTGACAGGCTACCAAGCAGGTCCCCCCGTATAGGCATCCCCAAGCTGGTGCCCCCGAGCAGGTCCCCGGAGCTGGTCCCCAACAGGCCGCAGAGCAAGTCCCGGAGCAGGCCCCCGAGCAGGTCCCTGACAGGCCACCGAGCAGGTCCCCCCGAGCAGGTCCCCGAGCAGGCCCCAAAGCAGGTCCCTCGAGCAGGTCCCTGACAGGCCACCAAGCAGGTCCCCCGAGCAAGTCCCCGAGCAGGTCCCCCAACAGGTCCCCGAGCTGGTCCCCGAGCAGGAACCCCCGAGCAGGGCCCCCGAGCAGGTCCCCCAAGCAAGCCCCCGCCCCCCCGAGCCGGGCCCCCTAGCAGGGCCCGGGGCAGCCCCCGAAGCAGCCCGTAAGCCTCCTGGGAGCCAGCGACTCGGCCCTTTTCAAATAAATGCTCTGAGCTGTCCTTTGTGGACCTGGCCTGCTCGGAGGGAAGGACCCCCTGTTGTCCTGGGGGGCCGGGCGGGGGGGCGCCAGGGAAGGGGCCTGCGCGCTCAGCAGCAGGGGGTCCCCGGGACAAGGTGCAGCGGGGCCTCCCCTGCGGTCTCATTATTCCCGAAATGCGAACTGCGAGGGCTGCTTCAGGCGCTTGTCCTCAGTGGCAAACCCCCAAGCCCGGGCTTCTGTGGGCCCCGCTGGCGGGCTGCACACCGAGGTTCTTGTAGGCTCGAGATCAAAGTGGGAAGATTAATCTAGGTGGGTCACTGGTCAGTAATTTTGTGCCAGCTTTTGAAGGTGGATGTGGGACAGACACTTCTAATTATTTATGACACTTTTATTACTACAGCTCTTTCCTCCGAAGGAATTTTCTGAATTCAGTGTGCTTTAGAATTCTATTGCTAGTCATCACAGCTTGTTGAAACATGGGGTGATATGCAAGTAAGCAATTTAAAATGTTCTCCTTTAAAAAAAAAGATTTTATTTGAGAGAGAGAGTGAGAGCACACAAGCAGGGGGAGGAGCGAAGGGAGAGGGAGAAGCAGGCTCCCCACTGAGCAGAGAGCCCCATGTGGGGCTCCATCCCAGGACCCTGGGATCATGACCTGAGGTGAAGGCAGATACTTAACGGACTGAGCCACCCAGACACCCCTAAAACTTTCTTTTCTAAGTACATTTTATACGTATTCCCATCATCTTATTTTTCTGTTGGCAAGAGCGCACACTTTGTTTCAATTAAATCACATATTTAAAGGCAAATTTCAAAGCTGTAACTTAAAATACTTAATAACAACCAGTAGTCGATACCGCTGAGAAGCAATTTTAGTATGGGAGAAAGAACTCCAGGATTGAGACTCAAATACTAGGTTTAGTTTAGCCCTACTGCTTTAGAAAATACCATTTAACCTTGCCAGCCTCCGTGTCTTTAGACAGAAAACAAGGATGAAGAGGTCTCCTTGGATGAATTGTGGTGGGAAGAGCTGGATGTGATCAAGTCCATGAAAGGCACCAGGGAAAGAGTTTGATCGTTAGTGTTTTCCTGGATAAATCGCGTAGACAGACTAGCATTGGCAGGATTGAAGGGTAGCCTTGAGGAGAGGTTCATATTCGGGGACTAGGGTCCACAGATGGCCTTCCTTAGGAAGCCCATGAATCCCCTAAAATGATGTGCAAAACTTCTGAGCACCTGTGTATGTTAGGGTTTTCTGGGTTGCAGGTGACAGAAACCAAACCCCTACTAGCTTATCCAAAGGGGAGCTTGACTCAAGTACAGGTGGAACCAGGGCTTGGAATAAAGCTGAAATTCTCCCGCCACCCAGCAGATCCGATTCTTCCTTTATGGTCATTCACTTCTACACGGTTGACCGACTTCTTCAAAAAACGTTGGAAGGTGTGGCTTCGGATTACGTCACCTGTAGTAGAGGGGGACTGACCTGGCTCTCCCTCCCCGCAAGATGAGAAGTCCCAGGAAAGGACCCAGATCATTCTGTCTTGATCAGAACCAATCACTGAGACCAAGAGGCAGGGGGTTTAAGATGCTGCTGGGGACTACTTGTATGTCAATCTAGGGGAAAAAAAAATTTCCCCAGGGGAAGAAAGGGCTTGGCGTGTTTCTAGGAAATAAAATTCACGTGTATGGAATATTTGGTGGAAATTTTTGGGGGGGGGGCGTTCTTTCTCAGATTTTCAAATGTTTTCATTCACTATAGAAGAACCACAGAAGTATAGATTTAAGAATTAAAAGATTCCCTCTTGTGGAGATTATCTGGTGACCTGTTTTCTTAAGCCCAATGTTTCTATGAGTATATACAAGTTTTCATTTAACTTCAGTCATGATTAAAAAATGAATGCAAAGTATTAGTAATCTTCACATAAATTAATATTCTAATAGGAGTGCAAAGACTTTAAAATGTAGTAATTCTCGTCAATTTAGACTCAAAATGGCCAACACCTGTAAATAGATGTCAATTTAACTCGATGAATATTTCAATACTATGTATCAGATTTGGCCTAGACCATGTCAAAATATAGTTGACAATTTGGGGAAAACATCCTTAGTATTTGTGGTGTCAATTTGGCTAGGATATGGTGTCTAGATGTTCGTCAAACACCCCTCTGGAGGTTGCTGTGAAGATATTTTTTAGGTGTGATTAACATTTAAATCAGTAGACTGAATAAAGCAATTAATCTCTACCGCGGGGGGCGTCATACAATCAGCTGAAGGCCTAAAAGCAAAGACGGGGTTCTTAAAGAAGCAATTCTGTCTCAAGACTGCAGCGTGGGGAACCTTACCTGTTTCCAGCCTATAAATTGTGGCCTGACGACTGAAACATCAACTCTTCCGTGAATCTCCAACCTGTTCTATAGATTTCAGACTTGCAAACCCTCACAATCACATGAACCAACTTCTTAAAATAAGTCTTTCTCTCTATATGTATCTATATCCAACTGCTTTTGTTTCTCTAGAGAATCTTGGCTGATATAATATCCCTAAACTACAAAAGAGTACCTAGAATTAAGAAGAACCAACAACCCAATAATAAAATGAGCCAAAGTACAGCAGAAGAAACAGACCACCCACCTACCTTGACATGGACCTTGACCAGCTGCTGGAGATGTCCCTTGGGGAAATTAACTGATAGGACTGTACAGGCCAGGGGCGGGCACCTGCTATTCCTGGGCTGGCGCGGGGAGTCAGCACATCATGCCGATGCGCCTGCTCGGGACTAAGTAGGAGGTGTGGCCCATGGAGAAGACTGAGGTGGTGAAGAGGCACCTGCCTGTTATCATCATCCTGCTGGAGTTGGTGAGCAAATAGTGGGCATCTGCAAGAGCAAGAGCCTCAATCAGGTGAAAATCATGCCAGAGATGATTGGTCACCACTTGGGCAAGTTCTCTCTCACCTGCAAGCCCATGAGGCTTGGTCTACCTGCATTGAGGCCACCCACTTGCTTCTCCCCTCTCGAGTAGCCTCCTGGGCCAAGAAAAGCACAGACTCCCTGCACCCACCTGTCCACACTGCCCCCCCCGCCCCCGCAAAGTGACTGTTCTGCACCTGTTCATGGAAAAAAGGATATTTAATGTTTCTTGAAATAAGAGATGTTGCATTAAAACTAAATTAAGAAATATTCCTTGCATATCACACCCATTGGTTGTGGGAAAACGCTACTCAAGCATTGCTGGGGAAATAAAAAAATACTACGCTGTAGACAGTTACCTTTGACCCAGCAATCCCACTTCTAGAAATATATCCTAAATATACACTGGTAAAGATTATGAATTAGAGTGTTCCAAGACTATTCATTGGAGGTTTATTAGTGATATCCAAAAAAAAAAAAAAAATGCAACTATGGAAGCATTCACCACAAGGGGATTGATTGAGTCATGGTGCGATCACCGCATGGAGTACAGTGTAGCTGTAAAAAGGGAGGAGGCTGATGTCTACATACTTACATGGGGTGATTGCCAGGGCACACTGTCAGGTGAAAAAATGCAAGGAGCACGATACTATTTATCATATGCTGTGTTTTGGATAAGTGTAGGAAATACGGAGATATGAACTTATTATACACGTGTGTTCATATGTATGTATCTGGGATAGACATTATTATGTATATTTATTTATATTTTCAGAAAGAAACAAGGGAAGGATAACTTTAAAAATTTGCTAATAATTACTACCTATCAGGAAGGAAGCATATAGGATAGAGAAGGAGATAGGATTAACGTATGAACTTGTGTTCTAATTTTGACATTGGTACCATATAAATGTTTTATAGAATTGAGAAAAAATATATTAAATAGGAAGAAAAAATTGAAATTGAAGATGAACCGAAACCAGTGATCTCAACTGTTGATTATATAGCAACACAGAGACAAAATTACTTTAGGTTAAAAAAAGCTCCAAGTGACTACTTTTAGTAGTAGATACATTGTTATTTTAAAGCTACGATGGTTATATATTTAAGATTAAAATAGGTAATTACAATAATGTACTTAAAGAAGTTTTTTAGCATAAAAAAAAAAAAAAAACAGAGAAAAGAGTGCCTGGCTGGTTTAGTCTGTAGAGCATGTGACTCTTGATCTTAGGGTTGTGAATTCAAGCCCTACATTGGGCATAGAACTTACTTTAAAAAAAAAAAAAAAAAAAAAGGAAAACAGAGAAAAGAGATACCTATATAAAATATACAAGAAAAACAAAAACCTTCACTCTTAAATTTGAATTAGAAACTCATTTTTTTTCTCTTAAAAAACCACATTTATTTTCTGACTGTCCACAAAAAAGGCCTAGTAGTGATGTGAACTCATGGGGTCTGTAAGTATGATTTTCCACTGAAACATTCTAAGTTTCTTGGTGAAATAGCAGACTCCAGCCAGACCTGGGGCAGAAATGAAGAAGATGAAATTGGGACAGCTTATTGTAATAGGAAATAAGCAATTTATCCAGACCAATGGCTCTATATCAAAAGGAAACAGAAACCAATTGGAAATGGCTCCCTCTCCCTGGCCTAAAATAGGATCATGTATCAAAAAGAATAATGACTACCATGAATTGGAACACACAAAATATATAAGAATCTATTGGTTTATTAAAATTTTTAAGAATACTCCTTGGTCTCCATTTCAATCTCACTAGACCCAGTTTCTTTAAAAACTGATGGAGGAAGAACTAGACATCTGTTCTTCCTTTCCTGTACAAGCCTTATTTTAGAATAACCAAGTAATTAATGTGTGAACATTCTCCTTTATAGAAGAATCTCCTCTAAAAAGAATCTCTTCTATGCAGAATGATAGAATTAGAAAATTGTCATTTTACAACCACTAAATTATCAGTGGAACTGAGAAAAGATCAGCAACGGACGTTCACCCGTTTCTTAAATGTCAGTAGGAAATTTCATGATCAGTACCTTGAACCCAACCCTAATCATCACTGAAAGGAGGACTACCACTTAACAAGTGTTGGTGAGGATGTAGAAAAATTGCTACCCTTGTGCATTGTGGGTGGGGTGTAAACTGGCACAGTCACTGTGGAAAACAGGGTGATTCCTCAAAAAGCTAAAGATAGAATTGCTATATGACCCAGCAGTTCCACTTCTGGGTATATACCCAAAAGAATGGAAATCAGGGACTTGAAGAGACATTTGGACACCCACGTTTATAGCAACATTGTTGACAACAGCTAAAATGTGGAAGCAACCCCGGTGGTCATCGGAGGATGGATAGATAAATAAAATGTGGTATGTACATGTAGTGGAATATTACTGAGTCACAAAGAAGGAAGTTCTGACATATGCCACCATATGGATGAAACTTGAGGACTTTACGGAAAGTGAACTAAGCCCGTCGCAAAAAAAGACAAATAGTGTATTATTCTAGTACACATAGTATACGAAGCACTTAGTAGTCAAAATCATAAAGACAGAAAATGTAACAGTGGTTGGCAGAGGTTGGGGGTGGGGGGTAAGGGGAGATGTGGTTCAACAGGTATGAAGTTTCAGTTTTAGGAGATGGACAGAGCTGAGGGAACGGAACGGATAGCGATGACGACCGCATAATATTGACCACCACCGCCCTGTACACTTGAAAATGGGTAAGATGGTAAATTTTATGTTATGTATATTTACCACAAAGTGTTAAGAGGTGAGACTACCAGACATGTGCCTCGGTACAAAAGGAACTGCGTATCACAACCTATTAAGAGATATTTGCCTCAATGATTGCCCCTAAGTCTACTCAAGCATCCCAATTTAACTACCAATTTACAGGGAGTACAGGGCAACGAATGAGTTGAATTTGGAAGGATAAGCAGGATTTTATAGTTCGACAGGAGGTGGGAGGGATGGGAGGCACACAATAGATGCAGGTACTAAACTGCAGGAGTAAAGGAGGAGCCAGTGGTTCCCGTGGGAAATAATGAGGCCTGAGCCGTGTTCTGGAAGACCTTGAATGTCCGGCTGAGAGGTATACAGACGCGAGCAAATAAAAATAATGGCATTCGCTTGTGAATGCTTTCTAGGGACCAGGCACCGGGTTTCTTGTACTCATTTACTTCCCATAACAATCTTTTGTGGGAGGCATTATTTTTATTGTTTCACAGATGAAGAACCGGAGGCTTCAGAAAAAGGTTAAGTAACTTCCCCCAAGGACACCCAACATTACAAATGGGGAAGTTTCCAAAGGTTCAATGTCATTGCCGTGGAATAGCAAATTCATTGATGAGTATTGCTTATGCCGCCCCAGCTCATGCAAATCACCCTTTGCGATTTGTCCTTGGCTTCTACATGTATCATAAACTGTATTTCATTGATTCAAACGTCATCAGTTTTAAGACTTACGCTTCTTTTATGTACCAGGGAAGAACAACGCTGTCAATGCAACTGCAGCACAACGCTTTATCATTTAGAAGGTGTATTTGCTACCTTCCGAAGGAATTCCTAGCGTATTATTTGGGCGTTCATTTTGAATTATATCTCACTCTACATAAAATCAATAATATTAGCACACTGTGTTGGCTAAGAAGTCCTGAAATTTCTCACCAGAGTTAAGAAGTGATTGTCCACATTGCTCTTCAATTCAGTCGTCGGGGTTTGTGCTTTTTTTCCACACACGTCTCCTTGTGCCATCAAGAACCAAAATATAATTAAAGTCCCCTGGTGCTGGACTTTTAAGTCAGTTTGGCAGTGATACAGAGGGAGCCAACCTTTGAGTTCCAGTTAGAACTTAGTCAACCCATTTGGTCCAGGACTTTCCTACCTCCTCCTGCAATTATTTATATCCTGCAGGTTAAAAGAATGTTTCTGATTTTCCTCCAATGTACTGAAATTCAATTCTGTAAAGTTGCGATGCTGAAGCCTTCCGCATTTTTGTACAAAATGACAACAGTGTCATGATTGCTGCCAGGCAAAGGAAGGCATCATTGGGCATAAGGTGTATCTTGATTACAGAGATGTTAAAATGTGAGAAAGCGAAATGCAGGCCTTGGGATTGTCAAATGTGGTTCTTAGGAAAAAAAAAAAAAAGATTCATTGAACATCATGAGCATGTGGAGCCGGAGTCTAATGAGACTAGTAGTTGATTGCCTGGGTTTCAATCCTCTCTTTAATTAAATACCTGTTGTGTGTCCAGCGGCCATCTGTTTCCCTCCATCCCCATCTCGATGCTCCCACCCTTACTCTGCATGTTTATGGGGTGTCGATCACAAGCTGGACACGAGTATGGGTGCTCGGAAGTCATTAGAAACTGGAAATAAGGATCACGACCTTATGTGGTTTGATCTTCTAAAGAAAAGGGAAGATATTTTAGATGAGTGGACTATCGCACATAAGCCAACCAGGTTGAAATAAATTTTTTTTTCATCACTGCTAATGTAGGCTCTTTAAAAATGACTTTTCTGACCTTCAAATTCCTTGTTACATAAATTGTGTGTGTGTGTGTGCATGTTTGTACGAGTGGATGACACTTTAAAATCACAATACAGACAGAGTCGTTCTCCAAGAATATCAGGTATTTTTCAAGGTGAAGACGAAAAACTTCTACCTAAAATGGTGAGCAGTGAAATGCAAAAAGGGCAACAGCATGGAAAATGAAACATAAATGACGTTTATAAAATGATCTTGGTTCTATTTCTCTAAGGTGTTGTTTGCAGCCCAGATGACCCTCTTATTTAGCACCTGAGTTCTTGGTTAACTAAGTTGCCTTTGGAGTTCCTTTGCTATCATTCATGTGTATTACAGATTTTATTTTTCCTCCCTTAAATCCATCAGAATATATACCATTCCCAGGTGCACAGACTCATTTTGAATTTGAAATATTTCCCTGGATTCTTCATATATGAACAAATCTATTATTTTGTACAGAGAATAGTTTTTTTTTTCCTTTGCTTGATATCACAGGCTAAAGAGCATACCGTTTTCAGCAATTTAAATTTAAATGAATCAATGTGCTCAATTTGATTTGCGTCTGCTCCTTCACAGCCACATAACAGTAGTTTGCATTAATCAAATTAATAGTAAAGGGGTTAAAATTGCTAGTTTCTAAGGGAGCGACATGTCAGTGGTATTGAATGGTGAATTTGGAATGCTCGTCCTTGCATGTTAATTATCAGCCGCCCGAGATGCAGAGGAAACTCAAGGAAATGACACTCTACCCATGTGTTATTTTAATTCTGGGAAAGATCCTTTAAAGGATGAATTACATTGCAGTGTGCTTTCTAATCAGACCATGCATTAATTTAGATCAATGACCCCAAATCCTTTAAATCTACCATCACTGGTGGTAATTGCAAGGATTCTATGAGGCTGTTTAAAAAGTTTCCTATCAGGACAAACAGAAGGTGGATTCGTTTACGAAATCGGATTTGTAATTGTGTCCAATAGAAAGCTCATCTCATTAGTTGTAATGGTGATCAGATAATTTGTGTCATCCTGTATTTGGTGGTGTGTGTCAGATTTGCAAAAGAGAAGAAGAGTGGAAGGAACAATAGGAAAGAGATTACCCCCGATATAGGTCTTGTCTACAAGCACCTGATTGCTTCCAGGGGCCTAAGTGATGCCAATTATGGACTCTGCAGGGCAAATGACCATTTTTCCTTGTTAGGCCGAGGTACACAAGAAATAAACGAGGCAAAATTAGCCATTGTCCTCATCACTGTGTTGTCCGCTCAATGACTTCCAGTCCAAAGAACCAGACACTCAAACAGAAAAGAGCCTTAGTTTTAGTTCCCTATTCCCAGATGGAAACTGGAGCAAGATTCACAAATGTTTGTTTCCCTGAGAGATGATTGTCCGATTTCTGTCACTTGAAATCGGAACACATGGTCTCAAATTAGTAAGAGTGTCCAGTTTAAGATATAAACCATTTAATCTCCAGTGAGATATAAAACTTTTCTTTTCTTCCATTTGGTTCTAACTAGGACTTGGGCACAGAATTGAGGTGTGCCTGCCCTTTCCTCTACCCCTACCAGGTCCTTGTTTTGTTTCTCAAGCTTCAGGGGCTTGGGACTTGGAGCACCGGGAAGGAGGAGGGAAAAGCCTAATGAGGTAGGAAGTTTCTTATCCACTGATGGCTTTAAGGTCTCCGGCCTTGGAGGATATTTAAAGCTGTTTATTTAAAAGATTTTATTATGATGATTTTTCTCCAGCATACCGTAGTGGGCCACAGAGTTGCAATAGACTAAGAAATTAAGGAAGCAAGTCACTAAGCTGATTGAATTGGAAAGGGGTGATGTGACCCCAACATCATCCCATGAGTCTTACCTGCCCTGGGCCGTGGATGTCCACAGAACTGCTAACTGCAGTAGAAATGGACACAATAAGATGAACGCCAGACGTGGAGTGGCCACTCTACAGCAGGTGCTGAGATCCTGTTGCCTTTGACACACCTTGACGTTGCCGCCTACTGAGCTGGGAGCAACACAGACCTGACTTCAACTAATAGGGACACTGTTTCCTGGATGTAGAGAAGGCCATTTCCAGGAATACCCATGAAAAGCTAGGCCTGTGGTGGCCCAAGGACTCATGTATCAGACAAGACACCAAAAGCAAGTGTGGTGCTGTGACCCCAGGGCAGCTCTCTGACCCCTTTGCTTTCCCAGCGTGAGAAAAGATACTGTTTTTAGTTTGCATATTTAAATGACACTTGTCCCTTGGCTTACTGCCGCCCTCTGTGTAACCCACACTCTCTTGAACTGGGGTTTCCTGCCCTGTGCTAATCTCTCAGCCGTACTCAATAGTGGGACAGTGTCATTGTCTCCTGAACATGTGCATCTTACTCTTTAAAGGACAACAAGCTCTGAAGTCCTTAGTGTTGCTGCCACTTTACAGATGAAGTAACTGGGCCTCAAGGGTTTTGGTGTCACGTTCAAGGCCTCATGGCTAATAAACTGCAGATCCCCGTTCATGTGGAAGTCCATTTCAAGTCTACTCATTTCTAAAGACTAATGTTTCCATTACACCAACAAGTACACCCGTCCCTCAAAAATGTCTGTGCCATTTGGAGACACACACAAAAAACCCAAAGTACTCATCTGCCTTCATGCCATTGCCCCATTACATGTCCTAGAATGCAGGGGAGATCCAGAATCTGCAGGGCTTGCAGGAAAAATTGGTGTGGGTGCGTGTATGGCTATGTGTAACAACTCCTTCCTGATTGTTTCTTAGTTAAATAGTCCTGTCCATATTTCCTCCTCCTTACACTGAGACTTCCTACTGAGCGATGTGCAGGTCTAAAGGATCTATGCCTAAAATGTGAAAGCATAAGAAAAAGGTTAATGAAAGCAGTGAGCAAACTTTTGATTTCTTTTAGGATGTTGCCCGTGATCTTTTAGACTCAACTTTCCGATTTAGTGCCTCAGCACCCGAGAGCCTGCTGATTTGTATGACTGTCCTAATGACCAATGACATGAATTACTGAAAACCTAATTAGGCCTTTTGAGCTGAAAATATTTTTTAAAGAGACTCTGACATTTGGTGAGGAATGTGGTGTCAGCAGAATATCTAGCCTGAGTATAATTCCTAATTTGGTGAAAGGTATTGGCATGTAATTATGTGGGCATACAGAAAGAGCAATTATAAGAACCTGTCTTGAATGCTGAACTTCCAGAACAATGAAAAAGGACAAATGCAGATCAGAGCCAGACTGAACACATAATGTGCCCTATCTGCCAAGAGACTGGTAAATGATTTATATAGTTAAGAAAGATCTCCAAATAGCTACCTGGCATTGCTACAAATAATTCTTATACGCTGATGCCGAAGTACATTTAATAGCACATGGAGGGTCTGGGGGCCCCGGGTAGTGAATGCTGCTCCCAGGAAGCTCAGGAGAGAGGGACACATTTCTAAAGCACAGAAGTCCAATCGTCATGGCTCTAATAAAATATTTCTGATTTCTTGTGGGAGGACTGTTCTTGATACTATCCTGACCTAGTCAACCAACCAGGAAACTCCGCTGTCCCCGAAGAGGTGCACCAGTTAGCTGTAGTTGGATAAAAATAGTATCAAAACTCAGTGGATAAAACGATCGTCATTTATTATTGTGGCCTTTGTACCTGCAGATCATCGGACTGACAGCTGACAGAGACTGGACTCGATTGATGCCCACCGTGGGCAGAAGGCTGTGGATTTGATCTTGTTTCGGTTTGCTGTTGTGGCCACCGGTTGGCTAGGAGCCCCGCTCTCGCCTGGGGTGGTCTGAAGCACCTTACTTGGTGCAGATCAGCTCTGTGCGTCCTCCCCCTCCTCCTGGCATTAACGGGTTTGTTTGCCTTAGCCTGTCCTTCTTACAACAATGACAGTAGAAGAGGCCAAGAAGAAACACGGTAGGCCCCTGGAGGCTTAGACTCCGAACTACAAAACTGTCACTTCCCCATGATTTAATTGGCTCCAGCAATCATGTGGCTGAACCTAATGTCAAGGGGAGGAAAAAATATGGTCTGACATTTTGTGGGGAAAACTGCAAAGACACATGCCAAGTGTAAGGAGACAGGTAAGGGTAGGGAGTTAGGACATCTGATGCAACACATAGACCACAAGAGATACAGGAACGGGCTGGTTTTTGCAAAACCATTTACCTTTAGGGAGCAGCTTCTGAAATATATGGAGTGAGATGGAGGGAAAGGGCCCAACTGTGGTATGGCTAGAGTAGCTTCTTCTAAGAAGAACATAGAAGCCAATGACCAAAGCAGACTGTAAGGACTGTTACCGACACGCTGCATCACACAAAGTCATCTTTTAGCAAAAGCTCAATTCACTGCAATGACAGATCCAGGGGCTTTGAATATGGAAACTTAAGCTCACTTGGGGAAGCAAATCATCAGTCAACAGCTCCCTGGGCTCATCCAACTTTCCAGCCTTCTGCTCCTCCATTCTGGTCTTTCATTTCTAAATTGGGATGTAACCTATTTTGGTGAAGCCCGTTGGACTTTGCTCCCAACCACTGGGATCAAATGCTTGGAAAAGTCATTCTGAAGGAGAAGCTGAGAAGCACCATCCCCCCACCTCAGCCTGTACCCACATACATACCCTTCTTCCAACAGTAAGAAGGGGGCATAACGGAGGTGAGTCAACGCAAACCGCCTCACTGCCAGTTTCTCTTCACCGCAATGCTGAGTCACCGGGCAAGGGTACTGAAGGGATTAATGTAAACTTCACTCCATCTATTTTGCAGAAATCCCACAAAAATAATAGCATTAATGCGGACAAATCTGCACAGCCCTCCAAATTGAACACTGATTCCATACGTTGCATGATCATCAGGACAACAAAAAAAGATCATGAATCCTGTGGTTATAACAGGGAAGGATGTATTTGATATTTGGGTGACTTTATTACATTCAAGAAAAATTAGGCACAAAGGAATCAGAGTGGGGCACCTGGGTGGTTCAGTCGGTTAAGCATCCTACTCTTAGCTGCGGCTCAGGTCATGATCCCAGGGTTATGAGATAGAGCAAACCCTGCGTCATGTCAGGCTCTGTGCTCAGTAGGGGGTCTGCTCGAGATTCTCTCTCTCTTTCCTTCTCCCTCTGCCCCTCCCCCACCCTAAAAAAATGGAAGAGTAACAATGACACTACAGGCAACTATTGAATTCTATTTCTCCGAAAACAGATTATTAGTTAGGAACATGGGGGAAGGTCTGTCTGTTGTTTTGCGGTGTTGCCAATGCGACCAAAACCCCATTATCTTTTAAACAGCTTATATACAGCTATTATATACGAAAAACAAAGCTCTCTAAGTTAAGAAGAGTCACAGAAGATTACCTCTGCAAATGAACCTGCAAATGTTTTTTAAAAATAATCTTCCCTCTTGGAATCTGATTCTACAATAGGTAACATCTAGTTGCCTCTCAATACGAAGGCTACTTAAAGCTTTTGGTGGACGATGCTAATCAATCTAAGAACACGGAGCCTCGTGTTACTGCCAACAACGTAGAAGCCCGAATTTTCCAGGTAGATTGAGTGGTTAGTGACAGTTCAGCATCCAAGGAATGACTCTTACGCTTAGACATAAACCTTTTCCTAACAGAAATATTCCATTTCCTTAATGAGCCATTCCAGGGAGAGTGCTGTGAATCAATTTCCAAGCAGTAACTACATCTTATTTTGCTAATAATGTGTTTTTCTTACTGATGAGAATTCAAAGAAATGTATAGGGCTACCCAAATTTTAACCTTTTTTTTTTTCCCCCTGTGGAAATGGACATCTCGGATGTATATGAATCAAGCCATCAATTTAACCTGCTAATTGAAGCTCAATTTATCCTGACTCACCTGGGAGAAAATGATCAGAGAAAATTTATAGGAAAAGTTGAGATTTCATTTTGATTATCTCACAAGTAGTCCAAATTGACTTGCTGCCAACTTCTAATGGCACATTTTATCAAATGCTCTGGAGAACACAGCCTCTGCTCTCTGATGATGCAAGTTTTCTCAAAGAATCTAATAATTTATCTTGAGCCTCTATGATGCTGAGACGCTCATTTATTTCTTTGTAGCATAGAGTTTATACAATAAGGTTCACTCACAAATTTCCTTGCACCCCAGAGTCCCATATGTGTTGTGGTACCTGTTTGTTACACTTATGAATCACCTGGTCATCAAATATCATGAATATTTTAACCACATAGTTGCTTCCTGTATAAAAAACGTTTTGTAGTCCTTCAAAAAATCCCTTTTCTGATAAGCAAATTCTATGTCCTCCTTTCCAGGAAAATAAGATAAAATAGCCCACAATGCACACACACCCACACCCACATACGTCTTTTATGTAACAAAGCATCTTTTCTCTCATTCAGTGGCTTGGCCCTCACAAGGTGAAACCCTTCCCAGAACTAGCTAATAAAAGGGGCAAGATAGATAACTTGAGAATGGAATCTGCTTTTGGAGCTGCATGCCTGTGTGTTCATTCTCCAATGACTATTTGTGTATTTTAGGAGCATTTATAAGGAAACAATGAGGGAAGACCAGATTTAGGGAGGAAACATAAATTGGATTATAAGGATGATGAACAGGTGAAGAGCCAGCATGCTGGGGGAAAAGAGCTTCTTTTCTGACTTTACATTTCCCACATACAGTGTGTTTTAGAAATCTTTTTTATGAGGGGCGGCCAGATGACTCAGTCAGTTAAGCATCTGCCTTTGGCTCAGGTCATGATCTCAGGGTCCTGGGATCCAGCCCTGGGTCAGCTTCCCTGCTCAGCCGGTTGGTTGCCTGCTTCTCCTTCTTTCTCCCTCTGTCCCTCTCCCCCACTGGTGCACACACACTCTCTCTCTCTCAAATAAAGAAATAAAATCTTAAAAACATAATTTTTATGAAGAAGCTAAGGGGAGAAATGTGCTTTCTATATTTGATTTAAGTACTTTTTATTGTTAAAGTACTATATTTATAAAGCCAAATCTAGAGCATTGATTGTTTTAATAGTAGAATTAGTTGCATTTGATTCCTTAGGCGTACAATTAAAAAGATTATGTAGCAATTTATCATTTTTAAAGCAGTTTCCACATATTTCTCATCCTATTACTTTAAATATGAATGACATTAGTTAATTAAGGGGATCAAGTAGGTTATTTATTATAAATTTATCTTTTTGGTAGCCTCGAGGACAGATAGATGTTCATTCTTCTAATAGAGATAATAAATAATATAGTGAATACAATTTGGACTTGAGCACAGAGGTCCTGGTTCAGGCACCTGCTGTGCCTGTGACTGTAAAGTTATGGACACTGTCTTCATCTGTATAATAGAAACAGTGCTTCCTGTGACAGGATGTTGAGGGGACTGAAGTGAAACCATGTAAAGAAGACATCAAAAGAGCACTGACTTAGGTATTTAGTGTATGACAAGAATATATGTGTGCTTCACACTGTAGTGGGACATGTATATATATCACATGGTCTATGTGCAGTTTATGTCATCACTTTTAAATACATATGCTTTAAACATATACGTGTCTAATAAAATTTCCAATCACCCAAATACAATTGAAAAATTCTATAATACTGGCCTGTTGCATGATTTGAATATCTCAGGATAATTCTTCAATGATGATATAACCCTTTCATGTGTCAACTAATATTTCCCGCTCTTACATATGATGCAAAGAAGGATTTATCACAGAAATTTGGAGACTACAGTAGACTAGGACAAGCATGGCCTTCAGAATCAGGTCAGGCCTAATAGCCAACTTATCTACTTGGAAGCTAACTGCATTTGGGACTTATGGATAGTTTTAGCAGATAGTCTTCAGCTATTAAATGGGGGGCATTTAATACTACTTACAACTATTACGGATTAAATAAGATCATGTATGGGTCCTAGCACATAGGATTGGCTCAATAAACAGCAATCTGTTTCTCTGATGTACGCATAGCTGGCTTTATCTTCTTTTGAAGAGGAAGCATTTCTATGAAAGTTCATGCTTACGTAATTCCAAATGGCAAGTTGGGTGGTGTGCTAATGGTAGAAGAGAAGAAGCAGGAGAGCGCCCTCTTAATTAAGTTTCTAGGACAGCCACAGGGGACACCCAAATAAGTACCATGTTATCACTGAAGACGGAGACACACGCATTAAGGAACCAATCACCGTCGAAGTCCAGGACTACATGTAGTGGCCTGGCCTGCCATCGTGGGAAGGCATAGACAATTTTATTTTGCCGCATTCACTGCTCAGGGCTACGGGGAATCACAGTCAGTTTTGTCCCCTCTCTAATAAAGACAGTGACTTTCTACACATGAACAGCCTACTTTAGACAAGAAGACAGCTGTGAGAGGCATGTGAAGACATATTTCATTTTTATTATCTTTTAGGCATAGACGGGTATGTTAATCCATTTCCACGTACAATTCTGGTAACACAGACAGGAAGTGAGACTTGAACTGGCAAGACCTGTCTCCTATTGCCAAAGCGTTACATTGGAGAGATGCAAGCTCCGAAGTTAAGGATGGTGCAGTATCTTCCTTCCCAGCCTCGCTGTGCATGTGGCTCCCGTTACACAAATAAACTCCGCTTTTTTTCTCCAGGCATTGATTCAATAGTAATAGTGCTGTCCCCTTTGTCCCCGGCAAACTTCCTGCTTTCCATCCAGAGCTCTGAGTTTCAAATGTTCTGCTCTTTAGGTTCTGACAGCTGTTTTTGGACTTAGTTAACTACAGCAAGTGGAAGCCAAGAAATAATTGTAGTATTACCCTCTCTATTGTGACAGCGCTTCTTTCTGTAAATATATCTTAGGAGTTAGACTTTGAATCTTTGATCTCCCACACCAAAAGAAAAAAAAGAAAAAAAAGATATTTATAGGGAAGTAATTTCATTTTAGTGTTCATGGTGTATTGTGGAAAGCAGATGTTTAAAAATTTTAGAATTTCTTTAACAAAATTCTAAAGAGAAAAGGAAAAAAAAAAAGAAATCACAGTATTTACAGAGATAACAGAATGGCTTAGCCATGCAAAACAAATAACTTTGGTTTTTTTCCCCTTTCACTTTGGTTTAAATATTGACCAAGATTCAATTTTTTTTTCCTGCCAAATAAAACTTCAATAAATCAAAGTTTAGAGGCAAAATAACATATTTTCTTTTTCCCCATAATATTTTATACAGCATTGAGTCTAGTAGGATATTTTATGTATTGAGTCCATACCAATGCACTACAGGAAGCTTTTATTAAACTGAGTCACTACTGCTCAGAACAATCAACAGTTTACTAAATGTACAATAACATGTGTTTCTAAATAATGCAGAAGTGGCGAAATATTATTCCCAATCTCCTTCTGACTTTATCTTCTATTTCGTTTTCATCGCCTTCAGAATTGTTTATCTCATCAGTCTAAAAAACAAACATCAGTTTTCCTTTTCCTCCCAAAGAATACAGTTCTTTACCTGGAAATCTGATGTTCATTTTTTTTTCTTTTAATTTTTTTCCTGTAAAGTTACGTAAATCCTGGGACAAAAAATGGCTGTGCAGGGTTCTCCCAGAAACCAGGCTTCTGCTTGAAAGAGCAAAGTTTAAAAGTCTAGTCACAAGTAGCTATGGGCCTTTATCCAGTCTACTTCAAAAAGTTTCCAATTTATACTACCACCCTAAAAAGTTCCTCAAGCATAAAACATGTTTATAAAGTTACAAATTTGAATGTAACTAAAGATACATAGACATTTTATTATTACACTTTCATGTACTGCTTGATAAATTATGTACCAGTTAAAAACACTAAATTATCTCAAGGTGCATTCAATATCTGTAGCGTAGTTAACAAAAACACACACGAAAAAAATATATATTCTATATTCTGTGGAAAATAACACAGCTTTGATAATGACCACTGTTAAAAATCTCCAATTCTGACTGATATCTATTTTTTTTTAAAGGAAATAGGTATAATTTTAAGGCAGTGGATAACCCAAAGGATTTAACACCAATTTTTAATTACAGTGATTTACATTGCGAGCTGTGAAAATGGGAATGTTATCCATGATTTTTCCAAACTGTCTCTCACACGTTGGGTTTTTTTTCTTTTGACAGAAAATAATTTATTAGCAGGTGTCTCTAGAGGTAAGTGCTACCCAAATTCTGTGTTACGTCTTGTTTAGAATAGGCAAAATTGTCAGTTTGGGAGTACCATTATCATGTATGTGTGTCCATGTGCATGTGTGACTTACTTCTGAGAGTCAGCTGGTCGTGCATGCACAGAATCAATTCGTCTGCTGCTTATCAATCTGACTCTCTGCTTCCCCTTCCCTTGTGATTAAAAAAAAGAAAAAAAAATCACAGTTTTTGAATAGAGCAATGTGTGCGTTCCCCAGGCTTCACAAGCTGCCACCTTTGGGATTTAGGTGCTTGTGAGAAAATTTGGGGGCATTACTGATAGCAATCAGAATCAGAAATGTACCTGTTCAGATTATCCATATAAACGATTGAAATAAAAACATTACATTATACATCAGATTAACAGCAACTCCCAGAACAAAGCTTACAGTGTATAAAAATAGCTACGTAAAAAATTTACATAAAAGGCAAACCAAAAAGAAATCCTCAGTGCAGACATTTACAGAAAAAAAAAAAAAAAAATCAAACCAAACACAATACATGACCTATTATCATGGCTGCCAAAACTTGTTTTTGTTTGTAATTTCATTTAATTGTTTTAACTTGAGATAATTCTCTAAAATCCTGTGACAGCTTGGTAGAATGAACTGCTTAATACTTGAACCATGAATTGCTGTCAATGTCTTTGTATATGTATTAAATACAATCCACGTTCATGCTTCAATTGGTCTATATAGTTTTTTTTTCTCTGAAATGATGAAAAAAAAACACAATTTAGTAGGTTACCATAGCAATCATTTTTCACCATCAACAGATGCCTTGTACTAAAAGTGATAGGAATTACTTTATAGGATCCTTTCATAAAACTCCATTGTCCCTGAGCCCATCTGTAATCCCAGGCATTGTTGCAGTCCTTCTACGGGTAATTTTTTGGAATTGTTGAGAGTCTTTATTTTTATGAAAATTGCTTAATTCATATGAAGATTAGAGGGCTTTTTGGGAAAATATTTCATTCTTTAAGTTTTGTCTTTAAGCTTACTTTTTCTTTGAGAATTCACTCTATCTAATTTTGAAGAAAACAGAAGGCAAAATCTGTTTATAAAGGACTGAGGAATGAGCCCTGCAGAGGAAGAATAAAAAAAAATCAGGTGGGGATGTTGCTTATTTGGTCTCCAAGGGACAGCGGGATGGGGGAAAGGAACTGAGTTTTTTACTTCTTTCACCCGATCCGTTTGAGATCCCGGTGTTCAGATTTTAAAAATGTTTTATTTCAATTATTCTACTTTTCTTTCCCGTGTGCATCCTTTCAGTTATAATTCTTTCCCATGCCTCCTGCCTTGGGTGACACACTCAGATTGTGACTTCTGCTTATACAAATAAACCAATAATGAACCAAAGTTTTACTGTGGTTGTTGGGGATTTTTACATCCGATGAGCAAGCTACAGCAACAGCTACTCTCAAGGACACACAAAATAAGTTGTCCAAATGGCTTCTCTTTTTGGCTGGCTCAGGAGAACATAAATCAACAAGAAAAGCTCAAATTCTAAGTGGCAATACCGTGAAAGACTTCTTTTTGGAGACTGTCTTTAAAAATCACACTCCTATAGCTATTATATAGAAATATATGCAATATATGTAACATTGGAATATACACGCATACGTATATGTGCACGTGTAGATACACATATATACACGCACACACATATATATCGTACACATGCTAACTGCAAAAGTGTTTGTGTGTCTACAAAATTTGTCGGGCTTTCCATGAAAATAGTTTGGGAGATGGCTGCATATATACATGGACTCTTGTAAGTATTAAATCCTTAGATCAAAATTTTTATATTTAAAAGTTATTCTCATAATTGCTTTTTAAAATAAATCTGAAGCATAGAACCAGCTCTCTTCCAACCATAATACCAATTTATAAAATTAAGCTTTGCACTCAGCAAAATTTTTGGCATTAGAATACAAAATGCTAATTGAACGTTAAAATCTCAAAATTGATTTTAATTATTCAGAGGATAGTGGCTATTTTTTAGAGGATGGGGAGACCACTGAGATTCCATTCTTCTGAGAACACCTTTCTGAGTTGCCAAAGTGTCCTCTGGAGGAACTCTCCTGTTTTGCAAGCTGCAATTCTGAAGCGTCTCAATGTCAACGCTTTCCCTCCCTCTCTGGAGGTGGGGGGTGGGGGGGTGTCACACTTGCTTGGGACTTATTTCTAGAAACCTCACACAGCCTACCCACCTGGACAACAATTAGAACAGTTTCTCTCTTAGGCTTCTGTTTTGTGATTGTTTTCTTCTAACTTTTTGTTTTCCTCCAGATTACCAAGGTCCTTGTTTACGTGTTTTGATGCAGTCCTGTAAGAAAATTAAATAAATACCATCACGTTTAACATGTGCGCATTTAACTCTTTTTTCTTTGTAATTTTATAAAGGGGTGACATTAATGTGTCTTGAAAAGCATATGTTTTACATCTAATCCAGGCACCAGACTGCAGCAAACCATTCTGCAGTGGTGAGCCTTGACTGGTAACAGAACACACTCGGGTGCAATTACCTTGGTAGTGGAGTTGCATTAAACACATGGTAGGAGAAAAAGCAAGAGAGAGAGTATTTTGAACACAGACTATGCACACTTAGTTGCATCATCGTTTTGGCTGGGATATTTTTCTCTTCACTTTATAGGAAGTAATTATCATTTAATAATAAAAACTTCCCTTTTGGGTAAATACTTGCTGCAAAATGTTTCCAAGGGAGTTTTATTAGGGCGTTTCCCTTTCAACATCCCCTATTATGCATCCAGATTGAGTTAATGGCCTGTATCTTTATCAACTGTTTAATCAAATAAATCAAAGCAAGATTCAACAGGGACCCAAGCTTATGACAGAACACTGACAGCAGAGGCTAAAGCAGCTCTGGTGGTGGTTCTCAAATTGTGGTCCTAGACCAACATCTCAGCAACCTCTGGGAACCTGATAGAAGTGCAAATTCTGAGGCCCCACAATGAACAATGGAAACAAAAGCTCTGGGGAGAGGGCCAGCAATCTCTGGTAAACAAGACCTCCTGGTGGCTCCTCCGCATGCGGAAGTTTGAGAACCAGCGCCCAAGTAGCTGCCATGGTTACACATGACTCTTCTATCTTTTAAGAGCTGAAATCAGGTTTTCTTAAGCACCAGCTAAATTCCTTGGTTTGGGGATGACTCAGGAGAAACCACAACTGTATTTTTTTTTTAAAATATTTTATTTATTCATTCATGAGAGACACACAGAGAGAGGCAGAGACACAGGCAGAGGGAGAAGCAGGCTCCATGCAGGGAGCCTGATGTGGGACTCGATCCTGGGTCTCCAGGATCATAGCCCAGATTGAAGGCGGTGCTAAACCCGCTGAGCCCCCCGGGATGCCCCACAACTGTATTTCAAAAAGTATTGGGCTGCTTGGGTTGCACACTTAGCTAAGGGTCTGCGTTTTGGTTTTGGCTCAGGTCAGGATCTCACAGGTCATGAAATCTGGCCCCAGTGTCGGGCTCCACGTTGCTGGCACAGTAGACTTCAGATTTTCTCCCCTTCTCTCTCTGCCCCTCCTGCTTATGCTCTCCCTCTGACTCTAAAATACATACATAAATCTAAACAAAACAAAACAAAAAAGTGTATATTTCCTTCCTTCTCTTTCCTGTATGTAAGGAAACTAGGGAGAAAGCTCTATTTTTCCCCTAAAAATAATTTCCCCCTAAATGTATTTCTATTATTGAAATAGAATTCCTGGGACACCTGGGTGGCTCAGTGGTTGAGCATCTGCTTTTGGCTTAGGGCATGATCCTGGGGTCCTGGGATTGAGGATCGAGCCCTGCATCAGGGCTCCCTGCAGGGAACCTGCTTCTCCCTCTGCTATGTCTCTGCCTCTCTCTCTCTGTGTCTCTAATAAGTAAATAAATAAATTCTTTAAAAAAAATAGAATTCCTTTGCTCATTTGCTAAGAATCACAACTTTACTAGAAAGAGATATGTAATGGTATACGATACATGTACAAGTGAGATAAAGACATATGGCTCATTTAAGCTGGGATACTCATTATATTTAGCACAAGTTTAATTTAATTTGTGATTTAAAAATTCTTAGTTTAGCTTAAACTACAGCCTTCTAAGTCCATTCATAAGGCAGGAGAGCAAGCTCATACTCTGCCAACATGACTAAGTGCTAAAATATGTAATTCAATTTTGCATCAGACATTTAAAAATGTAAATAAGACATGTTGTAAGTTTGAGTCTATGTCTTGACTTATATTATCACAAAAATATTTTCCATCTTCCAGTAAAATGGTACATAATAGTGAATGACAACTTTCTTATCTTATGTATTTTCCAGGCAAATGGAAGAATGATGTAGATGGATATCCTCATTCTCTCTCTCATATATTTTATGTAATAAAATATATATAAAATAATTTAATATATAAAGTATAAGATACATAAGCTGTCTATATATATCACATTATGTATATCACAGATAATTTGAGGTTTAATCTTTTTGGTTAACAAATTACTTAACAGATAACAAAGTTTTAGTAAACTCAACAGTAAAATAGAGGAATGGTGATTTTTTGATAGAACTTGAATTTTCTATGAATCTCTGAATCATTTTCTTTTTAAAATAAATCTATGAATTCTTTTAAAAATGGTTTCACTGGGGGGCTTGGGTGGCACAGTCTGTTAAGTGTCCCACTCTTAGTTTCAGCTCAGGTCATGATCTTGGGGTTGTGAGATCGAGCACTGCGTTGGGCTCTATGCTCAGCATGGAATCTGCTTAAGATTCTCTCTCTCCCCCTCCCCAACATGCTAGCAAGCATTCTCTCTCTCTCTTTCTCAAATAAATAAATCTTTAAACACAATAAAATAAAACGTTTCAGTTGAAGACTAATATCCATACAGGGTAATGTGTCTATCACTAGCATACAATTCAATGAATTTTCAAAAACTGGATGCTTGAATGTAACCAGCGCCGAGCTCAAGAAACAGAAGAACTGCAGACCCAGAAGTACCACCGTTATGCTCCCTTCCAGTCTCTACCACCTCTCCATCAGTTACTATAATCCTAAGTTCTCACAGAAAGCTCTACCTGTCCCTGTCATTTGTACATAAATGGAATCATACTACATGAATTCTTGTCGGCTTTTTACTTAAACTAATGTTTGTGACATTCATATATAATGTTGATTGTCATTATAGGTTGTTGATTCTCATTGCTACAGAGCCTGTCATTGGGGGAATACATCATGATTTATTTATTTATTTTATTGGTGATGGGCATTTTTGCTCTTTGTAGTATTTTACTTATATATAAGTTGGATCTTTTGTAGGTGCCCCACATTTTTCTTATGTTCTTATGTTCCTTATCTATTCTTTTCCATACTGCCCCTTCAATCTAGGTGTTTTCTATTGATCTGTATTCCGGTTTGCTTTTTATGTGCCCTGCTGTAAACAATCGGCTTTTATTTATTTATTTTTTTAATATTTGTTTGAGAGAGAGCATGTGCATCAGCAGCAGCGGAGGGGAACAGGGAGAGGGAGGAGTAGGCTCCCCACCTGAACATGGAACCTGAGGCATAAGCCTGAGATCTGACTTGAGCCAAAATCAAGAGTTGGCCACTTGACTGACTGAGCCACCCAGGCACCCCACCAATCCACTTTTAAATTCACCCATCAAAGGCTTATTTTCTAATACTATATTTTTCTGGTTTAAAATGTCGATTTGATTTTAAAATATTTAAGAACACATTTCAATTCATCTCCTTTGACCATCTTTTCTTCTATGTTCAACATATTATCTATAATCATTTTAATGTCTTTGTCTATTTATTAATTACAATGTCCAAATCATGCACATCTGTCTGCTTTTCTATTTTCTTGATAATTGATTGTATTTTCTTGACTTTTTACACAGCTAGTCCTTTTCATTTTCCATGACACCATGTGTATAGATGAACTGTAGCAACTCTATACAATGTTATTTTCCATTAGGTAAGGTTTCTCTTTTCCTTTGTTAAGGAGATAGGGTGAGGAGCTGATGATTCCAGTTCAGTCTAGACTTGAGCTAGGTTAAGGCTCAGTTGCAGTTTTACTAAAAGTCTACCTTTGGTTTATCCCTATTCCCATGGCAATGGCCTTCTTTAGCTTCTGATTAAGGTACTGGCATGTCTCCCTTTCTTCAGCCCTTAAAAACAGAAAGAACTACCTCTTTCCTTTGGAGAGTCTCCACCCAGATCTCTAGCCATCTGTCCCATGACACTTTAAGATGTAGCCAATCTTTTTAGTCTCCTTGATCACTAACTCCTTGAGAATAACTACTATGCTGTATTTCTATTTTAACCACAGCACTTAATATATTGACTGAATACAGTAGGCATCCAAAGGACATTTCTTTTACTGAATTGAATTAACTGACCTCATTACAGTTAATATGTATTTCCTTCCACTGTTCCTTATGATATTAGTGTTTACCAATATAAAGTCCATACAGTACCATGACAGTACCTGAGTGATTCCTTATTCCAGTCTTTTCAAATAAAACTGAACAAAATTATACATATAAACACATACCTTGATTATTCTAATAGCTTCTAATGATATAGTCTAATAAATACTAATAACCATAATTTCTATAAGTCAGTAAGCTATTGTAGTAATCATGGAAAGCCACGTGTGTCTCAAAGCCTCTTCTCTCCCTTCCTTTTATTCTCCTTGCCTTCTCTTGCTTCTCTGATTTTTCCTCCATTCCTTTTCTCTAGACTTCTCCTTTCACTATCTCTCTCTCGTTCTTTTTTTCTTTCAAACTCATTTCATTAACCACTATGCCTTGCCTTTAAAGTGAAAACTCCAACATGTTTGGAGCCACTAGAGAGAGTAACACTTAAAAGAGTCAATGTTCTATAGGCATCTTCTAAAAAAGAAAATTTTTTAAATTTAAAAATTTAGCAATGTAATAAATCAGTTTTGCAATTCTGATTTTTTCAACTTTCTTTGACCCATATTGGAAGAAAGAAGTTATGTTAAGGTTCATGACATAACGATTTCACAACATTGAAATAACATATGGACTATGAGAAACTCTGGTACCAATAATGATTTTTTAAAACTCCAAAACCCATGTGTTTTGTTAATCCTTACATTTATAACAATTATAAACTCTCAGAAAAATAAACTATTTGCCTGTACTAGAGGGGGACAAAAAGAAAGTAGAAACTGAAGAAAATTTGACCCTTATGCTGGGTGAGTTCTATTGTTATACAACTTTTCTTCTTAAGTCACTCTCCAGCTGGAGACACAAAGACTAACTAGAACACTGTAAATAAAAGGAAAAAAAAATCTCAGAAAGAAGAGAGCAATAGAGTGGAGAGAACCCCAAACATGTGTGTAAATCATAATAAACCCCTTGGATGATTCCTACACTGTGTGTGTGGAGACAGAAATTTCACTTAGCCAGACAGAAAGCAACAGGTGGAAAGTTTAAAAATGTGACAAAGATTTTAGCTACTGTCTACACAGGGAAATATAGTTTGGAGCTGAATCTCACCAAGCCAAAAGCCCTTGGCAAACATATCAATCTTTCCCAGAAGAGCCAAGTAAAGACTATGTGTTGAGTGTCAGTATTCAACTTAAGATAGATATGCCATATAAAATGTAAATGTAACCTTCACAAAATCAAGGAAATCAGCTAGAGTTTAATTGTCTGCTGGGGAAAACAATCCATATTTTTTAGAAGAATATAATGGAACATAGAATCTCTGTATCACCCCAAAAAGACTAATCTACAATTTTTAAAAAGTTACCATACATATGAAGAATAGAACAATTTAACACAAAGTCTAGAGAGTGTCCTTGGATGACACAGACTTTGGAGATAGCAGGGAAGAATTTAAAATCAGTTATTGCATTACATATTCTATGATATAAAGACAAACGTGGTGACAAGGAGAGGACAGAAATCTCAGTGCAAAAAAATGTAAACAAAAATAATTCTACCGTTTAAAACTACAATATTGCAAATGAACAATTCATGGAATTGTCTTATCATCAGACTGGAGGTACAGAAGAAAGCCTCAATGAACTTAAAGACAAAACAACATAAATTATACAGTTTGAAAAATAGAAAGATGATAGGGAAAAAAAGATCCTGAGTGACCTATGGGACAATACTGAACAGTCTCATGTATGTGCAACTAGAGTTCCAGTAGAAGAAGTAAAAGACAATGGGGCAGAAAATATATTTGAAGAAACAATGAAAAAATATTCCCAGATTTGTTGATGCCCATTAACTTGGAGATCCAAAGTGCTCAGCAATCCCCAAAGAGGAATGACGCAAAGGAAAACACACCTAAGTGCTTCATAATCAAACTAACAGAAAGCAAACATAAAGAAAAGGGCTTGAAATAGCCACAGAAAATTTGTGCAGGGGAACAATGACACAAATTACTGCTGAGTGTCTCATCAGGAAAAAAAAAATCTCATAACAGAGATAACCAAACATCTTTAAAATGCTGAAAACAAAATCTCAACCCAGAATTTTATATTCAATAAAAAGACTTTTGAATAAGGGCAATAAAGACATATTAAATTGGCTGAAAGAAAACAAGGAGAAATCCTCGCTAGCAGACCTGTGCTCAAAGACGTATTAAAGGAAGTTCTTTGGTTGAAGGGAAATGACACTACATGGAAACCCACATGTACAAGAATGAATGTAGATTATATATATATGGTAAAATATAAATACTATTTAAAACAATTTCTTATAAAGACAACCAATCATTTAATGCAATATATACAGCATTGTAAGAGACCCTTGAAACATTACAATCTCATTGAACCTCCTCCATCCATTTTCCTATTGCTGTCATATTCATTACAACTGCATATATTACAAACCTCACACTATAATTATGTGAAGGAGGTTAAATACATTTATAATGTTTCAAGGGTTTTACATTATTACATGAGTAGATTGTTGTAAATTAAGAGCTCTTATTGTAATCCCTACAGCAACTGCAATAAAAGAATACAAAGAGGTATAGTTAAAAGGCCATTAGAGAAATTAAAATATAATAGTAAAACTTATTTGAATAACTCAAAAGAAAGTAGGAAAAGAGGAAGAGAGAACAACTAGAAAACAAATAGTGAAATGGTGGTTTTATATGTAATTGTATCAATACTTAAGTTGAGCATAGCTTGGCTAAATCCTCCAACCAAAGGGAGATTGTCAGACTGTACTAAGCAAGCAGAACAACTAAATGCTACATTTCAAGGGTTAACATTTTTTCTAGAGGGTTCAGATAGCAACTATTTCAGGCTTGTAGGCCATATGGTTTGTGTTCCAACTCTTCAACACTGGTATCATAAAGCAACACAAATAGCATGTGAAGAAATGGGCATGGCTGTGCCACCATAAAACTTTATTTACAAAATCAGGCAACAGCCTGAGAATCATAGTTTGATCAAGCTTACTGCATATGAGATGTACTTTAAGTATACAGAGATAGAAAATTGAAAATAAAAGGATGGAAAAAGATATACATGTAAATAGTAAGCATATGAAAGTAATATAGCTATATTAATATCAGGCAATGTAAATTCAACATGAGGGATATTACAGCAATAACGAAAGACATTTCATAGTATAACAGATTCAATACATAAGGAAGTCCTAACATTTAAAGTGTATGTCATTAGAGAAAACATAAGGCAAAAACTGATAGAATTAAAGGGAGAAATAAACAGACAAATACAATCTTATTTAGAGAATGTAATACTCCTGTCCCAGAAGCTGATAGAATTAATGGACCAAAATCCCAAATTGACAATCATGATGAAATAACTAGTACTGAGCTAGCTCTAGTACTAGAAGTGTATGCTTATAGCCCTCTTACATGTGAAGTGACTTCATATATACTGAAAAAAGAAAAAAAAAACAAAAAACCTTGTAAGAATAAGAAGATGTAAACAAATTATTATCTACCTTAATCTGACATACAGCTATGGAATACTGTACCAATCAACTATAAAATATTTTTTTTCAAGTGCCCATATAGCATCCAGCAGGTAATATTGTATGACTGCATGATAGGCCAAAAGAACAGATCTCAGTGCATTTCAAAAGACTAAAAGCTTGCACAAGCTTAACAAAACAGAAGTCAAGGAGAAATGTTTGGAATTTAACAATGTTTGGAGTTACATGGCTCCAAAGAAACCACAAAGGAAATCCAAAAACATTTAAACTGAATGAATATGAAAATACAACATACTGAAATTTGTGGAATGCAACTAACATAATGCTGAGGATGAAATTCATAGTTTAAATGCTTGTGTTATGAAAGAAGAAAGGATAATATCAGTTATCTAATTTTTTTTTAAAGATTTTATTTATTTATTCATGAGAGGCACAGAGAGAGAGGCAGAGACACAGGCAGAGGGAGAAGCAGGCTCCATGCAAGGAGCCTGATGTGGGACTCGATCTCAGAACTCCAGGATCAAGCCCTGAGCTGAAGGCAGATGCTCAACCGCTTAGCTACCCAGGCGTCCCAAGCATAAGAATAAATTTTATAAGACACGTCATTGTCCACAATAAAAGTCATAAAATATTGCTAAGAAAAACTGGAGTGTAAATAAAGAGATATGTGCTGTTCATAAATTGGAAGGCTAAATAAGAAGTCAAATTTAAAATTCAAATCTTGGTGACTGAGTGGAGCCCAGTGACAGGATGGCTGGGCACAGATTGGTGTTGGTATTAGGAGATCTGCACATCCCATACCAGTGCAACAGTTTGCCAGCTAAATTAAAAAAACTGCTGGTGCCAGGAAAGATTGAGCACATTCTCTGTACTGGAAACCTTTGCATGACTACCTCATGACTCTGGCTGGTGATGTTCATATTGTGAAAGGAGACTTCGATGAGAATCTGAATTATCCAGAACAGAAAGTTGTTAACTGTTGGGCAGTTCAAAATTGGTTTGATCCATGGGCATCAAGTTATTCCATGGGGAGACATGGCCAGCTTAGCCCTGTTGCAGAGGCAGTTCGATGTGGACATTCTTATCTCGGGACACACACACAAATTTGAAGCATTTGAGCATGAAAATAAATTCTACATTAACCCAAGTTCTGCCACTGGCGCATATATAATGCCTTGGAAGCAAACATTATTCCTTCATTTGTGCTGATGGACATCCAGGCTTCTACAGTTGTCACTTATGTGTATCAACTAATTGGAGATGATGTGAAAGTAGAACAATTGAATACAAAAAGTCTTAAAAGCCAGGCCTATCTTGCTGGTTTTTTTTTCATTCCCATGTTCGAATCAAGTAATTAAACATTTATGTACCACAAAAAAAAAAAAAAAAAAAAAAATTCAAATCTCAATTTTGTCTATAAATTCAAAGAAACCATAATCCCAAAAAGCTCTTAATTGTTTTGGTAAAAGACAAATTGCTAAAATTTATATGAAAATGTAAAGAAGTAAGATTTCTAACACAGCAGAACATCAAAGTTGAAGGACTTACATTATTATTGTTATTACTATTACTATTACCATTATTATTATTACCACCACCACCAGTACTACTATAAATGTTCCAAAGCCAAAAGAAAGTCTTTTTTAGCATACAGTGCTGGAATGAGTTGACAAATATATGTATAGCAAAAGCAAAAACCAACCATCCAAACAAACCACCTTTATCTTGATGTATCATATCCTTAAATGTATAAAGTTTCTAGAAAAAGACAGAAAAATATCTTCACCATTTAGTGATAAGCAAAGATTTTGAAAAGTGGGCACAGAAAGTACTAAACATAATAGGAAAAAGTTCCTAAATTGTTCTTCATTAAAATTAAAAACTTGTGCTCATTGAAAGACAGTGTTAAAAAAAAAAAGAAGCCAAGTTACAGACTAGGACAAAATAGTCACGATATCGCTATAACAAAGGATTTTTACACAGAATATGTAAATAATTCTTACAGATCATTCACAAACAGATACACACACAAAACACAAATACGAGTAAAATCATAAGTAAAAGACCTGAATAGTCACTGCATAAAAATAATGACCAATAAGTACATGGAGCTTAAAATCCTTAGGCCTCAGAGTAATACAAGTTAAAACCAAAATCAGGTATCATTTCACACCTCCTGGAATGGCTAGATTAAACAGAACTACAACACCAAATTTAGGCAAGGATATGCAAGAACTGAAACTCTCAAGCACGGCTGGTAGGAGTTGGGATTTGGACAACTACCTTAGAAGGCTATCTGGTGGTTTCTTATGAAAAATATCTACCCTATGACCTGCAATTCCATTTCTAGGTACTAACCCAAGAGAATGAAAACATATGCCCACAAAAATGCTTGTATAAGGATGTTTTTAGCCATATTACTCATAATAGCCCAAACTGGAAACTATCCAAACGTCCATGGACAGGAGAATGGATTAAAATAATGTGACATATTCTAACAGTGGAACATTACTCGGTAATTTCAAAAAATGAAATCATTAATACATGTTCCTCAGGAACATGATGTTAAATGAAAGAAGCGAGGCACAAAAGAGTACGTTCTGTATAATTCCATTTATATGAGGTTCAGGATTAGGCAAACGTTATCTCTGGTGTTAATAATCAGCACAGTGGTTGCCTAAGGGAATGTGGATGGTGGGGCTGAACAGAAAGAGAGTCCAAGGGAACATTCTGGGGTGATGGGATGTTCTATTTGATAACTGGAGTAATGATCACAAAGCTGTATTACATATATCAAAACAGATGTAATTGCACATGAATTGTAAGCATTCTTTACCTTAATATAAAACATTATACTGAGAAAAGCTAAAGCATAGATGACTTGCAGCAGGGACAAAAGAACCAGGTAAAACGTGCTGGGAAAAACTGCATACCTTTTTCATTTCCCTTTCTATTTACTTTCGGGTGGATTTATTGTTTTAGGGACAGAGAGTAGCTTCTATGGTTTCATCAAGTCATATTAAATAGAAGGAGGTACCAAGGGGAAGGGAGTGACTAGAATTATCTCTGGGGAAGCTGTATTCAGGGTAAATCACAGAATCTTTCAACATATTTGTCCAGGTAAATCAGGCTAAAGATCACTGCTCACAGTTTGGAATTTAAAAAAAAAAGGGGGGGGGGGGCGTGTTTAGAGATAATATGACATATTTGTAGAACATGTTTGTAGAGTGAGAGTCTAGTAACTTCTAATGAATTGCTTTTCTTATTTTAAAGTTTATAAAAGAAAAAAACAGTAAGAAATGGTAAATGAAGAGCAATATCTCCCTTCTTTTCTTAATTTCACTCTCCAAAATAATAGCTGCTAGCAGTCTTATAATGCCTTAGTGTGCCAGGCAGTGTTCTAAGTGTGGCATAGATATTAAATTATTTCAGCCTTAGGATATCTCCATATTAGATTGAGACTAATAAAATTGCTTATGATCACACAGCTAGTAAGTAGCAAAGCCAGGATTCAAACTCCAGGAGTCTTGCTCTAGAATCCATGAACCACATTACAGGGTTACACAAATATGCTAAGGGTTAACCATTGTCAAATGTGCTAAGTAGAAATAAAAATTGTGTGGCTAGTGGGGGAGGGGGTATTCATTGACTATTCGTATATAAAATTTACATGCATTTTATTATTAATTTTCCCATTTTTATTACTGAGACTCCACTCTCCCTAGCAGGGAAAAGCCTTTAAAAATTATGCTGATTAGTTTGGCTTGGTTTTGAAATTGATATGGTAACAATAAACTTAAGTTTATGCATGTAGGGACGCCTGGGTGGCTCAGCAGTTTAGCGCCTGCCTTTGACCCAGGGCGTGATCCTGGAGACCCGGAATCGAATCCCTCTGCCTATGTCTCTGCCTCTTTCTCTCTCTCTCTCTGTGTCTCTCATAATGAATAAATAAAATCTTTAAAAAAAAACCCTAAAACTTTATGAATGTATCTTTTTTAACGTTGGAAAATTTCAGAGATTTGAAAGAATCACAGAGGTTAGAAATGCATGTATGCCTGGAAGGAGAGACAAATGTATTTAAGTCATTCTCTTCAGCCAAATATTTTTTGGTCAATTGATTGGAAGGACAAGTTTAAGAATTTATAAAGAATGAGTGCTTGGGTCAAAATTTTTATGGTTCTCCTAAACTTTCTTCATTGTTTGGCTTCGTAACTTTAAATATGAGAGGCAATTTAAATCATAGAATAGCAAAAATGTTGGAAGAAGCCCTAGAGGTGAATGACTCCTCTAATCTGTGAAGCATGAAGAAAAGTCTTGGCCTTAGGGGTCAGTGGGCCTGAATTCTCATCTTCATGTGTCAAGTCTGGGCTGCAAGTCCTTGGTTAAATACCTTCTCGGAAGCATGCTTGCTCACCTATAAATCCGGAGTAATAGGATCTGATAAGTAGGGCTGCTAAGAGGGCACATGTGATAGTGTATAGGCAAGGAAAGCGCCCTGCAGGTAGCACAGGCTGACCAAACTGATGAGAGTCATGTAGCTAATGCTCACAATCATATAGCTGCTAAGTAGCAGAAGGGAGTTCAAACTTAGGTCTTAACTCTTCATACTATGTTATTTCCATAAGTGCAGTGCCTATTAAGGGTTCAAGTTGCTTTTAAATAACTTTGTAGAAGATTCTCCACCTCGTTTGTGGTATTTTGCTCAATATTATAGACTTGTTTCGAGATCTCCTTCAAAAGAAGTAGAGGACTAAAAATGGCGGTGCCAGCAAAGTTGCCTTGATTTAAATACCTCAAAGTTGCTAAGACACCAGATCTTAAATGTTCTCACCACAAAATGAGGTGGTAATTATGTGACATGATGAAGGCGGTAGCTAATGCTCTAACATACTGTATCACGATATATAAGTGTATCAGATCAACATGTTGTTCACCTTAACCAGTGTTGGGTGTTAACTACCTCCCAATTAAAAAATCATTTAGTAGGGGATGAAGGAGGTTAGCAAAGTGAAGGAGGGTGAAAGTGGCAGGCATAGCCAATACATCACAATCTTGGGAGGTGGGATCATTTGAAAAGACAGAATGCCATAATGGAATTGAACGGTTGAAAAACAAAAACAATACCCACTTAAAATAATTCCCACATGAAAGAGTTCATAAAATTTTAGGTGTTTCAAAAGCAGGTTTATGTAGAACAAATTTGAAAACTCTTCTAGAGGGAGCATGAGTAATCATGAACACTTCCTAGGTAGAGGAAGCCTGATGTAGCCACTTATTCAGACATTTGTTAAAACCATAATCTCCAGGTTGGTTTCATCTAAGAGACCCTTGACCACCATATTTCCTACCACTAAATTGGAAGTAAGCGCTAAACAGACATTTGTCATCTCAAAATACACATTGTGTGAATCTGCCTGGTAGACACTGCAGAAGGGCACCGAGGCTACCAGTATCTAAGACTGGGACCCTGACAGTGTGGAATCATCACTTTTGGCAAACGGGCCATTGATACCTGTGCAGGTAATTAAGGTCATCTCCAAAAGAATAGTTATTTTTCTTTCTTCCCTGGTCACATAGCTCTCAGCAGAGTGAGTTTCCTCCTGAGCCAAGCTTACTAAAGAGTCAGAGGAGAGGAGGGCTCTAGTTCCTGCATCTCAGAAGAAAAGTTGTCAGCATTTTCTAGTTTTGAAGAAGGAAAAGAAGAAGAATAAAGAGTTTGTCTTGTTAATACTACTTTCAATTTTATATCCCTAGAATTTTAAGACTCTTCAAAGAAACTCTCCACTAAAATAGGGAATCCTTAAGTCCTCAGTAAAAATTTTAAAAATGGTCTCTCATTTAGGCCAATAGTGAATATGGGGACCATCCGTTACATAAACAATTGGGGGATTGAAATAAACATAAGAATTCTGAATATGCAGAACAGGATGCTGCCTGCATGCATTCAGCCTTCAGAGTTCAAAGTGCTTCCTTAACGTGGGTAATGCTGGTATAGCACATAGCCTGGCTCAGGGACCAGGGCTTCCCTACACCTTTGAAAAGAGAACACACTTGAAATTTAAGAAAAGCATGTATATAGACACCTAGAAAATATTTAAAAAATGGAAAACATTATCTTTTGAAGCAAGCCCTTTCCTCTGGAAACATTTCAGGGAATATCTAGAAGGAGAGGGGAGGGTTATGGATGGATGGTTCTGACCTTTGAGTGGCCAGTGACCTTGTAGTTGATTGACTATATGGAGACTCTAGCATTTCTACATTATCTTATTTTCCTATAGTCCTCTCTGTTATTTATAGTTTGATAGGATAATGGGGCATTTTCTTCCCTTCATTCTGGCTGCCTGCTAGGCTATGGTTAGGGAAAGAGAAAGAAACCAAAATTTGGGTTTGCCAGATTTCTAATACAAGGGGAGAGGCCATGTCAGGCCTGTACTTTAGAGCACACCCTTCCATCCCTTGCACTATATTAAATGCCGGCAGGCACTCAAAGCCAGAGATGAAATTTTAATTCCAAAGAAGTCTTGAGGCAGCAAATTATATTTGAAATTATATGGGATATGGAATAATATACCACATGTATTATCTTGAGCAGGTTAATTTCACAGAGACTTGGACACTGTGAAATAGGGTTAATTGCATTTAACTCATTAAATTGTTGAGGATTTCAGTTAAAAAAAATAAAAAGAAGACTAGTAGGTGCTTATGTAGTGATGAAGAAAGTGATTAAAAATGTGCTATATTGGTCCTCAAGCACTATCTTCTCAAATTATTCAGTAGAGAGTCAATTTTCCCTTGGGGGAACATACATTTGATTTTAAAGTAAGTATTGATTGGAAATAGAATTCAGTTAAAATCAACTTTCTTGCGAGATCTTCTATATATGAAGAGATACTAATGAGAAAAATTTTAGAAAGGCTTAGTAGCATTGTTAAGAAACAAATAACAATGTTTCTTGAAATTTCAGGGTTTTGGGCAAGTCCTCATTAATCTTTTTGCCAGTTTAGGACCATCTCTGTTTTTTTTTTTTTTTTTTTTTTTTTTTTTTCTTCCTGAGACAGTAGTGGAATACTATAGCGTTCTACAAGGTAAAACTGACAAGGTGAGTTTTAGACTTCTAGTTTGTCCATATATTACATAAAAACTTTATGAAAATAGTCATGGATTCCACAGTTGCAAAAGATAAATCTCTTGGTAAGTGTCCAAGATTCACACAATGTGTATTTTGAGATGACAAATGTCTGGTTAGAGCTTACTTCCAGTTTAGTGGTAAGAAGTAGGGTGGTCAAGGGTCTCTTAGATGCAACCAACCTGGAAATTATGGTTTTAACAAATGTCTGAATAAGTTAGTGGCTACATCATGTTGCCTTTATATTTTTCCTTTATCTTTGGTTCTCTTAATTTTTCATTAGTTATTGCACTACAAGGTATATGAGAGGATTTGGAACTCAAATAGTAGCCGGTAACTTCCTGCATAGCTAAAAACAATGTTCAGGGGACAGGATAGAGAGAAATCGAGAACATAATAAAAAATAGTAATTGAATCAGTCCTCATTCTTTAATGTTCTCCTATCTATTTATTTTTTATTTTTTATTTTTATTTTTTTTTCTCCTATCTATTAAATAACTAGACATGAAGTAGGCTTAGTCAATTAATGCTTTTTGCCTAGAACTGTGAGTAAATACCCTACATACACAGGAAATGATCAGTCATTCATTTTCATTAACAAAAAACAGCCGATTTAGAGAAACAGCTTCCAGTGAGAATTTATATGATTCAAAGCAGCAGAGGAATCCTGAGTCCTAACTCTCCAATGAATATACCAGAACACAATGCCAAGTACAACTACTAAGCATTTCTTGCTGTAGCTCTCCACATTTGAAATAGATATAAAAATATGTAGCTCACACTAATGGAATGGGTTATGAATATTTGCTAAGTATCACTAGGACTGTTACAAATGTACTCTTTAAGTTCTCCTTGGGCATAAAAGATTATTTCTCTCCTCTCTCTCCACTGACTTTTTAAAATGCCAATGCAGAGAACTTCCCCTGAATGTTGTTTAAAACTCCCCTGCTCTGTGAGTTGTATCACTGAGGTTTTTAGATAAAATATTTAGCTCATACCTTTTGTTCAAAGTGTTTGTCATAATGGTGACTCACGAGATCGTTAATGGTATTATTTTTCAAGATGGTAAACAAAGGCGTATATATCTAGGGAAAAGCTCTATATCTTTATTTATTTATTTATTTATTTATTTATTTATTTTATTTATTTATTTTTTTTTGCTCTATATCTTTATTAAAAAATGTCTTCTACTCATGTAAAATGGTGATGAAAGAGCTAAAGATAGTAATGAAATCCTCGTATTGATTCATAAAGGTGAAGTTATTATATAGAAAAGAAGAAAAAGAACATACTAGACCGCAAAATGGCCTTAGCAATTCTTAACTTGAAAGCTCTTACTACAAAAGTGCACTTACTCTGGACACAGGGATTAACAACAACTCATATTGCAAAAATGCTGGCTTATCTCAGAGGGCACTAGCAAGGAGTGACCTATCAGGAAGGCAGAAAACATGGCAAATCTTAAGAGTTTCACAAATTTTTCATAAAAGCACTTTGATGCTTAGGATGAGAATTCTAATTTATTACCTTGATATTATAAATAATATTAACTCTGGCAAAATTGATATGCTTTTCAATTAAATAACAATTATTTCGACAAATGGTCAAGGCAGATGGTAAAATCCGTGCTTAATTTAATGAGGTACTTTAATGGAAATCCATGAAGTCTTAACCCTTAACCTAAAGACACCATGAAGCCAAGTGTCCAGCATTTATTTATCCATGATTTTAATTTTGGGTCATCATGTGATAATAACCAATGAAGAAACAACAAAATCCCACACACATAATTTCCTTTTTTATACAGAGAAGGATAAATGGGGTCTAATGTGATCTTGGCCATTAGAATAGGATGATTAAGAATGTTGAGGATGTTCCAAAAATTTAATGCTTATTTGGCCATAATGTAGAGAACTGCTGTTTATTTTTCCGCTCAATTCCAGGATACAGAGAAATTTCATTTTTTTATTCTTTTAAGAAATAAAACTATATTGGAATGCATCAGAAATCCTAAGTAAATAAGATGGAAATACCCCAGAGCCCAAGATGTTAATTTGTGAGTACTGTAGAGCAGATTATAAGGAGAGAATAAGATTTTGACCAGCAAGAAACTTATACACATAGAAGGAGAATTTTAATAAGATACTGCCTCTGGGCAACTGTTTGCATTTCCTTTCATGCACATGGTACAGGCAATCTTCTAAAGTTTCCACAGAAACCATGGACACAAACCCACATGAAGTGTTGGTAGGTAAAAAGGTCACTGCAAAAAGGAACACATTTGTCACCAAGTGACGGTGGGGGCCGCTCAAGATTGAGTAGTGAGGTGTCAAGATCAGAAGTGACTGTGCCCCGATGTGAGAGTGGACAAATTCATCAACTACAACACATATTAGGAAGACGTTTCTGCCTTGCATGACCGAAAAACAGAGAAAAAGGAAGGCATGGTGAGAGAAAATAAGAACTAGTGATTAAGCACAAAGATGCTGAAATAGCACTGCCTGAAATCAAATACAACTTTGGCCCCTATGAACTGTGTAACCTCAAGCAAGTCATTTAACCATCCTCTGCCTTAATTCTTTCAAATGTAGAATATGAGTAATAACGGTATCTACTTCAGAGATGATGGCAGGATCAAAACAGAACTCAATGCAAGCTCATACTATGTGACCTTAAAAATTTCTGAGCTATTGCCTCCCTTTGATGGCAGCTCCTTTTGAATATTACTTTCTTCACTAAAACGGCTTTCTTTACAAGGTAGGATCATGGGTCTTATTCAGGCTGCTTTTCCTTTTGATTTTCTTTTAAGTTAACCTACCTGAGTTGCTGAAAGGGGGTGATACCGGACATCAAGAAAATATAAAATTAAGCCCAGAGTTGCCACTAGCTATATCCATCCCCTTGCAAAAATCAATTTCCTCATGTTTGAAACCAATGGTATACCACAGAATCACTAACAAAACTTTAAAAATGCAAATGCTAGGTGCCCACTCAAATCTGCAGTCAAGGCTGGGGTGATGAGGAATATTAAAAATGTGTGTATGTTAAGAATCTCCTTTGGTTAATTAGATTTTCATTATAAACCACTATTAGATATTATAAAGTTGGATCTATCTGTATTATTTATGACTAATAATTTTTAATCTAAACACCATCTAAATAATTTTTAAAGCAGTCTTCGTACTTTGTCTAATTATTTCCTTTTTGAATTGCAGAAAAAAGAACGAGGGTTATTTTCCCCTCTGAATAAAATCCTTTTATGGACTAAAGTGACTTAACGAGAACAGAGAAGTGACAAGATAATACCACCTCGCCAACTGTTTCACTGCTGGCCAGACCTGTTACTGCAGGCACCCGGCCACTCCCACAGGATTTACTAACCACTTTTAATTAATGTCCACCAACCTTAGTCACATGGCTTAGAATGGTTGACCTTTTGGAAGTATAAGCTTTTTAAAATGTCCCCCTAGGCACCGAAAAAAAAAAAAAAAGAAATCAAATAATTGAATTTAGACTACTGACTGAGAAAAATAAGGGGACACATGTGAAATCACACCCCAAGGCAATTCTCCAATGCTGTCAAGGCAGTCACTGTGAGCTGCAAGCAGAACATGATGATCACCCTGATTTGAGGGCCACGCCTTTCCTCTTACAGAACAGTGACAAACTGTTTTAATAATTCTCCCAGGGGAAGTCAGTGAACAAATGAGGTCTTCTTTCCATAACTTACTTTGATTTCTTCATGTACAGCCAGTAGACAACACCAGCAACTAGGGCAGCCAGGAGGAGACCAACGACGATCCCCACGATCAGTTTTGCCTGGTCATTCACCTTTTCTCTGTTTTCATCTACAACAGAGAAGAGAAGTCCGGGCAATTACAGACACTGTCAAGGATTTCTGAAAAGAAAGTCAATCTGGTTATTTTTTCTTATTAAAAATAATTAAGGCTTACGACTACTATAAGTAACATGCAAACTTGTGCTTTGAAAAGATAAAATTTTTAGCATTTTTACTATCTTGTCTCATTTGCTCTTTTAATTCAAGTCAAAATTGTGACAGCTAAGACGTTACTTATACAATGACACTTCATAAATCTTGAGCTGATAGTCAAGGAAGAAGAGTCGGCAGCGTAGTACCTACCACTTATCTCGTCTGCCTCATCGTGCTCTGGAATACTTACTGAAATGAAAAATGTTAATATGAAATTAAAAACAAAATTTGTTGATATATGAAAGTCACCTTTACCATTATAGTATGATGTAATAAGACTCAAAGATGAAATATCTATTCTTTAGCTAAGGGTAGGAAAAAAATTTACATTTAATAGAGCGTGAGCTTCCCTACAAAGAAATTAATCTTGTTTTAAGGAGAGTCGTTAAAACTGCAAAGGTATTAATCTACCATAGAAAATTTCACAACTGACAAGCTTTAGTGTTAATCTGAAATCCATATTAATTTCTCCACTATTTACCACCTTTTAATAGGACTTTTTTTCCTTAAGAGAAACAAGTTGCCATATATCAAACCTACAATGTAGCATTTCTCAATTTTTCCTACCTCGGTGGAGAATTCTTTTTTATCCTCTAGTATAAGGGCCTCGTCATTAGAGAAGTTCTCACAGTGGTGGGGGTGGAGATTAAAACTGGGGAGGTCCAGAGGCAAAGAGGCATCAGGTGTGATGTTTGCAGAGGCCCTACAATGACTCTGACAGCACCGTGCGCCAGGCCCATTTTAAGAATTGCCAATATCCTGGATTATCATCTGATATCAAATTACATAAATATTCTCCTATGGAGCTGCATCAGAACTTCCAGTGACGTTTGTTAAAATGCAGATTCCAAGACCTTTTCTTATACATACTATATTGGAGTTTCACGAGGTGCTCACTGAATTTGAACACAACTGTACTGAATGTTCAGCAAGCCTCAGCAAGGTCTAGAAACTACTGTTCAATGGGTTAGAATAAAAGAGAAACTTGTGTTCAGGAAGAAAGGGTAAGTTCTCTTTCTAGGTAGGACAAATCAATACTGGCTAAATTGAATTTTGAGAAGTCAATGCACCTATTTTAGAGTTAAATTTGGTTGGTTCTTTTTTCCTGTCAATCCATCAGGCTTTTATATTCCAGTCATATTCTGTTAAGGACCATTATCTTTACACAATTATTTTTTCCCAGCCCCAGCTAATTCCTGGCCAGTATATCTCTATCCAGCTATATACAGGAATCCAACTGACTGAAAAAAATAAAAGTTTGGAAGGTCAGCTAGTATCCTGTCCAGAACCAAGCCTCACTCCAGGGCCTGTCCTGATTTAAGGTTGACAAAGCAATAGGAACAATGATAGAATTGAAGATGATGGATAATTTCAAATTAAATGACAATTGTTTCAGAAATGGCTACTCGGCATGTCAGATTTTTTTTCACTTGTTCTAAGATAACTTCATTTATCTATTTTTTAGCTATGGCTCCAGTATGATATTCAAAAGCATCAACTTTTGAAATTAGACTTCATGAATTCTAACATCAGCTTTACTTCCAATTTGCTAAATGACTATGTATGTGGCATTCCTATTCAAAATAAAAGGAGGATAAATACCACAAAGAATCGGAATGCAAAAGAACAGAGTAAAGGGAATTAAAATTTTACCAAAATTAAAACTGTAGCAACAATGCTGCCATGTAATCTTTGAGTTATCTCTATTCTGAACACAATACATGGATTAAATAAAACCTCAGTTCTTATCCTCTGTTGCTCTTGTGAACTATTCCTGGACCAGATAAGGTCTCTGACCCATAAAATATGAAATGATTTAACTGTCAAGACAAGAATAGTACAAGAATGGACACCAAGACAAAAAAAAAAAAAAAAAAAAAAAGAGCCTATGATGATGATACCAGATGTAAAATAAATACATAAAACTTACCATAATGCAGTACAGGAAGATGGAATTGAAGATTTTAAACTAATGAAGAATAACTTCAAATTTTCTTACTTTTTTTAATGCCAGAAATGAAATACTCACTAGCAGAGACATTCAAGGAGTTTACTGTTCTCTCCAGCTGGTTTTCTGCTGTGCAAGTTAATGTAACATTCTCTTCAGGGGAAATGATAATTTTACTATAATACCTGCCATTTATATAAGGAGATTCCTCTGTCTGGAAGAGAAGAGGGAAGATGGATTTAGAAATGGAAATGGATTAAAAACTCGGAAAAGAGTAGTACTGAGTGAAACAGGGGAGGTGCTTTGTAGTGCTTTCTGGTGTTCAAGGACATATGTAAGGTCATCGATAAGACCAATTCAGGCTTAGATCAACAGCAGAGAGGAAGAAGATTAGTGAATCCATAACTGAATTTCTGTTTATGCTTCTATTGTAAATTCTAATAATTTAATTAAACTCTTGATAGGTTCTCACATTAATCATTTGGCATGAGAATACTTGCCTTCAAATTATTAGTGATTAATCTCCAGTTTTCTCTTTATAAACTTCAGAATTTAATTCTTATTTGTAAATTATGTCATTGTCCTTCACTTCTGGGGTTAATTCCTTCATCTTACACCATTATATCTAAGTACTTATGTATGTATGATTTGTGCATTGGAAGAATTCCATTTTTTTTCTCTTTTTCTGAGCTAAATACAGAGAATGGGTTATTTTTCAGTGACTGGTAAGTTCATTTGGTTTTTGTGAGGTCTTAATGAGGATAATCACCTCATTTAACTTCTCCAAAAAAAGAGAGAGTCACTTTATTTTCTTTTTCCTTTTTTTTTTTTTTTTTTTAAATAATCTCTACATCCAACATAGGGCTTGCACATAGGAACCCTGAGATCAAGAGTCCCGTGCTCTACCGACTAAGCCAGTCAGGTGCCCTCAGACAATTCACTTCAATATCTTCCTCAGGACTTGACTGCTAAATCCAACTGGAATAATTGTCAACGAGTTGACAAATATACTGGAGCTCTTGTCTGAGTCGCATTATGCACACCATGTCCTACCTTGTTCTTTATTTGCTTTCTCCTCAACTATACGATAAGGGCCTTGAGGATTGAGGACAAGAGATAGTCCGCTGCTTAGGGATATTGTCTAGTCCCTGGGGCAAGAGTACTTAGAGGCATCAGTAGTTAGAAAACAACAGATTCACCATGTGATTGAGGAGGGAACAAATAAAAGATTATGGATGGATCAGCACAAACCTAGAACAAGAAAAATAACAGATCACCTCATGGGCCAAAATCAATCCTTCTCCTTGACAGTGAAGAATAGCATTGTTATTTTTATCCTTATAGTAAGTTCAGATGCTATTTTTCCACTTCCCACTAGTATTTTTCTCATGACTTTCTCACTAAGTCTCTGTTGTTTTATCTCTATAAAATATATTTGTTCATTTCAAGGGTAGCCTTTTAAGTCTTTGTATCTGTTCATTCATCAAATACTTATTGTGTGCCTATATTTCTAATTTCTATGCTTGTATTACCCCTACCTAAAGGTTCTTTTTTGCTATAATTATTATTTAATTAAACTAGAAAGCAAGAAGGCTAGAATAGAAACAACCATTTTTGAAGACTAATTTATTTCTTTCAGAGGGAGACAGGAAGAGAGAAAGCACTTGTGCTCAAGGGCAGGGGGAGGGGCAGTGGGAGAAAATCTCAAGTAGACTCCCTGCTGAGCGTAGAGGCTGATATCACAGATGGCTCAATCTCAAGACCCTGAGATCATGACCTGAGCTGAAACCAAGAGGCAGATGCTCCACCAACTGATGCTTTCATGTATGCTGCCCCTCTGTTCCCATCACACCTAATCAAATCAGGAGTCATTTGCTTCAAATGTGTCCACTCTTTTGGGGAGCTTCCATATTTGGAGTTATGCAAATATATATGCATCACCTACAGGTGAAAGAGCGAAAAATCCACCTTGGCCTATAAAACTAGATTGTATAAGCTGGACCAGCAGCCCAACTTCCCTGGCAGAGAAAGAAATTTTAAATTAAAACTGAATGCAACTCTGCTTTAAGGAATGCTTTCTTGGATTTCAAATGGGTCCAAAGCTGGGAAGAAGGCAGCACAGAAGATTCAGATAATCAAATGGCATCTCTGGGTGTTCCTGAAGAATCTTTAACTGGCTCCACTGAGAAGAGGGACATGAAGATTATTGTGGAGAAAATGGAATTAACAAATATGTCAGTAACCCAAACAGACCAGCTAATTTAATGGGATGACAGTTCTGAACCCCTTGTGATGGACCAGATTTTCTCTCTCTCTTTCCCTTCCCTTTTTTTTTTTTTTTTGGTCAAAGATAAAAGTATTGGTAGTGTCCATAAGTTCTTAATCCTTTACTATTACTAGAATGTCCTGACAATGGTACTAATATTAAAGTTTGGTTGATGTCTACTTTTGTTCAGAAGGAAACATCGTAAACACTATAGATTTAGCTAGCCTTATTCTGGCCCTAGCCCTGCCAGACACAAATCAGACCATATGTTCACAAACGGTGACGGTGTTCCTCACCACTCTCCAGGGTCCGGTTTTAAGAAGAAATATCCCTTAACGGGCATAAGTAAGCAGAGTAATACAGGCCACTTATACTCAGATGTGTAAGTTTATGATGCAGAAAAGTGTATACCTTAATGTTTTAATCACCCAAGTTTCAGAATTTAATGACCATAGAACAACACTCAATTTACATTGTTTTAAAAACATACTGACCAAACATAATGATTCTTCCATTCTCCATGGCCCTGGGATTTAAAATTTCTCTTTGAGCCATTTCTTTCCTTTGGAAAAATTAAGAAGTTAGCAAAAGCTCCCTTTGAGAATATACTGCAAATTTCCTGTTGCTAACAAGCTAGCCTACAGCTTAGGCACTTCAACAAAACCCCACATTGGACCAAGCACAACATACAACAAGAGGACAAATACTTGCTTGGTTTATGACGCTTCCACTGCCGGTAATTGTCCACTGTATAGCCGGCTTCGGAAAACCTTCCACATGGCAGATTATTGTTTTAGACAGTCCACTGGGATCAGTTTTCTTTGTCATTTTGATTTGAGGTTTTCCTAAAATATCATTACAATTAAAATAAGTTGTTATGCTAAAATCAGAAAAGAAACCCAGATATCAAATTCTCAAAGAAAAGTTTGCATTGGTGCTCAAGTATTTATTACCTTCTACTATGAGTGTCAATGACTCTCTTTTCTTTAGGCCTTCGACCTCTTGCAGAGCAGTTTCACAGACATAGTTTCCAGCATCCTGATACTGGAGACTGGAAAATGATGGGCTAGATCGAAGCCTGATGTTGTCCTGATTAAACAAAAAGATAATTACTTCCTATGGCTTAAATACAACTCTCCGAGTATTTATTAGGTAATCACGGAGCCTAATATTATTTTTCTGGATCTAGGGAAAATGCAAGTTCCTTTTTTTTTTTAACTTCAGATGCTTTCAAAAATAGATTTCCCTCGTCCTTTTCCTTTCTTGTTTTACACATTCAGAGTTTTATTTCAGACTCCTTCATTTATGGAATTTTACAATCTGGAACACATTCATAAACTTCTGAGACTCAGTTTCCTTATTTTTGAAATGGAATAATAATTTAACCATATGGAATTGTTGGAAGACTTAATTATGTAAGTAATATAATGTGTTTACATTAAGGAAAGTTCTCAATTGGTAACAGCTACTCCTTGTAGTAAATGTAGATGAACTAGTATTGAAGGACACTGGGGACCTGTGTTATGTTATCAGTGACAGGCATAAATGCCAGAAAGTCATTTGATGAGATGCATTTATCAAGACAGGGGATCCATTACAGAGTCATGGCACTATGACCAAACGTTTTTAAGGAAATCATTACTAACAGCTTACTATCTTAATTTCTATAAACAAAAGAAATGCAGCATTTAATTTTTAAAAATCACTTGGTATACAGAAAATAGCACTATTTTACCAGTAATGGAAATTCTTCTCAGTAGACAACTAAACACAATCCTAACATCATGTAGTCTTTCCCCACTGTGAATTTTTCTACACTCCTCACCAACTAACTAACGGCCAGGCAATCTTGATCAGCACTACTGACATTAGGCATTTAATTAACAACAGTGACTGCAGTTGATGTAGAAACTGATTTAGCTAAGTAAACTTAGTTTTCCTAGTCCTGTAGTGAAACGAGTGCTCATATGTTTACTGAGTAGTCTAGTTGCCTAGAACTTGTCTAGCCCTTTGACCATTGCCTACTATAAATACATCATCTTAAATATACAGTCTACAGAGTGACATTTTTATTATGAGTGAACAAAAAGGATGATGGGGCTACACGTAAAAGAATAAAATAAGAAACTGAACTTTAAAAGAAAGCAAGTCACAGATGGTCTAGCGTTAAAAGGGTTCAAAAAGCAGTACAAAATAACGTATATTTTCAGCAAGAAAAAATCTAACAATACATTTCCCCACAATTTTTTAAAAAGATAATTCTTATCAACTTCTATGTGAAGTGGTTTGTATGTGTTTTGTCAACATGTGCACTGGATGTTTAGATATACTAACCAAGGACTTGAGTGGTGGGATGACAGTTACAATCTTTCTCTTTGGTGACAACCTTGCCTCAAATAACCAATTACCCATCTTACTATCTCACTCCAAATAGGTAACAATGATTGGGTTCCCAGTAATGGCTGACATTTCGGACAATTACAAGAATGTAGGTACTCACTCAGGAAATACTGACCAAGCTTCACTGTGTTCCAGGTTTTCTACTACGGCTCAGGGGTGAAAAGGGGTCTATACCTTCAAGGAGCCACTAATTCAATGAACTCACAATCAGACATTTAAGGTCAGTTTCAGCCGGGAGGCTGAAATCATGTGATCAGAGCACAGTGTTTATTAAAGCCGTAAGGTCTGAGTTTTAGTCTAACTCTGTCACTTACGAGCTTTCTGATTTCTCTCATCAACTTCTTTCCAAGTAACAGGGGGAAAAAATAAGTGTCCCAAATATTTCACAGGGTTCTTGTAAGTGTTCTGTGAGAATAATATGGGTTAAAACACATTGAAAACTGTTAAGCTCTCGAACATGTAACCATACACATGTGTGTGTCTGGGAGCATGTGTGTATGTGTAGAATTATTTAGTACGTACACATAAATCAGTGCCCCGAAGTAAATCTCAGACAATCTATTATGGATGCCATACTGTTGTTGAGTACCTCTAATCATTTTATTGTGACATCATTTACATTAGTATGATAGGGAGAAAGAGAGCAGAGGTGTGGGTGTACAAACATATTACCCATGAGTATACGTATTTAGACGTCATATAAAATGCAAAAGAAGCCAAAAAGGAGTCAGTCCAAACCGTGTAGTATTACCAAGAAATATGACTTACTTTCATCCATACCACAGTTGCGTTCCTGCTAGCAGATATTGTGCATGACACAGGCAAGGCATCGCCAATCTGCTTGGTCACTTCTCCACTTGGGTTTAAGGACAAATCCAAATCTGTGAAGCAGAAAATCTGCTTGAAATGCAAACTCCAGGAAAGGAAGACAGTCAAAATATTTTGGAGGAGAAAAGATGAAAGAAAAAAAATCCTTCTAATTGTATTCAAAATTCAGAACTGATTTATCCAGAACTGATTTATGTGACCAACATAACTGAATTGTAGTGAAATCAGTCTAGCTTTTCAAGCCAGGTTTGAGACCAGTTTGGACAAGGAAATGGTCAATCTAACTGATTATGCATTTATTTGCAGTTAACATGACTGATGTTTGACTGCACAGAAGTATTCCCCTGGGGTCTATTACCTTAAGAAAAACAATTCTTAAATCACTTCTGGAAGAAAAGAAAGATGATGACTAGGTAAATATGATAAGAGTTGGTAAGGCGTGCCAGGAGAAAAATCAAGCATATTTAGACAGCAGGCGATAATCTGAGAAGGTAGTCTATCTATTTCTTCAGAGAGGATTGAGTATAGTAGTTAGATTTTTTTTTTTAATGCTATTCCATTTCTCATACAGTTGAAATTTTAAATAAGATCTATTGTTAGGTACACTGTCAGCAGGCATCATTTTTTAAAAACATAGGATAAACACATCTAAGGAGGTATAATCTTTCAGATGGAAAGTAATTTCTACAAAAATCTTACTATCACAGTATGATCGGTAAGAGGAAAATCTATTTCAATAGACCAAACATTTATTGTGCAGCTACTGAGTTTCAAGAACCGACGGAAGATACAGAGATGCACATAAGTTTATAGTTTACAATTTTTGAGGTAAAGGTAATATGCTCTCAGCTACGTGACTCATACAGAGCAGCATACAAAACACCTGGTGTCATACATGCTATAGATTAAAAGCTCAATGAATATTTGTTAAAAAAAAAAAGAAAAAAAAAAAAAAACTAAAGGAAGGGGCTATAAACAGAGGTACAAGTAAAGACATGGGAGTGTAGAGAACAGAGCCAAAAGGGGTTTCAAAGCAGTAATAAAGGCTGGGTATATGAGGCAGTATCTGCTTGTGGCCCCTGACAGTTGAGAAGGGTTTTGATAATAGAGATACAGGGAAAATTTCTGCCACATAAATAAAGGCAAATTGCTGACAGAGTGTGCCTGACTTCCTAGTACTGAGTAATCTGCTATGAATGGTCATAACACATGAATGATAAACCTATATAATTATTGGAGGCCAGACTTTGTAAAGGGATCTGCTTGCCATGCTAAGAAGTGAGACTTTGTTCTACAGCAGTGGGGACTTCCTCTTGCACCCCACGCTCTTGCACGTGGTTGATAGTTTGCCACCATCTTTTTTTTTTTTTTTTTTTTTTTTTTTTTGCTACCATCATTTTTAACACTCGTTTTTCCTGTTGGATTGTAAGAACCTTGAAGGTAGGACCCGGCCCTTGAGTTGTCACTGTTCACTCACAGTGTCTGCCACGTGGCAGGTTCTGGAAAACAATTGTTGAAAGAAGGAAAGAGTTTCTCTTTTAGAGTTTCTCATTAATGCTAAAATATGCATTGTCCCAGAGAAAGAAAAATGGAGTTTCTTCAGAAAATGTGGATTCATTACATTTGGATGAAAATTCTACTTGGGGAGAGTTAGAAAGTTTTGCTAGTTGGACAGTGAAGTTGCCAGTGAGAAGATAAAAGAAGTGATTTTAAAGGCTGATGATGGACTTTGGAAGTTCTGATGAAGAATCTATCCGTGCATGAATCGCCAGAGGAGTAGCAGACGCTTCATCAGCAACTATGGATCGGTGGGCGGAGAGCCCTGATGAGGGGGTCTGTTCTGTAAACAGGAGTGAGTGTGGCTTGCTGCTTCTCTATCCCCACTCCCTTTAGTCATCTATGGAAAGGAGACAAATCTTGTTTTCAGACAACAAACAAGCAATCAAGGATAAATGGGCAAAAAATAGGATTTTTATGTTTCCATTTCATGTAATTCAGAGTAGAATCTTCATTTATTTGTAATCTTTATTTCAGCTTTTAAAGAGAAATATAGGCCTTAAAGCCCGATGTTATAGTCTACCTTTCAAAACCAGAAAGCATTTAAATCCAATTAAGTGCACTGAAATCCAATTAAATTGTTAACATACTTTTGTTTAATTTTGTTTCTCTTGATCACAGCTGATCATTGAGGGACAATGTGGCTGCACCCAAGTCTTTTGCCTTGTCACTCTGTCAACTCTCCCTCCCTGCTGAAACTGTAAGTGATACAAATAAGGGCCCTTTCCTTTAGGGTCCTAAGTAGTTGGCATCTCTCAAACACAGGCTTACTGTACCATCTTCAAACACTGGATTATTGGTTATTGGCCCACAAATCTCATGGACAATGATATCAGAGAGTTCCTTCCCAGGAAATTCTATCTGCTGGTTATATTCTCTCACATCCCTTTTTTCTTTTCTTTCTTTTCTTTCTTTTCTTTTCTTTTCTTTTCTTTTCTTTTCTTTTCTTTTCTTTTCTTTTTTTTTTTAAGTCATAGAACAGGCTGGTTAAATGGTCCCAGGGCTGACTGGTCCTCAGATAAAAAGCAGCATTGTTTTTATCCTGAGAGATCACTGTTTTCTCTCTAGCCAGCTCCTGATGGCAGACACATTCAGATCTATACAACATGAATATGGCGCAAAGAGAGAAATGGCCTGGCTGTGAACACTTCTTAACAGTCTGCTATTTTTACAAGGCTCCCCAGGGTGTGCTCCCAACATCAGACACTCAAAAGCAACCTTCTGATTACTCTATTCCCCAATGTATCTCCTTGTATCTCCCTCAAAGTTTTAACTCCTCTCCTATATGTTTTCCAAGCATTATAGGTCAGATGAGAGATTCAGAACCATTTCCTCAAAACAATTTCTAGTCTCTTTCAATTTTGAAACAAAGAAACCCTTCATACTCAATGGGATTAGAGCAGATCATGATCTAGAGAAACTTTATTGCAATGGAGCATGTCTAGAGGTACTACTGGGTACAAAGGAATTCCTAGGACATTTGGCCTATACCTGTAAGCAAGGCTGACATTTGCCTAAACACTCTGTAAATTCTAGTGTCACTGGGGAACAGTCCAAATTAGTTCCCCATTTCCATAATGCATCAGGTTCATCACGAACATAGATTGTCAGAAATTACAAAATAAAGGACTTAAACTATAAAAAAGATGTATCTCTCTTCCTATCACACTAGACTAAATATAACTTTTAGAGTATCTGGAGATCAAAAGCAGGTTAAAAGTTAATAAATAGGTATGGGTAGGGTGATTTTGAAGAGGTCTATTTCCAGAAATTTTCTATACTATTCTTCTATAAAGAGGCCAATAAATGGCTTTTATTGGTCTCTACCTCTGCTGCTTCCAAAAGTTGAGTCTACATAATTTTGTGTGCTAATGTTATTCTGTAATAATAATAACTTTTTTTAAAAAAGGTACTTAATCTATACTTCTTTCTGGGGCAAATGCAAACCTTGTGAACTTCAAGATATCTAAATATTTCCTTAAAAAATAAAATGAGTAATTTCTTTAAGATCTATGTGAATATTTTGTTGATACCACAAATTGAAGACATTTAGAAAGAAGAAGGAAGTTTACCAACTGCCAAAAGTTGCACTTATTAGATCCACTCAAGATTTCAATGTTGCAGCGTAAATCTGAACCAAAGCTGAGTTTGCTCTGATGCACTTCAGTAAGTCTATTGAAACCACAGTATTTAAGAAAAATATAGTTGCAATTTATTTGAAAAGACAGCCAAGTTAGACTATTAGAGGCCTTTCAAGTGAAGTTGGTAATGCAGAATAAGGTGACTTACAGTGAACTGTGATAGCTGTTGAAGCAATCATGCTTTTTTTGTCTATCAGGGAGCACTTGTAGTCTCCTGTTGCATTTCGCCTCACATCTGTCAACGTGTAAGTATTTGAGCTTCTTATTCCTTCAGGCTGTCCCTTTTGATAGAGGTAAAATGTCAGATGATTACACTAGGTAGCTACAATGAGATGAGTTATATTTCTTGATGAAAATAGCATTTTCTTATGTCAGAAAAAAAGGAATCTGTTTCTATGGTTGGACAAATGAGAGTAGAGTTTGTGTTGTCTGATTTCTGGAAAAATAATTGCAATTTTGGTTCTAAGAAATTTGAGGAGCTAATAAACATGGTACTGATGGCATCTATTCTATTGACAGCATGGCTCAAACTTGAGAGTTAAAGCAGATTTAAAAAAAATTCTAATATCTCATTTTATATTCATGTCTTGCCTAATTCAACAAAAAGATCTGAGGCAGCATAAAACAAAACATGCCACAAATCCAAATAAAAAGGAGAGGGAAAAAAAGAAAGGAAGGGTGGGAGGAAGGGAGGGCGGGAGGGAGGGAAAAAGGGCCAGGGGAAGAAGGAAGAAAGAAATTGGGGGGAATTAAAAAAAAAAAAAAGAATGAAGATAAAGAAAAACTAAGAATAGAAAGAATATAGATGAACTAGGAACATATAGTAACAACAACAAAAAAATAATCATCAGATATTGTTGTTAAAGCTAAGACACAAATTTGACTGTCATCCCTGATAGCCAAAGTAGAAACATAATTAGTTTCAGAAGTTCATTTGCATATGGAACAAAAACAGTATGTTTTTGAACGTACTGTTCAAAGAACATACTATTGGGGATCCCTGGGTGGCTCAGCAGTTTAGTGCCTGCCTTTGGCTCAGGGCGTGATCCTGGAGTTCTGGGATCGAGTCCCACATCAGGCTCCCTGCATGGAGCCTGTTTCTTCCTCTGCCTGTGTCTCTGCCTCTCTCTCTGTGTCTCTCATGAATAAATAAATAAAATCTTAAAAAAAAAAAGGACATACTATTATTTATTGGGAGGAACAACATTTCCTACCGACATTTAAGTCTAAAAGAATCAGCTATATTAGTCTTCTAAGTAAAGCAGTAGATGATATTCTTAAATGTTGCTGAGAAAGGTAGTGGGGCACATTTGTAAACATATCCCTTAGGTAAATGCAATATATAGTAGATGGTTTCTCTCAGTGGAAGGTTATGTCATACACAAACCTGGGAAGAGCTCCGGGAGAGTAAACAAGTGTCCTTAACAGCTCTCTCCTAGTCTGACTCCATACTACCATGATATCTAGAACACATCCGAGAGGAATGTTCCAAATTATCTTCTCTATGTATCACTCCCTTCAGCTATCACACTGATAAAAGTTGAGGATCGGGCCCTTCAAGACCATATACCATAGCAAGATCTAGCCCCTAGCTTTATTCTATCAAGCTAAATGTAATGAGCAACAGAATGGTCCTACTTCGGAGGTTCAGAGATGTGTTCAGGAAGGCACTGTGGGTAGATTTGGAATCATCATTCTTCATTTTAGAGTTATCTGTTTTTGAAGGAACATATTCTTATAGCTTATCTGGATAATGAAAACTTGAGTTTTTGTAATTATGGTTTCCTAGGATCAGCTTTTTACTTCTTTTTTCCCTGAAATCTCTTGACACTGAGAAAAAAGGCAAGCTCACTGTTAGATGCAAAAACAAAACAAAACAAAACAAAATGAGAAAGCCCAACCTATCAAAAGACATTCTACAGGTATCCCTTGTCCCCAAGGATGACACCTTTCTCTCTTAAGCTTCCCAAGTACATACAATTCTTAATGGCAGCCAGCTGCTACACAATAGGACAAAATGATAGTAGTCTAGTTCAAGTAATAACCCTTAAGCACTTACTGGTAGGTAAAACAAAAATTCCTCAGGAGGAGGGTTACCATTTCCCAAGCACTTAAGAGTGATATTATCTCCTTCTTTGATGGCAGTTTTTGATGGCAGCACTTGTATTGTCACTTGCTCAGTAGGATCTGCAAGAGTCACAGACACAAGTTAACCATTTTCATCAAGTACAAATTACTCTGTACATACAATATAAATGACTAAATTATACACAATTTTCTCAAGAAGCTAGTAATGGTAATTACTTAAATGTATCCTTTTATAGAAGGATTGAAGTTAATAGCTACTTGCTATACCAAGTACTAATCTTGGTTAGAGAAAACTACAAAGAGACCCTGTTACATAAAAACCAATTTCTTCTTAGCAAAATGTCTTTAACTGAGGTAGGAATGACCATAATTATTTTATGTGTAAAAGACCAGTAGGAACAATCCCATTGCATGATTTCATTATAAGGACATTTAACTATATTACAAGAAGCTCACAGTTTGGAAAGCCTGGCTCAGCCAGCACAGTAGCTAAAACTATTAGGCACCCCTACACTCATCTTACATAATAATACCTTATATTAAATAAAAAGAGACATGAGCTAAGCAATGCCAGCCAGTTTTTTGGCATATAGGAGAATAGTTCAGTTTTCAAAAAGATGAACCCCATGACCTGAATGAGATCCTTATAAACAATCAACAGACTGTAAATGTATTGTAATTCTGTTCTATTCATTGGAGCCAAGCTACAACCTTCATTCCATTTTGGTCACTTTTCTGGAGAAAATAGAGCTAAAGGGTATTCTTTAGTAGAGGCTACTGCTAACGGTAGAACACTAAAGAAATTAAAGGCTGGATACAATATCTAGCAAACAGAAAATAAGAGGAGAGGGTATTGGCAACTCTAAATGACCCATTTTCTCATATATATACTTGTTATATAGCTGGATAATAAGAAAAAGAAAATAAGAATGAGAGTAGAATAATAATCTATGAAGATCTCCTTTTTAATTAGCTAATAAAACAAATAAGTGGCAGATTCAGAGTTTTTTTCCTATCTCCTGCTATCATTTATTTATCTTTTTAGGATCAAAATGCAGAAAAAATTTGAGTGGTTGGTAAAGATTGCTTGGTTGCCTTTTCTTCATGCTTGGGCCTCTCTGACAATTTGCCCAGAATGTTCTGAAGCTAAACAGTGATTGGTTTAATATACTTTTTGTTAGTTTTTCTGAATTTCCCTGAGGTAGTTCCCTGACTACCAGCTCCCAGTAAAGCTGGAAGGTAAATAAAGTCTGGCTTTTATCCCCCACTGGCCTTCCAATTCTACTCCTTCTTCACTCTTTTATGTAGTCCTTCACTGACTGTTTTTGGCCTGTTGCATGTCACTGCAAGACTACTCAATCAAAGCTGACACCAGAACAGCTAGGATCACAATCTGTCTGACTTCCTGCTTTATTTCAAAACTTCCCTTCTCTGTGTCTCCTTTCAATAGGCTCTGCTCTGTATTAGAGAATTGAAGAACTACACTGAGATCAGAGAGATTTGAGTTTTAACAGTAACTTTCTAGCTGTCCAACTACCATGCCTCGAACAAAACTAACCATTTCTTGCTCTCCTGTTGCCCTGACTTTTTCGCAGAATTCTATTCTGTTCATTAGTAAATCATTCTTCCAGGTATTATTCTGGTTTTCTCTTACCCACTCTGTCACCAAGTCTTAATGGTTAATGTTATGTTTTGTGTCTGATTCTCCCCTTTTATTCCCACTAAAACTTCCATAGTCCAGGCTACACCTGAAACATTGCCATCAAACTTAGTCTCTCATTCTACTCTTTCATATATATATATGAAATATATATATGAACATATATATGAACATACACACACACACACACACACACATATTTCCTCTAAATCAGTATTCTGAAGTAATGTTTTGAAGATTACAATGTGAAGATTGAAATAAAAATTTCTTAATCTGATATCCATGATTGCCTTGAACTCTTCAGGTGAGAATTATACCTCACTACTCCATTTATACCACTACATAATAAGCAAGAGTCTACTCAAATTTTCTTTGTCCCATCTCCATTTATCCACTGTCCAATCATATATTCATTTGTTCAGTTTATCTACTGTCCAATCATATATTCATTTGTTTAGTTAATATATATTTTGTGCTGGCACTAAGTGCTGAAGTTACACAGTTGAAAACAGCATAGCTTTCAATATATTTATAATGACATCAAGCAATTAAGACTATAACAACATACAAATTGCATATGATGTGATCGCTGGTAGCTTATAGTTGCATGAGACTGCGAAGTGTCTGGTAGGAATTGATGCTACAGCTGGGTTTTAAAGAATAAGTAAATGTTTGCTAGAAAACAAACGTAAGGTAGTGATAGCAAATGGATAGGCATATAAGTAGAATTCTACTGGAGGAATCTGGAAAACAGAACAGAACTGTAAAAGACAGAGTGAAATGATGAAGATTGAGACATAGTGCAGGACCATGGCTGCAAGGGATTTGAGGTGTATTGAAATTGGGAATGAAAAGGCAAAAGAGGCAGCCTGGGTGGCTCAGCGGTTTAGCACCACCTTCAGCCCAGGGCGTGATCCTGGAGACCCGGGATCCAGTCCCACGTCAGGTTCCCTGCTTGGAGCCTGCTTCTCCCTCTGCCTGTGTCTCTGCTTCTCTCTCTCTCTCTCTGTCTCTCATGAATAAATAAATAAGATATATTTTTTAAAAAGACAAAAGAGGGAAAGAAAAAATCTTGGATCACGAAAGTAGACTTAGGGAATGCAGGGACTCTATCAAACATAACATTTGTATCATAGGAGTCCCAGCAGAATAAGAGAGAGAAAAGGGGGCAGAAGGTTTATTTGAGGAAATTACACTGAAAACTTCCCTAATCTGGGGAAGAAAAGATATCCAAGTCCAGGAAGCACAGAGAACTCTCATCAAAATCAACTTTGAGAGGGAAAGAAAGACCAAAAGTGACAAATACTAGGAAGAGATGGAGAAAATCTCCAGAAACAACAAAACAAGTAATAAAATGGCACTAAATTCATATCTGTCAATCATTAATCTGAATGTAAATAGACTAAATGCACCAATCAATAGACATAGGGTGTCAGATCAGATAAAAAAAACAAGACCCATCTATATGCTGCCTACAAGAGACTCATTTTAGACCTAAAGACACCTACAAATGAGAGTGAGGGTATAGAGAGATACCTACTATGCAAACGGGATGTTAAAAGAAAGCTGGAATAGCAATTCTTATATCAGACAAACTAGGTTTTAAACCAAGGTCTGTAACAAGGGATGAAGAAGGGTACTATATCATAATAAAGGGGTCTAACCAACAAGAAGATCTAATGATTGTGAGAACCACCAAATATAGTAAACAATAACAAGCATAAAGGAACTCATTGGTAATAGTACATTAATAGTAGAGGACTTTAAAAGTCCACTTCCACCAATGGACAGATCATCTAAGCAGATAATCAACAAGGAAACAATGACTGTGAATGACATACTGGACCAGACAAACTTAAAAGATACAGTCAGAACATTTCATACTAAAGCAGCAAAATATACATTCTTTTCAAGTACACATGGGACATTCTCTAGAATAGATCACGTACTAGATCACAAATCAGGACTCAACAGGTACAAAAAGACTGAGATCACACCATGCATATTTTCTGACCACAAGGCTATGAAGTTTGAAGCCAACCACAAGGAAAAAATTGGAAGGACACCCTATAAAAGAATGAATGGGCCAACCAGGACATTAAAGAAGAAATAAAGAAATATAAGGAAAAAAATGAAAATGAAAATATGATGGTCTGAAACCTCCGGGATGCAGCAAAAATAGTCATAAGGGGAAAGTCCATAGCAATACAGGCCTACCTCAAGAAGCAAGAAAAATCTCAAATAACCTTACACTTAAGGGAGCTAGAAAAAGAACAACAAATGAAACCTAAAGCCAGCAGAAGGGAAGTAGTAAAGATTAGAACAGAAATCATTGATACAGAAACAAAAAAAATTATAGTAGAACAGATCAATGAAACCAGGAGCTAGTTCTTTGAAAAAATTAATAAAACTGATAAACCACTAACCAGATTTATCAAAAAAAAAAAAAAAAAGAAAAAAGAAAAAGAAAAAGGACTCAAGTAAATAAAATTACAAATGAAAGAAGAGAGATCACAACAAACACCACAGAAATACAATTATAAAAGAATATTATGAAAAATTATATGCCACCAAACTGAGCAATCTGGAAGAAATGGATAAGTTCCAAGAAACATATAGCTACCAAAACTGAAACAGGAAGAAATAGAAAACTTGAACAGACCAATAACCAGCAAAATAATTGAATCAGTAATCAAAAATTTTCTAACAGACAAAAATTTAGAGTCAGATGGTTTCCCAGGGGAATTCTACAAAACAGTTAAAGAAGAGTTAATACCTATTCTTCTCAAATTACTCCAAAAAATAGGAAAGGAAGGAAAACTTCCAAATTCATTCTGTGAGACCAGCATTACCCCAGATCCAAAACCAAACAGAGATCACAAAAAAAGAGAACTGCAGGACAATATCTCTGATGAATATGGACATAAAAATTCTCAACAAAATACTAGAAATCAAATCCAACAGTACATTAAAAGAATAATTCACTGGGATCAAGTGGGGTTTATTCCTGGGTGGCCAGAGTTCAATATTTGCAAATCAATCAACATGATACACCACATTAATAAAAGAAAGGATAAGAACCATATGATCCTTTCAATAGATGCAGAAAAAGCATTTGACAAACTACAACATCCATTCTTCATAAAAACCCTCAACAAAGTGGGGATAGTAGGAACATATCTCATCATAATAAAAGACATATATGAAAAACTCACAGGTAATATCATCCTCAATGGGGAAAAACTGATACCTTTTCCTCTATGATCAGAAGCAAGAGAAACATCCACTCGCAAACATCACTGTTATTTTACATAATACTGGAAGTTCTAGCCTCAGCAATCAGACAACAAAAAGAAACAAAAGGCATCTTATTGGCAAGGAAGAAGTCAAATTTTCACTATTTGCAGATGACAAGGTAATCTATGTAGAAAACCTGAAAGACTTCACAAAAAATTGCTAGAACTGATACATGAATTCAGCAGTTGCAAGATACAAAATCAATGTACAGAATTCAGTTGCATTTTGATACACTAATAATGAAGCAATAGAAAGAGAGATTTAAAAATCGATCCTATTTATAAACATACCCAAAACCATAAGATACCTAGGAATAAACCTAACCAAAGAGGTAAGAGATCTGTACCCTAAAAACTATACAACACTCATGAAAGAAATTAAAAATGACACAAGAAACAGAAAATATTCCATGCTCATGGAAGGAAAGAACAAATATTTGTTAAAAAGTCTATACTACCGAAAGCCATCTACACATTTAATGCAATCTCTGTTAAAATAACACCAGCATTTTTACAGCTAGAACAAACAATCCCAAAATTTGTATGGAACCACAAAAGACTTGAATAGCCAAAGCAATCTTAAAAAAGCAAAGCAAAGCTGGAGTCATCACCATTCTGGATTTCAAGCTGTATTAAAGCTGTAGTGATCAAAACAATATGGTCCTGGCACAGAAAAAGACACATAGATCAATGGGACAGAATAGAAAACTCAGAAATGGACCCACAACTATATGGTCAACTAATCTTCGACAAATTCTCTTCAAGAAATGGTGTTGGGAAAATGGGACAGCAACATGTAGAAGAATAAAACTGGACCACTTTCTTACACTGTACACAAAAACAAATTCAAAATGGATAAAAGACCTAAATGTGAAACAGGAAACCATCAAAATCCTAGAGAACACAGGCAGCAACCTCTTTGACATTGGCTATAACTGCTTCTTAATGGACATGTCTCTGGAGGAAAGGGAAACAAAAGCAAAAATGAACCATCGGGACTTCATCAAGATAAAAAGCTTCTGCACAGCACAAGAAACAATCAACAAAACTAAAAAGCAACCTACAGAATGGGAGAAGATATACAGAAATGACATATCTGATAAAGAGTTAGTATCTAAAATCTATACAGAACTTATAAAATTTAGTACCCCCCCAAACCCAAATAATCCAGTTTAAAAATGGGCAGAAGACATAAATAGACATTTTTCCAAAGAAGACATCCAGATGGCTAAGGCACATGGGAAGATATTCAACATCACTCATCATCAGGAAAATACAAATCAAATCTCCAATGAGATACCACCTTACATTTGTCAGAATGGCTAATTGTAACGACACAGGAAAGTAGAAATGTTGGCCAGGATGCAGAGAGGGGAACCCTCTTACCTGCTGGTGGGAATGCAAACTGGTACATCTACTTTGGAAAACAGTATGGAAGGTCTTCAAAAAATTAAAAATAGAATTATCTGATAACCCAGGAACTGCACTAGTAGGTATTTACCCAAAAGAGGCAAAAATACTGATTTGAAGGGATGCACCATAATGTTTCTAGCAGTACTATCAACAATAGCCAAATTATGGTAAGAGGCCAAATGTCCGCTAAGTGATGAATGGATAAAGTAGTTGTGGCATATATATATATGGTATATATATGCCATATATATATATATACATAGTATATATTCCATTATATATGGAATATATGGCTCAGTAGTATATATTCCTTTATATATAATTCCATTATATAATATATAATAGTGATAATATATAATGTTATTTATATATATATAATGGAATATTACTATATGTGTGTGTGTATAATGGAATATTACTGAGCCATAAAAAAGAATGAAATTTTGCCACTTGCCATGACATGGACGGAGGTAGAGAGTAATAAGCTAAGTGAAACAAGTCAGTGAGAGAAAGACAAATACCATACAATTTTCCTCATATGTGGAATTTCTGAAATATGATAGATGAACATAGGGGGAAAGAAGAGATATAGGTAAACCATAGAACAGACATCTAACTATAGAGAACAAACTGAGGGTCGCTGGAGAGGAGGTGGGGAGGGGGATGGACTAAATGTGTGATGGGGATTAAGGAGGGCAGTTGTGATGAGCAAATGGTGTTGTGATGAATCACTAAATCCTACATCTGAAACTAATATTATACTGTATGTTAACCAACTGGAATTTAAATAAAAACTGGGAAGAGAAAAAAAACAACAGGGGGAGTGTGAAAATTAATCTGAGAGATCTGGGGAGTTATTAAAGAATTCTCATCATAGCACTAACCTAACGTGGTCACATTTGTTTTTAGAAAGATATTTCTGGCAGCAACTTGGAGGGCAGTTTGGAGTGAACAGAAAGGAATATTATTTTGGAAATCACGGAAATACTGGCAATGAAGAATGGTGGCATATTCTTAGGCAGTGTCAGAGGCAGAATCAGATAAGCATAAAAATTAAAGAGCCAGATTCTATACCGCTTCGTTACGGACTGGATAGGGTAAGGAAGGACTAGTGCATCTTCCGCAAGATGAATTGACCAAATGTCCTCCTTCTGAATGTACCCTCTGCCCTTTCTGTTTAGCTCCCTCCTTCTCCACCCTGGAGTCACCCAGAGCAGTGCTTCTCCAGGTGTGGTCCTCAGATGAGCAGCATTAGTATCACCAGGGAATTTGTTATAAATACCTCTTCCGCCAACTACTGGATGAGAAACTTAGAGCAGGGTCCAGCGATCTGTGTTCTAAGTCCTTCTGGCAATTCTGATGCACACAAAAGAGTTTGACAATCACTGCCCCCGGGCATCTGAGCTTTCAAGGCTGTTCACTGCGTTCTGAGTGTCACTTACCACCTGCAACCTTGCACTGACCACTTCCTCCTGGTGTAGGTATCTTATTTCTCTACTGGAGTACTAAACTCTGAATGTCAGAACTCTTGTCTTCAGCACTTTTTTATCTTTACCATGAAGCCCAGCACTGCATACATTGTGCCTTCTCAAAAGCTGTGCCAAACGCACTCCACAGCCAGCCAAAATAAAATCATTTCCTTCCTATTCATTCGAGGACTTTTCTGCTTACCCAACCCGTTGTGTCTGATAACATACATTCCTTCTTTTTCTTAAGCCAGTTTCCCAGTCCTCATTGTTCATCTTGATACTCTTTCCTATCTTTACTCTTGCACTTACACCAAGATAGTGTATTTCCAGTGGAACATTTCTGGACAGAATTGTGCCTTTACGTACAGAAATAATAATTTGATTTTTAGTAAGGTGTATGGAATGAAATACTTTAAATCCTCACTTTTAAGTCAGTATATAAGTTGGAACTTATATACAAAGTTGAAGGCACAACAATCCCTTATTGTTAGGGAAAGTGGAATTTCAGGTTGTTCTTATATAAGGTTCTGCACTATATGGAACCAAAATAGCAATGTAGAGGAGATAAACCCTACAAAGGTTCAACTGGCATTTTTGTTCTTTCTCCAGAACACATGTAGAAGTACTCGCTTATTTTACTACGTAAGGCAGTATTGTAAGAAGTTTTGATTCATTTTTTTAAAATAAAGAAATTCTTTCTTGCATTTCTCCAAAAACAATATCTCTAGTTCTATGCTTATGTAATAATAATGATCATATAATAATAAATAATAAAAATAGTACCTAATAACAAGAATTTAATGAACAATATAGGATGTTATTTTAGATTTGTGATTTCACTTAATCTCCATAACAACACTGAGCTATTTTTTCATTTCAAGATAAGAAAACTGAGAGTTAAAGTAGTTAACTACTCTTCTAGAAAGACACAGAAATTGATTGTGCTGTGCCTGGACTGTCAGCCTGTTTGCTCTGAATCTTGGCACCTGTCTTATAGGAAAGAGAATGGCATTGCAGAAAAGGATTCCAACTAATTTACGGCACGTCTCTGGTTCTCCCTTTACTGCTAAGTAAAATAATGGAGTTAGGTCAGATGATCAAGAAGGTTCCTTTTTAGTCTGATATTCTATGTTTCAAATCTATGAAATAAAGTCAACCAAAATGTCTCAGAATACAGCATCCTATTTAAACTTATGCAATTGATCTTATTATTAAAATAAATTTTTCCATTAAAATGGAAGTCCCCTATCTAGAAGACCAATCAGTCAGAAGCCTCGATTCATCTGTCCTTATTCAGAAAGTAATCAGATGGCATTTTGAACTCCTACAAAATTCATAGCTTATGTGCAGAAGAGATGTGCAGAAATGACAAAGTGGAAAGTAAAAGGTATCCTAAGATAGGGTAAGCATTTATTCTATAGGTCTTCCAAAGGAGAAACAGATTATTTGAGTAACTGCAGAAGAAAAAAGGGAGGTTGAAAGTAAAGCCCAAAGAGCATGTGGATTCGGACTTGAAAGGTTAAAGCATTCGAATACTCTTAAGACATTAAAATTGCATAATTACATATTGGGTTACTCACAGTAAATATCAAAGATTGCTTGTTCAGACTGAACTGTTTTCTGGCCAGATGGTCCATAATACGTCACAGAGCAGGTAAATGGCATTTGTATGTCAGCCTTGGTTGCCTTGTACTCCAGGGATGAAGTCATGGTATACAGCTGAGTTACCGGGTCCATTTGCTTTTTAAAAATTAAGACTACCACTGAAGAAAATAAGAATACTAATGATAGCATTTTTCATTGGAAAATCACAATCCTTAGTTAAATGTCACAACACCTTGAGAAGTGGTTTTGTCCTTCTTACTGTATTTAACAGGAGGGAAAATTGACATGTACCGAGGTAGAATGTCTTTCCTAAACCATGAAATCAGAGACATAGACAGAAATAGAATCCTGGAATCCTATCTCCCACTCACTTTAATTAACTTCTAGAATATGCCATATACAGAAATAATTTTTCTCTGCTCTTGATTCCTCTGCACAAGGACTAAAATGATGTTTTTAAAAAAATCACTTAATGACTTAATGGTTACTTAAAGGAACAAAGCATAGAGCCATAGATCAAAGAGGGCATCGCATTTAGATGCAGGACAGTCTAAGGAATGCCAGGACAAGAGAAAGTCAGAATAGGTCATCTGAATTTACTGCCCACTTCATACCCACCTCCTTCAAGGGGTTGCAGCACTTTTCCATTCCTGTACCATGTGATGTTGCCGTCTGGATAACTGTCTTTTGAAATGCAGTCTCCCAACTGCAAAATGAAGAGAAAATGTGGACACCTTGGTTCCGTCAGTGGTTGTCAATTTGAAAGATTTGGACTCCTCAGGGGGTGCAGTTGCTCCAAAGGTTTCCTGGCCCTTTCATTACCCAAGCATTGACTGTGGACTGAATACGTGGTCTCTTGCATTAAAAACAATGTCTTGTACTTAAAATTATGGTCTTGCTCACTTAAAAATATGCAAGAGATGCTGCCACTATTAATAAAATCACATTTGTTTAAAAGCATTACCAAATTCTTTTTGACATTATTCATTTTTAACATTAACTAAATAACATAACTACATTACGCTGGCGATTGCCATGGTTCACAGATCTCAGCATGCAAGAATCATAATGGTGGTAAGGCTGCCTCTCCGGTTTCATAACATACACATTTTAGATACATATACCTACCAAATCTACAATTCCCACCGCTTTTCTTCAAATGTGTTATAACTTCAATATTGGCATGTTCAAATAATATTACGCAGTAAAATTTAATCTGATTCAAAAAACTTTTAACTTGTTTGCATTCTTTTTTATCCACAAAGGAAAATTAAGTTATTTTACTTGGTGAAAATAAGATTATTAGACAATTGATGTACCCAAATATAAACTCCAGCTTTGTTCCCTCTTGATGCAGCCTTTCTTCACACCTCTTAATGTGATTGTTCAAATTTGACCTTCTCACATCTTTATTTCAACTTTTCAATAGTTTAATCTGCCAAGAGGATAAAGTCGAAACTCCCTCCGTGACATAAGGCTTGTCATAATCCAGCTTCTCTATTTACTTCTCCAAATTTATCTTTTACTGCAGTCTCTTGCCTCCCGTCTTACCACACAAAGTTCCAGCAACGCAAATAATGTGATGTTTCTTAAAAATGCCATTCTCCTTCACATCATATTATTTCATGCTGTCGGAAAGTCTTTCTATCCTTGGTTCAGAGAAAACTTACTCATCTTTCATGACTCCATTTAACATTCAGTTCATTCAAACAGGGAAGACTTATGCTTTTCTCCTTCCTCTCCTCTCTTCTCCCTTCAGAAATGACTAAATCTTCCTCTGTGTTCCCACTCTAACTTGGGCAGACTTTCCGATTGGCATCTGCAACACTGTCAGCTCTACAAGAGCAAAGTCTATCTTATTTGTCCTGGCATCTGAGGCTAAGAGAAGACATTTAACATTAAGCCAAGTGAAGGCAATAAATCAAAAACAAAAAAAAAAAAAAGTTCTCACCTTTTTTAGCTGCTCTGTTTCGAGAAAAGGTGCTTTGCTTACAATTTCAGGTTTGGATGGTTGCTCTAAAGTTAAGCAGAGAAAAGTTTTAAGTACACATGAAGGAACAAAAGGACATTTGTCATTTGGATTATAGAAAAATAATTCATTTATTCAAAGCAGTAAAATAAAGAACACATTCCCATATAATCTGTGATTAAGAAATCTGGTTAGCCCTCTCCCTCCAAATATTTGCTTTATTATATTAAATGCTATTTTAAATGCTTATTACTCCTTTGTAGAAAATATTGGTAATGTGTCCTGAAAGCTTTCTAAGCAGTGAATATGGATTTGATAGTGAAACAGAGGTTAATATGCTAAATATAAATATTATTTTCAATTGGTTATCATGTGTACTTTCTACCTACATACAACTTCAGCTACTTAAATGAAGAAATGAATCCACAAGGGGTACTTATTAAAAGCATAAATTTCTGAGCCTCCTCTGGCCAGAGGCAAAATCTCCAGGGTAAGTCCTATAAATCTACTTTTTAAAACAAATTCCCTACAAGATTTTCAGGCACACTGAAATGTAAGAATCACAGCTCTGAAATCGTGGTGACTAAAAGGAGTTAAGGGAAATAGAAGCTCAATTTTTCTGTGTATCACAAACCTTATTGTTTAAGGTGAAGTCATATTATGAAACTATAAATGTAGGGAAAACCTTCAAATTTGGGACTGAGATAATGGGCAGAAGCATTTCAAATATAGGAAGTTCTGTAAGCATCCATTTTAAGAGAGTCTTCAGGGAGAACTGGTTAAAAATCTCAGCAACAAGGTATTATTCAAACTTATTTTAAGTTATTTATTCTTCACTGTTAGTTATCTATCACTGACGGATTTTTTACTTTTTAATTAGTTCTAACAATTGGTCCCCAGAAAATGGATATTGCCTCTTGGTCATTGATTTTTGTGGATCTCATGGAGCAAAACTATTCTATTCTCATATAAACAAATAAAGACAATCAGTTATTCTTTCATTCATAGTCTCATTGTTTACGAGCTCCAATACCGTTAATTTTTATTACCAAACTAGACTAAATTGGCTTTTATATAATTATTACTCAATTTGGAATTCCATTATCAGATGCATTGCCTACCCAGACCATTATAGAAAGTAAGGATGAAGACAGAAAGGTTTTGGAATAACGAAATGGCTATCACCAAGACTGTAAGCAAAAAATATGTAAACTTCTTCATGTTACTACTGAGAGTCAGTCTCCCTTTTGCAATTGTTTTATATGAGAAATTGGAACAATGAATAATAATAGTAAAGCCTCCTATGTGTTCAACATATACCCTTTAATCATAGGAGAGCCTACTTACTATTAATTCTAGAAACATAATTCTAATTCAATTTTCACAAGATGGATTATTAGAAAATAATTATATATATATATTTAGAAAAATATACAGATTGGAAACAAAACACAAGAAAGATAGAAAAATGAAATATAGAAGAATAGAAAAGTATAATAGAGACAATTACATTAACACAAACAAGAAGTGACACCTGATTGACTGTTAGATGTGACCAAAAAATTATTAAAAACTGACCCAAAAAATCAAAATAAACAGCAATTTCTGGGAAACATATGGTGGGGGACTAAAGCCTTCACGTATCAGTAAGCACTAGTGTTATCATAAATTTAATGTAATGCCATTAATGTTCACAATTACAACTCTGAATTATTGATGAAACATTAAATTCTGTTCTGAATTTATGTTTTAAGACCAATATCTAAAACATTTGAGAGATGTATCCAAAATATTTAAACAAAATGAAAATCCTTGGTGCTTAAGTAAGTGAGCCAAAGTTCTCTGGGAACTAAAATCAAGTATTTTGTGATACCTTTCTGAGAGCATCAGACAGGTAAGGTATTAAATTAACTTATGTGGTCAATCAAGAGTCAAAATTAACAAGAGAAAAAGAACAAATGGGTTTGTGTTTCCCCTTCAGTAGCATCTATGCCTAGAATATAAAAAGAGATTTAAAGAGTCATCTGAAAAAATTGAGGCTCTTTTTTTTTTTTTTTAAATAATTGAAGCTTTTAATACAAAATGTAGGTGGGCAGTGTTGCTAAGTTGCATTAGTTTCTAGTTCACCATAACCATATACCAAAATAGTTGGGCACATACTTCCTCTTCTGTAGAATATATATATTCCTCTGCTTTGTAAACCTTATGATGTATCATCAGTGAATATAAGATCATAAATGCTCAGTGTGTAACAAATGTTGGTCCTTTACACATGGCTATATATATGTTTCTTCCATAAATACTTTCCAAAATTTATACTTCTTTCAATAAAAATGAAACTGTGGAAAACCCAGAAACCTGCTGAAAGAATGCTTAAAGTTTAGGCCTCTTTACACTGTAACTCATCTTTTTATTAGAAGAGAATCACAGTGGCTATTGTGGAAGTAATGGTAATACCTATTGCAATTCTTTGAGTTCTTTTCCCCCAAACTTTTGTTTCAATCCACAAGATATTTGTATGTAATTTTCTCTCATATTAGTTTGCAACAATCAATGGGTATTAGTTGGAGGACCATAAAAGAGGACACGTACTATTTTAGCAAAATTGCATATCGATTCTAAAGTGCTTAAAAAAAACTTTACATGAATTATGCCTTAATATAATTCAGGGATTCATAACCAAGCATAGAATTGAAAGGAAAAGTCATACCATTTATTTGCATTATGAAAATAATTTTGTCAAGCCAGCTGAGGATGAAGAGATGAGGGCAAAATTGCTCTTTATCACCCACAATGTACAGTGTATTACCAAAACCACGCACAGGATAGTTCAATTTGATATGAGAGGAAGGCAAGAAAAGGGACTGGTTACACTGATTCATGAATGCTCCTCCCAGTATTTTGTCAGTCATTACCTTGTATAAATTCTGATGTATTTTAAGTAAACAACGGTTGACATGGAATCATAGTTTATTTTCCTCATAAGAAAGGTATTTTTTTATATCAAAAGAATAAAAAGAAAATCTATTATGTAGGTCTCATTTGTTAAATAGGTCATTTTCTGCTTCCTTGATTAAAAAAAAAAAAAATCCTTCCAGGTTGATTAACTTTCATTGGGAAGGTGAGCGGAAGGATGCTCAGTTCTTACAAAACATTGAGAACAAATGGAAGCTCTAACATAAGGGTGTGAAGTCAACCAGCATTGCCCATCACTCAGGGAAGAACTGGTCCAAACGTACACTGACTCTGTGTCACAGGAACAGACTTCCTTTTAACGTCACAGACACTAGAACACAAGAGGATTTACAGATTAGCTCTAGACTGTGGTTTTCAAACGCTTTTTAAGAGCTGGGGCCGTTCTCCCCTTTTGTCTCCCCCTGAATGAATTATTGTGAAAAAACTTCAAAATATATCAGGTGAGTGGAATGCTAGCTAACAGAAGCAGTGCCCCTCTTCAGTAGCTCCTCCAGAGGATCCTAGGAACATGGTAGGAAAACCACTCTCCAATTTGAAGCACTTATTTTACTGTTGAGAGAAGAAGCTCCAGACTAGTAAACTTCCCCAAGGTCAGAAATTAGCACCAGGGATAACAGAGCCAGGTCTTCTGATGACCAGTGAGTGGTTTTTCTGTTACAGCACTGACAGCCAGCTGGCAATCTGGGAACCCATTTGAGCTCTGAAACCTTTGCACAATGACTGGAATAAATCTTAGGGAACTTTAAAGGCTTTACTGTTGCTTCTGAATATTTTTATTAACTTCCAATGTACACTAAATGCAAACACAGTTTAATTCTGATGTCATTCAATGACTTTTTTTTTTTTAAGCTGTACTTGTGGCAATAAAGAATGTGACTTATTTGAATCTGGGTGGCTTTGTGGGCATGACTATCGTATCTGAGGTATAGTTTAAAGCTAAACAAACCTACACCAGAGGTAACAGAGTCATCAGTCATGGCCTCCAGTTTGAATAAAAACAGTATGAGTTTGCCCATGAGGATGGCACTCTGCAGCAAGCTGATCTGGGATTAGCTCACGTCAACCATACTCGATTCTGTAGTACACAGTGCGTGTTGCTAGGTGATTCGACAGAAGGAAACAGAGGACTGATTGATGAGCCTAGTAACTCTTAAGTGACTGCAATATACACATGCACAGAATAAAAGTCTCCCTGTCACAGCTGCTGTTTGCTTCACAAAATGTGGCCCAGAGTAAATTCATTATTATTTTTTTTTAAAGTAAAGCCCCTATATGCTCTTGCAAACACTTTCCTTATCATGAGCTGTGCTGTTCATTTAATTGGACTTGGAGGGTCCCACGGTTTCTAGTATAAAATGCTTTTCGAGAGTGTGTAACTTGTCTATTTGAATTCTCCCTGGCCCGGAGCCTGGAATGCAAATTCTGTTTCTGAGAATCACTTTGTTTTCAACAATATTCAAAAGAGAAGGGGGTCGGGGGTGCTGCCAGTATGTGGGGTGTGAGTTTGTTTTCAAAATCATAGAAATCCCCTGTATTCCAAAATAGCTTACAAATTTTTATCAAAGTAGACCAACTGTATTTTTGGTTTTTTTTTTTTTTTTTTTGCTTTTTTTCAGATTGCTGTATGGTGTTTTCTTGAAGTGTATCCTGAAAATTGTCACAAATGACTCTTCTGAAGGAAACAACCTGGATTTTCTAAACTTTATGGGAGACTAGCATGATATTTGATAATTTTAACACAGTGAAAAAGAAACCTGACAATGACAAATCAATACAACCTTTGGGGTGCTATGACTTAATCTCTACCTACTGTCTTACATTCTTGTTGCATACTTAAATTTATGACATCATGGCCTAATTTAAAAAATTGTTTTGGTTGTTCTCTTTACAAAAAGTGTCCCTAAGAGTGCACTATCCATCTTCCCAATAACATCAAAGCGAAATGAAAGAAAGAAAGAAAAAAAAATGGTGCATTGGTAAATAAAGGATACAGATTATTTGGAGTATTTAATGGAAGGCATGACTGGCAAACACTTGGAATTTGGTGTGATTCATAAAATGATTGAGAAGGGTGGATAGTTTCTGGAAAGTGCCTTCTAAGCTGAAAGGTAATCAGCTGAAACATGTAATATGCTTTTACAAGGTTCTTCTGGAGAACAAAGGTTTCCTTTGACAGCACAAGCATTCTTTGAATCCATGTCATGAGCCCATAGGAGCTTTGAAATCTATATAAATACTTAAGGGAAAGTTCCACTTAGTTGCATAGGCTATTACAAGAGAAATGGGGAAAATCCATGGTTGTTTGCTATAGTAGCCCTCTGGGCTTCTTTCTTCCCTATTTATTTTAATAATTTCTAGGTGCTACCAAGTTATCAGAAAGCAGAGGGAAAAAATTGAAAAGTGAGACCTTCTTCCCTAGTTAAAAAAGACTAGCATTCTGAAACTGTTGAGACCTATTTTTTTCTCCCTATAATTTCTAATATATTATGATGTAACATGAGGTGGGGATTTTTTTATTTGAATATTAAAAGATAAAATGTATTAATTAGAACTTCTCAAGTCATTCATTAGCATAGCTCTTTGCACAGTAACATTAACTATATGTTATCATTGGCAAAGTAACTTTGCCATAATGACTACAGTAATTACTCCTAGCTTCTGCTACTGACTTCTCTTCTTCTAACCCTACTCTACTTTTTCCCCTTGATGTATTTCACACACACATTCAGGGTATGGTGATTTTTTTTAATTGGGGGCAATTTCCTAAACCAACTGAACACTTTGAAGAAGGCCGGGATATAAATGTGTGTGCATGTGTGCACGTGTGTGTGTATATGTACACATGCACACACACACACATAAAAAGCTTAGATTTCTCTGTCATAAGATGGTTTGGATTTGCCTGTATTTTATTGTTGTTATACATCAAACTATTAATTTTATATGGTTCAGCCTAATACATCTGTATGCACGACATGCCTGACTACATGTATGTATCACCTAGCTATGTGTATATCACAGAATATTTATTTGCACATGCCAGTGAAAGTGAAAGAACACCTGCCAGGTTTCACTTAGACATACTTCTTATCACAGGACATTTTACCCAACAAAACAACAGAGAATATTCTTTTAGTTCCTTGCTGCAAAACTCCTATTTGAATTGCGGGGGTTTGTTTTCCTCACTGACAGCATGCATGAGCGGAGTGAAGATGGTTAGAAGTCCTCTTATAGGAACGCCTGCTGTGGAGACACTCCAGAGCGTTCACTCTTCTTTCTACAGAACATTTTCTAGTACCAGCCATCAATCCCACTTAGCAGTTAGACTGCAGACTACTTACTGAACACCTTGACTATTGTAGGTGCCTCAAACACGTTGTCCTCGGTTACTAGCATGCACACAAATCTCTTTTCATCACTGATCCTTGCATTACTGATAGACAAAGTGTAGTTTTCTGAGAGGCTCAATCTGTCTTTGTATTCTGGTACATCGTCGTACTGCACACTTTTCTTTGTAGAGGACCTGAAGGCAATAAATACTGGGGAGCCATCGGGCTTTTCCTAAAAATTAAAATAACAATACATTTTAAAAACAAGCATATTCAGATGTTTCAGGATCACATCCAGAATAAATAAATAAAATTTCTTGGCCATATTCTTCCACCAATATTTATAGTTCTGTCCAAAAAGAATTAATTTTGGATATGAGCCCCATATAAATCTTTGGTTACAGAAAATTACTCTTCATAAGAGGAGAGGCTGTAAGTTCTTTTACAGGTATCAGGTCAAATATGTGAAAATGGAAAGACAGTAGCTTTGGAATCTGAACTTTTCTTGCATCCCAAGGGAAGAATCAGTGACTGTTCTGAAACCAACAAGGGCTGGCATTGTAGCTAATTTAAAAGAAAAAAAAATAGATGAAAACGCACACCGAGATGCACAAAGTGATATTCAGCTAACCATCACAGCAAGCATATGCGTGGGCTGCAAATTCTCATTTGGAAATCCTGGGCAGTTATCTTTTGCATATTCATTACTTTAATTCACATACTTTAAATGTCCACACCTTTCAGTTTCAGCCAAAACTGACATAGCTGACCTTTACTCGTAACATAATTTAATGCGTCTTCGTGGAGGAACAGTATTTGCCCTTGTGAAACAATCATGTCCATTAAGCAACAGAATCAGATTAATCACTAAAATCCATAGTTTTGCTATCTGAGTCATAAAACATAGCTCAAAGAGCTTTCATATAAAAACTTATTATCAAAATAAAATATAATCTGGTATGAACAATTTTGCCAAGAGCCTGAGACATATAATTCATCTCTTCCTTTGCTCCCACAAAAATTCTCTTAGCTAATAAGCAATTTAATCTAAAATAAGAGCCAGTCCCTCTTCTACTTACCTCACAAGGCCTTTGAGAAAATAAAATATGATAAAACATTTTAAAATGTGTGGCAAGTTTCAAGGGGCCATGGGGAGTTATATTTCAAAAATTATTAAGGTTTATTACTGTTCATGTCACCACCAAATTCATATGTCAAAGCCCTAACCCTCAGTGTGGTGATATTTGGAGGCGGTGCCTCTGAGAGGTAATTAGGTTTAGATGAGGTACTGGGATGATGCCCTTATGATGGGTTTAGAACCTTTATAGGAAGAGGGAGAGAGGTCTCTCTTTCTCTCCATGAAAACACAGGTCATGTGAGCACATAGCAAAATGGCAGCTGTCTAAAAATCAGGAGAAGGATGCTCACAAAGAGCCAAACCTGTCACCACTTTGATCTTGGCCTTCCCAGCCTCCAGAACTCTTGAGAACTGAAGAGATGTTTTTGGAGCCTCCTAGTCTATGGTATTTTGTCATAGAACCACAAGTCAAGACGATTACTGAGCTAATTTTAGGGTCCAAAAGTTTTAGTTGGTTGAGTATCTGAATACATCAATAGGATTCTTCTTAATTTTCTAAATTTTTTCACAGGTTTACAATGCAAATCCTTGCTCTCAATCATCCTTTCACTGTGAGAAGTATGTTAAACGAGTCCCTTAGATTTCTGTTTTCAGACCCTTAAACAATAAATAACAGTTATTAAATTTTGAGCACGTAACCATATGCCAGGTACTTTCGTTGGGTTTTCCTTATAGTAACTGATTTAACACTCCTAATGAGCCCCTAAGTTAGAGTTGTAATATGAGATCCTTTTACATATCAGGCTGTAGGGACAGAATTGATTAAATAAATTGTCCAAGGTCCAGCTAGTGTATCTTGGCAGGGCAAATGTTGAAGCTCTGCAGTCTGGCTCCATTATGGCTTCACTCTACCACTCTTGGTAGCTGTTAGTTGCCCCATCCTTGCTCTGTATTTACCCCCTTTCAATCTTTCCAAACTTACCATTTGCCTTTCAGCTTTCATTAAATTCGAGCTTCTATACTATGTCTGCAAATTGACATAGAGCACATGGTACTTCAAATGTATCTCATCAGTTTATCGCTGAAGCTTTTTGCTTAATTAAGAATTTGAAAATTGCCGTTATTGTTTCCACTACTACCGTATCAATTCAGTTTAGGTGAAAATTATTCCCTGGATTATCATCAGGAATGTCTATGATCACAAGGTTTTCACCATCTGTGTTCCATTCATTTTGGCAGTAAGTTCGACTCAACAGGTGAAGCAGGTGGTGGTCTCACTTGGAGTTTTAGGGGTGTGATTAGCTTTTGTCCTCAGAGGCCTTAACTTCCACTTTTATAGTAAATCAGAAATAGTTCAAAATTCCCAAAGTGCACTAGATATCAGGAAGAGAGTGCAGGCGACTGCTGCGCCACCTCACCTGCTTCCTCTATCTACCTTCACATGACCTTCGCACAAGCAGGAGTATTTAGGGCCCCAGAGCTGTAACAAGGGCCATGTGCTAAGCACTAGGTCAATATTCCGCTATCAACTACTTCATGTAACCCTCACAATACTGAAGGAAGATTCTTTTTATCACTTCCTTTTATAGATGAGAAAATGGAGATTCCTTCACTTGTCCAGCATCCCATAGCAAGTATAGAGTAGAACATGTTGATCTGACTTAAAAACCCATATTTTGTTTTTTGGTGGTTTTTTTCTTTTTCCCATTTCATTTTATCTATTTATTTTTTTTTATTGAAGTTCGATTTGCCAACATATAGTGTAACACCCAGTGCTCATTCCATCAATATTTTGAAGGATTGCATTCTACGCTCTCCTCAGATGAAACCTTACACACATTTCCTGAAGTGTGTTTTCCATTTTGTCCTTGCAGATATTTGAGAGAAAAAGTTGGGTGATTAAAAAAACAAAACAAAACTATGAAATGAATCAAGCATAGAGAATTCACAATACATCTTAGTGTACGAAAGGCTCTGAGAAGTGCTGTGCTAATGAAAGTTTTCAAAAAGTATCTATCAGATTTTTTTTTCCTATTCAAAACCCTTTTTTTTAAAATTTTCCTTTTCAAAGACCTTTTAATAATTTCAAGGAACTTGGGAAAAACTGCCATTGGATTCAAGGAAGCCTATGTCTACTTTAAGCTTGCAAACTCCCATGAGTCTCATGCAATTGAGCATTGGGAAACCATGCCACACAGACAACTTTTGTTAGTTTCTGTAATTAAATTGAAACATTTTCTTGGTCAATGTTACCTATCCAACCCATATCCATCTACTTGGGTATCTACCCTCCATTTCCAGACCCATCTGTGTCTCAATACCTGAGAAAGTATGATTTGCTCTCTGCAAGAAATGAGTAAAATGAAGAATGTTAAATGTAAAAAGGATCTGAGACATCAATACAGTTCTAAGACAACACTAGAAACAAGCTTCTAATGCTAAAGACAAATTACCAATGAATATCTATCTGGGGGTGTATTTTGCCTCTGAAACAGCCACACCAAACAGAACATGAGTATGTGGAGAAAGGCTGCCATTGTCCACTCAGCTCTGTTCTACACACCCCTGATTTTTCTCTGGAACTTTGCCTTTTCCTCTGCCTCTAACATTGAAGGTTAAATCTTTCAGAATAATGTGATCTAAGAATTACATGTTTATTGGCTTTATTTTAAAAGAGTACTTCGCATATAAGACTTAGGAATTACTCTTTTGAGATATTCAACACATAATTCTACCTTCCTACATGTGTACCCATAGTTGAATATTGGCATTATGTTGATTTGAAATTTACATTTACTCACAGAAGAAATATTATCTAAAAATTTTTAAATAAATAAATAAATAAATAAACTACAGGTAATCAGCCAAGTCAAAGTAGGTCACACTTACATATTTCCATTTGCCGAACATGAGATTCTGAGGTACATCGAGTCGGCAAGGCATGATAATGGTATCTCCATACGCTGAGTTTACAGTATACCATCCAAGGCCTTTAGGGAAAAAAGAGAGAGAGAGAGAGAGAGAGAGAGAGATGTTAAGTGTTTTCTTAAAATAACTAAGCAAATAACTTCAGTTCAGGATGTGTGCCTTTTGTTTTTTAATTTTATTTATTTATTAATGAGAGACACACAGAGAAGGAGGCAGAGACACAGGGACAGGGAGAAGCAGGTTCCATGCAGGGAGCCCGATGTGGGACTTGAACCTGGGACCCAGGGATCATGCTCTGAGCCGAACGCAGACGCCCAACCACTGAGCCACCCAGGCGCCTCAGGATGTGTGCCTTAATGAATATTATCTATTATAATTTCATTTTAAATGGCTACAAAAAGTATGAACCTAGAACATGTTTCCTATTTAAATATCAACAACTCTTCTTTAGCTACCAAGCCTTTGAATGCCACACACTTCAAATTTATAGACCCTCAGGTTTACCAGGGAAGAGACAAGTGTGTGTTGCAAAGGAATAGAGTGGAATCTGAAAGTGTATTTTCTTCCTAACCACATATGACATAGAAAAAAATATATACTACATGTCATAGACATATGGGACCACACGAAGATTAACATACTTAAGTTTCTCAAAACTAGCTTTAAATATATGTGTTTTTCATTCTGGAAAAATGTTTTAAAACTACTAAAAAATAAGCTAATACACATAAGACCACAACTAAATTTTAATTATAAGTAGGAACATGGCTTATTTTATAGTAGCAATGCTTAATATATTAGTGTTCATTTTAATTAGGCATAAAACATTAACAAGATGGGAATCTGTAGTATACATATGCAACATACTAATAAAATCTGAATATATTGATGACATTTAAAAAATTCAGGTGTTTAATCTGACAATAGTACTTAGGAAACGTCTCAGATATTTTAGGATATGTCATTATTGGGTACAGAATATGATCATGCCGGCTAATTGTATTTGAAACTGTAGAGGGGGAAAACAAGATATTTTGTCCAGCAGGTGGTGCTGAAGTGCAAAGCTAAGGCCATTTACACATAAATACCATTTTATGACTTTCTGAGGAAACAAGACAGTGGACACCAGCTTTCACTGTTACCCATCAATCACAATGCGGAGGAAAACTTGATACAGGGATAAAAATCATTAACCTTGGTAAAGGACAAAAAGGTAATAAAATTCCTATTTTAAAATTCTGTCAACTGAGGAAGGTCCTTCCCTTTAAAAGCAATTTTTGCCCCAGTGAACGAAATCATTACAAGAAACACAACCTTCATGTAAATATGCCACAGAACAACTAATTTCCAGCACTTTTTAACATTGTTAAAATAAGAAATGCAAAGTATAAGTCATGATAATGTGATTTTCACTTGCTATTGGAGACAAGTGGCTTACCAAAACTGTTTATTGTATGTTCATTGTTATAATAAAAAATTACCTCCATAATTTTTAAAATGTTTAGTGTTTCCATTAACTGTAACTTTAATTCCTTTTAACTTCAAACCATTGCAGGGGAAAAGAGTGTAAATGAAGGCACGGACTCCTTAGCCTTGTTAAAATACAAACTGTGACAGCTTAGATATGTGGTTGCAGATATGCAAATTAATGATAATTAAGAAATCACATTGTTTCTCAACACAGTATTTGTTCTTTTCACAATACTTTGTATCCTAAATGTGGAACTTTTATTGTGTACTTTAAGCTCTGTTCATGCACTATACCCATGCAGGTATGCCAAACCAAGAAAACAATTTTCTGATTTAATGTTTTGTTTTTTCACCAGTATGTAACAAGTCACTTGAATATGTAATGCCTCTAAGATGATATGGGTCTATACTTGAATTATGGCAGGACATGCCCCTCTAATTACCTGCTGTCACTTGCAAAAGCACACCTTCTCTAGACAATCGGCGGTGCTCCCATGGTTGGTCAGGGAGTGAAAACAGTTTACAGACCTTAGGTACCAAGGAGGGGAAGCCCTTGCCAGATGTAGAGGGAAAACAAGAAAATTCTTTTTGCAAAAAATGTAATTATTTGCTATTTCTTACAGGCCATTTTTCTTTTCTCTTCCCTATAGAACTTTAATGTGCTATATAGATACCAAATTTTGTAATAGATTTTAAAGCTACAGGAATTTCAAATACATCATATGCTATTAGCATAATGGAAGTGCAACTACAAGAGGGAAGGGACCATATATTATCTTTGTATTCCCAGGGGCAATGTCTGGCATCAAACAGGAATCGTATTGGATTTCTCACTTGAATGTTCTGAAGTCCTTTCCATTTTGGTTATTAAATTAACATCTTTGAAAAATCAGAGAGGAGTTGGTAACATTGGGAAACTTTGGGAATTCTTATTCCTACCACATACTCTAATAAGGCTGTCCTACATTGTCTTTGATATGCAGAGAACGTGGACTTGTGCTGGCAGGGCAGTTGTTTTTGAAGAGAAACACAAAACAAACATTTTTATAAGAGTTCATGGATGAAACTACAGATGAGAATATTCCTTTATTATTAATTTCAGGCGAAATTAAGGATTATTTTTGCTCTGTGGTTTGCAAATGATAATGTGAAATGCCTTTTTTCCTTACTATGATGACTACAAAGCAAAGGGTTGTTTTGAAAAGTATTTGAGAATTCGTGAGGTAGGTCTTTTAATGACAGCTTGATATCCCAAATTAGCCAGGACAGGACTCTTTAGAGCATAAGAAACCTAAGGGAAATAAGACACGTGACAAGCATGAAGGTAGTAGGTAAAAGGCCACCAATTATGGACAGAAGCTCTGTTAGGACACAAGATGATTCTCAGTTGGATTGCATTAGGGGCACAGCTATGATGATTTTAGAAATAATTTTCAAGTTTGCTCTAGTCATCAACTTTCTCCTTCTCTAAGAGTACACCAACTCCCAGGTTCATCTGATAGAAAGACTAAAGGCTTGAATCCGTGGGAGAGGTAATATACCTAACCCTGAAGAGATAAAGTGGCTACAAAAACCACTGTGATTTGGTGATGAATTAGCATCCCGATTTCTACAAATGTCTCAGTCTTTGAGATGAAGTGCCAATGAGTCCCAAAGTACCTGTCAACACAAATGGTTCTGTTTATACTTTCCATAGAAGCAAAAGATTCTATCTTTGATTTGCCAAGTCTGAATTGAATTTAGCTCCCTAAAAAATTCCCCTGCCATTTTCTCTCTGCAATATTAGTTGGTTACATTATTCATGGTTTTGTAGCCCAGAGATTATTGGACACTATTGCAAATATAGAACGCCGATGATGTCCTTCCTCAAAGAAGCAGCTAAATATAAAATATAGAAGGAATGAGTGTGTGCAAAAGGGTGTGCATTCCTGTGTGTTAGGTGTTATAGCCATGTGTATGTATATATCATAAGATACTTTGGACTGGGCTATAAACCTTCTGTATTATTATGTTCTATAAATGTAAGGTATTATCATGAATTTTTAATATTAGTGTTGATATCAAAATGTCCTGACACAAAATAAAATGCAAAAACATGTTACACTTGAGAAGCAGTGTATAATTAAGAATTTTTTAAATGAAGAGTTATTAACTAAAGATAAAGAACAGTAGAACTAAAAAGGTTGCACAGGAGAATTCAATAAAAAACACAATGGGGAAAGCATAGCATAAGAAAAATTTCTTAGCTCGACAATTCTGACATATAGAATCTCAGACAAGTGATCATAAATACAATATAGTTATGGTTATGCATTTTGTACAGCAAATAATGTAAGGAGGCCCTGAAATAGACTCTAGTATAATTTCGAAATTAGGTGAACATAGTTTATTTCTAACTGAACTAATAAAAATGTAATAATTGTGCCCATATTAGTGAGATAAACTTTTTCCATACAAACTAATCCTTAAAGACTATCAAAGTTCAGAGTAATGGTTCTCTCTTCATCGCTGATATATAGACATCTGAGTGGAGGCATCTTAAAATTCAGAACCTGCCACTATGTTTCATGCAGAGCAGTAAGTAATATAGAAAATAGGGTGAGAATTAAAGAGACTATTTTTACATGCTGTATTTTAGCGTGGTTAATTATTTTTTATTGCACTGATACTTCAATAGCATCATCACCCTTAAAAGCATTGTTTTGAGCTCTGTAGCTCTGTTAGGTGCCATAGAAGGGTTATTCACAATCACAACAGCCACAGAACTTATGAAATAAGAACTAAATTACAGTTCTACAGAAATTCTAGAGAAATTTATTTGTGCAGATGAAACGTTGGGGAGGAAGCAAGTAGAAATGAGAAAGCTAACCATAGAAATTACTTTCATGCTTATTTGACTAATTTTGACAGTAACCATGCTGGTGTCCCTACATGCTCTATTAATGAATTAAGATATATACAACTCTAATTAAGCACATAAATATTTTGTAATATCAGTTCATAGCAGTGTTTCTCAACCTCATCACTATTGACATTTTGGCTGAATAAATCTTTATCGTGGGGGGCTGTCCTGTGCGTTGTAAGATGTTTAACAGCATCCTCACCTCTGCCCACTGGTTTTTCTATCTACTAGCACTCTCCACCCCGGTTATGGCAATAAGAAATCTCTAAACAGGACAAATGTTCCCTGGAAGGGAAAATTGCCTACCGAACTCCCATCTAGTTGAAAACCACTAGTTTAGATCTTCAACTATTGGTTCTTTGTTCAATAAAACTGGTTAGCTTTAAAGAGATCATTGTTGTAAAGTAGAATCTTAGTATAGGAGCAAATACTCAGTATGAGTAGAGGGATGGAGGCAGAAGTAGCACATAATAGCACTTAGCTAGTATCCACTTTGTTTTCCTCACAGAAACATCTTATATGACATTAAACTTCGATAGGGAGATTGATTCTTGACCCTGGGGATTTAAGATCCAATCTCTTCACAGAGGTTACAAAAAATATATTCTGTGTTAGCAAATCTTTTGTGTGTGTGTGTGTGTTAGCAAATCTACTTCATGTACCATCAAGCACAAATCATACATACTGTAAATGTTATCTAAGCTATACATAGCATGTGTATTTTATTTAATTCGATAAAATATCTATTGATAGAGGGTGAAATACTTTTATTTTATTTTTAAAATAATATTTTATGATATATTTTAAAATATAATATTTTATAAATAGTTTATTTATTCACAGAGAGAGAATGAGTGAGGGGAAAGGGCAGAAGGAGATTGGAGAATCAGACTCCCCACTGAGCAGGGAGCCAGACGTGGGGCTCGATCCCAGGACCCCAGAATCATGACCTGAGCCAAAGGCAGATGCTTAACAGCCTGAGCCACCAGGTACCCCTTACATAACTTTAAAGTATCTTTCAAACCTATGATTTTATGACTCAATGAGGCAAATTTACTTCGTAATTCCTCCTATTTTTTTATTGGATTAAATAAGATTTTAAGATTTTTTTTCCCAAGTCATGTGATACATAACAAGTAAGAAGTGAGAGAGAAGGAGGTTGAGAGAGAGAGAGAGAGATACAGGGCTTCTAATTCCCATGTAATTTAGACTGGATAGGAGACAGGGGAAGACATCTGATGGAATGTGTTATTTTGAGAACTAGAGAAAAGGGTTTTCCTACTCTCTTTTTCAATTTCCCTTCATCAAATGGATATTTGGGGAGCAAGCTGAGTTTCTGCTGCTGAATCTGCAATAAGATGTTCACTCAAAATCTGCTTTCTGCATGGTCTTTCACCAGTGGACATGCTATAATGTAGGTCTATGTAATATCTACAAATAAGAAAAAAAGTGATTTTTTCTCTTTCTTCTAGGATTTCCTACAATTCTTTTTCTTTAAGATTTTATTTATTTATTCATGAGAGACACAGAGAGAGATGCAGAGAGATAAGTAGGCTTCATGCAGGAAGCCCAATGTGGGACTCGATCCTGGGACTGCAGGATCACTGCCTGGGCCTAAGGCAGAGCTTAACTGCTGGGCCACCTAGGTGTCCTGGATTTCCTACAATTCTATACATGGATTATAGTGTATCTTTTAGATAAATGGTTAGGTCACTGTGGAATAACATTTAGAAGGGAGGGGCACCCGGGTGGCTCAATTGGTTCAGCATCTGCCTTCGACTCAGGTCATGATCTCAGGGTCCTGGGATCAAGCCCCGCATCAGGCTCTTTGTTCAGCAGGGAGTCCGCATCTCTCTCTCCCTCTGTGTTCTCTCTCTCCCAAATAAGTAAATAAAATCTTAAAAAAAAAAATTCAGAGGGAAAGGGCAATCTTACTAAATTATAAAATACTGCTGGTACCCAGGAATATATTTTAACATATGTGATCTTTACTTCCAAGTTTGGTATATTATAATGCTTGAAGTATTTATCTTTTTAGTAAACTATGGGTCCATATAACAATCTATGTTATATCATAGAAGATCTACAAAAACAGTAATTTAAAAAATATATTATCAGTACTTGCATTATTGTACTGAAAACTATCTTTTCAATTTACCACTGCCTATAGTTCATCATACTAGAAACATGGAATGATCATGAGGCTGGATAAGTCACAGTCCTTCCCAATTAGCTTAGACTTTGCCCCATCTCTGCTTCATTTGTATCACTGTTCCATGGGCCTTGGTTGAATCCATACATATCCTTCAAAGTCTATCTCAAAGATCATCTATGTATACATGTGAGCAATGCATTGAAAGTATTTATTGAACACCTACTGGAGGCAAAGTGTTAGATGTTCTTTGTGGGGGGAAAATATGTGTGTGTGTATATATATATATATATAATGCCATGGTCTATTTCTTCAGGCACTGCCATAACTAAGTGTTGTGGGAATGCAGAGAAAGGAATCCCTACAACAAACTCAAGGATATCGATAAAGGCTTCTCGTAGGTAATTTCATTTGATCTGAACACTGAATAAGGGTCTCTATGAATAGGAAGATAAGAACTACTTCACCAGCATGTCATACCCAGGGACCACTGCAGAGGCATTGAGTGGCACTTGGTTTTCTCTCATATAGCAAACTTCCTTTTTCATTACAGTAATTTCTACATAGTAGATCTTTGATCTTCATAAGGAACATGCCCTGACTGGCAGTTTTCTCAAATTCATAAATGCACATAAAATTTCCCTAATAGAATGTAAGAAACTGTTAGATCTCTCTACTTTCTCTTTACTTTCATCACCACCAGCAGCATATGGATTCCTTTTGGGGCTACTTTTAAATTATAAGCAAAAAGTTCATTTAAAAATTATTTAAAAGCAATAGAATTGATTTAAGTTGTGAACCTTTATTTTTGTTTGCTGAGAGATAACCCCATGAATTTTAAATCAGCAAATGTAAAGATTCTACTGTGCTTGTTAGAATTTAACTTGGGCTCCACAAACAAACTTTAGGGCATGTATGACAACTCTAAAGTTACTTTAAAACCCCCCACACAGGGGTATATTAAAACATTTGTTTTTACAGAAAGAGAATTTAAAGCTTTCATCAGATGGTCAAAAGTAACCTTAAATAAAAAATAAAATATTTAAGGTTCTTTCTTAAAAAAATTGCTAAAGATTTGATTTATTCATGAGAGACACAGAGAGAGAGGCACAGACATAGGCAGAGGCAGAAGCAGGCTCCCTGTGAGGAGCCACCCAGGTGCCTGGTTCATTCTAAATTGTCTAGAACTTGTAGAAGCACAATTTGATGGTATCTGTCAAATTAAAAATGCTAAAATCCTTTGATCCAGTAATTCTACTACTGGGAACCTATTCTACAGAAGTTTATGTACAAATGCACGATTGTATACAAATACAATACAGCATTATTTTGAAATATTAAAAGAACTGGAGGGACTTAAATGTTCATTAATACAGGTACAATAAAGTGTATATCCACACACTGCTCTACTTAACCCATTGAAAAGAAATGAGGTCTAGATACACTATTTTTCTGTCTATATATTTCAGTATTTATAATGTGTATCATTCATTCATTCACTATTGAGTACCTTCTCTGTGCCAAGCACTGTTCTAGGATGGGTGACCAGTAATGAGCAAAAACAGAACAAAATAAAAAAAACTGTTCTCATAGTTTAAGTTCTAAACATATACATATTTATGTATGCATTTAAAGCTTAATTTCTTTTTGAAAAAAAAAAAAAAGGAAATTACCAGTTTAATTCCTGCACTATGCTGGAACCTATTTGAAGGAAAAGCCTACATTTTTCTCATTTTGATATCTGTTGCAACATCATGAAGGCTCTAGGAGTTCAGTAATCATGGGTAAAATAAAGCTCCATTGCACTACATCGAAAGGAACTCGGTAAGGTCATACTCTTAGAGCCCATATTCTTTTCTCTGCATTTAACATTCCAGAAAACCATATACTATCCTTTGAAATCCCACTGAGGTGGGGATGAGTGCTACTATAGTGTTTTGAAATTGGTATCTTAAAATTGCCCTCCTTCAAAAAAAAAACTGCTATTTTTACTTTAAAAACTTTTTAATGGGGACACTTGGGTGACTCAGCTGGTTAAGCGTCTGCCTCTGGCTTAGGTCATAATCCTGGGGTCCTGGGATTGAGCACCCTCCAAGCCCCAATATCAGGCAGGGAATCTGCTTCTCCTTTTCCGTTTCTGCCGCTTATGCTCTCTCTCTTGCTCACTCTACTCTCTCTCTCTCTCTCTCAAATAAATAAAAATAACAACTTTTTAATGAAATATAACATACATGCAAACTAGTGTACAGATCTAGATTGACATTTGAAATGTCACTAAAATCTCCAGGATTTGGGGTTTCTTTGGCAACTTTTCTCATGTCCTTTCTCTGAGGTTAAGACTGGGATTTCCACACATCTGTCCCACAGAGGACTCTCTTGTTTTACCAAGTCATCATTCTCCAGTGATGAGTTTTTGATGAGCCTATGGGGTCTATGCCAAAATGCCAAAACACTAGTCCCTTCATGGGGACAAATGAAATAAAAACATTTAAGAAAACTTCATGCTCTGTATGTGTGGGAGGGGGAGTGGGGGCAGAGAGATGACATGGAACCTGAAATTTTTACTTTTATATATGAAAAGAACAATATCCTATATTTTATTTTAAAATAGACATTCATAGTGATAGACTAAACAGGAGAATGTTTAAACATATTTTTATAATATATAACTTGCTCAATGTAAAAATTAAAAACATTTGTGTAATGAATAATTTGTTAGTTGAAGTTCATGAAGTTGACTCTTCTTTAGTCTCATATTTCTAAACACCTAGGACTTGAGGCTGTGTCTTTAAGATGCTTATGTAAAGAGAGTCCTCCACTCATGTAATTAGTCAATACAATGAAAAAAATTGGTAACGTATTATTTTCCTCCTGCTCCCCTCTCTCAGTTCAATTTCCCCTTTTACCTGCATTGTCTGTGTCCAGATTCTGAGGACTTCATTTGGGAACTAGCTTAACTAAAGAGGCAGATGGAAGAAATCAATATCTGAATACTCCTCCAGGTTAAAATAATGCAAAAGAGAGACGAGTATATTTATGCTCCATTGCTCTGAACATTTCCTCAGCATGAAAGTCCAGGTTTAACTAATTCAGACTATCAGTTCTATTTGCATGGTGAAAAGTTACATTTTTCTGTGCATTTTGTCTTATAAGTTGTATTGAAATTGTGAATACAATTCCATTATTTTAACAAGAACAATAACTGTACTGTATTCATGAAAACACTATCTGTAGAAAAACACTATCAACAGGAAAACAGGCACGACGTTTCACAAAAGACCTTAATTGCATCATCTGAAGTAATGGAAACTTTTGGAATTGAGACTAGAGTCTGTCTTCAGAGAGGGTTCAGAATTATTGTGACATAATAAATTTGTCTTCTGCAAGTAATTTAATGCCATGACAACAAAAAGACCTCTTGATTTGAGAAAATCAAAGCTGTCCTTGATAACACTTCCAAACCCCCAAACAAATTCCTAATAGCTTTAATATTCTTCAAATGCCTTAGGAAAAATATATCAGAAAGACTTTTCGTCAGTAAGATCATCATTGTTTTCACAGAGAGCTTCTGTTAATAACAGCTGTGCTAATTATATTTCGCTAGCATTTCAATTAATATTCAATGGTGTTGGAGAATTTCATTTTATAATCGAGGTAGTGAATTAACCAGGGGTAGCAAATAAATTATGAAGGCTACTGAATGAGCACAGTAGTTGACTTTTGCTTCTTGATTGGTTGAGTGATCTTGTCCAGTATGCTTGCTACTGGTGTATTCTATATCAAGTGTCCAATTTGGTACCAAAAAATGTTTACATAGGTTGAAATAGGTTTTTGCTCTTTTCCTCACACGAATTCCAATTAGCATTGCCTAGGTCTCCTGAGGAAATAGATTTGTACAATCAAACGTGTCAAGTAATAAGGTTAAAAAGCTATTTAACAGGTTTTCCCACAGATTCGGTGCAGATTGCTGGCTGATTTCTGAGGTTTAAATTTGTGTGAATTTCATGCTTTTAATTGATGTCTTCCCAGAGGGGCTGTAATATAAGGTAAGGTCATAGGAAATAAATGATGGCTTTCTATGGCATGTTTCCCTTTCTTTAAGAATTAAACTCAGATTACTGTAAGATCTCGTCTTCTAGTTTTGAGGAGGAAGGAGAAATAGAGACTTTTGTCCAAGGTAATTTTTTAAGAGATTAAAGCCATAAGAAAGATAAAATTGTAAAATTAAACAAATAGTTGTGCACGCTTAGAAAAACAACATAATATGTTATGTGAAATGGAAATCATCTCCAGCTTTGATAGATCTTGTGTCACTTCAAGGACCAAGTAAGCATGCAAAACAATACCCATTATGGCTTGCCCACGGTGGGAGCTCAACGGAATAACTCAGGAATGCATAAACTTAGAGAGACAATGCTGTCTTCTATTAATATTAACAATAACTTTTCATATATTCCATTTTCCCTGACAGTCATTATTCTTAATTGATGAGTGGGAGGAAAAGTGGGAAAGAGAACAAGATAATTTAGGAAGGCAATGAGTAGAGATGAAAAATATAGGAAGCTGTATTGAAAGGTAGTTTTATCATTTCTAAGGGTGTCAGGTGGAGGAATGCTTTAAATATCTTGTAAAATCTGGACCTGAAGTTGCCTCCAGCTTTGAAACTTTCCCTTACCCCCAAAGATTTGAACTCACTGAATGCTTCGCCTTAGAGTACCAGAGGCCAGTTGTGACTTAAAAATAAGCCATACTTATGCTGTAATTTAGGAAATGGTTAAATGACCCCAGGAGAATTTCTGGAAGACTAACTATCATGGACAAGGCAATCCCCCCAAAACAAAACAAAACCTAGATCATGAAAAGTTCTTACAGCAGAAAAATGGCTCTTCTATAGACTGAGACAGTGCCTGCCTGCATTGTTGGTTTTCCACGGTTGTTAAAGTTTGCATCATATCTCACCTACTTCTGTTTCACAGCTTCACATTCTTTTTTTTATTTTTTATTTTTAAAGATTATTTATTTATTCATGAGACAGAGAGAGAAAGAGAGAGGCAGAGACACGGGCAGAGGGAGAAGCAGGATCCATATAAGGATCCTGATGTGGGACTCGATCCCGGGACTCCAGAATCACGCCCTGAGCCAAAGGCAGATGCTCAACCACTAACCCACTCAGGCATCCCACTTCACATTCTTAGTTAATCATCAACTGAGTAAGTGCTTCTCTTTATCATTCAAGGGAAAACTGAACAGTGATGGACACGAAAACATACCTCGCAGACCCTCCAGCCACAGTAAATGTAAATTACCAAGAACCCCAGCTGCTGGGCTCTAAGATCCATCAGGTTGTGGTGAGGCCCTACTTTCTCTGTGCTGCTGCCAGCTCAAGATTGGCCAGAGTAGGGCTACGAAGGCAGATAAGGTTCTTGGAGACAAGGGACTCCTCTGAGGACTGACTATGGCTCAAGGAATCCATTTCCCTGGAAGCCTAGGTGGCTCAGCGGTTAAGCATCTGCCTTCGGCCTGGGGTGTGATCCTGGAGTTCCAGGATTGAGTCCCACATCGGGCTCCATAGGGCCTGCTTCTCCCTCTGCCTGTGTCTCTGCCTCTCTCTCTCTCTCTCTCTCTCTCTGTGTGTCTCTCATGAATTAAAAAAAAAAAAAAAAGGAATCCATTTCCCTGATGAAACTTCCTTAGACTATACAACAGTGTTTAATGTGTCCACCCAATCTTCTTTCTCTCGTTCCCCTGGAGACAGATTCACATTGCACTCTGATGACTGTGCCCGACCACCAGCCCCTTCTTCATTTTTTTCTCACCTAGGTGTTTCCCCTAGTACATTCCTTACAAATACAGCCCATTTTTACATCTGCTTCTCAAAGGATCCTGGGTAACACATGGGAGAAATTAGCCAGAACACAACTATATTGACCCTCTAACATTAGTAGACTGTTGGATTCAAGAAAATTGGGATTTCAGAGGGATCCCTGGGTGGCTCAGCAGTTTAGCGCCTGCCTTCAGCCCAGGGCATGGTCCTGGAGTTCCAAGATCGAGTCCTGCGTGGGGTTCCCTGCATGGAGCCTGCTTCTCCCTCTGCCTGTGTCTCTGCCTCTCTCTTTCTGTGTGTCTCTCATGAATGAATGAATGAATGAATGAATGAATAAAATCTTTAAAAAAAAGAAAATTGGGATTTCAGTACAGATGCAGTGAATAAAAAAGTATACTTGATTTAGTAGGCAGTTAGCTAAATTAAAAATAAAGATTCTTTAGAGCAATAATAGAAATAATGGACATTTTAATTTTTTAAAAAAAATCTACTAATTTATTTTAAAGGGGGAGAGAGAGAGAGAGAGAGAGAGCGAACTCATACTAGTGGGGAGAGGGGCAAAAGGAGATAAACAGCAGATTCCTGCTGAACAGGGAGCCCAGCCACAGAGCTCAATCCCATGACCCATGAGATCATGACCGGAGCTGAAACCAAGAATCAGATGCTTAACTGACTGAGCCACTCAGGTGCCCCAATAATGGACATTTTAACAGGGCTTTGTAGTTTGCAATCTTCTTTTATACATGTTGTGCATTTTGCATTGGCGTCTCACAAAAGTTCTGTATGATAAGCAAATAAGCCTCTATTGTGAACAAATATTATGATGCCTCATTTTGCTGATAAGATATTGTTCACCCTGCAAAGCCAAGACACTAACTGTACATGACCAAGCCAGTATGTAGTGGAGCTGGAGTTCAAATTAATTCTCAACTCATGTTCAGTTCTCATCACCATAGATACGCAGAAAATGATTACATGTTTTTATTTCATTTTATACTGTGGCCAATTTGGGAATATTATTTGAAAAGTATTAAGATGTTTACCATATTTAGACTTAAAATATTTAAAAAATCTATAGATTGGAGGGACCAGAAAGAAAACAAATGAATATATTTGATCATCTCTCTCTCAACGTGATGTTGCGTAGCAGTTGACCATTTATTGCCAGGAATAAACTGAATCCTATTCATGATAGCTCACCCAATTCTCAAAATAACATAGAAAACGGCAAATAACTGAAGTAGACATCTTCCAGCTAAGGAACCAGAAGTATGATAAGGTTCTTTAATGTAGACGGGGCACTCAGTCGACAGGCACAATAGCACTTTATTTACGTACCTGGCACAGTAGAAATAATAGACCACCACGAAACATTTATTGGATGGACAAAATGAAAAGTTTGGGGTTCATATCAAGTCTTTCCAACTTAAGTCTCTTCGATAAGAGACTTTTCAGAATTACAACTTTAAGGTGAGTTGAAAACTTAAATTCACACACACAAAAAAACTGCACATAAATGTTTACAGCAGCTTTGTGCATACTTACTCAATTTTGGAAATAACCAAGAATGACCTTTTGTAGGTGAGTGGATAAATCAACTATGGTGACAGCCATACAAAATGGACTATTATTCAGCAATGAAAGAAGAAATGAAGAAATGAATTATCAAGCCATGAGAACACATGAAAAAATCTTAAATTCATACAGCTAAGTGAAAGAAGCCAAACTGAGAAGGCTACCTGCTGCACGATTCCAACTATATGACATGATAGAAAAGACAAAACTGTGAAGATAATAAAAAGATCAGTAGTTGCCAGGGGTTTGAAGGGAGGAAGGGAGGGAGAGGCAGGTGGAGTACAGATGGAGCACAATTTCCTAGGCAGTAAAATTATTCTGATAATGTGAATGCAAGCTATTACACATTTGTCAAAACCCATAAAATATACAGGAAAAAAAAAGGGAATCCTAATGTGAATTATACTGTAGTTAATAATTACAATGCATCAGTATTGACTCATCAATTGTAACAATGTACCACACTAATGCAAGATGTTAATAAGGGGAAACTGAGGGCTGTAAAGTGTTGAAGGAGTAGGTGAGAACTTGACTTTCCTATAAACCTAAAACAGAGAAAATGTACTCTATTAAAAAATTTGATGCACATAGTTTCTTCAGCCTATGGAATGCATTCTATATTTAGGCAATCTTACCTAACTTCCCTTGCTTATGGTAGAAGGAAGGAAAAAAAAAATCAAGGGCAAAGCTTTGCAGCCACCAGCAAAGGTGATCTCAGTCTAGGCAGCTGAATTCCCAGGCAGATATCAGCAGGTGCCGACAACACCAAGACCTCTGCTGAACAGAGTGTCCTGGTTGGCCGTGCTGCAGCCCAGCAATTGTTGTTTTATGATTATGTTTCCCACACATTCCCAATCCCACTGAGGTGCTAATACATTCAGTTCCTCTTTCCATTTAAAAGAGACAATGTCTTTGATCATTTGTTCATGGTTACTGCTCAGGGAGATAATGACACTCAAAATTCCCCTAAACTGAATATTTTATTATCTCTTTGGCTCTGCTATTTTCAACAGCTTTGAAAGACCATAATGTCATTAAGGTTAAAAAAGGTTCATTATTTCTATACATTAAAAGATTGCCGGGTTACAAAAATGAGCTGTAAGAGTCTTAGCAAGGCTTTAAATTGTGTCTTTTGTTTATGAATCTCATTTGAGGTTTTTTTTTAAGATATTATTTATTTATTCATGAGAGACACAAAGAGAGAGGCAGACACATAGGCAGAGGGAGAAGCAGACTGCCTGCAGAGAGCCTGTTGCAGGACTTGATCCCAGGACCCTGGAATCACGCCCTGAGCCAAAGGCAGACGCTGAACCACTGAGCCACCCAGATGCCCCATGAATTTCACTTGAGTTCTATAACTGAAAGAACTCCTAAAGCTTTCCCTTTCATAAATAATTAATTAGAAAACAAACAAAGCAAATAAAAAAGACTGAGATGTTTAGGCTGTGTCATTGTTTGAAAATCCAATGGGGGATCCCTGGGTGGCACAGCGGTTCGGCGCCTGCCTTTGGCCTAGGGCATGATCCTGGAGACCCAGGATCGATTCCCACGTCGGGCTCCTGGTGCATGGAGCCTGCTTCTCTCTCTGCCTGTGTCTCTGCCTCTCTTTCTCTCTCTGTGACTATCATAAATAAATAAAAATTTAAAAATATATATTTAAAAAAAAAAAAGAAAATCCAATGGTAATTTTTAAGTTAGTTCCCCCTGAAGAACCCTATAAGAATATGCTCTAAGTGCGTGTTCTTTAGCCACAATTCTGTCTCTCTGTGTATATAGAACAGATGATAAAGAACATCTCTGGTATCAACTTCAAAATTTTTCCTTTTTATCATTTCTGAATTGTCAGCAGCCTCAATATACAAATACAATCAATGGTACATGTTCAATCAGCAAGTGTGTATTAAATACTTTCTAGGTAGAATCAGTATGGCTTTACAGTTTGTTATTCAGAAGTCCACTGATTCTGGGGAGCCTGCATGTGCAGTCGGTTAAGCATCCGACTTGATTTCAGCTCAGGTCATGATCTTAGGGTCTGAAGATCAAGCCCCACGTCAGGCTCCACAATGAACATGGAGTCTGCTTAAGATTCTCTCTTCCCCTCTCTTTGCCCCTAACTCTGTGCATGCACACTCTCCCTCTAAAATAAATAAATAAATTCTTTTTTTTTTAAACCCACTGATTCTTCTAATGCAAAAAACCAAAAGCTATTCTACAAAGAAAATTTCCAATACAACATCTTACCCAACAGTCACCCAAGGCAAACACATACGGTTCATGAAAATAACTGATAAACATGTATCAGAAAGTGATCATTATGGAAGTGTGCTATTCATTTTAAAGCTTCTGTAACTATAAGACAATTTATGATGACATATATGGGAAAGCCAGTGCAATCTATTGACAATGGAAAACTTCTATGCCTGAAGAACAGACTATAGTAAATATGGGCTAAACATTTATTCAACACTGTTGATATAAATGAGAAACTATAAGAAAGTATATGCTAAATATTAAAAGCCATAGGGTACACCTCATTAATATCAGACAAGTATTTAACTATTGACCTTTGTAAAACATTCCTGAATTTTTTCTTTAATTGTTCCTTACATAATTCCTTAGTTATTTCTATAAGCTTTTGAAAATAAAATTTTTCTTAATTCAAAAGATTCCATTTCATATTAATTCAAATACATTGGACATAAAACTATTGATTAACTATAATATGTCAAATATTATATTCCTACTATGCATACAAACATAAATAAGTTATCTATTCCAAAAAGATTAAAATCTAGAAGAGGCATATGAAATGAAACAAGTTGCACAACACAGCACTCATGGCATGGTCCCTAGACTCAAGATGCATGGGTATTATTCAAACCATATTACTAGGAAGGTAGGTGACTTCCAGAGTTACTTAACCTATACATGCTCACGTTTCCCAACTATAAGATGGAAGGCAATAATAGTATCAAACTCGTACAGTTAATGTGAATATTAAATAAATCAATAATATGTAACTGCTTAAAATAGTGTTTTTTCATAAAGTAAGTGCTCAATATATATTAGCTATTATGAAAAGATGCTCAACATCATTACTCATTAGGGAAATACAAATCAAAACCTTGAGATATCACCTCACACTTGTTAGGAAGACTATTACTAAAAAAGTCCAATATAAGGGTTGGTGAGGATGTGAAGAAAATGAAATCCTCATACACTGTTGGTGGGAATGTAAATTGGTACAGCCATCATGGAAAACAATATGTGTGTATATACTTAAAAAAATATATATATATACACACACACGATAAAATGTGATTGAGCCTTTAAAAGGAAGGAAATCCTGCCATTTGTGACAACATGGATGCATCTAAACATTATGCTAAGTGAAATAAGACAGCACAGATCACATGATGTCATTTAGATTTGGAATCTAAAAGAAAAAAACAAACACAAAAAAAGTGGAACTTACAGAAACAGAATAGAATGGAGTTTCCTAGAGCTTGGGCTGGGGGTGTGGAGATATATTGGTCAAAGGGTATGAACTTCCAGTTATAAAATGAGTAACTTTTGGAAACTTAATGTATACTATGGTAACTATAATTAATACATATATGTTGCATACTTGAAATTTGCCAAGGGGCCAAGAGAATAGATCTCAAGTTTCTCATGCTACACACACACACACACACACACAAAGAGTAACTATGTGAGGTGATGGATGTTAATTAGCTTGAATGTAATGTCATGTGTATGTGTGTATATATATAATCACAATGTATATACAGATATCAAAACATCACATTGTGCATCTTATATGTATACAATTTTTATTGTCAATCATACCCCAATAAAACTTAAAAAATGATAGCTATTATATTTCTTTGGCTTTTATTTGGTGGAATAAAATACATTGTGCATTAAATGTAATACTCTGGTTTCTCTTCAGATCGTATAAATCTTTCGCCCTTATTAAATGTAGAAGCTGAGGAGAGACAGCTGAATGGACTGGAGAAAGCTTTCCCAGAAGGGACATTCATATTGCTCTTTGCAGAGAAGGATTTCTTCAGGTGAAACAGCAAATGAAGGCTTCATACTCGTCTTGGCCAGTGTGGCTGAGGTTTAGGACACATGAGAGACAGTAAAGGAAATCCAGCTGGGAAGGGAGCTGTGCAGATAAGAACTTTAAAAGTCCTTAAATAGTAGCTTAAAGACTTTGGACTGTATCCTGTAAGGAATACAGAGGCAATAAATGGGTTTTGGTTGTTGCTTTCATTTAAAGATGGCAGTGAAGTGGTCAGATCTTTGCTGTTGGAAAGTTTTAGCAGTGGTGTGGAGGATAACCAGCCAGCAAAGGGACGAGAGAAAGAGAACCCTTTTAGAAAGTTTAAATGTTTAGGTTTTATATATGAAGAAGCAGCACCGCGAAGAGGAGACATTTCCAAAGTGGAAACAACATGGGCTTCAGTTAGTTTGCTGCACTGTGCAACTACAAAGTTCACATTTCCCAACATAGCTAAGAACAGCTGGCTAATACTTGGTCTCTGCAGAAGCACATCACACAGTATGTGTGAAAGCACCCGCTCACCAGGCAGATAGGAAAGCTGCCTTTTTGTGTTAGTTCTTTGGAAAACCTTGAGACCAAATTAGAACAGTCCAAAGCAAATATTAGCTGGTGGCATGAGGTGCCTGGATTTCTAAACACAAATTATTAATGTAACATGCATTTGGGGTTTAACATAGCAAGCCCTTCTCAGTAAACCCTACAGAACTACAGAAAGAGAAAAGCCAAAAGCTAGAACTTAAATTCAAGAAATACTGCTGTTTGGGGACGCCTGGGTGGCTCATTGGCTGAGCATCTGCCTTCAGCTCAGGGTGTGATCCTGGAATCCTGGGATCAAGTCCCACATCAGGCTCCCTGCGAGAAGCCTGCTTCTCCCTCTGCCTGTGTCTCAGTCTCTGTCTCTGTGTCTCTTGTGAATAAGTAATATCTAAAACAAACAAACAAACAAAAACCATTGTTTTTAACTTTTTTAGGCTTTGCTACCGATTTGAAAGAAAGCACAAGATGAAATGTAAAAGAAAAATACCTACAATATTGTGCTTTTCAGGAAACGCTAATTTTTTGAAGAGCAGTTTGTGAATTTATTAGGGACTCCAGATGTGTTTCCAAAACTCTGATATAAAGTGTAAATAAAGCTGCAGTGCTATTATTGTTTAAACACTCCAATTCAAGTGAGGTGTGACCAAAGATGGTTGCCAAGGACTTTTGCCATTACCTTTGGTTACTGGTGAATGTCTTTGACTTGATGCACAATGCCTCTCCTCTACAGGGCGAGAGTGGAATATATTACTTATATGCCTTACCAACATCTCTTTCGAAAGATGCTAGTAGCCAGAAGTCAGCTGCTTCTGGCATAATGGACTTACCCTGCAGTACAAAGGGTAATTGAGCAATCTGTGTTCTGGTCTGCCTAGAAGTCAATCCATCCCACTAACCCACATCTTCCCAGCTTATGGCCTTTCTCCTATTCACCATTCTATTGCTTTTGTGTGTTCTCCTTACATGCCCCAACCAGAAACCGATTTTCAAAATTATAGCTTCAAGCCTCCAGAATCATGGACTGTCATGTCCACCAAGCTCTTAACTCTTAAAATGTCTGCCACTGATATTACGTAACAGATAATAAGATATCTTTATTAAAATCTCAGTATCAAATATCAGTTTCATGACTCCTAGTTAAAAGAATATTGGAGTTCTTTTTTCATCTTTAAATCATTGTGACCTTGCTTTCCTGGGCCTTAGTTAATTCATGTATAATATGATAGAGAACAAGGCTTAAATATTCTAAGATTCACATTTCTAAATATGAGAAAAACATATAGTAAAATTTCAGTACTATAGATTGGAAGCCATAGTACTTTTTTTTTTTTTTCCTTTTTTTTTAAAGCAGGTTTCATGTCCAGCATGGAGGAGCCCCAACGTGGGGCTGAAACTCATGACACAGAGATTGGAATCTGAGCGGAAATCAAGAGTCACTTAACCGACTGAGCCACCCAGGGACCCTGAAGCCATATTACTTTTGAGTCTGGACTGGTAAAAGCTTAAAAAGTATATCAGATTTTTAATTTTCATTTTATAGCTTAAATTGCTGTTGGAGTTTCCAATGAATATTTAGTAACATGACAATGAGCAAACTTTGGTTTTGGTTTCTATCTCTGTATCCACTGGTAAGTATTTTTAGCTGGAACTCAAGTTTGCTTTCCATTGGTTAATCACTATCATTTAAGAATTATTAAAAATTTTTATTTCATTGCTTCAGTGTGTAATATGTTTTGAATATTAGCATATACCATGCTTTATCATACTATCATATGAGCTCCAATAATACTATCATAATGAGCTCATGAGTTTAAAAACATGTCACAGACAATTCTGAGCCAAGCATAGAATCATTCTGTTTCAATATGGAACAAAATGAATTATTATTGCTTTATCTTAATTACTTCCATTATGGTTAATAAAAAATTAAGTACATTTAAAAATTAGAGTAATATTCCATGTATTCAAGATTATTTAGATGTAGTTTTCTAAGTAATTGAAAAGAATGGTACCCCTTCTGCACCATATAGATTTTTAATTCTTTTAGATGGAAAACATCTGTACCGCATCGCCTAGTCTCCTGACTTCAAATCAAATTATAATATAAGTAACATTTATTCAGTGCTTTAAACATGTGTTTTCCAAGTTCGTCATATCTCAAACCAAATATTATTCAGAATATAAATGAACTTCTCTGTGATAACTCAGTTATTCTTATAAGCTTATTCTATGCTGTAACTGAGGGAGGATTTTGGGAACTACCGAGTGACTAGACCGATTTGCCAGTGTACTAAAGGGCCCCGCCCCAACAGGATTTTGCAATTGCTGTGTTTTGTTTGAAATGATTGATCTTCTCTCTTAGAGTTCCTGTCAGCTGTCACTCTTGTTATTGGGAACAGCTCACACGTGCAGGGGACTTCAGAGCCTGCAAAGCATTTTCACAGACGTTGTTCCATTTTGTGCCTGCCTTATAGTCCTTTTCCAATTTGCCACTAAAGTGCCAGGCCTTTGAAAACAAGATGATCAAACTTAAAAAAAAAAAAAAGATTCTATTTAAAGAGTAAACAGTCTTGGAATGAGGACTCCAAGGAGTTTCCTTAAGAAGAAGGTTTAGTTCATGGACATCAGCATTTATTTGGGCTGCTCAGAACCTCTGTTTCCCACGGGTTCTTGACTGGGCTCTGAAAGGTTGATGCTGATAGATAAGAAGACTCTGGCTCAATGAAATATGCCTGTTATTATGCTTTTATAAGAAAATGTCTAGTGATTTAGAGACTTTGTACATTAGAATGCAAAATAACCCTTTAAAAAAAATAACCTTAAAGATTATTCACTGCAGGTAACTTGTGATACAACCAAAGGGGCTAAGGACTGGATAATTTTTAGTGTTAATGGCAGAACTGAGTTAAGGAAACAATTCTTCTGATTCTAAATCCAATATTCTCTTTATTAACACCACACCATGCATTTGCTCTATATCACCTTGGTATTTTTAAGATACTGAGTTTAAAAAAAAAAGATACTAAGTTTTTTGAAATTGGGCACAAATAATATGATGAAGATAATATATTTTCAAATGTGTGTACTGTGACATGACATAAAGAAGTATGAAATAGAATGATTGCTTTTCCCACTATTAAACTGTAAATACTGTATCAGTATTTTCCCCATAGTTTCTAAAGTTGGAGAAGAAACATTTTAAGAGACATTGATTTTTTTAAATGTCATCTAGACCACCCAACCATACACTAAACGTGTATCTTGCAAATACAGAATCCTAAAATAGAAAGAAAAGAAAAAAGAAAGGAGGGAGGGAAGGAGGAAGTAAGCAAAAGGAAAGGAGGAAGGAAGAAAGGAAGAAAGGAAGGAGGAAGGAGGGAAAACTAGAAGAAAAGTTAGTTGTTCTTTGCAATATTAGTATTAAGGAAACATGGCAACTTTTTGTATAGCTTTCTCCCATCTAATATAAACTGTAATTAGTTTATGGTTCAGTCAACATAGACATTTCAATTCTAGCTTTCCAGCAGCAGGGCAAGGGTAAATTGGTCACTTCTATTCTAAGTGATGGTGTGAGTCAAAAACTTATTACTATTTCCCCTAAATACTTCACTGTCAACCAACCAACACAATTAAAATAAAATATTTTGGTGTCCAAGAGAATGAATGCTTCGACTTGTTATTCTTCATAGGGGTTGAGAATAGGAAAAAAATAGTTGCCTATTACAGTCTTTAGTTCATTCTCTTGTTTGTCAAAGGATCACACTGGAATACAAAGAAAATAGAGCAATGACTTAGAGATTAAAATAATCCATTTGAATAATATTATGAAATAATAGTTGTCTATTTCACTTTAGAAAACCTAATTTAGCTCTTTATTACCTAACCACTTTGCAACATGTTTATACGTGACAACAACAAAAAAGTAAAGTATACCTTTCCTTTGGTTTGGAGAAATTGACTCAAATATTTGCAGATTTATTCTCATGACATATATTCATGATGGTTCACATATCTAGCCTGAGAAGTAGAATTCTGGAGAACAGTTTCTACTGTCAATTAATCTGAAAACTGTGCTGGTAAATTGCGTGTAACATCTAAGAAATAAATTGAGAGATTTTAAATGGTACGAGTCCTAAATAAAACCTGTAATGAGGACCCTGAGTAGTCTAGGAGTGAAGCCAATCAACAACACACAATGGATTCTGAAAACAGAGCAATTGTTAGGTAAAGTAATTGGAAATGAGAAGACAGGAGATATTATATTAATTTAAAGACCAGTATTCATTAGTACAGTAGCTCCAAAAGTCCATTTTAAAAAGCAATTATCCCCGGGGAATTGCTAGAGTTAAGTGAGGCTGGAGTGGTGAAGAATGTAGAAGAGAGGAGTAGCCATATTTGAACTTGTCGTTCTCTAGAAATCACATCAGGTTTCTGCCAGGGGATCACAGGGCAGTGTGTTTGGTTCTGCTTGCCATCCCTGCTAATGTTTACCCTACTTAATCAACTGCATTTACACTGATAGGTCAATTACATCAACCAACCACCTCTCCGCCCCCAGAAGATTTCAATCAATGAACAGAAATTAATTGGCATATAGAAGGATAGAAATAAACAAATTTATAGAACACATTTTAAAGGCAAAAAGCATTTTTTTCAGCAAGATGGGATTAAAAGACTTTTCTATGCATGATTGGAAATCAAAGTTATGTTAAAGTTATGTGAGATTTTTGGCTGGGAATTTAGAAAGAATTAATAAAACATGCCTTCTCACTGGGCTAATTTACTGAACCGACAATATTATAGTATGAAGAAAAATCTGCATCATTTCTACATTCTTTCTTATCTAAAATTTAACATCCTAGTCTGATCTTTTGTCTAACTGGTAATTCACTTATCAATCTTTAGTCTCCTCTTACCTAATGTCATTTACTCTTAGAGGGTATGAAGAATATGCACATTTTAAATAGTTTTCTAACTCTTCGACATCGAAGATATGGAATCTCCATTCTACATGGCTTTGAAAATCCTACTTTGCTTGGATTTATGCAGTGATTTCAACACTTCAATTCAGCTGGTACATTTTAGCTACTCTTAGGAACTCAGAAGTAATTTTGTGACATTATACTATCATAATTTATTGTCATTCATTTGCCTAAAGAAAGGGGAAATACGTTGTGCCTTCTTGTTACTGAACAAACACATCATCTTGAATATACATCCATACAATTCAAACCCTGAAAGATGTTAATATTTATATAATATATTGGAGAAACTGTTTCATTCTATTTTAGAGCAGTTTGTGATGGAACTAAATCTATGGGAAAAATTCTAAGAGCACTGTATCGCATCCCATATGGTATTCTTGTTTTCAAGAATAATACAACAGGGAAGGATTTAGCAAGGGGTCATTTTACTGGTTAAATTAATGTTTCTATGTGAACTTTGGAACTTTTGTTTTGTTATTAGATCATTCTGTGCCTCTGGGGGTCTTACAGTTAGGAGATTTGAAGATTCCTTCAAAACCAATTGCCGCCAGGTTCAGGCACAAAAGTCCTAGAATCTTTACTGATAGAACAAAACTAATATCATACGGATCCAAGACAAATAAACATATATTATACTAGTGAACAGAGAGATAATTAGAACACACACTCACACACCACACCCAAACATACTCACACAAAACAGGTTGATAAACATAGCATGCCGGAAACAAGTTTATTCAAACTTAAGACAAATCGGATCGTGCTTCTGCTTCTTTTAGTATTCAGAACCTAAGTCCTGAGTTCCTTAGCACAGTATTCACACATTTAATTTTTACAAAACTTCTCAGTTAATGTTGATGTTGTACATTTTAGTTTGTCTCACCAGAAAGTAGTGAATAGTGAGGCAAAATATAATAGAGAGTAGCGGTGAAACCCAGAGGTTTGGTACACAAATGTTCGAGTTTGAACTCTAGCACCATGACTTCCTAGCTGTATGATCTTATATATACTTTTTAACCTCTAGGACTCTCCACAATCTGTAAAATGCAAATAATTGTACCTTTCAACATGAAGCAAATAATGAATGTTGGACATCGAACACTCTGGCACATGGTAGGTATTCACGAAGGTTCAATCATCCCTTTCAAATGGTAAGAACCAAGAAAATTCTGTTTGGCAACATACGAGGTCAATGATCATATCTTCTAAACAAAAAATTGGGACATGGTCTTATCAAGTATGTATGCATTTATGGTGACAGCAGAACAGAATTTTTGAAACTGGAAATGTCACTAAAACTTTGATGGGTGTTTATCATGCTGTGAGAAATGTAGACATCAGGAGATCATCTGAGCACATTTATTTTTAAAGAAATTTTATTTAACAAAGTTCGGTGTCTTCACTTAAAAGGTATGGGAGGGGATAGCTAAAGCACAAGACATATCTAGACAGTAATTTTCTCTAAAAAATGAAACCTGCATTATACTCTTCATGTTAATGTAAACTGTAGTGGTGATCAATTCTGACATATCCAGATTCAACTGTAAGGACAGAGAGCTTAAATAAAGTTACTTATTATCTAGAATGGCTGGAGAATGCTTTTCCTCCTTCTCTACCTCCTTTTCTCTTTAGTGTCTAGAGAGAAATTATTTTTTTTTAAAGATTTTATTTATTTATTCATGAGAGACAAAGAGAGAGGCAGAGACACAGGCAGAGGGAGAAACAGGCTCCATGCAGGGAGCCCGATGCGGGACTCGATCCCAGGACTCTGGGATCACAACCTGAACCAAAGGCAGATGCTCAACCACTGAGCCACCCAGTTACCCCAAGAGAAATCATTTCTTATCTTGAATATATACTGTGACCTTTTAAAAGTCCCCTTTTCCTAATGAGAATGATTCATTGTTGTTTAAAGAAAATAAAAACAAAAACACCCTCATGGTTCTCTGGGTAGATGGAAAGTACACTTTATTTGAATTCTTTCCCTTAGCAGATACTATAAAACTTTCTTTTTATCCTTGATTCAATTCAAAAATTGGGTAGAGACCTTTTCCTTTCAAGACTAGAAATAGTTAGAAAGCCATCACAGAGTAAAAGAGGGGATGGAAAAAACTTATTCAGGGCATTCATGTTTGAGGGCTAATCTTTACCACATTTCTTCACTGCTCTTTCTGGTCTCTTCCTTATACTTTTGGCATAAGCACACACACACACACACACACACAGAGCCACACACAGATTTTTGTTAATTGGAAACTAGAATATCTAACCTCACTGAGTAGGGTAAGAAGTACTCTCTTGGAAAGGACCCCTTCTATTAATAATAAATTCCTTCACAACTTGACTTAAAGACAGCCTTATCTATCTCAGTCACTGCTCTGTTAATGTGGTTAAAAATCAAAGACCCTATAGCGAATGCTGAACGAGAGCGGGGGTGCAGAGTGATGTCGGTGGTAACTAGTATACCATATCTAACAAAACTGAAGACAATGGAAGATATAAAATATATATTTCTTCTGTAGTGACTCAAGAGAACAGAAAGCTTTTTTAAAAGCCCGTTTGGGTAATAATGTTTAAAGTATTCACTTCCTCTCCTTTCCCTTTATCCTTATCGATCTTTCTCCTTTTTTTTTTTTTTTTTTTTTTTTTTTGTACATACAAAATAAGAAGCAAAACTCCTTGTAAATTCTTGGAACAAAAATAACTTTTTAAAAAATTTTTATTGTTTTGAAAACTATTAATCCATTTCAGTGGCATTAAGACAAAATAGAAAACACAGTAATATAAAATATTGTTTTGTAATGAAAATATACCAGCAGTGTCGTACTTCTATATAAATTAAAATCATTGAAAATGAAATCATTCACTTGATTTGCAAAATTTAAATATATTTCTCAATGTGACAAGTATTATTCAATGTTGAGAAATTGCAATGCATTGTTGGACTTTGTTGTTATGCTATGCAATGCTTTCACATGTAGAAGAAAATATATCTTATTTATTTTTTCATAGCTCCCTTAAGTTTTTCTAATTAAAAAAAAAGACTGGGTATCTTCAAAATCCTCATATTTCAAAAAGGAGTTAGAAGAAAGCTATCAGCATTTCTGCTAAAAATTTTAAGCTGATAACAAAGGGAGGTATTTAGGTTTTAAGAACAACCAGTTGTCTGAGGCTAAGAACAAGGGAGAGAGAGAGAGAGAGAGAGCAGAAACAGTTTAGTTTTCCTTTGTAACAAATTTGTAGGCATTGTTTGACTTAAAACATGTTCTGTAATTCTGTGATTTTCAATGCCTTTAACTTTTCCTGTACCTTTAGGTAGAACCACCAACCCCATTCTCAGTTAATCATTTATTTGCAGCCAAAGGGAGTCATGGCACTTTGATCTTGTTTGCTAATGTTAGACTTAAACTGGTTCTGCATGCTTGCTGTGTAAAATGTATTCCACTCTGCTTGCATACTTTGAGTACAAGCTTAGGTTATTCACACAAAAATAAACTCTTTTTCATGTTGTGTGTTTTGCTTTTTGGTTTTATTTTTTTTTTAAGTTTGGTGTCTTCAATAAAAGAAAAATAAAAGAAGATAAAAACAGAGAGGGAGACAAACCATAAGAGACTCTTAACTACAGGAAATGAACTGAGAGTTCCTGGAGGGGAGGTTGGTGGGGGGATGGAGTCACTAGGTGGTGGGCATTAAGGAGGGCATGGGATGTAATGAGCACTGGGTGCTATATGCAACTGATAAATCTCTAAATTCTACCCCTGAAACTAATAACACACTGTATGCTAACTATATTGAGTTTAAATTAAAAATTTAAAAAAAAAAAAGTTTGGGGTTTTCACTCTTTTATTGTCTTAGTTTGAGTCTGTCTTTTTTTTTTTTTTTTTTTTTTGAATCAGGGCTCTTTCTCCCACAGATTCATCTTCTGTCTATACCCACCTTCAAGGTTTTTTTTTCTTCCTTTACAGAACAAAACAAGTTTCACCATGTTCATTATCCTGCTCTCCACACCAAATGTCTTTTTTGACTGTAGATCATTTCTGGACTATGTTAACCAGACACTGGGTTACCGCCAGCCCCTAAGTGGCTTCAAGAGCTTGAAGCTTCAAAGAAACCAAAGGACTAACTTACTTTCTGGTTGTTTGAGTTTTTTGACAATGGAATGTACTGTCAGGTGCAGTGGTAAAGAGATCCCATCTTGAGCTCATCACCTTAGGTACCATCTAAGGAAGAAGTGGTGTTATTTTGATGAAGAGGATGTAGAGGATGTAAAATGTTCAAGGCTCTCAGGCAAAAAACAAAACAAACAAAACAAAACAAAACCTCTCCTAACCTGAATAAGTAAAGAGAGGAAGGAAAGAGTTTGAAAGAAGGAGAAAAGGTTTAAAGCACAAAAAAGAAGAGAAGCATCTGGGAATAGCAATAAGAAAAAGAGAAGATAAATATATAGGGGGAATCATAAGCATAAAAAGAAAGCATTGTGGTTGGCAAACTGGCATTAAACATACCTTTTTAAAGAGGGATCAAATATTTTTCTCTTCTTCTTAAGTAAATGAGTTATTTAGGGAAGAAAGGAGGGAAGAAAGGAGAAAAGAGGAGAGGAGAGGAAAGGAAAAAAGAAGGAAGGAAGGAAGGAAGGAAGGAAGGAAGGAAGGAAGGAAGGAAGGAAGGAAGGAAGGAAATTTCATCATCAAACAAAAGATCCTTTGCTACATTCTAGAATATATCAGATTAGTGATGTCATGCTTTATTCTTCTCATAAAATACTAGTAAATCATTCTGATTACAAGAAAAATAAAGTTGATGACTTTAGAAAGAGACATAAAACTAATTTTACATAAAGTATGCAATAATCTTTTTCTAAAAAAACCTCAAATCCTCACAGAGATACCTTCACTGGCCCTTCTTTCCAGCATGCAATTCGTTAAAAAAGAAGAAGAAGAAGAAGAAGAAGAAGAAGAAGAAGAAGAAGAAGAAGAAGAAAAGAAAAGAAAGGAAAAAAAGAAAAAGAAAATGGTTTCATTCCACAGTAAGGGAAATGAACAGGAAACTCTTAAATGATTTTGATACATAGGAGGATTTAAAACACATCATCTTTAGTAAGACAAAATAGTCCTGGGATCAAATGTTGGCTTTATCATTTACAAGCTGTGAGCTTGAGAAATTACTCACACACCCTAAACCTCAATTTCCTCATGTGTAAACTGGGGATAATAATGGTCTTATTTCCTAGGGTCGTTGTGAGGCCAGAATGGGTTCATTTAAATTACCATAGAGGAGAGCCTGATACAGGAGGATTTTTATTGTTGCTGTAACAGATTACCACACAGTGGCTCCAAAATAAGAATTTATTATCTCACAGTTCCTGGAGGTAAAAAGTCTGACATGGGTCTGGTTGGGCTGAAATCAAAGGTCTCATCAGGGTTATGTTCCTTTCTGAAGGCTCTGTGGGAGAAACCATTTCCTTGTTTCCACTGCCTTCTAGAAGCTGTGAAGCACATTCCTCATCTTGTGCATCTCCATTTTCAAAGCCAATAATACTATACCTTTTCCTTATGGCAGCACAGAAGCTTTTCTGCTTTTATTTAGGGGCTCACAAAATTAGGTTGGACTCACCTAGAAATCTAGGATAATCTCTCCATCTGCATGATCATATCTTTATTCACATCCCCAAAGTCCCTTTTGACATGTAAAGCAACATACTCTTGGATTCTGGTTCTGGGGAGTAGAATGTTGATTTTTTTTTTTTTTAAGATTTCATTTATTTATTTGAGAGGGAGAGAGATAGAGAGTTTGAGTGGAGAGAGAGATAAAGGCAGAGGGAAAAGTAGACACAGCTGAGCAAGGAGCCCAATGAGAGCCTTGATCCTAGAACCCCAGGACTGTGACATGAGCTGAAGGCAGACACTTAGCTGACTGAGCCACCTGGGTGCCCTGAATGTTGACATCTTTGAGTGGGGTCAGTATTCTGCTTATCCGAGCCTGGCACCACAGAATAATGCTCCATAAATGTTATTAATTTCTTATTACTATCATTATTATTACTATTTTGTTGACATTAGTGTGGTCCTACACTTAATAGATTCTTACAACGTTGGTATTATTTCATGACCCTGACCTCCAGTACATATCCACACTGCTCATTTGTCAGATGAGGAATCAGAGAATAAGAGATGGGAAATGACTGATTTGCACAAGGCCATCCCAGCCAGTTGACGTTAATTTTCTACAATTTATAGTTCCTCACCACAGTGCTTCCTCCATATTACAGTGCTGAGAACAGTAATCTGAAGCGTACACCTAATATTTACAGTTAATTTGAAATTTATGTTGTATAGAACCTCAAAAATTTTAAACTAATTAGTTAATTTGCAAAACCAAGAACACCACAAAAATAAAACAATGATTCTGTTTTATTTAGAAATGTTCTTAAAATGTATCAAGGAGAATACTTATAATTGCTAAGCTTCGGGCAGCCCTGGGGGCTCAGCGGTTTAGCGCCGTCTTGAGCCCAGGGCCTGATCCTGGAGACCCGGGATCGAGTCCCATGTCAGGCTCCCTGAATAGAGCTGCTTCTCCCTCTGCCTGTGTCTCTGTCTCTGTCTCTCTCTCTCATGAATAAATAAATAAAATCTTTAAAAAAAATTGCTAAGCTTCACTGAAGTCAAGTTAGAATTCAAATTTGCAAAAAGGGAGTTTTTACAGTACAATTACTATATCTCTATGCTTCAATTTTTCCTTGCTTTTTTTTTTCATTTTTCTTTCCTTTCCTTTTTTTGTTCCCCTAGTTCCGAATATATTGTTCAGCAGGAAAATCTAACACCTTACGAAGAAAACAATCTATTTCACTTCTAATTTATGATAGCATTGTATCACTAACTTATTATTTAATTTTTCTTCTAAGAGTTTCCATGTTGATTCAAATAGGCTACCTACCAAAATTGTTTGAAATATTCTGGGTTACAGTTTGAAAATATTTATACATATACTCTGTACATATACACTGTACATATACTCTGCTAAAGGGAAACAAACAGAGACTAATGACACTTTACAAATCAAACGTAAATTCACAGTTCTATTTTGGTTATAAAAATACTTTCTGGGATCCCTGGGTGGCTCAGCAGTTTAGCCCCTGCCTTCGGCCCAGGGCGGGATCCTGGAGTCCCCGGATCGAGTCCCGCATGGGGCTTCCTGCATGGAGCCTGCTTTTCCCTCTGCCTGTGTCTTTGCCCCCCCCCCCGCCCCATGTCTCTCATGAATAAATAAAATCTTAAAAAAAAAAAAAACTTTCTATAGACAAATCTAGGCAAAAAACACGTTTCTGTTATTTAACACAACAAATCAAAGTATGATAAGGTATTTGGGGGTTATTATCTCATCCCTCCAACAACTTTATGTACATCACTTTTTAGTTTTTCCTCCCAGGCAAACTTTTTCAAATGTTATACATCTGATGCGTAGCTGTATAAACTTACTTGAATAATGAGAAACATCGATAGAAAAGGTCTACCAAAATAATCATTTGCGATCATGACTCCTTTTTGTAAATTCTGTATTTTTTTTTTCTTTAGGATGCCATGGGAAGAGGTTACTTCATCAATAGATTGAATAGTATTATCTGACCAAAAGCCTATTCAGCAATAATTTTAACTATTTAAAATATGCACAGGTGATGGAATTTCTGGTTTACATGAGATTGATAAATGGCAAGGTAGATTTCCCATAATATCTCAGCTATGTTCAGTATATCTTCTCAGTATAAGGCATTGTTATATCCCTTAATAGACTAGTGTCCTGAGTGTAAATACAAGCATACATGATGCTTGAAAGTGTGTATTATTCGGATACAAACTGGCTTTTCCTTGGAGATTTATTCTCTATTGATTTGTATTCAAATTACAGATTAATATTAGGTAGAAACTGCAGATATTGGAAATTCACTTTTCATTTATGGGAGCCCATGCAGGGTCAAAGATAATAGTATTCAAAAAAGTGCCAAGAACATCCAAGATTTATTGAGTTCAACTCAGTAAATGATGAAAAAGGAAGCAGTCCAATAGAAGTATATTTTTAATTTAATTGCACATGGAGAGAACATTTAGAAACCAAATCCTAAATCCCAATCTATACACTTTCTTCTCAACCATTCCTCTCAACCACTGCCCCCCACCCCCACCATACATAGAGTTACATCTCAAATAACAGAAAATACACAGGAAATAAAGATCCACAGGATACAAGTGTACTTAAGAAAGAACAGTACCTTTACTCCCGTTTTCAAAAGTACTATAGGCTAAGAGGATTTGGTATCACAAAGTAAACCTGAACAGGTATCTTTATTTCCCGGATTTCTTTTGTTAAGTGTTAAAATAATTTTATCCAAATTGGTCACCTGGCATCACTCTTCTAGCTCTAAGGCATCAACTGAATGTTTGTGAAAGGCTAGGGACAGAAGAAGCTCAAACATTTGGTATTTAAGAAATGTGAGATAATAAAAACTTGACTCCAATGTCTAAATAAGGAAGACACTTGTGACCTAGAAAGTCTCAGTAAAGAAAACTTTTGAGAGGAGAGGCCACTTGCAGCCTGAGATATATTTTTGAGCCTCACTTCTCCGAATTCCTTCGTTACTTGACTAGGGAAACAAAACATCTTAAAATGTACATTGTAATCAGATCTGAGTGGTCGAAAATGATAGCAGCAGCACTAATTCTACTTCTAAAGTGCTATTGGCGCAACGACTGGAATGTGAAAAATAACACAGGTGAAAATCATTTGGTGGTGACCCAGCTGAGTGAGTTCAAGTGATGTATGGGAAAAAATACCCAGACAAAATTTTTTTTTACAGTAATAAGTCTTTATACTATGCCAACACAGTCTTCAGAGAATGTAGTTTATATTCAGTCCAATAAAATGGATTGAATTATGCCTGAAGGCAGCATATAAATGTATATATTTACACTGACACTTGTTTTATTTATTTTTCCCTGGGGAATGAAATGTTCTGGATGAGAAAATTTTCAAGTTAACTAAAATATAGCCATTTAATTATAAAGTGATATTAACAAAGCAGGCTTTGACATTTTGGGTGGCAATTTTTCCAAAATGCTTTGAACACTCCACTGATTTATCCATCCAACTTGGTAATATGTTGCACATAATCCATCCTATTTTTGATGATATGAGGGTCATAACTATCGTCCTTTATTTAAGAGAATAAATCCCTGGGTGATACTATGTTGTTTGAATGTGCAGGACCACCCACTAAGTGCCTTCTAGATTGCTGTGTTTTTGTAAATTCTGATTCTTTAATCTCCTTCATCACCGTCAACCATCATTTCTTTAGCATGTCTGGTTTAATGATTACCCTTAATGCCCTTGCCATATCTAAACTGTCTTCCACTAAAATGAACTAAATCCTAAGAGAGAATCAGACAACTGAGATGTAAGATCCATCAGTTTTAATTTTTCACATAAAAACCTAAATCAGTAGACTCTTGATTTTTTTTTCATTCTCGAAGTCCTGGCAGCACTTTCTCCTCTTTGCTTAAGGGATAAATACAGAGCTAGTCCTGATGAGTATCACTGTAAAAACCTGGCTTAGTAAATATGGTACACATGGATTTACTTTTTTTTTACCTTAAACCATCAGAATATAATATGTACTTGGATATGAAAAAAAAAGGTACTTATTGACATTACACGGGAGCTGGTTAAAAATAAAAAGTTCAATACCACCCTCATCCCCAAGACCTACTGAATCAAAATTTTGACAATATCTCCATTTTATCTTTCTGCGACATTAAGTTCTTCTAAGATGTATTTATTCGAAAGAGAGAGAGATAGCACAGAGGAGGGAGAGATGGAAAGAAAGAGAGAGAGTCTTAAATGGACTCTGCACTGAGCATGGAGCCTGATGTAGGGCTCAATCCTGTGACCCTGAGATCACAACCTGAGCTGAAATCCAGAATAAGACACTTAACCAACTGCACCACTCAGGTGCCCATATGCACATTAAGTTGGAGAAGCACCAATTTAAAACATAATACTCTCCAATCAAAGGCTCTCCAATGATGACTTTCATTATTGAGAAGTCAGGATTTTTGTTCTTGAATCTAAATTTTTCCCCTTAATACTGCTCAGTTTACCTTCATGGAATATCCTCATTACAGGACATACTTTTAGCAAAAACGTTATCTTTGTGAAAAAAATCTCTGAGATAAAATAAATTCGTTGTGGATAAATAGATAATAAATAGATTCAACTCCATTTAGAACCATGAATCATGGCTTTTTTAAACCCTTAGGGAATGCTATAAATCATCCAGTTCAACCTGCTTCCCTCCTTTTGCAGAAGAGAAAACTGCAGCCCACAGAGGTGAGGTGATTTGGTTTACCACAATAATCAAGCATTAAAATGATTTATTCTCTCTTAATCACATATCCAGGTTCAGTGATGGTACCTCAGTTCTTTTTTTCTTTTTCTTTTCTGCTTTATTTTTTGTTGAAATGCATACAGTCAGGCTCAGTCTAGGAACTCTTCTTAAACCAGCAACTTAATCTTTCCCTATTCTATTACTAGCTCTCCTGAGCTGCTCTTGCTCTCTACTCTGTACATCTTTAGTCTCCCCTCTGGGGTTAGCATAAAACCCTCAGCTCCACCTCCTTCTCTGAACCCATGCTTAAATCTTAAGAATAGGGCAGCCCAGATGCCTCAGCGGTTTAGCACTGTCTTCAGCCCAGGGCGTGATCCTGGAGACCTGGGATCGAGTCCCACGTCGGGCTCCCTGCATGGAGCCTGCTTCTCCCTCTGCCTGTGTCTCTGCCTCTCTCCCTCTGTGTCTCTCATGAATAAACAAAATCTTAAAAAAACAAAACAAAAAAAAAAAAAAACTTAAGACTAAGCATTAATGTCAGTACTTATGGCAAAGGCAAGATCATGTAAGGGATCATGCTTTCTAGTAAAAGAAACAAAAAATTAAGAGTTCTTCTGCTTCCAGGGTCCCTTTCTTGGGACCTGCTACAGCTCTTAAGATTATTTGTCCTCTTTGCATGGTTTTTCTCTTACTCGCTCCATGTTGCTAATAGGGGAACATATTCATTTCCTTCTCACAAGCCTACGACATAAACCAGGAAAAGGGGAACAGGAATTGACCCCACAAATTAGATTTTAGTCTGGGCCTTATGTTAGATGTACACTCCATTAGGCGGAAGTCCAGCTCAGCTAGCCAAGAGCTGAGATTGCATAGGGATTTAGTTTAAACCCTAATTAGTAATAAAGAGTATTAATTTACCTGGATCCTCCCTCGGGCATACCTCTCTATGAGCAACTGGGAGATGAATATAACTGGAAAAGTAAATTGGGAGGTGGCCCTCTTTCAATGGGCCCTCACAATTTTGTATGGTTCAATTTTTTTTTTCAGTAGTTATTCCATGTCCAAAATGTATGACTCTTGAATCTTAGCTGGTTTCCCTAAATGAAAGCTTTCCTTTTTTATTCGCTTTATAGATACAACTCTTACATAACTAGGCAAAAATCTTCTTCCTCACTAGCAACCTATTTTGAATCTTAGCCTAGCATAGCAACTAAATAAATAAATATGTCTTATACACTGCTCAGAGAGATAGCACAAAAATAATTCACTGGTAAAAATAACCTAATTTTTAATACAAGTGTTTATTTTCAAAATATAATCCATCCATTTTAAAGTTAGACCTTATGCTAACCAATTTGAAAATTAATGTTGAAAGATAAATGGAAGTTATTACCTGAAGGAAGTTTTCCATCTGTATTTTTAGGAATACCTTTGGCTTGGTTAATTGTCAGAAGCTGATCTTCTTAGATGCCCCATAACTAGTGAATTAATTTAACTATATATGCACCCTGCCCTGTGGTAAAGTATATAGTAAACAACCAGTGCAATTATAACAGAGGCATGTTTGTTAAGATGCATAAAATGAGAATCCAAAATGATGTAGAATGCATTCTCCTCTTATTAAAAACAAATGCTAATTCTCCCTAAAATGGACTTTGTCATACTATTTGCTCTCTCTACTCCTCTCCTGTTTAAAGAATTACTGAGTTATAGCTAAGTATAATATAAAGACACAATTGAAGTTTGTTGAATGCCCACTTGGAAGGTAGAAAACACATCAAGGTTTAAAAGCTGGCATAATAGTTTTACTTAGAGAAAAGCAACTCATGTGAAAATTCAGTATGTGCCACAACATCTCAAATAGCTGAGTATAGTAAGCGACTATGCATGAAACATTTTTTAAAAATCAAGCTGAGCTTTAGAAGTATCTATCACAATATTAAGATCTTCATTCTATAAACTGGACTGGTGTCTCTCCCAGTAGGACTATCACTATAATGACACTGCCCCGCAGGATGCTGTCTTATGAAGCATAGGAGGATCAGTGGTTTCATCTGAAAACATTAAATTTAGAAAAGTTCGAAGTTGCTACAAATAGATGAACTCTTAGTGTTTTAGTTAAAAGCTACTGAAATAACTGGTTAATCGAAAAAGTTTTATAAGCAATAACTTTCTAATAAGAAATCTGATCTTGTTACTTTGGCAGCTGCCATCAAGAGAAGTTAGTCCTTGCTTCACTCAGGTTTTAAGAAATAGTCTTTCTGGTAAATTGATGGAATTTGAGCTAATCTGTATAGCAGAGTCAAAGCTTAAATCCACATGCCATTATTTTGATTCATATAAATTTGTGCTTTTCTTAAAATGCCTATACAAGCTGTCAATTAACATTTATCGTTAGTCAATGATAAATACTAAGTTCAAAAATATGAAATAGCCTTTTTTGAGGTAAGAAAAAATAAGCATATATTGGTAATTTCATAATTTTTAACCTAAAACCAAGATTAGTAGATATATCATTTTGTAAGCATCATGATTATGCTTACAAACCAGATAGTTGGTTTGTAACTACTAGGGCTCCTTTCAGGACTGTAATCACAAGATTTCCTTCAAACTTATATCAATAGAATCCTCAAGGCAAAACATAGGACATTTTTTGACCAGGAGCAGTCTGTGTATGAGAATTGATGCCAGCAATTTGGACACACCATCTATATAGGTTTCTTTTTATGCCACATTAAAGACGCAAGATTGAATTTTGCCGGAATGTCTACTTTTATTTTTATCTCTATATGTAAACAAAGTTTATTTTCATAACTCAAGATTCAACTGTGGTAAACTGAATAATGAATAAGAAGTTACATTTTAATTTTTGAGCAAATATTTATGGAACACTCAGTAATACTGAGTATGTTTTCAAGATTTCTACCATTTTCCAAAGAACTCCTGCCTGGTTTTAATTTTGCTTATGGTTCCAGTGAAAAGTATTTGCTTTCCTAAGGTATAAGCATATACTGGTTCACTAGCCTCCCATTTGTTTCTCTGGCTGAACAAAGCTTTCATTTTTTGTGGCACATATCTATGACAGCTGTTTATTCCACATGTTTCCATTGAAAGCATATTAACCTGAGCACCTGGGGATAATCATCATCATATATAAAATGCCTTTTGATGTTAATGATTCATCTTCCTTCCTCTCCCTTGATTGACTTGACCTTTATATTACTATGTACCAAACTCTGTGGGTCGTCATGGTCCTGATAATACAAAGTCATCCACATTGACTTTGGTTAAGAAAGCTTGAGTTTGGGTTGATAGTTCTCAGTTAACTGTAAACTTCAATAAATAGACCTTTAAAAAATTTCCCATGAAGGTATATATTAATATTAACTAGTAATAATAATGTGATTCAATGGTCTATGTTCATCTGGAATCATTCATATTCAATACTTTTTCCCTTTGGTTAGGGGTGTGTCAATTACATGAGATGCATTTTGGGAAAACATCACCAAAACTCTAATTATAGATATTCTTGATTTGGTTTCTCAATTGCCTTATAATGAAAATAATTCATCCAGTAGAACAAAAAAAAAAAAAAAAGGGCAATAGTTGCTCTGTAACTTTCCTATTTGTATGACTTCAAGATTTTCTTACACAGTTGATTTTTCTGATATATAATATGAAGTTGACATATGATGGCTGTATTTGTCTCCTTTTATTCCCTCAGAAATTGCTTTCAACTAAGAATGTTTTGCCGCTTATTTCCAATGCTGTAGGTACAATATTAGAGCTGAGAGAGAGCTTTCACATCATTTTATTGAATTTCTAAATTTTTCAAATAAAAAAAGATAAAAAGACATTAAGACTTCTTTAAGAACACGCGGCTTGTTAAAAAGGTACTTGTAACTTAATTGGGTTTTGTAAAACCACAGACATGCTAAGCTCTGGCATCCAGTATATACACCAAACTATAACTCTAATAAAAATTGCTCATTATTGTACTGTGTAGTTCATTTCACCCCTTTCACCACAATGTAACCTGTGGTCACATGGATTCTATCATATACATTTCTCGTTTGACCTCCATGGTATCTTGCTTTCCTGCTACCCTCTACCCCTCTCTAAGTGATTCTTCTTTATCCTTCTCTGCTTGGCTGTCTAGGTTATATGAACTGCATCCAGTTGTGGGGATCTCTCCATCTGTATATCAGACCCTGACCATATTCCTAGGATCCAGACCTATCTTTGCAAATGCTCACAAGTCCTCTTTACCTGAATGTTTCACAGACACCTTAAATTTAATATGGCCCAACAGGAACTAATGGTTTTCTTCTTTTCCTTACTCTATGATCCATAGGCTTCTTCTCTTTTATTTTTTTACTTGATTACTAATTCAACAATCTATATAGGCAATCAAATTGAGCACTTGGGTGTCACTCTAGATTTCTCTACCACCCTGAGTTCTCCATGTCTAATCACTCACAAAGACACCCTAACATCTTACATGGATAATATCTGCCACCTGTCCCCTCCTCACCTTCCCTATCCTATCATGGCTTATTGTAATGCCTAACACATAGTAAGTGCTCTATAAATATTTAATGATGAATGGATAGAACAAGAATGAACACATGAATGATTAGTAAAACATAGCTGCTACCCTCATTTAGCTCATTGTCTAGAAAATAGAGACAAAGGGATACTTATATGACACATGTTATGTTCCAGGAAATGCTATAAATAAGAGGAACTTTACCAAAGCTGGGCTCAAGAAAGTCTATCTACAGTTGAATACCTAGGTAATGAATAAATTTACTTATTCATCTACATTCTACTTAGTTTTCTGTTCATTTCTTTAGATTGAGTGGCAGGAGAAAACTGGATGATGACAAGGGAAATTCTGTGATTTCCACATAGACCAATTTAGTTTTTCTACTCCCCAGGTAGCCATGACTGCTTAGATGATCTTGAGTACAATTTTTCCTAAAGGACCTCAGATCTCTGTTTTACAAATTAATGACTCACAAAGAAAGACTTGGCTCCAAATTTTAGTCACAAATCATGAAACATGAGGCTTCAATCGAATAACAGATTACATTGTTCTATAAGCTTTTATATGAATTCAAATGAATCCTATCTTTTAATATAAAGTATAGGCTGCACAAACATACTGATAGCTATACTAGGATCATATTCAGTCTCAGCCTCTTGGTGAACTATGCTCCAGTTCTGGGCTAGTCTGAGCTATATCGTGACACTAACAAAATGAACACGGTTTTCCAGTGGTCTTTCTAGATTTATTTGTTCTGATATGCACAAAGTACGGACTGATAAGAATAGTAATGATAATAACAATAATAATTCAACTTTAATGCATTCTCTGTAAAATAAATTCCCCTTGAGAATTTAGAAACTTTCTTTATGATATAAACTAATATTAGTAAAAATGATCAAATTTCAGGCAGTATTTCTTGGCTTTTGTTTAAAATTTGTTTTCTATCAAATTTCCTTTTCACGGTTAATTAGTCTACGGTTTTAAAACCTATCAAATAATAACTCTGTATATTCTTTAATTACTAGATATGATTCAGTAAATAGTGAGGAAGCCAATAGATTTAATTCTCATTTTGAAGTTAAACATGCAATCTGTCTTGAATGAATTGATCAAATAACACCTTTATGAATTACAAAAACTAAGAAATACCTAAACACTAGATAGGGAAAACATAGTTTTGTTTTATTTTTTTTCTCCATCAAGGAAAACTTTCATCCCTAAATTTGTGCCACTCTATGTCTTAATTCACTTTATGAAATACATGGGGAAATTCAATAAACAAAAAGTCTCTTCTATTGGTCCCCTCTGGTAAAAGCATCATTTAAAGTCTGTATTTAGTCCAGATCATTTATAGAAATACCTTTCTGAAAAAAAGAAAAACCTACTAATTCAGAATTACACACCACTTTTATCATTATCTCACATATTTTTAAGATCTCTTAATGCCTAACATTACACTTTTCATTGGTGACCTATAACTTTGCTATGAATGCTCTGTCCTTCAGAAAGGAAAGGAAAGCCATCACTTCTACAAGTGAAAAATAATCTTCCAGTTTTTTTCCAGTATGGGTAATTGGACATCTTTAAGCTTGCACAAGCTAAGTCTGCCCTGGTTCCCCTTATAATCAGTGAGTAATGCTGAAAAGGTGATTATGGGCTATAGTTATGGGCTCAGTTTTTGGTCTGGGGAAACAGAATATTTTTATATGTCTTATATAACTGCCAAGTCTAATGGCATTTGATTTATTAGCCCAATTAAGCAACCTAAACTCACCAATTTTCTCTTCACTTTCTGGCTTAAAAATACATTCTATGTTCCACTATCATGGCTGCTGATGGTTCTTACTGTTGTAAACAGTGATAGAAAAAAAAATTCAAAACTTTTTATGTCCCAAGGTTGTGCTATTCTCAGCCTCTCTGGGGGTCAACAAATAGGGCAATGAGAGGAGTTATGCACTGTCACAGCCTGAACAAAATCTCATCAATCAGACAACAGGATTTTACTCTCTGGTGCCTTCCTCCACCAGAGTGGAAACAAAGGAAAGAATCCCCCAAAAAGCAATTCTGTTGAATTACTGTGTAAGACCAGGGAACAAATGACAGCACTTGTATCTCTAGTAAGCATTTTCCAACATAAATAAATAGTTTCGGGAAATACATTTTATGTGAAATTTTATTTTATAAACACAAGAGATTCAAAGTAACAGCACACAAAAGTTTAAAAAGCTAAAGTCAAGTTTTATTCTATATATGGAGAAGAGAAAAGTCCTCACCCTGACCAGATCTTTTTTTGCTTCATGTTAGCCTAGTATGCTGCTTCAACAATCCCAGATGACTGCCATGTTGAAGTCACGCTTTGGAGGGATTTGGATCTGAGCTCTGTGATTTTCTGTTAAGTCAATGGCTCAGAATTCTGCTCCCTTCTCAAACCACTTCTTAGGAAGTATTTCAAAGATTCACAGTACACACACACACACACACACACACATTCCCTCTCTCTTATCTCTCTCTCCAGCAACAAGAACTTTAAAAAATACTAACTAGACCAGAAATTTGAGGTCAATGAATGAATAAACATTCAAAATATTGTTACTTCTACTGTTTTTTCTTCTAGATGTCTTTGTTTGTTAACAGATTACGGCAAAATGCATACATTCATATTGTTAGGATGAGTGGTTAGGGATATAAAGATACAATGAGTAAAAGCTGACCTTCTATTTCAGGTTGTGCCTGGTATGGAGTAGGAATAGACTAGCCACCGTTTAGTAGAATATTCATACTCTACAATCTGGTTCAAAGCTTTGCAGATATAGACCTTCAATGCGATTGGATTTTAGAGAATCAATACACATCATCTAATTCCATAAGAAATGGCTACTTAATCCAAATATAAAGAGATAGATCGGGGATCCCTGGGTGGCTCAGCGGTTTGGCGCCTGCCTTTGGCCCAGGACGCGATCCTGGAGTCCTGGATGGAGTCCCGCGTCAGGCTCCCAGCATGGAGCCTGCTTCTCCTTCTGCCTGTGTCTCTGTCTCTCTCTCTCTCTCTATGTCTATCATGAATAAATAAAAAAATAAAATAAAAAAAATAAAAAATAAAGAGATAGATCATTTCAAAATAGGTAAATGGAAAAAATACTCACGTTAATAGTAAACATAAAAAACTATACAATGGCTATTTTAATATCAGATAAAATAAATCCAAACACATACTAGACATAAAGGAAGTATTTCATAATGATAAAAGAATTAATGAGGCATAGCAAACCTAAATGCATAAGCTCCTTAAAAACAGATTTTAGAAGTACATGGAGCAAAAATTGATATAATTAAAGGGCACAATAAGGAATTCTATAATCATAGTTGAAGATTTTTAATATCCTGTCAGCAAATGATGGAATAACTACATACACAGACAAAGTAAAAATGTAGATAATCTAAACAATACTATCAACTACCTTGATCTAATTGATATTTATATAATACTACACCTAGCAAACGCAAGATGTACAATCTTCAAGTACACATATTACTAACGCTAAGATAGATATATGTTGTACCATAAAATAAATCTCAAATGTAAAAGTATTAAAATAATAAAACTTGTTCTCTGACCACTATGGAATAAAATTAGAATCAATAAACAATAAAATATGTAGAAAAAAATATATGTTGCTTAAAGCACTAAGCTTTAGTTATCTATGAGATGGATTTATGAAGAAAGTAACCTTTCCAAACAATACACATGACATATTACTCTGGTGTACTCAAGTACTCATAGAACTCCAAGTATCTTTAGAATATTGGGATATGTGGGGTAAATGAACTAGTTAGGAAATTTTCTTTCAAAATTTGTGTTTTTGTTTTAAGACCTTAAAAGAAAGGGATATAAATTTAAAAAAAAATGGTGAAATGGGTTACCTATTTTTCACTATACTTTCAAAAAGACTAATTTTGCAAAATTTATTAGTCTTTAGTATTCAGTATTTTTCATTGATTGTACCTATTTGTAAATCTATTTGTTGACATCCAGTCAATCTTAAAAAGAAACCTCTGTTGGGCAGCCTGGGTGGGTCAGCAGTTTAGCACTGCCTTCAGCCCAGGGCGTGATCCTGGAGACCCAGGATCAAGTCCCACATTGGGCTCCCTGCATGGAGCCTGCTTCTCCCTCTGCCTGTTTCTCTCTCTCTCTCTCTCTCTAAAAAAAAAAAAATAAAAAAAAAATAATAATAATCTTAAAAAGAAACCTCTGTTAAATATATAGAATATGTTGTACAATAAAAGGAAGTTTTTATAAATTATTAATTCCACAATTTAAAATTAGTAACTGAACAATTTGCAACCTGATCAACAAAAAAAGTTTTAATTCAAGTCTTTAAGTGTGAATAACCGAAAGCTTAAAAAAAAATGTGATATTTAAAGTTCTAAACATTTATTTTTATTAGTCATATAATCAAATGTTATATTTGTTTTGTTTAAATTTTTGAAACATTTATCTTTATAGTATCTAAACAGAGAAGCATAATTTCATTTATTGGGTATTTATTAATTTGATGGTTATTTTTAAAATAACCTCTATATCCATGAGGCATTATGTCATGAGTTAGGGATATAATCATACTCCCTACACTAGTAAAGTTTATATTCTTTTTTTTTTTAAGATTTTATTTATTTATTCATAGAGACACAGAGAGAGAGGCAGAGACATAGGCAGAGGGAGAAGCAGGCTCCATGCAGGAAGCCCGACGTGGGACTTGATCCCGGGTATCCAGGATCAGGCCTTGGGCTGAAGGCAGCGCTAAACCGCTGACCCACCCAGGCTGCCCTAAAGTTTATATTCTAGGGGAGAAGTAAGACAGTAAATACAAATAGAAAAATAGCTAACTATTTAATCACAACAGTGCTATGAACGTATAGTAAATGGTGATATCAAGACATGTAATAGATATACTCCAGTGACAGAAAATGGAACTGAACTTTGAAGAATGAATAAAAATTAATTATCAATGGAGGGAGTCTTGATTAGAGAAAAGAATACATAAGGCTGTGAATCAGAAAGGGAGAAATGCGTTTGAAAGATCCAAGAAAAAGCCTGTCAGTGGAGCACAAGAGAAAAGGAAGATAGCCGCAAGTACCACAGGCAAGGTTAGCTGAGCCCGGTAGACCAAATAAGGCCCCCCTCCCCCCAGCCCAGGTAGAATGGATAGCCTTGAGGATTTAAAATGAAAGGAATAGTAGATATTCTGGATTTGGAGAATGAAAGAGGACAGAATAAAGAACAGCTCCCAGCTTTCTAGCTTAAGCAACTAAATGTATGGTGATGCCACTTGCTAAGGAAAAAATAAAAAAGCTAGAAATTTGTGGAAGAATTTATGGAGTACATACTGAGACAAAGTGAATTTTAGTGGGGCGCTATGAGACATTCAGAGAAAGATTTTTAGGTATACAGCTCAATACAGAAGTGGACGCCAGAGAAATGCTTTGGTTGAGAGGTATAAATTTGAGGATGATTAGCACACAGATGACAATGGGGTCATGGCTGCAAATGAGGAAATGAGAGAAACAAAAGAACTGGTACATAAATATACCACATGAGGCTCAAGGAACTCCAGCATTTGAAGGTTAGATGAGAGTGGACCAGCAAAGGAAATCCAGGTGTATGTAGGAAAGGAGCGAGTGTTGCACCCTGTGATGGAGGGCAAGAAAACAGCATTTGGAGCAAAGAATTGTCAATAGTTTGTAATGCACCAGGGAAGCCATGCAAAATGAAAACTCCAAAGGCCCACTGCATTGGGAATATAGGACTCTGTTGATCTCAGGAGAAATTTCTTTGTTGTTGTTGTGGTTGGGGTGCGGGTGCTAAAGGACAGCTGAAGTTTGAAGAAAAACTAGACCCTAAAGAGAAAGGCATGATTAGGAAATGAAGAAATGGAAACTGATTATAGATAACTATTTTCAAGATGTTTGGCAATAAAAAAAAGAGGAGAAAGGAAGTGGCAGGTAAGAGAATGGAGGAGGGCAGAGTTATGAAAATACGTTTTCTAAGATGGAGAATTCTGAGCAAGTGATGATGGCAAAGCTGCAGTTCAAGGGAAGACAATATAGACACCAAAGAATCTAAAGTTTCTGAGAAATTGGGGGAAGCTACAACATATAAAGGTAATTAACCTCTATCTGTAATTAAAGTTTTTAAAGTTAGTCTAATAATCAGAGACAACATTTCAGAAGAGCTTTCTCTTAGACTTACTCAAATAATCTGAAATTTTGCTGAGCATGAAATTTATAAAGTACTTATATTTGATGCTGAAAAACTTTACTACCAAATCGTGTACGTGTAGTTAAGTCTCCTGTATTTAAAACTTATGCCCCAGTTAATGGAAAGTTATAGATATGTTTTATCTACTCAGATAAAAAAAGGCCATTTTAAAGGGAAATGCTAACTTAACCAGCAAATTAGTTTCAAGCAAATACACAACTGAAAGAGATGAACAGAACACATACTGCAATTTAGTGTCTTATTTCTGTAGATTTACCTGAGTGATTTCTCTGAGAGCAACCAGAGTGGTTTTTTTTTTTAATTCATTTTAAATTTTGATGGCATACAAGCTAACCTCACATGAAAGATATTATATAGGGTTATCTGTGCCATTTTAAAATGTATTCATTGAGGAAACTATAAATTTTAAAACTTCTGCATTAACAGACTTTGCTTGGTGATTTAAATTCAAAATCCAGGCTTCAAAATATACCCTTTGCTTACTGACAATGTAATCAAACACTCTCAAGGGCAAAGTAGGTTAGAAAATGCCTTGCAGGGTTTTTAGCCACAGAAGGGAGGTAGGTAAGTGACTCTAGCTATAACCACAAGAACATGGCACAACTATTCTAGCTGTATGATTAGATGACTCCACCAGCCACAGTTCCTCAGAATAGTTGCTAGATAATCAGACATTATTGGCTCTAATTGAGCTGCTATGGGGATGATCTTCATTCAACTGGACTGGTCGGAACCTGTAAAGCATTTTATATGTGACACAAATAGAAAGAAGTGGGTAGCCAAAGGAGTCTTAAAAACAATAATTCTTATAAATACCTTATAATAATAAGTGAAATATTATAATTTAGAATTATAGCTTGTCTACTATCAATTATCTCAATGTTCTTCATTATCAAGGTAGCAGAGAGATTATCACTACTCCCAAATATGAAAAGAGAAAATGACCTTTATTTTTTTAAAAGATTTATTTATTTATTTTAGAGAGAAAGAGACCATGAGCAGGGGAGGGACAGAGAGATGGGGAGACAAACAGACTCCCTGCTGAGCAGGGAGCCAAGACTCAGGGCTAGATCCCAGTATCCTGAGATCATGACCTGAGCTGAAACCAAAAGTCAGACACTTAACCTACTGAGCCACTCAGGTGCCCCAAAATGAATTTTAAATATAAAATGGTAATAAAACTTTTCTTATTTAAAAAAAAAAAGGAAAATGAGAAGTCATAAATCTGAATGTTTTCATTTGTCATTGAAAGCAGAGCTACTTAGCCAATGAGACCAATTATGAATGAAGTTACTTACATATGGTTACTGTAGATCTCTTAGGTATTAACCTCATGTTCTGGGGAAATTTTAATAGACTGACCACTCTCTCAGAACAAGAGAAAATACATTTTCATAAAATTCTCCATATAATACCTCAATCTAGGCTAAGGCAGCATGGAACAAACTGGAGCACATACATAAACATATGAAGCTGTATCATGAACCTCGCAGAGAGGAGTTGACATGCAGAGTACATACTAACAATTCAGTGTCTAATTACATCTTTAATTCAAGATTATGAGAGGGCAAGTAACAGAACAGCATCAAAATTCTTGTAACAAAGTCTATATAATGTATTTGATGTTGTTGGGAAAACAGCATATGTTCAGGGTAATTGCTAAAACCTCAAAGGATGCCTTCCAAATTACTGAGAGTGAAACCAAATGCTACAAAACCTAACCATTACCTATGGTACCGACAGAACCACAGGTACATATCCACAGTGATGGAGTTGGTAATTAAGTAGTCAATGACACTTAAAACCATGGCTTCAACCTTGAGTGCAACCTTTTAAATAATTGGGGATGACAGACATTTGAAGACAGCCGCCTTAAATTTTAAAGAAACTGTCTTGTTCCCATTATCATCAGCAGCCCACACAGGCTAGTGGCTTAAATGACCTAAATACCATTCCAAGACTTCAGTAGGAGAGGATGGTGTAGGAGTTGAAATGTGCCATGGAAGTCTGTGGATGGGAGTCTTATATACACATTTTTTGGTCCCAATTTGCTTCATAAGAAAATGTAAGCATATGAGAAAAGGACATATTAGGTCTATATTATAGGATTCCTATAATCCTGAACAGTGGTGAATGTTCTTCTGAGATTGGTGGTCATGCACTCTATATGATACTGATCATAACAGTTGTATAATTTTTCTCCAGCTATGCTCAGCTTGTATGTAAGATCAGAGTAGGTCGATAGCTGAATTTATAGAAATTGGAGGTGTGCTAGGTAAGAAAAATGAAAGATAAAAGAGACAAGTAAGTTATAGTTTCTAAGGATCTAATTACAATTAAAGACCATGGGATCTAGGCTGGGAAAGGAGGGATCAGAACAAGATAGGAGAAGGCTAATAGATCTTGAAAATATTGTATTGTTATGTCAAGACTTTTTTGGGTAAGGTAGAGAAATTCAGTTAGAAGGATATGTCACTGTGGTTTGAAAATGGGATTTCTGAACCCAAGACTTTGAATATGCAGCAATTGATAATGACACAGTACAAGGGTCTACCTCATGTACAGGGATCAAAGTCAATTAGTAGAGATACAAGGATAAACCAAATCTGCTACTTGTCCAACTCAATTTTACATTCTTTGTTTAGTCTACATGAAACTCAGTTTCAGACATATATAAATGTATATTGTTACATATACAATATAACAGTGAGTTGCTCATTTTAAAAATGTAGATGAATATTAATGTTTCAATTTCCAGAAAACCCAGTTTTAAGTATAAAAGTGCCAAGATTGGGGCACCTGGGTGGCTCAGTCAGTTAAGCATCAGACTCTATTTCAGCTCAGGTCATGATCTCAGTTTCCTTGTCCCTCTTCCTCCTCCCATCTGTGCCCTCAATGTCATAAATAAATAAATAAATAAATAAATAAATAAATAAATAGAAATTTTTTTGGAACGAAATGCCAAAATAAAATTTTACAAAATGTGAGGATGTATCACTTTTCTCCCTTGCTTAAAGAAGAAAATAGATAAGCAATCTATCACTCTAATGGTATTTTTGTAGTGTTTTCTGACATTCCTAAGTATTCATCAAAACTATTAAAACAAAACTTCATTATGGATGTTTTCATAACAAACTGAAAATAACCTTTCATACACAGACCGTAGACCCAAGAATTTTAGAGAATACTAAGCAGGATAAATGCCAAAATTCGAAAGCCTGGTATATTCAAACTTCAGAAAATCAATTTTTAAAAAATCTTGAAAGAAGCCAGAGGGAAAAACACATTACCCATATAGCAGAAGAGATAAGATATTTGGCTTCAAAGAAGTCTTATTACTATTTTCATTATTATTATTGAAATATGGTATTTTTAATTTCAGCTGACCAATTCCAGTGCCAATTTTGTAAGCTGCTTTACCATAACAGCCTTTTCCCCAGAAGCTAACTAGTCTAACATTACATAGCATTCATGTAGAAGTTCTCTACACCACAAAATTTGTCTTGCTGAAGTTGTCTCCTTTTATTTATACCCATTTTCCATTTGCTGACCTTTTTATAGGCTAATAATCAGGCTTTTTACAACCAAGATGTTCTTAGAAAAATGACATTTTCCTTTCCCATAAATTTCTTTTCATATGATTTTTTTCTTTTCTAAAGAGTTTGGCCAGATGAAATTTAAACAACGGCTTCCAAAAGAGAATCATTTAATTGTTGAACAATAAAGAATCTTATTCCCCATTCTATCAAATTTGATCTGTTCTATGCTAACAAACTCATCCAAGCAATATTGAAATTAAACAAAGATAAACCAGTATATTGACTCAAATATATAAAAATAAATGGCTTTCTTATTTTCCTTCTTCTCCTTTCCCCAGTCGCATTCTTTTGAGAGAACAGTAAATTGGCATCAAAGTAAATATAATGAATACTAGTGAAGGGAAATGGTGGAGTAGAAGGATCCTGAGCTCATCTAGTTCCATGGACATACCATGTATGGCAATTAACTCTGAAAACAACCTAAAGACTTGCAAAACATATAACATATCTGCCATAGCTTGTTGTAGAGAGAAGGTCACATCAAAAAGGGTGGGAGGAATGGAGACACACTCAGGTACCACACTCCCAGGGCAACTAACCACAAATGGGAGACATCACAAGCACAGGCGAGTGAGGGTATTAGACCACTTACCAGCACACCCAGCCCTGGGACCCAGAGTGAGGAGATGGTCCCTTAACATCTGGCTTTGAAAACCTGGGGGTGGAGGTGAAGGCCTAAACTCCAGGGGCTTAAAAATGAGTGGGGCTTAACACCAGGAACTTTAAAAACCAGTAAGAATTAACTCCAGGAGAACTGGAGGGCAATAGGAACTGAGTCCAGACCCTGGAAGAACCAGCACGTCAAATAACTCAGCTCAAGACATAGCACAAAAGCAGCAGTCTGAAAAGTCTGAAGGAAATTTATTGACTAATTTTAGGATGTGTGCCAGAGAGGCAAAAGTCTGAAGAAGCTTTCTAAGGGAGCAAAGGAGTTGTTAGGCACCATTTTTTCTTGTCCTCACCTAGCCTAGATAGCCTGACACAGTGGGGGCCAGTGCTGACACTCTCTATCTACCTTCCTAGTATCCAGTGCCCTGCCTCAGCATTCCAAAAGCAGGTCCTACCCCATCACACCCAAAGGCAGCTCTGGCTGAAACTGAAGCCCCTGGAAAGTGACTCCTGTCCATTGGACTGGGAAGCTAACCTTACACACCAGTGTATCCACAGCTCCCACAGCTGAGCCTTTCAGCTGCACAAGGAGCAAACCCTGCCCGTCAGTACTCTACAGCTGTCCCAACAGCTAAGTGCAGAGACAGGTTAAGTGCTAGGCCTGCTCACCAGTAAGACTGTGTCCATTACAGCCTACTCTCTGTCGGCCATGCAGGGAATGAGACCTGTACACCAGTGAGCCACAGCAGGCAAAGCAGGTCTTTGCAGTCAGATGAGAGGAGGTCCGGCCCTGCCCATCAGAGTACCCACGGCAATCATGGTTCAGCCACAATAGGAGGGTGCACAGAGTCCACAAGGGGACACTCTTGGAGCACCTTGTTCTGGTGACCAAGGGGAATTACTCTATAGGGGGATCATAGGACTCCTCTACACAAGACTACTATTTTTAAGACCAAGAGATGTAGCTGACATACCTAATACATAGAAATAAATAGAGAGTTACACAAAATGAGGAGATAGGGGTCTATGTTCTAAATTAAAGAACAAGGCAAAAACCACAGAAAAAGAGCTAAATGAAACAGAGGTAAGCAATATGCCAGATAAAGAGTTTGAAATAATAGTCATAAAGATTCTCACAGAACTTGAGAGAAGAGTGGATGAACTCAGAACCTCAACAAAGAGATACAGAATAGAAAAAAGAACCAGGAAGAGCTGAAGAATACAATAACTGAAATGAAAAAGATACTAGAGGGGGGCAGCCTGGGTGGCTCAGCGGTTTAGCGCCGCCTTTGGCACAGGGAGTGATCCTGAAGACCTGGGATCGAGTCCCACATCGGGCTCCCTGTGTGGGGCCTGCTTCTCCCTCTGCTGGTGTCTCTACCTCTGTCTCTCTCTGTATCTCTCATGAGTAAATAAATAAAATCTTAAAAAAAAAAAGAAAGAAAGAAAAAGATACTAGAGGGAATCAATAGCAGATTAGAGAGTGCAGAAAAATGAATCGGTGCTCTGGAAGACAGGGTAATGGAAAGAAACCAAGGTGCTGAGGGACATCCACATTATCAGCATCAAGCATAACAACATTCATATTATAAGGGTCCCAGAAGTTGAAGAGAGAGACAAGTGGGCAGAAAACCTATTTGAAAACATAATAGCTGAAAACTTCTCTAATCTGAGGGAGAAGTAAACATGCCTGTTCAGGAATCAAAGAGAACCTCAAACAGCATGAATACAAGGAGGTCCACACCAAGACACATAATAACTAAAATGGCAAAGACTAAAGATAAAAAGAGAATCTTAAAAAAAAAAAAAGATTTATTTATTCATGAGAGACATATACACACACACAGAGAGAGAGAGAGAGAGGCAGAGACACAGGCGGAGGGAGAAGCAGGCTCCATGCAGGGAGCCTGATGTGAGACTCGATCCCAGGACTCCAGGACCTCGCCCGGGGCCGAAGGCAGGCGCTAAACCGCTGAGCCACCCAGGCATCCCTGATAAAGAGAGAATCTTAAAAGCAGCAGTAGAGAAACAAATTGTTACATGCAACAGAAATACCATAAGACCATCAGTTTATTTTTTCAGCAGAAATTTTGCAAGGACTGAAGATAGTGGTAAAGAGCTGAGAAGAAAAAGACCTACAACCAAGAACATTTTATCTGGTGTGGCTACCATTCAGAATTGAAGCAGAGATGAAGAACTTCCCAAACAAACAAAAGTTAAAGGAGTTCATTACCACTAAACCCTCCTTGCAAGAAATGTGAATGAGACTTCTTTAAGTGGAAAGAAAAGGCAACAGCTAGAAGTAAGAAAATCATGAAGGGAAAACATTTCATTGGTAAAAGCAAACACACAGTAAAGGCAGTAGATTAATCAATTATAAGGCCAGTTAAAAAGGTTTAATAGGAAAATCAATTATACCAAAAATATTTGTTAAGGGCTATTCAAATTTAAAATATAACATCATTTACATAAAACATGGAGTACATAAAAATTTAGTGCTTTTATAATCTGTTAAAGCTTAAATTACCCTCACCTTACTACAGACTGCCATGTACAGTTGTATAAGATCCCCATGGTAACTACAAACCAAAAACCTATTAATAGAAACACAAGAATGAAGAGAAAGGCATCCAAGCATAACACTAAAGAAAGCCATTAAACCACAACAGAAGAGAGGAAGAAAAGAAGAAAGGGGCAGAGAAAAACTACAAAAACAAGCAGAAAACAACTAACAAAGTAGCAAGAAGTACATACCTATCAATACTTTAAATGTAAATGGACTAAATGCTCCAGTCAAAAGACACTGAGTGACTAAGTGGATAAAAGGCAAGGTCTATCTGTAATAGTTCCTACAGGATCCTCACTACAGACCTAAAGACACATAGACTAAACGTGAATGGGTAGAAATAAATACTCACGCAAATAGAAGTGAAAAAAAAAAAAAAAAAACAAGGGTAGCATTACTTACATTACACAAAATAGACTTTAAAACAAGGACTATAACAAGAGATAAAAAAAGGTCATTACATAAAATAGTCAATAGAACAAGAGGATATAGCATTTGTAAATATTTAGCACCTAAACAGGAGTACCTAACTGTATAAAACAAAGATTAACAGATATGAAGAGAGAAATTGACAGTAATACAATAATAGTAGGAGACCTTAACACCTCACTTACATAAATAGATAGATCATTGAGACAGAAGATCAATAAGGAAACAGTGGCTTTGAATGACACTTTGATTGATGGACTTCATGGATATATACAGAACATTCTACCCCAAAACAAGAGAATACACACTTTTCAAGTGCACATGGAACATTCTCCAGGATGGATCACATGTTAGACCACAAAACAAATCTCAATAAATTTAAGAAGCATGTTTTCTGACTACAACAGAATGAAACTAGAAATCAATTACAAGAAATAAACTGGATGAAACAGAAACACAAGGAGGTTAAATAACATGTTAGTAAACAACCAATGGATTAACAAAGAACACAAAGACAAAAATCACGAAATACCTGGAGACAAGTTAAAATGAAAATACCATAGTCTAAAATATTTGGGATATAGTAAAAGCAGTTCTAGGGGGAAAAGTTTATAGTGATAACAGACCTATCTCAAGAACCAAGAACAATCCATAATAAACAGTCTACCCTTACACCTAAAGGAGAAAGAAAAAGAAGAACAAGACTCAAAGTTAATAGAAGGAAAGAAATAATGAAAATCAGAGCAGAAATAAATGACATAGAGATGAAAAAATAGAAAAGATCACTGAAACTAAGAGCTGGTTCTTTGAAAAGATAAACAAAATTGATGAACCTTAAGCTCAACTAATCAAGGAAAAAATGACTGAGGACTGAAATAAGTAAAACCAAAAATGAAAGAAAAGTTACAACTGACACCACAGAAATATGAAGGATTTTATAAAAGATTGTTATAAAAAACTATATGCCCATAAACTAGACAATCTTCCAGGACTGAATCAGGAAGAAATAGGAAAATTGGAACACATCAATCACTAGTAAAATAAATAAATAATAATAATAATAATGATACTAATAAATCAGTACTCAAAAACCTCTCAACAAAGAAAAGTCCAGGACCAGGTGGCTCCAGAGGGATATTCTACTCCCTCTATTTAAAATATGTAAAGATGGGGATCCCTGGGTGGCGCAGCGGTTTAGCGCCTGCCTTTGGCCCAGGGCGCGATCCTGGAGACCCGGTATCAAATCCCACGTCAGGCTCCCGGTGCATGGAGTCTGCTTCTCCCTCTGCCTGTGTCTCTGCCTCTCTCTCTCTCTCTCTGTGTGTGTGACTATCGTAGATTAAAAAAAAAAAAAAATTAAGAAAAATAAATTAAAAAAATAAAAAAGAATATGTAAAGAATTTATTTTTAAAATATTTAAAGAGTTAATATCTGTCATTCTCAAAATACTCCATATTCAAACTATAAAAAAATAGGAAGGAAAGCTTTCAAACACATTCTATGAGGCCAGCATTACCTTAATGGCAAAACCAGACAAAGACACTGGGAAAAAAAAAAAAAAGAAAAAGAAAAAGAAAAAGAAAATTATAGTCCAATATCTCTGTTAAATACATATGCAAAACTCCTCAACAAAATATTAGCAAACTACATACCAAAACACATTAAAAAGACCATTCACCACTATTTAGTGGGGTTTATTCCAAGGTTACAGGGATGGTTCAATATTCGCAAATCAATTAACATCATATACCACATAAACAAAACAAAAGATATAAGTCATGCAATCATCTCAACAGATGTAGGAAAGGCATTTGACAAAATTCAACATCCATTCATTATAAAAACCCTATACACTATAAACAGCATACTGACAGTTGTGCTGTCATCTGGGCTTCGTTGTTCCATTTCCAGAGCACAGGCAAAGTAGATTTAGCGTAATTCTTAAAGGCCCTGGGATTTCCAGAATGGGCATTGGCTTCAATTTCAAGGGAGTCTCTACAAGAGAATTAGTTGTCCTTGGAAGCTTTGAAGCCAGGCACTGACTTCTCACTAGCTATGGAAGTCCTAGATGACATCTTCTTCCATTAGAAGGCCATTTTGTTCTACATTAAAAATCTATTGTTTGGGCACCTGAGTGGCTCAGTGGTTAAGCATCTGCCGTTAGCTCAGATCGTGATCCTGGAGACCCAGGATCAAGTCCCACATCGAGCTTCCTGCATGGAGCCTGCTTCTAACCTCTGCCTATTGTCTCTGCCTCTCTCTCTCTGTGTCTCTCATGAATAAATAAATAAAATCTTAAAGAAAAAAGAAAAGAAAATCTATTGTTTATTGTAGTTGCCTGCCTTCATTAATGACTGTAACTAGATCTTCTGGATAACCTGCTGCAGCTTCTAAATCAGCACTTGCTGCTTTACGTTGCACTTTTATATTAAAAAGTCACCTTCTTCCCTTAAACTTCATGAACCAACCTCTGCTAGCTTCCAATTTTTCTGCTGTAGCTTCTTCCCCTCTCTCAGCCTTCCTACAATTGAAGAAAGTTAGGGCCTTGTTCTAGATTAGGCTTTGGCTCAGGAGAATGTTGTACTTGGTTTGATCTTCTCTCCAGACCACTTAAACTTTCTCCGTATCGGCAATAAGGCTGTTTTGCTTTCTTATCATTCACATGCTCACTGGAGTAGCCACTTTTCGTTTCCATCAATAACTTTTCCTTTGCTTTCACAATTTTGCTGTTTGGAGCAAGAGGCCTAGCTTTTGGCCTTTCTCTCAGCTTTCACCTTCTTCCCTAAGCTGAATCATTTTTAGCTTTTGACTTAAAATAAGAGATGGGCAACTCTTCCTTCCCACTTGCACAATTAAAGATCAATACAGGGTTATGAACTGATCTAATTTTTATATTGTGTCTCAGGAAATAAATAAGAAGCCTGAGAGGAGAGATGGTGGACCAGCCAGTTAGTGGAACAATCAGAATACACACAATAGTTATTGATTTAGTTTGCCATCTTATATGGGCATGGTTCATGGTGACCCAAAACAATTAGAACAGTATCCTCAAAGATCATGGCTCACCATAATGAAAAAGTTTGAAAAACTGAGAAAATTATCAAAATGTGACACAAACATCCAAAGTGAGCAATGCTACTGGAAAAATGGTGATGATAAATTTGCTAGAGGTACGGTCGCCACAAACCTTCAATTTGTTTTAAAAAAAAAAGGAGTATCTACGAAGAACAATAAAACAAGACATGACTGTACATTCACCATTTATGGCATGGAATAACCTGGAATAAGGGCTCTTTTGAGTTATAAATTAATTAAGATTTTTCATACTGGTGAAAATATAAAGAACCGGTAGGATGAGAATGGTTACATACCTTCTTAATCTGAAGTGGACAGAAGGTGGAATGCTTATTCAAAGGTAAAGACAGGAAAGCTACATAGTAATCTAGTTTTTCATAGAATGATTTTCAATTTACCTATTTATTAAATGATATTATTAACCTAGCATGTACAAAGCACTATTGAACTTTGGTATCTGGTTTCCGCTTTCCAAGACTTTAGAGAGCAATTAAAAAATGCATCACTTTCAATTTAGATAAAAATTACAAGCATAAATTAAACTTCATTTTTTTGAGTACTTACCAATTGTGCACCATATTCAAATACTATATGCACAGCATAACACAAAAACACACATGCACACACATATATCACATTATTAATAGTGTTCATCAGAACAATAATGATTCCTGTACTATAGATATGAAAACCAAAGCTCAGTGAGGTTCAATAAGCCAGGGAGTTTTTAAGTTTATGTTCCAATAGGAGATGGAAAACATACTGTCAGCTGAAACAGTAAGAAAATAATTTCTAGGCAGCCTGGGTGGCTCAGCGGTTTAGCGCCACCTTCAGCCCAGGGCCTGATCCTGGAGACCGGGGATGGAGTCCCAGGTCAGGCTCCCTGCATGGAGCCTGCTTCTCCCTCTGCCTGTGTCTCTGCCTCTCTTTCTGTATCTCTCATGAATAAATAAAATCTTAAAAAAAAGAAAGAAAGAAAATAATTTCTTCAGGATTAGAATTGGGTCCTAAAAGGCTGCTAAACTAGGAGAATAGGAAATAAATTTGAAAAATACTACAAGGTGGCATTCTAGAAGATGTAGTATCAGTTTAAAACCTGGAGTTCTAATTCTAGAATTCCAAACAGACCAACTCTCCTGAATGTAAAAATTATAATTGACAAACTGTGAAATGAAATACATATGTATGTGTATATATGTATATGTGTATATATGTACATATATGTTATATGTATATATAGTGCACATACCATATTTGTTCATGTGGCCTTAAGGCCAAGGGGCCTGTAGAAACAGGAAACTTGCCTGAATCCACCTCGTGCCATTCTCTAGTTCTTAGTTCAAATGCCAACTCCTTTCTACTTTCTGCTTACTTTTAGTCTCAGACTCTCCATTGCCTTCAAATTATAAATAACAGTAAGAACCAGTTTCTTCTGGCTTACTGAATTGAGTCTGGGGATACAACAGCATCCGGGAACTGAGAAGTAAAGTCTTGGTAAAGAAGAGCTGGAGGAAGGAGGGAGACAAATACTGTATATAACCTCTATATCCAGCAGAAACCTGACCTATACACATAAGCTTTGGAGACTAAAAAAAAGCCCAAGTAAGGCTAAAACATCTGAACAGAAACTTTAGTGACTGCCCACAGCAACGGATATAAAGTTTGGAATTAACTGCCTCATAAAACAAGCAAACAAACAAATCATTCTTCGGGAGAATATAACAGGACACAGAGTCTCTACAATGTAATAGTCACATATCCAGTATACAATTCAGAATTACCACATATATAAAGAAACAGGATAATGTGATTCACATGAAATGAAAAGACAATCAAAAGAAACTGGCCCTTGTGAGACTCAGACTCTACAATTAGCAGGCAAGGATTTTATTTATTTATTTATTTTTTCAGGCAAGGATTTTAAAGTGGTTATTGTAACGATGCTCAAGACATAAACACCCTAAAAATCAATAAACAAATAGGAAAGGATACCAAGAAATAAGAAAGAACCAAATAAAATTCTGGTATTGAAAAATATAATAACTAAGAATCTGGAGTGAACATATAGCATTTGCTTAGATAAAAATCATTGTTTCCAGACATACCAGATTCACATTTTAAGTACAAACACACTACAAAACTGAACTAAGTATTATTTTCATGTGCTCTTGGTCATTGTTTATGGTCTTGTACAGAACTGTTAGTGAGGAATTATTTTTCAGAAAGGGATAGCGATGCCAAAGTAAATTATATCCGTAATCTTTCACATGTACTACGCATCATAAGTATGGAACCACAGCCTTCTCTCAATGGGCATGCCTATTTGTGGGTTGATTTTCCTGCAATGCCGACAGGATGTGAAAATCACTCAGTTTCTATTCCTTTATGAAAAATTAATATGAAGGAATGGATGCTGGTCAAATTTATAGATATACTCTAACCATTAAAAAGAGTTCACTATATGATATTCCCTGAGAAGGGTATGGAGTAGTCAGAGCTATGCTATTAGATCTCATAGCATTACTATCCAACCAACCGCAGTTGAGCAACCAAACCTCTTACTAATTCGTCTTTACTAACTGACAATTAAAGCTGTTTTATTACACGTTTTATAGGTATCTGATCCTGTAGCAATGGCAGAAAAGAAGGGTAGTAAAGTGAGAACTTTGGTAAAACATGTCTCATTTCTTGGCTAAACTTCAGGTACATGTTCAGTCAGAATTAGACACTCTCCCTCTCCTAAACCTCAAGTTGTTATCCTCCTACACCAGGTACATTGCTCAATGATGAAATTAGCATATTTTATTGTAATTGTCATTTTATCGCCTACATCCCACACCATACTCAAACTTCTTGGGAGTGGGTACAAATTACTACTACTTTTCCATGGGGCAATAGGCAAAAATTCTCAAAACGATTCTTACTTCCAGACCTCAACAAAGCTGAAAGGGAAAGTGAGAGATGAAAAATGAGGAAAGAAGTTTTACAAGATGTTTGAGGCCATGGTAAACACAAGTAAGATTTTAAAAGCCACAGCGTTGTTTTGAAAAATGAGATTGCTCATTTGGATTTTTCATAAACAAAATTGTTACTGGGTACTGCAGGCACCAAATAAGGTTTCTCATTTTCAGAATGAGGGTTTGAAAATCACCTGAAATTGAAGTTAATAAGAACCAATATAAATTTGTAGAAACCACGCCTTACTCAATCCTGACAAATTTAAGGTATCTTTAAAACCTCACTGAATACCCTAAAATATTTTCCTAATCAAAAATGTGTCACAAAATATTAGGAGCCCAATTAGCTAAGAATGTCATCTTCTAGAAAAGATTATAATGAGAAGTATGCATTAATAAGGAATATTGAAAAAGGAGAACCGTATAGTAAAAGTTTTCCATGTGTGTTTCTCACAATCTGCACAGATGAGGCCCCCCCAGCTTTTTTTTAAGGATTTATTTATTTATTTTAGAAAACAGAAAGCACAGAAACAAGCGTGGGAGGAGAAGGGTAGAGGGATTGCCAAGCAGACTCCCCACTAAGCATGGAGCCTGACATGGGGCTCGATCTCATCACTCTGAGATCATGACCTGAGATGAAACCCAGAGTCAGACGCTTAACCAACTGAGCCACCCAGGTACTCCACACAGATGAGGCTTTTTAAGATTAATGTCTAACATTAGTTATCTATCTACAATATTCCTAGATTGAAGAAGATCAATTCATTAAGCTACCTTTTGTGTAATTCTATGTTCATAACATAATTACTCAATTTGTAGACTGGCTTTCTGAAGGAATCTACCCACAAGTGCAAACTTTTACTAGATAAACATTTCTGTTCTCAACAGCAGTGAAGAAAAAAACAATATATATATATTTACTTGGCATGTGATATATTCCAGGGAGGTTCCTATGCACTTTTCATATATAGCCTATGTAATTCTCAGAAGAGGCCTAAATAAGTATCATATTCATTTTACAAATAGAAAAATTAAATTCAAAGGAATTAAATTATATCTCCAAAGTTACACAGATGTTAAACGGTGAGGTTGAAAATTAAACCTCATTTGATGTGAATCCAAAAGTCCATGCTCTTTCTACTTCACTGCAAATTGATAAAATGCCATTTTGCTCTATAAATCAGTTTCTGATGAGCTTGCTTAGTGTAAATCACTTCTGCAGAACCTACTCTACTAATTCACCCTCTGTGGGACTGATAAAAATCAAAAGCCTCGCTCATTCATGCTGTTGATTCTAGACCTTGGATCTACTGTTGGAAAAATCCAACAACCAGGCTTCTAGCATCTAAGGCTAGAAGTCAAATATCTGCTTGCTCACTTGACCTAGATCTAGACAGAATCAATTCAGGCTATTTGTCACTAATTAATATGTGCTGAAACAATGTTCTAAACATTCAGGGTTTATAACCTTTTCATTCTGCATGTCCCAGGGATAGCAGAGTACAATCACCTCTTGATTAAGCTGGATGGACAAGTTAACCTTTGAGCTGCATCCTGGCACATGAAAAAGAATGGTTTTGATAACTAATGGAGCTGGGAAGAGACAGAATTTTTTTAATAAAAAAAGAACAAATGGATATAAGAAAGGCACTTAAATGCTTCTTAAGCAAGGAACAGAATATTTAGAACATATCCAATCTTAATAAATGAGTAACCATTAAATAAAAATGTGAAGATGGCACAATCTTAAAGAATGCCTTTGCCTGATCTCTGGCACCTGATTCATGAAATGGCTGTGATTTGCACTTAAGAGCCATAGTCACCCTGGCCTTTTCATCCCCGCTTTTTGGAGAATATTCAAGATGACCAGAAAGGCACTTTTTAGAGGTTGAAAGCCCTGAAAATTAGGGAAATCTGGGTCTACAAGGGCAGAAGCTCTCCTAACATGAAGAGTTAAGAAAGGATAATCATAAAGCAGGAATATAAGGCAGCTATTATCACATTGTTTGACTTAGAAATTAAGGACCAAAAAATAAATGGTGGAAGAAAATTTTTTAAATTAGATATTGGGGACAGTGCATAAAGACTGCTTTCAATAAAACATGAATGCGAAATTAATGGCTATGGAATAGATAGCAATTTAGAAGTTGGCATCACTTTGTCAGTGAAACCATTGTAGGGCTGGGTTTTGAAGGACAAGTGCCTTCTTCCTATATTCTTCCTGGTGTTTGAAGTCAGAATCTATTTACCTCTTTGGTAGTAAACAGTGGTCTAGATCTCTAATCAGGTTAATCTGGAATTCAGATATTTTTTTATGAAGGATTGAAAACTACCAAATCTTCATATTTTTTGGAAGGATTTCATTAACAAATGCATTTTTATGCTTCTCTACAACAACAGTGGGACTAGAAACCAAAATAAAAAGTTTCCTAAACATACTGGAGGATTATTAACCATAATGTGTTCAAATAAACACGTTGTCTCTTTTAAGCTAGAATAAGAAATTCGGTGTTGACTGTATATAGCTACTCTCAGACATTATGCTAAAAGTGGTCATAAGTTCCAAACCACAAATAACCAGTGGATGTAAATATCTTACTCATAGTAACTACAATTCTCTTGATCCTTACCAATTCTTGATAGATAAATACATAGATATATAGTCACACACACACACACAAACACACTATGCTCTAATTATCATTACATTTTTTATTATCTGTTGAACCTGTCTTGCCCATAACCAATCCTGGCTAAATCATGTCTTCCAATTCCCTGGAGATGTTCCTTAGCAGCTAGGAATTTACTGGAAAACGTAATGAAACAGTGTTGACTGGCACCATTATTAGTTTAGGTTTACATATTTTCTTGCTATCCCAAGCTCAGGAAAGATATGTTTTTATTCTTTAAAAATCACATTTTATGCCCTCTCTCTAGAATCTTCCAGCTCTTTCTCTACATAGGTTCTTTCCTTTGAGCCCATGAACAATATAAACAAGTCTCCTCTATCTTGACAAAACTTTTCTTGCTTCTTCTAATGACTGTTAATATTTTTTTCTCGGTTATTTCATCATTAAAATTTCTAAGTATATACCATATTATTTTATATATAAGAAACTCAAGAATAGACAAAACTAATCTGTGATGGTAGAAACTATAATGCTGTCCCTAGGCAGGGGGGAGGAGAGATTGACTGGAAAGGGACATCAGGGAATTGGCTCGGGTGATGGAGATGTTCTATATATTGATTAGGTTGTTGGTTGCACTGCTGAATGCCTCATCAAAATGCATCAAACTGTATAATTAAGATCCAAATGTAAATTATATCTAAAAAAATAATTCAGAAAGTGTAGCATGTATTTTCTGATATTTCCTCCCCCAAATTATTTTCTTATACTTTCTTATTAACTATTTCCACCATAATATTATTTCGTAGGTACTTTTCCAAAGATAGCCAGAGTTCTTATATTAAAACCCTATTAGTTAGCAAATGTAGTCACCTCTTCTGGGAAGGATTATTCCTAGGTCTGACCTTTTTTTCTTGTGATGATAAAATACAGTTTCCTATAAAGTAGATCAATGTACTCTATTAATCCAAAGGCATCAAAAGCAATAAAATTTATTATTTGTCCTAGAGTTCCTACAGTTAGGAAAATATAAAGAAAAGCTAAGCCCCTGACTCAAAGACAGTTGTAATCTTTGTGGATTGAGATTTGCCTACCGTGGGTAACCAAAAGTCCCCTATACATATTGGCTAAACAGAAAATGCTTCCCTACTAAAATGCTCACTATTTTTTTTTTTCACTAACTAAAAGACCTATACACAGAAATTTCATGTTTGGGAACCAGGACTATGCACAATATGAACAACTACTGAATTACTAAATGTTTCCAATCACTGCATCATTACATTGAATTTCATAGAGTCAAATATTCCTCTAAGTAGAAGCTTACAGTGAAAATTTTGGTTCAAAAGATTTGAATTTGCTGAAACTTTGTAATATTATACTTAGGCAAGAAAAACATGTATTTAATTGTTTTAGACTTGATTGTTTCTATTTCATGCATCTCCTTGCACTGATTATGAACATTAACAGATTGACTCTTGAGAGCAATAGATATTCTTCTATAGGCACTAAATATGACAAAACAAACTGCACATTTTGTTAGCTTATTTTAATCTTGCTTGCAGTGAAAAAAACTATCTGTGCATATAAAAACCTTCCTCAGGAAGGATGCCAATTTTATAAATTGCCAATCATCCAGATAAAGTAATTTACGGTCCCTGGGAAATTGCTCTTCCTTCTATTGACTAGGTGACTTCAGGGAAAATACTTCAGTAACAAACAAAATCCCCCAAATTTCTAATAACTTTTTACATCTCTGAATCCATGGCCTTAATATTCCACAGTTACATGTTATAGTACATTCACCATAAAACATATAATAGATCTGTGTTATCTTTAAAAGTCAACAAAGGATTTTTTTTTTTTAAGAGTAATTGCAAATTTTAAACTTTTGAGAATTAGGCTAGGCTTGGGATGCAGGTGGTATCCACTGAATAATCCTGTTTTTCTCAAAACCCTCCAAACCCTCAATTCTTGTAAATTACAAATCAAAAACCTTAACAAGGAAGTTTCATGTTTTATCTAAATGCTTCAAGAAAGTGGATGGAGTTGTTCACTGTTGGAAAATTCTGTTTTTAAAGTTAAATAACTTAAAGGTTTCTGCACCTTTATCTTCTTAGCATATAGACTTACTGGACACAGAAATAGACAAACAAGGAAATATTTTGTGAAGATAAAAATTCCACCAGAGCAAGCAGTAAAATGTACATAAGAGAGCTAACATTAGAGAAACAACCACTCTAATGGCTGCTGCCCGAGATAATGTTGTGCTGACACAGCAGAAATCAGACGGAAGGAGGTGAAATATTACTGAAATTCAAATACCGGGATGTTCCTTTTGGGTATATAGTTTTTAATCAAAATTATTAAGTGATATTGATTTGTATCCCTTTTCATGATTGAAATATAGTTTTGCAAAAGATATGCAACAAATTAAGGTTCAATTGCATTATATTTGTTGTGTAGTATATCAGCTATGAAGGAGTAGCTTTTAAAAACAATATCCAAGACACAGATTTAAGATGGTCATGCTGACACTTTATTTTTCTTGTACATATGGATCTGATCTCTCTCAATTCTCAAGTTAAATTTAGAGAGTGCACAGCTAATATTCTGTGTGTCTTGGAAAAGTGCCTGGATAAGAAGACTATGAAAAACAGATAGAAAGGTTAGGCCAGCAGTATAACATTTTTGAACTAAATGTCACTATGTAATACAAGCTTTGTAAGTACATATCTTATATTAAACTACCTAGACTTTAACTAATGTTTTTAGAATGGTTTGCAACTGTTGGATCAGGTTCTAAGAGTGATACTGAGTTTGAAATATCAACATAGCCTTTTGTTAGCTTTATGTTCTACAATTTACTTTGATATGGACAATGAACACAAAATTTTCCCCCAGTACTTTACTCATATTCATTGATTAACAATGTAATTATTTTTAAAATATATTTTATGCTGTTAAATATGGGACCTTTGATATGTAATATACTTCAGTGAAAATAGATTATCATATTTTGTCTCCATATTTTTAATTAAATTCTAGTTAGTTTACATACAGTATAATATTAGTTTGAGGTATACAATTTAGTGATTCATCACTTACATATTTTAGAGAGTATAAAGGCATTTGCTGAAGCTAGAATGTTAAGTAACTTTTATACTTATACATGCATAGTATTTTTTCATAAAACGAAATGTTATATATAATGAAAGCTCTTTGAGGGACATACCAGTATTACCCTATCCAAAACAGTTGTTCTTTCTCTCTCTTTTTTATTCTCTCTACCTATCTCTCTGAAAATCTATGTATCATTTTCTTAAAGGGCATGATTGGCAAGAAAGCAAAATATAAAAATATTTTATACTGATTTTAATATTTGTCCTAATGGTAAGAATCCATGTGATGGCTGTTGAATGGGGATGTATTCATTAACCAGCCAAACTGTTATTTTGGTTTGGATATTCACTACTAATTTCTTATAAACTGTTGATGAATATGAAATTATTTTATACTCATTTGTATCTAGAAATATTTACACGACTATTTGACAACATAGAATCGCATGTTCAAAATATTATTTTTTGGTTATACATTCCTAGGATTATGAAAATTCTCAAGTAATTCCACTTCCTTCTAGAATAATTAAAATGTACCTAATATGACTCTTCATGTAATCAATTTGTAATTAAGCTAGATTTGATCTGTGTCCATTTGCATGGGAGAGCATGTATGTAGCAATGCGGTCCAGATACTGGAGTAGTGTTTGGCATATAATTGATATTCAGTAAACATTTACCTAATTTATAAAATCTATTTTTTATCGTAGGTCAGGATAAGAGGTGGTAAAGTGTTGTAGAGAAAACAACAGACTAGGAGTTAGAAAAATAGTTCTAGTCCTTTCTTTGTTCCCACTTAGTTTAAGCTAGTCACTGTTCCCAAATTATCATCTTAGGCTCCATATTACCCTCCTTACTTCAAATGCTCTCTCCCCGCCCCCCCTTTTTTTAAGATTTTATTTATTTATTCATGAGAGACACAGAGAGAGGCAGAGACACAGGCGGAGGGAGAACCAAGATCTCTGCGGGGAGCCCAATGCGGGACTCGATCCCAGAACCCCGGGATCACACCCTGAACCAAAGGCAGACACTCAACCGCTCAACCACTGAGTGCCCCGCTTTCTCTCTCTTTTAATGCCTATCAGTGGCAATAAAAGAGGGAGATTGCCACTGATAGTCATTGACTCTTCAAGGTTCAGATGACATCCCACAACTACTCATGATTCGGTTTTAACTACAGCCAACACCGACCTCTCCCCTTCTACACTTACAAGTTTGTTAACTGACACCTCATTCTATTTAACATCTAATTATGTAATGGCTTAGACCACTCTTGAATTGCTTAACCTGTTATAAGTCTTGATTCCCCCAATAAAAGTGCAATCCACAGGTCTCAAATTTGTAGCTGAATTTGTCTCTGTGTTTTATTTGACCATCACAAAATGTCAATGTTTGACTAATTACAGATATTTATGTGAGACTGTATGACCAAAACAAAGTAGTTTTCTAACTTCTCTTCAGAAAAAATAAGAGCTGGTCACACCAGGCCCATATTCTCTTTTGGCAGTCATCAACCAGAGCTGAATGCCTACTGCTCCTTTAGTCCAGGCACACATTTTTGTCAATCCCCATCTCGCTTGCTTTACTTATGTTCTCTGTTTGGAATCTGTGAGATATGTGAGATTTTAACCCCTGCATGATAGTCCATGCTAATATACCCAACCCAACACACACACACACACACACACACACACACACACTCCAAACTTACTTGAAGTCCTGAAAAGACCTGAGGTCTCCTTCTATATATCTCTCTTAGGCATTTCATATTCAAGAGGTTTAAATTTTTAAAAATTATCTAAATTGTCAAATTGTCTTGTTTTTTTTCTGTATCTATTAAAGTGAGATTCAATGAAAAGTGATGTTAACCTACTCCTTCTTTAATTATATCTTCACTAATGGCAAGTTGGCCAATTAGAAACTGGAAAGCCTTTTTCACTTCTCCTCCATCTCTGTATGCATTAGTTCCCCAAGTTCCGTGAAATTTACTGACAGAACAGTTAGGATGGTGGAGCGGAATTAATTTCCTTCTTGCTATTTTTATTACATCTGCCCTCGGAGTCTGCATTTGGCGAGATCGTGCCCCTCTCTGTGTGAGGGTGCCTGTCCTTAAAATTAACAGAGCCCCACTAGAAGACTCCATTTAGCTTTGACTTAAGGTTCTAGAAACCAGAGTCAATTTATAGTCAACAGTAAACGAGTTGTTTTAGGGCCCAAATTCACTTTCATGGAGCTTGCAAAATGGTACTTGGAAACATTTACAATGATCTAAGAGACGATTGGTGAAATGTTTTGGCACCAGCAAGTCTGGCGTGCAGCCCTCAAGACAAGCAGCATTTCAACTTATATCCTACTTGACTTTCTCTATTAGAAGCACTGTATGTGAGAGAAACAGGAAATTTGCACAGCACTTTTAAAGCAATGTGGTGAATTATAAATTAATGAGGCTTCGGTATGGGAAGGGAGTAACATCTGCAGAAGAGCGGATTTCATAAAGACAAAAGGGAAAAAGGTTTCCCTTAATAAAACATAACCTTTCTGCATGCACAATCAATTCTCAATTAGTCATACCAGAGAGAGTATCTACCACAGACTGTCAAAACTGCCTCACTTTGAGTCCTTCCTTCCCCACCCCGACACTCTGTTTCTGTCTCCTCTCACCCTAGATGCTCCTTGAATTAATATTTCCAACAATTTTCTGCCATCAAAAAATCCAATTGACTTTTTATTTCTGTGGAGCCTCTATTGCATGGTATAGCTTTTCCTCCCTCAGTTTTGTGCTCCTTCTCTGCTCAAGCCTAATGCTTGGTCAATCAGAATGGGTGAGAAACCAGAGGAGAACAGGAAGTAATAGGAGAAATGATTCCCCTAGGATGTCTGTAATCCCTTCTTTGTTCCTCTTTAATGAGCATACAGCAATGAAGTCATCATTTTGGAAGTTCAAACAGACTGCAGAGAAATTTACTGGAGTGATTTTAAAATTCACTTCAATAGTTATGGACTGTGTTTACACTTAGTGTGCAAAGTCTCTTACTAGGTACCATAGAGAAGAGAACTCCGGGCCTTAGAGGGGCTTATGGTCTAACTGGAAGAGAAAGAAGACAATTTTATAAGTAACAGTGACATACAATAGGGCTTGGATCATGGGAGTACCATCAATTTATTGCCCATCTAAAGCAGGCAGGTGGTCATTCTGCAGTTTATTCAGAAGACGTTAACTGAACATTCACTATTTGTCAGATGCTGTGTAAACCTCAGGATACCAAGATGAAAAGATAATACTCCTGATCTTCCCAACCTAGTAGGAAAGTAATGCAAGGAAATAGTTACGATTATGATTAAAATATGAGCATTTAAGTAGAAAGCATGGCTAATTGGGCACCAAAGAGAAAGTTTCTATCTTGCCCAGATATGGCAGCAGTGTGAGAAAGTCCTGACAGAGTAGGAGATATATCTTGAAGGGCAAGGAAAGAAGGCCATTTTACACCAAAGTACCAGGACACGCAGAGGCTTGGAAATATGAAAGAACATTCTGCATTTAAGAAGAATTTGTAGTTCTGAATGATGAGTGTACTCTCAGGATCAGACTAGGGAGATGCTAGAAGATGATTCAGGAAAGAAATATGATCCTAGAAAGCTTTTGTATGTGTTTAAGTACCCACAACAGTGCCTGGTACATAACAGGTGTTAAATTTTTCTGCAAACCAATAAGTAAATAAGGAATTTGACTTTTATCCTAAAGGTGTTAGATATTTATAGAAGGATGTGCACTTGGGAAAGGTCTCCAAGAGGTGAATGTGATGGTTGGATTTGAGGCATTGAAATTAATGGTAGAAAGACCAGACAGGAAATTAAGACATGAACCTCAAATAAAGGACATTTGAAAAACTGGAGCAGAGTTATTTCAGAAATGAAATGGCACTGCTTGTTGAATCACTGGATATGAAGAAGAGAAAGCTGAAAGATAAATATTTCAGTTTTGTAATTTGGATAATGGAGTAGCTGGTGGTGTGCTTCATCTAGATAGGAAATCCAGGAGGAAAAGCAGGTTTAATATCCACCTTAGCTAACACATGCTTAGTACAAAACGTTCTCAGGTATCTGTCTGAGGTAACTTATTTTCATTTAGATAATTTAAAAATCAGCTTAAATATCTAGTTTACCAATCCAACTTAAACTAGAAACTGAAATGTTTTGGTGGGTAGGTGTTCACAGAACAGTAAAAAGTGATAGCCAATAGCTTAATCAAAGATAGAGACAATTAAAAATTTAAAAAACGACTAGGACACTTTTTCTAGCATGCTTAAGGACATTTAACATTTCTCCACATGCTGGAGTAGAATCCTGGGTTGGCCCACATATGTGTGACTTTCTTACAAAAGTCAGTGGAGCACTCAGTTTCACAAATGGGTAAAGCATATGGCTCCTCACTTAAAGGAACAGCAAAACGCTACTGCACTCAAGGACATTTCCAGAGAAAAAAACCCTGAACTTGTTACTGCTTAAGATATATCAAACATTTGGTGGAAATAACTTCAGATTATATGACTTACAATCAAACCATTCCTCCACAACTTATCTCTGAGTTAAGTGAGTCCCCCTAATTGCAGACGTTGGGCTGCAATGTGCTGATTCGACTATAAAGTTATGTTGTTGTTTTTAGTTTTTTTTTCTGAACAGCATGTAGAGTCAGAAAGGCTATAAGAAATAGCTCTCAGAAACTAGTATTTTATCTTTATAACTAGTATGTCTTTTAGAAGGGTTTTTTTTTTTCAAGCACAATATCTTCAACATTTATTGATTTATAATTTTCCAGACACTGCTAGGTTTTGGTAGGTTAAAAGATGCATAATACATAGACATTGCCATTAAGGAGCTTTTAAAACCATGGTGGAGAAAGATGATTAAACAAATAATTATACATGTTGTAAGCGCAATGATAGCAATATGTCTCAAATGATAGTATTACAGAGGAGAGGCACCTAACGATGCCATTCCAGGAATGGATAAGGAATTTGTGAAGTATTTCAAGTTAGCCAAGTAAAGAGTGGCAGGACATTCCAAGCAGAAAGAGAGAACATATAGGAAGACATGGAAACTTTAAAGGTTTATCTTAATACCTCATTCTGATTCTTCAATACATGTAAACCAGGACTTTTGGAGCACGTGTGACATCTCCCTGTTTTTGTGGGCTGCTAGTCACTGGTGCCTTCCTCTAGCAAATGGATAGCACCTCATAGCACACATTTAGTACTAATATCATCCTCAGCTTCATCATTTTAGTTAACTCATCTGTGTTCTGATTTGCCCACTTTCTTAATATTATTTTTAAAGTCTTTTAAAATACATAAAGAGCAGTAAGTCCTTCCCTTGCATAGGCAGGAAACAGATTATATCTCTGTATCTATCTATCTATCTATCTATCTATCTATCTATCTATCTATCGAGAAAGGAAAGGGGGGGGCATCACAGTAGTAGTGACATTTAGAACAAAGCCAAATAATCTCAAATCGAACCCTACTGTATTCACAGTAAGAAGAAACACATCACTTTTCTGTACTTGAATGAGTTTGGGTTGACTATATATCTACATATAAAATACAAATGGGAGTCCAGGGAAACCCCACATAGTTGCTGAACAAGTCTTATACAAGCTTGAATAAACAATTACTACAAAACCTGAATATGCTTTTGCTGAAAATACACAGAAAAATAGCAGGAAGGGGTTCTTTATTCCCAATATTACACTGAAATTGTTTAAAGGGTATAAATTAGTGAATAACTGACCAGTACCTATTTGTAT